>NC_064931.1:368780625-369492310 GCF_023897955.1 Schistocerca gregaria
CCGGTGCACTCATTGAAAAGAATTATTTACTGCTTCCAGTGTTGCCTGCTGAAAAGAATTACAAGATAGAACGATACATTCCTACACGTCCTCTGGAATTGTTGGAATATCGCTATAGATGTCTCTAATGCATCCCTAAAGAAAAAAGTCCAGAGAATTTATATCAGGAGACCTAGCAGGCCAAGTAACTGTTCCTCCTCGACCAATCCATCTGGCAGGATACCAATGGTTCAAAACACGATGTGCATGCAAGACATTATGTGCTGGACATCCATCATCTTGATACCACATAAGCATTCTGGTTCTTAGAGGCACTTCATACAGAAGAGGAGGAAGAATTCGTATGAGGAAGTTGGCATACGCTGTGCCGTCTAGACTACCATTAATGAAATAAGGGCCAATATTTGTAGTACCAAGCATCCCACGCCACACGTTAACTCTCCACTGACGCTGATGTTCCACCTTTCTAAGCCATCATGGATCGTCGCTGGACTAATAATGCGTTCTCCTTGTATTTACCTGTCCTTTGTTTAAGAAGGAACATTCATCGGTAAATAGAACATTGAAGAAGTAGTTCGGGTTGGCGAGGATTTGCTGCTGTTCGCACTGACATTTGTACACAATTCTGGAAATCATTCCCATGCAATTCTTGATGTAGGTGTACATGGTAAGGATGGAACTGGTGACGTGTAAGAATACAATGCACACTGCTTTTAGGAAAGCCAATCTCATGTCAAGCTGTCGTGTGTTCACATGTGGATTCATAGCAACGGAAGCGAGAACAGTAACTACGGCAGCTTCGTCTGTCGGAGTGCTACAACGATTGCATTGTCGAGTGTTGAAACTTCCCGTTTCCTGAAGTGTCACAACAAGATGAGAAAACATCCATTGGGAAGGTGGGTTCTTGTCAGTATATTGCTCTCTGTATGGTTCTGCTGCCTGTGTAGCATTTCGTCTACATTCAACAACAACAACAATAAAAGAAATGCTATGTCGATGCAGTTTGTGGGAAGGACAGCTGTTACTGTATGCCCACTCTACACAACAGTATTTAAAAGGACTAAACTACTGTACTAAATGTACCCATACATGAGAAAACAGTATTTCAATTACTGTTCTGCTAACTTACATTCTCCATAGATGAATAGCATTTCTACCTTCTCTTTGTTGGTGTACATTCTACTCACACAACTCTTCAAATGATGATGATTGATGGAGTGACGGGTGTGCATTCTACTTATGTTTACATTGTCCTCTGTCAATGTTGGCACGTGGATGTGTTGATGTGTTCCATTACCCCGAGTACCTGCACTAAGCACTGGGAGCATTACGTCGATGCAGTTTGTAGGAAGGACAGCTTTTACTTTATGCCTCCTCTTCACAACAGTATTTAAATGGACTAAACTATTGACACTGGGTAACATTGAGTTTTTTTCTTGATGCTAAAAAGTTTTTCTGGTGTGTTTTTGGTTTTTGATTTCAGGTAAAGTACATAAAATGTATGGTCACGTGCAGTTTTGGTACAAATTGAGAGTTTCTGTGAGGTATGCAAAATGTATCTATGTAATAATCACACTAATGCCAGTGTTACTTTGTGATGTTTTGCAGTATTACTGGCTAAAAAAGTTGTTTTATTTCATAGTCTGTAACACAGATATCCCCCTACAGGACAGCTGTGCAAAATATTTGCACCAGTACCCAAAACATTGGCCAAGTAGAATGCCTAAAATTCATGGAAGAAACATACTGTTCAATGATTTGGTGACCCAAAAAAAGTACTTTACCTCAATCTCACATAACGCCTGAAATTATGAAACAACTGACAGAAGTTCTACCAAAAGATGGCTACAAAGATATTAATAAACTGCTTCAGCTGTATTTAGTCCTTTATTTTTAGATCACTATGAGTTTCATGGCACTAGGAGCCACACTTTCAGGTGAACATACAACTAAAATATTAGAGCTAAAATGCGTGGAACTTGGTACTCAAATTTCATTGCCTGTCAGAATAAAACATGGCTAACAGGCAAGTATATCACTGAACAGAACAGCAGGGTGCATGGATTCCAACCCAATATGTTGGATGAGGGCACTTCTCTACTCTATATGCAATCACAGAACACGGGATATGATTGTGTGTTCTCTCTTACTCTTTGTTTATAATGTCAGTGTTATCAATCAAGCTCCACTTTTGTTTCAGTTCATATATCTGAACATGCCGCTGCACATTACATGGCCTTTTCCTTAATGTGGTTTATTGTGTATCTATGTCATGATCCAAAGCAGTGGTTTCTACAAGGAACTTTTTCAAGAGAGCCTCCTTTTCTTTTCATAATCAAAAACACATCTTGACAGACATGGATATGTTGGTTTAAGTGCTTGTACTAAGCAACATCTCTCATGAACTGCTACAAGTTAAAAAATTGGTACAAGCATTTTGCTTTTACGAATTGCTAGGTAAATAAATGTATGAGGTGCATCAGGTACCGAGAGGTTACTCATTATACACTAACTACCTGAACAATCAGCCACACTATTGGTTCTCAAGCATACATTTTTTATATCTGTGTTTTTAAGACTCCATCTCCTGCAACACACAACAAACATGTTTCACCATGCATGTGTGATTTTTTATGTGTTTCATTTTATATTGGCAATATACAGTGTATATCAAAAATAATCATCCGATTTGGCAAGTCTATGTTTCTGAAACTACTAAACATATACAATGAATTTTGTTTTTCAATGAATGGGAAACTCATAAAGTTTTTCACACCTTTTCAGAGGTGTTCCAGTATGGCCCCCCTCAAAATGCACATCATATGTCTATGAGGTATTCAAATTGTTCCCACACTGCAGCGAGCATGTCTTGAATTGCAGCTTCCACAGCTGCTATTATATAATGTCTCAATTCATTCACTGTTGTTGGTAACAGAGGCACATAAACAGAGTCTTTTATAAACCCCCACAAGAAATAATCACATACAGTCAGATCTGGTGACCTTAGAGGCCAGTAATATAAGGTTGAATCATTTGGTCCAGTGCGACCAATCCAGCATTCAGTAATCCTTTGATTTAATAATTCCTGCACTTCCAGATGCCAGTATGGCAGTGTTGGTAAATGATGGCATTTGAATCAGTCTCCAGCTGTGGGAAAAGAAAGTTCTGAGGCATATCAAGATATGTGATTTCTATAACACTGTTCTTGGCAAATAAAAATGGACCATGCTCCTTTTCCCATGAAACTGCACAAAACACATTAAATTTTGGAGAGTCCCTCTCATGTTGTGCAACTTCATGTGGTTTTTCTGCAATCTGTATTCTCATGTTATGACAGTTCACCTTTCCATTTAAATGGAATATTGCCTCATCACTCAACACTACGTGTGGTAGAAAACTGTCATTCTCCATCTTACTAAGAATGAAATTGCAGAATCCACATGTTGTTGTTTGTCATCTTCACAAAGAGCTTGTAGTAGCTGAATTTTGGATGTTTCATGTGTAAACGTTGACACAGCACATGCCAGATGGACATTGGGGGCACGTTGAGCTGTCAAGCTGCAAGGCAAATGGATTTCTGCAGGACTCCTTGTCAAACTATGGCATATGCGTTTGATGTCTGTGTCAGACACTCGGGAACGGCCTGGCGACTTTTCTTTACATAAACAACCTGTTTTTCGGAATTGTTCATGCCATCATCTAATGCTCTGCGCTGTAGGAGGATCCATACTATACCTAGTATGAAAGTCATGCTGAACAGTTATTACTGACCCGCACTGCAGAAAAGGTAGAACACAAAATACTTTCTGTTGTCCTGACACCATTTTTACTAGAACTGAAGTGGGTGCACACTGCTGCTACCTAGCAGGAACCGTGTAAATCTCAAGAGTTTGTTCTTTCCAACAATACATTGTCCACACGCATATCTCAAATAACACAACAGTTATCATTTTTTTAAATTAGATGAACCTTTTTGATACACCTGTATTACAAGAACTTTGGTTGGTTTTTTACTTTAGGCCTGGAAACAGTAACACATGAATTTTTATTTTGTGGTGATTGTGCACCTGAAACTGCATTAATTTTGAATTCAAAACTAGTGCCACACTGAACAATAACAACATGAAGAAAAAGTGCATGGTGACAGCAGCATAACACCTCGCAACAGTGTGGTGACGTAAGTTTTCCTAAATCTCATTTTTGTATATAAGAACTTCTGATACAGTGTGAGAGTAAGTTGCAAAAATGTGTGAAAAGTAGTGCATTTAACTAAAATCCACAAAGAAACACACCAATTATATACAATATGACAGAAAATTTAAACATACAACTACTACAATTACTCTTGGGGAAAATATACAAAAACAATTACTTTTCAAACAAAGAAACCTATTTTTTTGACTACTTATTATATAATATGCTGGCAAGCCATAAAATACTTAAAAGCACACGAAACTATACAATCACATCTTTAAAATTAATGTAGTTTCAGGTCAGTTATCATAAAAAAATAGAAATTCACATGGTTCCAGGCCTACTACAGAAAATAAAACTAAACTTTGGTATATTAAAATGGTGATCACTGAAAATGATGTATAGATATCAAAACAAGTCTGAATAAAGATTTAAAAAAGGAAAAGCATTGTTCGAGGGGCAGTCAATAAGTAATGCAACACTTTTTTCTGAAGGCAGGTTGATTTTATTCAAGGTTCCAACACACCATATTATTCCCCACTCTTTCAGCTACTACAAAACCCTATTTTTAAACATAATTTCCATTCAGTGCAATGGCCTTATGCCACATTATGGAGAAGGTCTGAATGCCCATGTGGTACTACTCTAATCAGCAACATTGGAGCCAATGCCTTGTTGCATCAATAACCTCCGCATCATCCACATACTGCTTCCCACAGAGTGCATCCTTCATTGCATCAAACAGATAGAAGTCGGAAGGTGCGAGGTCTGAACTGTAGCGTGGATGAGGAAGAACAGTCCAATGAAGTTCTGTGAGCTCCTCTCTGGTCCTGGATGGTGAGTGTTCATTGGAGTTGAGGGTATCATCTGGAGTGCCCCAGGGAAGTGCGGTAGGTCCGCTGTTGTTTTCTATCTACATAAATGATCTTTTGGATAGCGTGGATAGCAATGTGCAGCTGTTTGCACATGATGCTGTGGTGTAGGGGAAGGTGTCACCGTTGCGTGACTGTAGGAGGATACAAGATGACTTGGACAGGATTTGTGATTGGTGTTAAGAATGGCAGCTATCTCTAAATATAGATAAATGTAAATTAATGCAGATGAATAAGAAAACGAATCCTGTAATGTTTGAATACTCCATTAGTAGTGTAGCACTTGACACAGTCACATTGATTAAATATTTGGGCGTAACATTGTAGAGCGATATGAAGTGGGACAAGCATGTAATGGCAGTTGTGGGGAAGGCGGATGGTCGTCTTCGGTTCATTGGTAGAAATTTGGGAAGATGTGATTCATCTGTAAAGGAGACCACTTATAGAATGCTGGTTCAACCTATTCTTGAGTACTGCTCATGTGTTTGGGATCCCTATCAGATTGAGGGAGGACATAGAAGCAATTCAGAGGCAGGCTGCTACACTTGTTACTGGTAGGTTTGATCATCACGCGAGTGGTATGGAAATGCTTCAGGAACTTGGGTGGGAATCTATAGAGGATAGGAGGCGTTCTTTTCATGAATCGCTACTGAGGAAATTTAGAGAACCAGTATTTGAGGCTGACTGCAGTACAATTTTACTGCCGCCAACTCACATTTCACAGAAAGACCACAAAGATAAGATAAGAGAGATTAGGGCTCGTACAGATGCATATAGGCAGTCATTTTTTCCCTCGTTCTGTTTGGGAGTGGAACAGGGAGAGAAGATGCTAGTTGTGGTACAAGGTACCCTCCGCCATGCATCGTATGGTGGATTGCGGAGTATGTATGTAGATCTAGATGGGTGCACAAACTTGTGTGAGGTCTTGTGTTGTCATGGAAAAGAAAAAATTCATTTGCATTTTTGTGGCAATGAACACGCTGAAGTTGATTCTTCCATTGTTTTGAGAGTAGCACAATACACTTCAGAGTTGATTGTTGCACCATGAGGGAGGACATGAAACAGAACAACCTCTTCTGAGTCCCAGAAGACTGTTGCCATTGCTTTACTAGCTGAGGGTGCAGCTTTGAGGTTTTTCTTCAGAGGAGAGGTGATGTGGTGCCATTTCATGGGTTGCCATTTTCTTTCTGGTCCGAAGTGATGAATCCATGTTTCATTGTGTGTGGTGATGACCAACAAAAACTGTTACAATCAGCCTTTTAACTCACAAGTAACTCTGCAAAGATGGTCCTTCATTGCTGTTTATGGTCTTCTGTTACACTGCAAGGAACCCTGCAGGCACACACATCTGAGTGCCCCAACTGATGGGCGAGTGTGTCAGCACTACCAACAGAGATGTCTAGTTGTGAAGCAAAATGTTTGACTGCATTCTGTCAACCACCTTGAATGAGAGTGTCCACATGTTCCAACAGTGCAGGAGTCATATCTGCATGTGGCAAACTGACATGCGAGAGATCAGACAGGTTTGTGTGACCTTGTTATGGTGATAACAGATGCCTCACCCATGACTCACCATGCTTTTGTTCATTGCCAGGTCTCTGAAGACATTCTGCAAGTGCCTATGAATACCTGCGATGCTCTGATTTTCCACTAAAAGAAACTCAATGAGAGCTCTCTGCTTGGAAAGCACTGCCATTAAAGATGTCATTTTTAAGACTATGTATAGTGCCACCACCTATCAGAACTTCATGAAACTCTAGGGGCTGAAATGGGAATATTCCGTGATGTCCCAGGACAAATTTCCTATTTTTTCAACTGAAATTGGCTGAGATAAAAAAATGTTTTGTATTACTCATTAAACACCCCTCATATTTTTCAGATGGCACAATTTTAATAATTAAAGTTAAATTTACAAACAGGGATGTGTGGCAAAGAGGAGCATCCAATCCTAGTAAGATTTGATACTTAAAGCTTGAATTGCTGTTGCCACCCCAATAGTTTAGCCATAATGACTGAAAGGTAGTCATTGAAGCATGCTTGCTGTTGGCCAACCCATCCCTCCCCCCCTCCCCCCCCCCCCCTCCCGTTCCCCAAAACCACCTGCTTAGGAACATCACCTCATTGGCATGATTGTCAAAATGTACAGGTGACATGTAGTTCATCAAATGTTATGGACACATTGCATGTAATTCCCTCTTCCCAGTTAACAGCCAACAGAAATGAAAGGAAAGAAGTTTACATGTTAATTGCAGACAAGAATAAAGAACATTTCTAGTGGAACAATATTTATGGTATGGAGTTTATTAAATCTGTTGTTTTCACAACTCATGTATTATTATGACCAGTGCACCATAATGATTTCTGAGCTTCAGCCCTATTTGAAATTACCAAGGCTGATATCATGTTTGTACTCACCATCACAGTTATATCTGCAAGAAAATGTTAGATAAATTTGCCTAAACTACTAATGATGGAAAGAAAATGTGGGTACCTTGTCATGTACTTCTATTTCCTGCAACCTAACAGTAACAAGAGATTTTAACTGTGGATCAAGAATTCTGGTAGAATCTCCGAGCACTGTTTTCAGTATTTCAATACAACAGTTCCCAGGCCACTGAAAAACGTTTTTAAGTACACATTTTGCTTGTCTTGATATGTCTCCAATGTATTTAGCAAACAGCCATGGCTCTGGATAATCTGAAAATAGAATCTGCCTTAAGCTTTTAAATCAAAAACACACTATTTACTGATCACAGAATATCAATAATGTATGCAGGGTGTAACATGTTTACATTAAAAATACTTCATGTGGACAATGAGATAAGTAATTTTATGCAGGGTACCTGAGATCACTGATATCAAGAAGCACATTAAAATTTGCCCAGAAATATGTTGGGATGCACTTGTTTTGTCCAGATTCTCAGTCAATGAAAAGTGGCTTTATTAATTTGTTTAGTGGTCCAACTAGGTCAAGCACTTGCTTGTAGTTATTTTATCCTCAGCACTGGGTTTTGTATCAAACTCAGTGCAAAGTTTTACATGACAAAAATTACTTACACTTTTAACACACAATATTAAGACACCACCACAAGCTAAGGGAACATTTTCCTTTGAAGAGTCTAATAATCATGAAGCAACTCTAAACAGCTTCTGATTTTTTTTTTTTTTGTAATGAAAAATAATACTTTTCTCAAAGTTCAACTAAATAAATATCTATTAGATATAAATTTTTAACTGTTACATAAGTCGTTTAAAATCAACACCACTCACTTGAATGCATACACTGCATCACATAATAATTATTGTACATGTAGTTTTTAAATTGCAATGGCAGTTTGCATGAGTATTTTCATTTGAGATTTGATGAGTGAAAATAATTTTTTCAATAAAGCACCCAAAGACACAATCTCATGGGTTTAAATCCACAGAACTTGGAGACCAGAGAATTGGTCATCAGTATCTTATATACTAACCAGGTAATTTTACACTGGTACAGTATAGTGTACCCACATGTGCAGCTACAAGTGGAGTGTGCATTTGTTGCAGTAAACTTTTACTTCTTCTTCACTTGAAGTTGCAGGAATACTAAACACTACTGACAAAGGAAAATTAGGTTCCTTTGTAATTTACTGAGGTCCCATTCACAGAATTGGATATCTGCCAAACAGTCATTCAGGTTTTGCACTTACATTCTGTCATATGAGTAAAGCATATATTGTTCATATATTTACTTAACCAATGTTTGTAAACCAACCAGTTGGCCTTCAAATCAATGTTTACTTGTCTCGGGGTTCCTTTCAAAGCGCACTATTATCTTACAGTGTAATGTGCCCCATACATTATTAGGATTCCGTATGTGCTCATAGATTGGTGTCTGACATGTGTTAACTGAAAATAATACTACCCAACTGATGGTTTCAAACAAACACCTCAGAGACATGTTGTTCACTTGTACATACAATTATGATTTTTTTACTACAATAGCATTTTTACACAGCATATTGTTATAATGATGTAGGTTACAATAGTCTCCATCCTTGCTACTACAGAAGACAATCTCTTTCTAATTTGTCCTGTGGTTACATATGGTATAAATTGCAATGGCACACACTTTTTAGGAGGGATTGTTAGCTATAAATGAGTATGATTTTTATCCGCTGACCAGAAATTAAGCAGCCACTGGCCAAAAGTAGTGCTCATACCACAGTTGTAGTTCTCTTATGCCCATATTCCCATTTTTGCTTGCTGTGATGTAAATATTCCCTCCTGGTCTTGCAAGATCACACACATCAGAAAAAAATCATAGGGGGCAGAGCACCTCCAACTTCTCACAGCACAATAAATAACTTTCCAGCCAATTAACCTTCCAGGTTAACAGTTGGTATGATTGTATACAAATTCATCAAGGCATTGATGTTAGTAGATCTTGATACAACACTCTTAGTACCTCTAATTTCCAGGATTCCTTTCATATGCATTTCCTCTTCAAATCCTGATTGGTAAGAGTTGAAATAAATTCCTTACCAATTGATGGGATAAGTTTTTTTAACCTCATCTACAAATTTTTGAGCCAATTCCACAGTTTGCTCTGTATCATCAAGTTGATGCTTTGTTTGACATATCGTTATCTTATATCTTCCATTTCTGTGGCACTGTTAGAAGTTACACAACCTTCCCTTGAAATCACTGTAACCTATCACACACACAATTTGATGTCCATAATGTAGTAGGTCACTATCATGCACACCCTGCCAATTCCATCAAGAGTGCTTGGAATGCACAAACACTAGTTTTTGTAACAAGTGCTCCTTGCTCTCCCTTGAATATCCATAGCTTTTCCTTATGCATTACATGGTCATACTGCTGTGGACGTACTCAGTATCTGTTAAGAACTGTTTTTATTTTTTACAATTCTGTGGATGATCTTCCATGTATGTAATTATGTTTAGAAAACACTCCTTAGACAACAACTGCCCTTTAATATGTTTCACTGAAAATGGTATTTGTGGCTCCCTGTCTAACAAGGATGATGAATTATATGGCTCAACAGCTGTTTCAATATTACTTTCACTTGTTATGCATGCATTGTCATCACTGTACTCCTGATGGACACTGCCAACACAGTCCAGCATATATGACACCACACATTCCACTGAGTCTTCTTGCAGAAACGCAAATATTTCATCTGTTACTTCTTTCTCACTCTGCAAAATTCCTTGAGTTCCTTTCTGACAAAATGGCAACTGTTGTTGTATATATAATGTAATGTTTGCTTTGTTTCTCAATGTCATTGCTCTGCTTTGTATCAACAGCACTAGCACTGTAGCATTGTTGTTACTCACCAATTAAACAGTTCAACTACACTCCATAGCCTCATGCTGTGCTTACCTATGGATACTTCCAGTCTCATCCCCCATTGCCATTAGCAGCCAACATTGTGGTTGCATGGTAGACAATATGTGGGGCACAGAATGCCATTATCATCATTGGCCTTTTGAGGCCTCACACACAAGAGGTTCCCTGTTAGTGTGAAATTAATGTATATTGATAAATCTAAGAAAAAAAAAAAAAAAAAAAAAAACCCATGAACCATGGACCTTGCCGTTGGTGGGGAGGCTTGCGTGCCTCAGCGATACAGATGGCCGTACCGTAGGTGCAACCACAACGGAGGGGTATCTGTTGAGAGGCCAGACAAACGTGTGGTTCCTGAAGAGGGGCAGCAGCCTTTTCAGTAGTTGCAGGGGCAACAGTCTGGATGATTGACTGATCTGGCCTTGCAACATTAACCAAAACGGCCTTGCTGTGCTGGTACTGCGAACGGCTGAAAGCAAGGGGAAACTACAGCCGTAATTTTTCCCGAGGACATGCAGCTTTACTGTATGATTAAATGATGATGGCATCCTCTTGGGTAAAATATTCCGGAGGTAAAATAGTCCCCCATTCGGATCTCCGGGCGGGGACTACTCAGGAGGATATCGTTATCAGGAGAAAGAAAACTGGCGTTCTACAGATCGGAGCGTGGAATGTCAGATCCCTTAATCGGGCAGGTAGGTTAGAAAATTTAAAAAGGGAAATGGATAGGTTAAAGTTAGATATAGTGGGAATTAGTGAAGTTCGGTGGCAGGAGGAACAAGACTTCTGGTCAGGTGACTACAGGGTTATAAACACAAAATCAAATAGGGGTAATGCAGGAGTAGGTTTAATAATGAATAGGAAAATAGGAATGCGGGTAAGCTACTACAAACAGCATAGTGAACGCATTATTGTGGCCAAGATAGATACGAAGCCCACACCTACTACAGTAGTACAAGTTTATATGCCAACTAGCTCTGCAGATGAAGAAGAAACTGAAGAAATGTACGATGAAATAAAAGAAATTATTCAGATAGTGAAGGGAGACGAAAATTTAATAGTAATGGGTGACTGGAATTCGAGTGTAGGAAAAGGGAGAGAAGGAAACATAGTAGGTGAATATGGATTGGGGCTAAGAAATGAAAGAGGAAGCCGCCTAGTAGAATTTTGCACAGAGCACAACTTAATCATAGCTAACACTTGGTTTAAGAATCATGAAAGAAGGTTGTATACGTGGAAGAACCCTGGAGATACTAAAAGGTATCAGATAGATTATATAATGGTAAGACAGAGATTTAGGAACCAGGTTTTAAGTTGTAAGACATTTCCAGGGGCAGATGTGGACTCTGACCACAATCTACTGGTTATGACCTGTAGATTAAAACTGAAGAAACTGCAAAAATGTGGAAAATTAAGGAGATGGGACCTGGATAAACTGAAAGAACCAGAGGTTGTACAGAGTTTCAGGGAGAGCATAAGGGAACAATTGACAGGAATAGGGGAAAGAAATACAGTAGAAGAAGAATGGGTAGCTCTGAGGGATGTAGTAGTGAAGGCAGCAGAGGATAAAGTAGGTACTAAGACGAGGGCTGCTAGAAATCCTTGGGTAACAGAAGAAATATTGAATTTAATTGATGAAAGGAGAAAATATAAAAATGCAGTAAATGATGCATGCAAAAAGGAATACAAACGTCTCAAAAATGAGATCGACAGGAAGTGCAAAATGGCTAAGCAGGGTTGGCTAGAGTACAAATGTAAGGAATTAGCAGCTTATCTCACTAGGGGTAAGATAGATACTGCCTACAGGAAAATTAAAGAGACCTTTGGAGAGAAGAGAACCATGTGTATGAATATCAAGAGCTCAGATGGCAGCCCAATTCTAAGCAAAGAAGGGAAGGCAGAAAGGTGGAAGGAGTATATAGAAGGTTTATACAAGGGTGATGTACTTGAGGACAATATTATGGAAATGGAAGAGGATGTAGATGAAGACGAAATGGGAGATACGATACTGCGTGAAGAGTTTGACAGAGCACTGAAAGACCTGAGTCGAAACAAGGCCCCCGGAGTAGACAACATTCCATTAGAACTACTGACGGCCTTGGGACAACCAGCCCTGACAAAACTCTACCAGCTGGTGAGCAAGATGTATGAGACAGGCGAAATACCCTCAGACTTCAAGAAGAATATAATAATTCCAATCCCAAAGAAAGCAGGTGCTGACAGATGTGAAAATTACCGAACTATCAGTTTAATAAGCCACGGCTGCAAAATACTAACGCGAATTCTTTACAGACGAATGGAAAAACTGGTAGATGCAGACCTCGGGGAGGATCAGTTTGGATTCCGTCGAAATGTTGGAACACGTGAGGCAATACTGACCTTACGACTTATCTTAGAAGAAAGATTAAGGAAGGGCAAACCTACGTTTCTAGCATTTGTAGACTTAGAGAAAGCTTTTGACAATGTTGACTGGAATACTCTTTTTCAAATTCTAAAGGTGGCAGGGGTAAAATACAGGGAGCGAAAGGCTATTTATAATTTGTACAGAAACCAGATGGCAGTCATAAGAGTCGAGGGGCATGAAAGGGAAGCAGTGGTTGGGAAAGGAGTGAGACAGGGTTGTAGCCTCTCCCCGATGTTATTCAATCTGTATATTGAGCAAGCAGTAAAGGAAACAAAAGAAAAATTCGGGATAGGTATTAAAATTCATGGAGACGAAGTAAAAACTTTGAGGTTCGCCGATGACATTGTAATTCTGTCAGAGACGGCAAAGGACTTGGAAGAGCAGTTGAACGGAATGGACAGTGTCTTGAAAGGAGGATATAAGATGAACATTAACAAAAGCAAAATGGGGATAATGGAATGTAGTCAAATTAAATCGGGTGATGCTGAGGGAATTAGATTAGGAAATGAGACACTTAAAGTAGTAAAGGAGTTTTGCTATTTAGGAAGTAAAATAACTGATGATGGTCGAAGTAGAGAGGATATAAAATGTAGACTGGCAATGGCAAGGAAAGCGTTTCTGAAGAAGAGAAATTTGTTAACATCGAATATAGATTTATGGATCAGGAAGTCGTTTCTGAAAGTATTTGTTTGGAGTGTAGCCATGTATGGAAGTGAAACATGGACGATAACTAGTTTGGACAAGAAGAGAATAGAAGCTTTCGAAATGTGGTGCTACCGAAGAATACTGAAGATAAGGTGGATAGATCACGTAACTAATGAGGAGGTATTGAATAGGATTGGGGAGAAGAGAAGTTTGTGGCACAACTTGACTAGAAGAAGGGATCGGTTGGTAGGACATGTTTTGAGGCATCAAGGGATCACAAATTTAGCATTGGAGGGCAGCGTGGAGGGTAAAAATCGTAGAGGGAGACCGAGAGATGAGTACACTAAGCAGATTCAGAAGGATGTAGGTTGCAGTAGGTACTGGGAGATGAAGCAGCTTGCACAGGATAGAGTAGCATGGAGAGCTGCATCAAACCAGTCTCAGGACTGAAGACAACAACACAACAAGAAAAAAAATCATAAAAAAATAAAAATGAAACAGGAATGATTAAGTAAATGAAAGATAAAAAGCTAGTATGCCTACTACCCCTAAACAATCACACCTTCCCAGAGTAATGTTTTTTGCAGTTCCCCTTCCACGTTATGCTATACCCTGCAGGCTGTTCTCATCTATATTATGTGGAGAGTGGAAAAGTGGACTCCAGGTGACAGACATCCATGTGCAGATGGGATAATGTCTTTCAACTAATCATACATTAGACCAATAAATAACTGAAACTTAGGGGAAAAAATCTGTGTAGTGGCAAATTTTTGTACAGTGGTAAGGTGGGGGAGGGGGGGAGAGGGGAGTGTCAAAAACAACATACTAAAAATCCCCAATGGTTGGGCATAAGTGTTGAGGTGGGGAGGAGGTGATTAAATGTCACATATTTACATTTTTTCTTGAATAATTTTTTAAAAAAGCAACTACTGTTGAACTAGATTAAATTTCCTACAAAAAAGACCTCTCCATTTTTCTGTAGGATTAAGAGTTTCTGCATTGCAGGGGATAGAAAAATCATAGATCGTTAAAAATTGTTTTAATGGTATAAAATTAATGTTTACTGTTAAATGAAGTGGGTTAAGAACAAATATCAAATGTGTGTACCACTTCTAAGTGCAGTAGAACTATATTAAATCTGGGGGAGAGTGGGTGGGGGTTGCGGGGGTGTAAGAGGGTGAAGGGGAACGGGGTGAAGGGTACAAATGTGAGGGAAGGTAGGTCTCCAGATTGTGATCATGCACTTCTCTCCTTCGTAGGTCTGCAAACGGAAGAGCACAAAGGTGATTTCCCACTCCATCTACCTCACTACATCACAAGAAGCAATTACAAAGTTATATCAACACTCTGCAGTGTGCCTTATGAATCACTGGCATGCGGGGCATGTTTACTTTCCACAAGTGCATTAACATTACATGGAATATAGATATGAGTTACTAATAATACTAATACATGAAACACATATGGACACACTCAAATCTTTGCACTCTGTTCTATAATGCTAGAAGGTAAACTGATTCTTCTCACCCTGTACAACAGCTGTAGACTTCTTTCAAAAAAGATAATGTTGCCTACCATGAGCTGCCCTCACTTTTTATTTTGCAGATAGACAATCACTCCTCAGAATTTTCTGTCCAGTTCTCTTATGTGACCCTTATGGCTGACATCGAAATAAGTGTCCAAGGTATAGAAAAGCAACTGGAAACACTCAACAGAGAAAAGTCCACTGGACCTGACGGGATACCAATTTGTTTCTACACAGAGTATGCGAAAGAACTTGCCCCTCTTCAAACAGCCGTGTGCCGCAAGTCTCTAGAGGAACGTAAGGTTCCAAATGATTGGAAAAGAGCACAGCTAGTCCCAGTCTTCAAGAAAGGTCGTCGAGCAGATGCGCAAAACCATAGACCTATATCTCTGACGTTGATCTGTTGTAGAATTTTAGAACATGTATTTTGCTCGAGTATCATGTCGTTTTTGGAAACCCAGAATCTACTATGTAGGAATCAACATGGATTCCGGAAACAGCGATCGTGTGAGACCCAACTCGCTTTATTTGTTCATGAGACCCAGAAAATATTAGATACAGGCTCCCAGGTATATGCTATTTTCCTTGACTTCCGGAAGGCGTTCAATACAGTTCCGCACTGTCGCCTGATAAACAAAGTAAGAGCCTACGGAATATCAGACCAGCTGTGTGGCTGGATTGAAGAGTTTTTAGCAAACAGAACACAGCATGTTGTTATCAATGGAGAGACGTCTACAGACGTTAAAGTAACCTCTGGCGTGCCACAGGGGAGTGTTATGGGATCATTGCTTTTCACAATATATATAAATGACCAAGTAGATAGTGTCGGAAGTTCCATGCGGCTTTTCACGGATGATGCTGTAGTATACAGAGAAGTTGCAGCATTAGAAAGTTGTAGCGAAATGCAAGAAGAACTGAGCGGATAGGCACTTGGTGCAGGGAGTGGCAACTGACTCTTAACATAGACAAATGTAATGTATTGCGAATACATAGAAAGAAGGATCCTTTATTGTATGATTATATTATAGCAGAACAAACACTGGTAGCAGTTACTTCTGTAAAATATCTGGGAGTATGCATGCGGAATGATCTGAAGTGGAATGATCATATAAAATGAATTGTTGGTAAGGCAGGTACCAGGTTGAGATTCATTGGAAGAGTCCTTAGAAAATGTAGTCCATCAACAAAGGAGGTGGCTTACAAAACACTCGTTCGACCCATACTTGAGTATTGCTCATCAGTGTGGGATCCATACCAGGTCGGGTTGACGGAGGAGATAGAGAAGATCCAAAGAAGAGCGGCGCGTTTCGTCACAGGGTTATTTGGTAACCGTGATAGCATTACAGAGATGTTTATCAAACTCAAGTGGCAGACTCTGCAAGAGAGGCGCTCTGCATCACGGCGTAGCTTGCTTGCCAGGTTTCGAGAAGGTGCGTTTCTGGATGAGGTATCGAATATATTGCTTCCCCCCTACTTATACCTCCCGAGGAGATCACGAATGTAAAATTAGAGAGATTTGAGCGCGCACGGAGGCTTTCAGACAGTCGTTCTTCCTGTGAACCATACGCGACTGGAACAGAAAAGGCAGGTAATGACAGTGGCACGTAAAGTGCCCTCCGCTACACACCGTTGGGTGGCTTGCGGAGTATAAATGTAGATGTAGATAAGATTGCTGAGCTCATGTTTATGTAGCAGAGTTATTTTCATTTTACTAAATGAGTACTTGCAGCTGGAGCTGTCAATTGTGTATCACACTGAAGAGTCTGTCCCAAGTGCAGCATGCTGTCAACAAGTATTTGACAGTGGTGATTTCATTGTCTCCATTGTAATTGCCAGGAATATTTTTCACAGCATTAGAGGCATCAAATTCATTGCTCCAGCCTCAGCTATCCTAACATCTGAGGAGGCTTGTATTGTCTCCCTCTCCACCAGAAGTAGGCTACTTAGGAGTTATGGATTTTCAGATATTTCAATGTAAGTCAAGCAATGTGTCACAGCATATTACCCTTCTGGACTAGAACATGATCAATTCCATCAACAGTGTTGCATGCCCTCACTTCATGAGACACTATGGATATGTTTGGAATTGAATCCAGGACACTGACACAAAGACTGGTGCCTCAAGTCCCACTGTCCCTTCTGCCACAAAGGCACAGGGAAAGTTGTCAGCAGCATGCAGCAACCCTACGGTCACCTATCCAAGTACTGGCCACATCTTATGGTCCTTAACTTATGTAACATGAACTGGAGTATCCACCTCAGCATGGACATAGACATTGGCTCCACGCTGTCCACACACTCTACAAGTGGCAGGAATTCCTGAATGGAAGAGGTTTATACAGCTTACCCCAGTAACAGAATGAATGGTGAGAGCTGGTCATTCATTAGCTCACCACTAAGTGACTACAATACAATAAGATGGCTTTACAATATGCTGACAACAAGAGACAGAAGCCAGATTCTCCATTTACCAATCCAATCCCTTTCCCATGAACACTGCACAGGTTACTAGCAATGTCACACTTACACATTATACATTTCTCAGTCTTTGTTTGTAGGAATGTATTTTACATAAAAGCTCCATTGACAAATGCAAGTAAGTACTTATTAATAAACTAAAAATAACTCCACTACATAAACATGAACTCAGTGAAATTATTTTGTCTATTCATACAAGAGAACTGGACAGAAAATGCTGTGGAGTTACAGTCTGTGAGCACATGTGATGGGGGAAGTTGCCTTTCCCTGAAGAATGCTACATCTGCCATACAGATGACAAGAATCAGTTTCCTTACTAATGGTGGAGAATATTATGCACAGATTTACATAGAGTCTGACCACATGTTTTTCTTGTGTTAGTATTAAAGTAACTCATACCTGTATTCCATGCTGTGTTAATGCACTTTGTGGAAATTAAACACCCCCTGAGCAGGTCTGTGCACTGTGTTGCCAGTATTTTATAAGGCACACTGCAAAGGGATGACATAACTTTCTGAAACACGTTGTAGTTGCTTCTCGTGACACAGTAGGATTGATGGAATGGGGCACCTTCTCACTTTTCAGTTTGTAGACCTGTGAATGAGAGAAATGCATGACCACAGTCTGGTGACCTACCTTCCCTCATGTTTCTACCCTCTACCCTCTGCCTGTCCAGCTTGTTACACTCCCAGAGCATAACTTATCTCTTAATATGGCTCTACTGCACTTAGTAGACAAACATTTAAGATTTGTTCTTAACCCATTTCATGCAACAGTAAACATTAATTTTGTACAATTAAAATACTATTTTTAATAATCTGTTAATTTTTCATCCTCTGCAATGCACAAAGTCCTAGAGGGGAAAAGAGTGAAGATGGCCTTTTTTTGCAGGAAATTTAATGTAGTTTAATATTGTACTGGGAAATATTTTCACTAGAAGCAACAGTTATCAAGATATTCAAGAGAATCATAAAAAAGTGACTATTAAACAACCCATCCCAATTCTCACACCCTCCAGGTGGGTATTTTTAATATATTGTTTATAGAACCCCCCCCCCCCCCAACCAACACTGTACAAAAATTTGCAACTTCAAAAAATTTTCCCCTATTTGCGCATTTTTTATCTTTGTTAATTGGGTTACATGTGTTAGTGTAGTCTTTTCATTCTTAAGTTTCTGCATGTAGCAGTCTAGGATAACCCCAGCAAGCGGTCCTCGTTGCAGCTAGTTAGAAGCATGATGTACCTGGAAGTTCACAGATAGCACCCTCTTCATGTTGCTTTTCCATTTTTACATCAGTTACCATGCTCCTGTTCATCTTGGACACCTGGCATCCATCAGTAATGAGATTAAGCTGGTCATAAGTTGTCAAGTGCCTCCGCAATCACAACCAAAATTCCCATGAGACATTGATGACACACAAAGTGCTGTTTATGGTTCCACCATTTATTTTCCCTTTTTACATCCACTCTGATGGTTTTATGACTACAAAAATCCTATGATTTTATTCGTTCACATAAAAGCTGTTCTTGAAACTTTCCCATTATCTTTAGGACTCGTTGGTTGGTATGACTACATTACTGTCAGATACTTATGCTCTACCTTTTTCATTGTGGCCTCCCCTGTCTTTGACACATTTGGTATTGTCCCTTGAAGTATGTAGGCATTTGTCGAGTAATTGTTTAAGGCATGACATATTTCCTCCCTCCATACCAGCAGAACCTCAGCTTTTTCCTATCAGACCCTGCAGTCTTACTCTTTAATGTCAGAGTGTCTGTAGCTACTTCTTCCTGTATATTGTGCAACAGAGTCTTTTCTAATCTTAGATGCTTTTGTTGCCCTATCTCATTATCACATTGGTTATCTATAACAAATGTACCCATTAAAAGTTCCACTGAATATTCCCAAATACTTGTCACAACACCAGCTCATTTTTTGAGAATGGAGAACACCATACGGAATCTTATATTTTCTGTCACCAGTTTATACAATGTTTTCTAGACATTATTCTTCAGATGTATTTCCATTATTGTACATCTATCCACTTCAGTAGTTCTTTGTATTTCTGTTTTGTGTTCCAGTAAGTTGGCAGTCATGCCTCACATTGCGAAGCTAGGAAGCACAGTGATTAGCAGAATGGACTCAATTTGGGTGAATGATAGTGCAAGTCCATATCTAAACATCCAGATTTAGGTTTTCTGTGATTTCTCTAACTGGCTCCAGGCAAATGATGGGAAGGTTCCTTTAAAAGGACGCGACCAATTTCCTTCCTCATCCTCAAAAAGCAACCCAAGACTGTGCTCTGTCTCTAATGACATCATTGTTGATGGGATGTTAAACCCTAATCTCCCTTCCTGTTTCTCTCACTCTTCCCCAAGTATTGCTTCAGGTAAATATTCTCAGTTACCTTCATCGGCACTGCAAAATTACTGAATTGATTGCTAAGTAAAATGCCACTAGTTTAAAAATCAATGAATTTATTTGGTGCAGTTTAGGATATATCTATCATTGGATAGTCTGGAAACAAAACTACAAGTGACACAAAATATAGAAAGGTATACAGAGCAACATAGCAAGAGTACAAGCATTACAAAGTTTCATCATAATGAGAGCTGCCATAAACATCATAATCACCTAGGTATTCAGATGCACAAAGACATGTTACAGCTGATATGGCACACTAATTTCAAAGCTACTTCATGCTTTCTGGGCAGACAGTTTATGCCAACAGAGGGCTGTGAAGCATAGTGGCAAAAACAAAATGATCAATTTTAATTTAGTTACATAAAAAATGTTGAATATAAAACATAACTTTCAAAAAGTGTATGTCAATTCTCATTATGATGAATCTCTGTAATGCTTGTACTCTTGTCACGTTGCTCTGTATACCTTTGTATATCTTCTGTTGTTTGTATTTTGGTTTACAGACTATCTGATGAGGGGTACCTCCGGAAATCCATCATATAAAGTCATTGGTTTTTTAACTAGTGTCATTTCATTTAGTGACCAATTCAGCAACTTTTCAGCACTCATATTAATTTACAGTATGATTGCATTCTTCCTGTGACTTTTTGTCACAAGTACACTTTTTCTTCAGTTGCTTCTTAGGTAAAATGAAAATGATCGTATGGCATCAGTGGCTGGGAGTTCCCAGGTAGGACGCTTCTTAGGTTTTATAGATTGTTGTGCCAAACTACCCTTGAATCTCTAACACTTAATCATTTGAGTGGCATTGCCATCCTCTGCATTTCCTGGATCGCTGCAGGGACTTTTTTGATACATCATATCAATGTCAAGTCAACCATTGTTATGGGACATAGTTCTAAAGGTAGATCTACAAGATCCAATACTTAAGTTGGATAATACCTTTGTTAATAATTGGTCTACAATATCTTAACTGTATCTGGCACAAAAAGTATTTAAAGTTATAGTCACTGATTGTTAGACCTTTTCCCACTGCCCATGACACAATCTTGCTGCAGGCATTCTGATCGACTAGACGACTAGAGTCAATCAATATCTGAGAATATGATAGCTCTGTTGTGATATGTGGGAGGTCTGTTAATGAATTGTAAGCCTAATTACTGTATTACATCTCACAGCTCTATCCATCTTTTCTATAATTTTTGAAATTTTCTGAGTGGCTGCGATGTATCTCATTCCATTTTGTCTGAGCAATCTTTTATTCATTTACTGGTATCTAGCATGTAACACTGTGGTACTGATAATCTAAAACTGAAAATGATTTGTGTATGCATTGTAACAATCTCACTGCAGACAACACTGAGATTCAATATTTTGCCATGTCTATCATACATTTCTCCAGTGTATCCCACAGGTCTCTTATTCCCATTGCCAAATTTCTTATTTTTACTAGATTCTGTCAATGAACGATGGAGGAGGGGAGATAATCATTCTACCAACAGCATGGGCAATTCTGACGACATGTCTGGAAGCTGTCATTAAGGCATCTATTTTATTGTTCAACATCATTCAGTCTGATTGTGTTTTCACATTTGTTATGTCTTTGCAATTGACAGAGAATTTCCTCTTTTTATGTTTTATATGCCTTTCATTTTTTCTGCCTACATCCACTGTATTTACTTCCGTTGTTATTTCCATACTCCTTCCTGCACAGTTCATTGTCTTCTACTATGCTTATTAATTCATGTACACATAATGGCAAGATTACACATTTATTCATTCTAAGGTTCATATTGTTTTTCTCTTGTTTACCTGTGATCTGTTCTCTTCTTCCAGAACTGAGAATCCTTCTTCATCAGAGTTGATGGCAGAGTAAGATGATTTTCATTTTGAAATATAAAAGGTAAAAAATAACAAATCTCTAAATGCTGTAATGGGTGATTTCTCTGACAAAGAAACTGTCATGACCATCCAAAGGAAAGCCTGCAGCCAGGCAACAGGTGCAAGTTTTGGTGTTCTTGTAAAGATAAGACAATTTCGATTATAACAACATTTAGTTTAGAACTGATTATGCCGTAAATAGGTGTATTAGTGTGCTTTTTAAGCATACCATTAAAGGTTTCATTTTTCTTTAGGTAATATAGCAAAAAGATCGTACAGTGATGTTATAGTCGTATCTTCTGTTTACATTTTGCCGCAGAAAATCTATAGAATTTCATTTAATTGCTCTTCGCTCTCTCCAGCAATTTAACTGTATCGTACCTACTCATTATTTAACTCACATTTCTGGAAAGTAGCATAAAGTTTAAGTTGTTGTGTCAGAAACTTTACACTGTTGTTTTTGTTTACATACAGTTGTATATAGGCCAAGTTTGTGAAATCATATTTTTGTGTTTATCTGTAATTTATCTGACTAATTCTTAATAAACTATTATGTTTATCATGAGTGAAAAGTGCTTGATGTGCTGTAGAATTGTTAGGTGGGGGCTTTGGTGTGATGGATGCTGTAGTTCCTTCCATGTGGATGACTGTCGTGGCCTGGGAATATGGGAAGTAAATGAGATTCATCAGTGGTTTTGTAGGATATGTAGTAGAGATAGCAAGATACTAGAACAGGAGGGGAAAATTGCTGCCCTTCAGGTTGAATTAAACAAGGTCAGGGGAGATCTTGACAGGTTAAGGATGGAGAAGGTTAAAGAGAAGTGGGAAGTGGCAACAGGCAACAAGTAATAGGAAGGACAGGCCTAGAACTCTGTCTGACAGCTTTGTGATGAATGTGGAAAATAGATTTGACATGTTTCTTCAGTTAGAAGCTGGTAAAAAAACTTAAATATCATGTGACTAGGGCCTCCCGTCGGGTAGGCTGTTCGCCAGGTGCAAGTCTTTCGATTTGATGCCACTTTGGTGACTTGTGCATCGATGGGGATGAAATGATGATGATTAGGACAACACAACACCCAGTCTCTGAGCGGAAAATATCTCCAACCCAGCCAGAAATCAAACCCGGGCCCTTAGGATTGACATTCTATTGTGCTGACCACTCAGCTACTGGAAGCGGACAGTTAGAAGCAGCTGAACCTCAAGCAGTTGCAGATGTAGACAGGGCACAATAAACTTTCAGCAGCAAATTGAAAAGTAAGAATGTAGGGAAATGAGTAAAGAGAAAGAAAGTGTTGTTGTTAGGTAGTTCCCATGGAAGAAGTGTTGGCCAACTTTTGCAAGATGAACTAGGATCAGAATACCAGGTCACCAATTTTTTTAAACCTAGTGCCGGTCTGGAGCGGGTATACTAACCTCTAACTTGGGAGATCGTACCACTGGTTCAGATATCTTACCCCTCTCATCCGAAAGCGCCATTCTGCTGTGTGAGCTAGCGGAAACTGCTGTTGCAGTGCTTTCTCTTAGATCACACAACGACGAACTTCGGGACAGCAATGAGGCCCTCTGCTTATGCATCGCCACCGTACAAGCCAAGCTCACGGACGCACGTAAGCAGACTGCCCAGCTGTCGCACACGGCCACGCCCCTAACCCCCGCACCACTTCCTCGCACCTGCAGCCGACGCCGCGTGACATTTCTACTGCCGGACGGAAGCTGTACCCGCGACGCTACCAGGTACCCCACCGAGCTCTTCGACAAGAACTACCAGTGGATCACCGCCACTGCTGCTGAACTGCCGGCAACGGTTCATCGACTCGCTGGTTGGAAAACTGGACTTTGCATATGCGTACCTGGACGACTTGTCAATTTTTACTTCCTCCCTCAAGGAACATGAACTCCATTTAAATACAGTGTTCTAACTATTAAAAGCAAACGGTATCGCAGTGAACAATACTAAGTCACAACTCCGCCGCACTAGTGTCACTTTTCTGGGCCACGGAGTTTCTGGCGACGGCATCCGCCCCCTAACTGAACGGGTCGAGGCCATTAGTATGGTGCCTTTGCCCAAAGATTTTCAAGGCCTCCGCCACTTCCTTGGAACGGTAAATTACTACCATAAACATATTCCCCGCGCTGCCGACATACAAGCCCTACTGATGGATGCCCTCGCAGGAAAAAACACATCAGGGTCTCGGGCGGTCACGTGGACTCCAGATATGCGTCGCGCATTTGATAATCTAAAGTCAGCCTTACAGATGGCTGTTACGCTTGCTCACCCCATTCCTGATGCTCCCATCTCGCTTACTACAGGCGCAAGTGATACAGCAGTGGGGGCAGTACTTCAGCAATCCATGGGTTCTGTTGTACAGCCGCTCAGCGTTCGGGCTGCGTACAAAGAGGACCTTGACGCATCCCTGGCAGAGGTACTGTATGGAGAACCCCTCACACTCCCAGCAGAGTTAGTCGAGCCTTCATTTCCTCCAGATCAAATCTGGGACTCGACATTCGTCGGGCAGGTCAAGGAGCTAATCGCTAACATCCGCGTGCCTCCTCCTCGACCACACACGCCCCCTCCCATATTTCTGCATAAAGACTTGGCGTTGTGCACTCATGTCATGGTGCGTGATGACACCGTCCGACTGGCACTCAGGCCTCCATATACGGGTCCGCACAAAGTCATATCACGGCGTACCAACACGTTCGAAGTGCTCATTAACGGCACGCCTCAAACGGTATCCGTCTGCCGCCTCAAACCTGCATGGTCTCTGGGAGAACTGCCCGATACCCCACCCAGTCAGACCCCATCCCCTGCTGCACCCACCTCACATGAGGCATCTACCGACAGTCCATGGATGAGCGACGCCCATTCCTGCACATGTAGCGTTCCCCACTCCCAGTTGTGTGACAGTGCTACAGGTGCGTGTGACATTCCTATGCAGAGTGATGCGTGTGATGTCTTACCCTCCTACAGACAGCCCCTCGCCTCTCCCCTGTTAGGATTCAGTGATGTATCAGGGACCAGCCTCAGAGCGTGTGATGTCACCGATGACGACTCATGTGGAGATTCTGTCAGCCCGTATAAGGAGGTGGTAGTGAATGTCAACACAGATTTTATTTGCAGCTCTAATGTGTTTTTTGTTATGCAGCCGGATAATGTGTACATCTTCTATGAAAAAGCCAGCTCCCCCAATGAAAATTTAACTCACATTCATCTCCTCCAGTCTGTCCCTTTGCCTGTTGGTACTGACCCATCAACGGTCAAAGTCCTACATACCGCCACAGGCATTCAGATCCGCTATCCCGGCCCCTCACAACCCACCATCCCCTCCCCAGATCCCGCAACTGCTGTACGAGGATTCACCCAGTCAGGCAGGACCATCCGCCCCCCTCCCTGGCTCGAAGACTTCAATTACTAATGTAGTGTAATGTAATATAAGGTATGGTTTCAGATTAAACATCCTCTCCCTCCCCCATGGGTGTTCCCTTTACATGTATGCCCCAATATTTATGTTTGTGCTCCACACTCTAGGGGGGGGGGGGGGGGGGGGCATGTGGCGACTATCGACCAGGTCGCGTGTAGTATCTTTGTTTTTGGCAAGATCTTTTGACCAGTCTGTGGTCGTGCACCAAAGAGTACGGACGTGTATCGAGAATTCAGAATGTAAACAACTGTATGTGTGCTTACGAGAAATAAAATAGTGTTTATTAGATGTGGTGTAGCGTGCATCATTGGATTCGGCAATCCTACAACGCTAAACCCATAGGTTGAAATATGCTGAAGTTAAGACACTGTTTAGGAAGGGAGATAAAGAAATAACATCAAATTTTCATCCAATCTCACTTTTGCCAGCATTTTCAAAAATTTTAGAAAAGGTAATGTACAATCGGCTTTATAACCATCTTCTCACAAATAACATACTTTCAAAGTTGTAGTTCTGATTTCTAAAGGGTTCTGATACTGAGAAGGCTATCTACACTTACAGTGAAAATGTACTTAATTCATTAGACAAACAATTGTAGGCAACTGGTGTATTTTGTGATCTGTCAAAGGCATTTTACTGTGTAAATCGCAATATACTTTTAAGTAAATTTGAATATTGTGGTGTAACAGGAAATGCTGCAAAATGGTTCAAATATTATATCTCTGGCAAGAAACAAAGGGTGTTATTAGGAAAGAGACATGTATTAAGCTGTCAGGCAGTTGTCAGGCATCATCAACTGGGAACTAATTACATGTGGGGTCCCATAAGGTTCCATCTTAGCGCCCTTACTTATTCTTGTGTATATCAATGACCTTTCATCAGTAATATTACCATATGCCAAGTTTGTTTTGTTTGACAATGATACAAACATTGCAATAAATAGCAAATCAAGTGTAGTCTTAGAAAGATCAGCTAATAAAGTATTTGTGGACATTAATCATTGGTCCCTAGGCAATTCTTTGTCACTTAACTTTGAAAAAATGCGCTACATGCAGCTCAGAACTAATAAGGGGTCTCCCACAAGTATATTCCCAACATATGATGACAAGCAGGTAGAAGAAGTGGATAGTGTTAAATTCTTGGGATTACAGCTTGATAATAAATTTAACTGGGAGCACACCACACAAGTGCTGAAGTGTCTAAACAAATCTCTATTTGCAATGCGAATTCTGTCAGACATAGGGGATATAAAAATGAAAAATCTGGCATACTATGCCTACTTTCACTCCATAATGTCACATGGGATTATTTTTGGGCATATTTCATCAAGCCAAGCTAAAGTTTTCTGGGCACTAAAATGTGCAATAGGAGTTATATGTGGTGTGAACACAAGAACATCCTGTAGAGGCCTGTTTAGGGAACTAGGGATACTATCTACTGCTTCCCAATATATTTATTCCTTAATGAAATTTGTCATTAAAAATATATCACTTTTTCAAACCAACAGCTCAGTTCATGGAATCAATATGAGAAACAACAATAATTTTCACAAGGATTTAAAGTCACTTACTCTTGTACAAAGAAGTGTCTATTATTCAGAAACACACATTTTCGATAACTTTCCACCAGTCATAAAAAACATAACAAACAATGAAATTCAGTTTAAGAAAAGGCTAATGGATTTATTGGTGGCCAGCTCCTCCTACTACACTGATGAATTTCGCAGTAGAACCAACAGTTTTTTTTTGTTTGTGTGTGTGTGTGTGTGTGTGTGTGTGTGTGTAATCTAACTTCTGCACCATTTCAGTGCAATAATGTGTTCATTGTAAATAGTAGTAGTTCTATTGTATGTTTATTACCTTGTTAATTTTTTTTAATTTTAAATTCAGAGCATTAATGCAATCTTAGTAAATGAGTGTTCTAAAATGATCCTTTCATATAGTGTTAATTAAAAAAAATGATGATCATTACATGGAAGGTACATTAGCTTATTTGTTTTAGTTGTAAATATTTGTCATGTATTATTGCTTTTCTGACATGTTCTACATCCTGGAGGACCTCCTCATTATGTATCAATTGGAACGAAAGTAAATCTAATGTAATCACTAAGGTTCAGATACAAAAGTATTCATAATGAGATGAACAACTAGGAAGAAAATACACACACAATGTGGAAAAGCACAAAAAAAACAATTAATTATAATAAACAATAAAACCGGCATTCAACAGGTTGTATTGTGAGGGGTGATCTGTTCTTATTATTACATTCCAAAATTTCTTCAGAAGCAGAATATACGGTGTTGTCAGTTTAACACTTCATTTGTCATCTCGATATGGAATGCTGACATAGACATTCAGATCACAATATAAGTAGTTAGGTCACACCAGGATGGGATCCACCCAGGGGATTAATGACTATAGGTCTGGTCCACTGACCAGTCTGGGTGTTGTTTTTAGGCAGTTTTCCATGTCAATTTAGACAAATGGTGGGTTTGTCCCGAAACTCTGCCTTGGAGAATATGAGATAAAAACAAAGAAGGAAGGTAGATTAGAGTGTGACATCCTGTTGTCAGTGAGGTCATTAGAGATGGAGCACAAGCTCAGAATAGGGTAGGAGGGAGAAGGAAATTGGCCATTTTCTTTGAAAGGAACCATCCTGGCATTTGCCTTAAGTGATTTAGGGAAATAATGGAAAACACAAACATGGATGGCTGGATGGGGATAGAACTGTCATTCTCTCAATTAGGCTCCAGTGTGCTAATTTGCACCATCTTGCTTGATGAGATACAAACAGTTAAAATATGATAACACAGAAGAAAGTTTGTATGATTTAGAGATAGATAGTGCATACAACTTCTCTCCTTTAGGTTAACTGAAGACTGTCATGACAAAAAAAAGCAGCCAGCCACCCAGCCAAAAATTTAAAACAAAAATAAATTATCCCAATCACAAAATCAACAGATTTCATACAATGGAATGTATGGTAGGACAAAGAGAAGCCAGTATAGATTGCTGAACAGATCTTATACAGAAATGACATAAGTATCCAGAATGATATTTCCACTCTGCAATGGAGTGTGCACTGATATGAAACTTCCTGGCAGATTAAAACTGTGTGCTGGACCGAGAGTGGAACTCAGGACCTTTGCCTTTCATGGGCAAGTGCTCTACTGACTGAGCTACCCAAGCACGACTCATGACCCATCGTCACAGCTTCTATTCTGCCAGTACCCCATCTCCTACCTTCCAAACTTCACAGAAGCTCTTCTGCGAACCTTGCAGAACTAGCACTCCTGGAAGAAAGGAGCTAAGCCATGTCTCCACACTATCCTTTCTTCCAGGAGTGCTAGTTCCGCAAGGTTTGCAGAAGAGCTTCTGTGAAGTTCGGAAAGTAGAAGACGAGGTCCTGCACAATTGGAGCTGTGATGACGGGTCGTAAGTCGTACTAGGGTAGCTCAGTCGGTACAGCACTTGCCAGTGAAAGGCAAAGGTCCCGAGTTTGAGTCTCAGTCCAGCACACAGTTTTAATCTGCCAGGAAGTTTCATGATACAAGTACTTGCAAAAATTAGTATTACCTTATTTATAGATAATACAGTACTGATATAAAGAAATAATTCTTATAAATGATTCCATAGGCAGTTGCTGCAATGGTAAAAGGGAGAACCTTAGAGAGAATGAATGTAATGTATCAGATAACTTTTAAAATCTCTTTGATATTATCATTAAGCCCCCAATCATCATGAGTTGATATATGCAAATTGCAACATTTGCTGCTGTCCAATATGCTGCTGCTCAACACATAGTAGACTTTACTGACATAGACTTGAGCACCTGTGTCATCAAAATGTCTCATTCTTCTCACCATCTCACAATGCCAGTGCTGCTGAATTTTATCTCAGCATCTGGCCCTCCAAAATATGTAGTTTGCTCCCATTCAATCTTATTTCTTGTCAGTGTATAGTATAGTCTCTACCCAAATCAAAACTGCCTTACTGTTATTTTCCAGTATTCTGAGTCCCATAATATTGCAGTTCTATATATTCTCAACAGAGTAGTGTCAGTACTCTTCATTCTCTACGATTGCACAGTTTAAAAAAAATGTATTTTTAACACATCACATGATGCAGTAGCTGTCATCCTCTGTTTGTCATTACACTTTTGTCATATATGCCTCATGATGCAGTAGCTGTCATCCTCTGTACCTCATTACACTTTTGTAATATGCGCTTGACATTGTCAAGTTTAATACAGAAATAGAATACAACTTCAAAAAGACAAGCTCACTATTGCACAGCCTTTATTGTGATGACTGTTTTCAGCAAACTACATTGCAATAATCAGTTCTTCTGCACTACATTTCACTGAATCTTGACCAAACGTATCTTATATCATATCATATCATATCACAGAATGATATTCCATGAATGTGAGAACAGCAGCATATCAGCAAGTCAAGCATAAAGTAACTATTACATAAAACAACATACATGTTGCACTGATTATACAAGCTCATGTTCGTACACTGGCAGAATGAAGGGCCTTAATTCTGCTAATATACAAACATGTTGTTGTTGTTGTTGTTGTCTTCAGTCCTGAGACTGGTTTGATGCAGCTCTCCATGCTACTCTATCCTGTGCAAGCTTCTTCATCACCCAGTACCTACTGCAACCTACATCCTTCTGAATCTGCGTAGTGTACTCATCTCTCGGTCTCCCTCTACGATTTTTACCCTCCACGCTGCCCTCCAATGCTAAATTTGTGATCCCTTGATGCCTCAAAACATGTCCTACCAACCAAACCCTTCTTCTAGTCAAGTTGTGCCACAAACTTCTCTCCTCCCCAATCCTATTCAATACCTCCTCATTAGTTATGTGATCTATCCACCATATCTTCCGTATTCTTCTGTAGCACCACATTTCGATAGCTTCTATTCTCTTCTTGTCCAAACTAGTTATCGTCCCTGTTTCACTTCCACACATGGCTACACTCCATACAAATACTTTCAGAAAAGACTTCCTGATACATAAATCTATATTCGATGTTAACAAATTTCTCTTCTTCAGAAACGCTTTCCTTGACTTTGCCAGTCTACATTTTATATCATCTCTATTTTGACCATCATCAGTTATTTTACTTCCTAAATAGCAAAACTCCTTTACTACTTTAAGTGTCTCATTTCCTAATCTCATTCCCTCAGCATCACCCGATTTAATTTGACTACATTCCATTATTCTCGTTTTGCTTTTGTTGATGTTCATCTTATATCCTCCTTTCAAGACACTGTCCATTCCATTTAACTGCTCTTCCAAGTCCTTTGCCGTCTCTGACAGAATTACAATGTCATCGGCGAACCTCACAGTTTTTACTTCGTCTCCATGAATTTTAATACCTACTCTGAATTTTTCTTTTGTTTCCTTTACTGCTTGCTCAATATACAGATTGAATAACATCGGGGAGAGGCTACAACCCTGTCTCACTCCCTTCCCAACCACTGCTTCCCTTTCATGCCCCTCGACTCTTATGACCGCCATCTGGTTTCTGTACAAATTGTAAATAGCCTTTCGCTCCCTGTATTTTACCCCTGCCACCTTTAGAATTTGAAAAAGAGTATTCCAATCAACATTGTCAAAAGCTTTCTCTAAGTCTACAAATGCTACAAACATAGGTTTGCCTTTTCTTAATCTTTCTTCTAAGATAAGTCATAAGGACAGTATTGCCTCACGTGTTCCAACATTTCTACGGAATCCAAACTGATCCTCCCCGAGGTCCGCATCTACCAGTTTTTCCATTTGTCTGTAAAGAATTCGCGTTAGTATTTTGCAGCTGTGACTTATTAAACTGATAGTTCGGTAATTTTCACATCTGTCAGCACCTGCTTTCTTTGGGATTGGAATTATTATATTCTTCTTGAAGTCTGAGGGTATTTTGCCTGTCTCATACATCTTGCTCACCAGCTGGTACAGTTTTGTCATGACTGGCTCTCCCAAGGCCGTCAGTAGTTCTAATGGAATGTTGTCTACTCCGGGGGCCTTGTTTCGGCTCAGGTCTTTCAGTGCTCTGTCAAACTCTTCACGCAGTATCATATCTCCCATTTCGTCTTCATCTACATCCTCTTCCATTTCCATAATATTGTCCTCAAGTACATCGCCCTTGTATAAACCTTCTATATACTCCTTCCACCTTTCTGCCTTCCCTTCTTTGCTTAGAACTGCGTTGCCATCTGAGCTCTTGATATTCATACATGTGGTTCTCTTCTCTCCAAAGGTCTCTTTAATTTTCCTGTAGGCAGTATCTATCTATCTTACCCTAGTGAGATAAGCTGCTAATTCCTTACATTTGTACTCTAGCCATCCCTGCTTAGCCATTTTGCACTTCCTGTCGATCTCATTTTTGAGACGTTTGTATTCCTTTTTGCATGCATCATTTACTGCATTTTTATATTTTCTCCTTTTATCAATTAAATTCAATATTTCTTCTGTTACCCAAGGATTTCTAGCAGCCCTCGTCTTTTTACCTACTTTATCCTCTGCTGCCTTCATTACTTCATCCCTCAGAGCTACCCATTCTTCTTCTACTGTATTTCTTTCCCCTATTCCTGTCAATTGTTCCCTTATGCTCTCCCTGAAACTCTGTACAACCTCTGGTTCTTTCAGTTTATCCAGGTCCCATCTCCTTAATTTCCCACGTTTTTGCAGTTTCTTCAGTTTTAATCTACAGGTCATAACCAACAGATTGTGGTCAGAGTCCACATCTGCCCCTGGAAATGTCTTACAACTTAAAACTTGGTTCCTAAATCTCTGTTTTACCATTATATAATCTATCTGATACCTTTTAGTATCTCCAGGGTTCTTCCATGTATACAACCTTCTTTCATGATTCTTAAACCAAGTGTTAGCTATGATTAAGTTGTGCTCTGTGCAAAATTCTACTAGGCGGCTTCCTCTTTCATTTCTTAGGCCCAATCCATATTCACCTACTATGTTTCCTTCTCTCCCTTTTCCTACACTCGACTTCCAGTCACCGATTACTATTAAATTTTCGTCTCCCTTCACTATCTGAATAATTTCTTTTATTTCATCTACATTTCTTCAATTTCTTCGTCATCTGCAGAGCTAGTTGGCATATAAACTTGTACTACTGTAGTAGGTGTGGGCTTCGTATCTATCTTGGCCACAATAATGCGTTCACTATGCTGTTTGTAGTAGCTTACCAGCATTCCTATTTTCCTATTCATTATTAAACCTACTCCTGCATTACCCCTATTTGATTTTGTGTTTATAACCCTGTAGTCACCTGACCAGAAGTCTTGTTCCTCCTGCAACCGAACTTCACTAATTCCCACTATATCTAACTTTAACCTATCCATTTCCCTTTTTAAATTTTCTAACCTACCTGCCCGATTAAGGGATCTGACATTCCACGCTCCGATCCGTAGAACGCCATTTTTCTTTCTCCTGATAACGACATCCTCTTGAGTAGCCCCGCCCGGAGATCCGAATGGAGGACTATTTTACCTCCAGAATATTTTACCCAAGAGGACACCATCATCATTTAATCATACAGTAAAGCTGCATGTCCTCGGGAAAAATTACGGCTGTAGTTTCCCCTTGCTTTCAGCCATTCATAGTACCAGCACAGCAAGGCCGTTTTGGTTAATGTTGCAAGGCCAGATCGGTCAATCATCCAGACTGTTGCCCCTGCAACTACTGAAAAGGCTGCTGCTGCCCCTCTTCAGGAACCACACGTTTGTCTGGCCTCTCAACAGATACCCCTCTGTTGTGGTTGCACCTACGGTACGGCCATCTGTATCGCTGAGGCATGCAAGCCTCCCCACCAACGGCAAGGTCCATGGTTCATGGGGGGGGATACAAACATGAGCTGTATAATCAGTGCAACATGTATGTTGTTTTATGTAATAGTTACTTTATGCTTGACTTGCTGATATACTGTTGTTCTTATGTTCATGAAATATCATTCTGTGATATGATACGATATAAGATGCATTTGCTCAAAACACAATGAAATGTAGTGCAGAAGATCTGATGATGGCATTGTAGTTTCCTGAATATAGTCATCACAATGAAGGCTGTGTAATAACAATCTTGGCTGCCTGAAGTTGTACTTTTATTTCTGAATTACACTTTTGGCTTTCTCATAATACAGCATCAAAACAAGTGGCATTCTAAGTCCACTACCACCATCCTTGGTGTTGCTGTTGCAGTGTACTGACCAGAGCACAACATAATTTAAATAGCACCGTAGGATTGAGTCTATCAGCATAACATTTGGTACTAAATTAATGATTCATCTGTAGTATTTTCCTAGTTTGCTTCCTACTAACAGTCGTACTTGTCTCCTGTAGAGCTACATTGGGTCTCCAGGTACCTTCATGCAGCACACTGATTATTTCTAAACTGCCCCTCTTTTTCTTTTCAATACCACATCCTGTTTGATCCCCAGATCAGGCAAACTTTAAAGTTGAATAAGTTTATTAGCTGAAGCACTGGCAACTGGGCTTCACCATCTGCCGCAGTGAACATGCCTATTCATCCTGCAAAAACAAATATTTTTGAATTCATGGTAAGCAGAATCTTAAAAACACCAATCAAGTATCAACACTTAAAATCTTGAGAAACTGATCACCAACTTCTGCTCTATACTGATGTTTGCACTGCAAATAGTTTTACCAAAAACTTCCCATTTCAAAAGTTATTAGTGATCAAAGTTCTTGTATTCCAGAATGTTTGAATGTTAAGAGCACAACCATGAGTACTATTTTATGTAAATCATTTATACTTCTGGGTGGATTTACAGAGCCCACCAAAAATCCAATAAAATGAAAATTTTCAAATCATCAAATCAAGTATCTCTTTTGGGAGTTGAACACCCGCAGGAGGAAACAGACCAAGAAGAGCATAGTATTGCCACAGCTCTGTGCTTGCATAGTGAGCATGCCACCCATCTCACAATGTGAATACACTAGCCAATAGCATTCCTCACAGCTGGTTTGAGGGTTGAATGAAAAGTAATGCCTCCAACTTCATTAATGGGGTTTTGAAAGGGAATATTTTAATAAATCAAATGCAGAAATAATCGTTAGAATGTGATCTTTAATTGCCAATATTCACTTTTCCACATAATCACCAGCCTATTTGATACATTTCTGCCAACAATGAACAAGTTTTTTGACACCATCATGGAAAAAGTCAACACTCTGCTTCCGCAACCACAGTCTCACAGTTCTCTCAATGTCTTCAGCAGAAGCATAATGATGTCCTCGCAAATTGGCTTTCACAATTAGGAACAGATGGAAGTCAGACAGCACTAAATTCTCGACTGTATGGAGGATGACGTAAGGTGGTTAGATTCAGTCTCTGAAGTTCTGCTGTGGTGGCATGAGAAGTGTGTGGTTTGGCATTGTCATGCTGCAGGAAAACATTTCCCTTTTCCTTTCGGACTCTTGTTACCTGTTGTTTCAGAGTTAGCAGCATTGTGATGTAATACTCTGAATTTATTGTTATTCCATGATCAAGGAAATCAATATGGATAGCACCATCAGCATCCCAGAGCACTTTGGCCATGATTTGTCCAACTGACGTCTGTGTCTTGAATTTGTTTTTCTGGGGCGAGTCTTTGTGTCGATATTCCATAGACTGATGTTTTATCTCCGGGTCATGATGGTGTACCGATGCTTCATCTCCTGTCAAAACTGAAAGGAGGAAGGTGTCACCTTCATTCTCATAATGCAAGAGGAGTTCCTGGCAAATTTCAAGTCTGCCTGCTTTCATTTCAGGAGTCAGCATCTGGGGTACCCAACGTGCACAGATCTTTCGATAGCCAAGTGAAGCAATAATGTGACCCACACGTCTTGTGAAATACCAATTGTGCTTGCAGTTTCTCTCTGACTGATATGACGGTTGTCCTCAATCAATCTGTAAATATTTTGCTTGTGAAACTCGGTGATTGCTGTCACAGGACATCCAACTCTTTGTTTGTTACACAGGTCAGATGTCCCCATCTCAACATCTTTAAACTTACTCACATCAACCCAATCACCATAAATTGCCTTCATTCTCTGATGAACCTCCTTTGGGGCGACACCTTCTGCTGTCAAGAATTCAATGACTGCACATTGCTTAAATCATTTTGACTGATCATCTACGCAGGGTGCCATTCTTTGCAATGTAACAACACAACCATTCAATGCTAATGCTTCCCACCAACTGGAGCTGTATAGAAGATGCTACAGAACAGTACCTGCTGCATACCAATGCTGCCAACTGTTGAAGAGTTTCGAAGGTGGAGGCATTACTTTTCCGTCAACCCTCAAAATAAATACAGTCATCTGGTGAATGTTCAGTCTGTTCTGTACTCACATTGGATATTGTTGGTTATTAGCACTGCTGCACTATGGACTATTTGATAAGAACCTTGCTTAGCACTTGGTTCTTCTCTCCGATCAAGTTTCGGATTGTTCGTCAGCTGTGTTTAGCTTAACCACCACTTGGTATCATGTTCTCTTATGTAGGTGGCCCTTGCAGCTTTACCTGTTTCTCTTCTGGCTTGTGATGTGTGTGCTGATATCTGGCTACTTTTGGATATAGCATCATATTACCAAATTTACAAGTTCCTTTAGTACAAAGGTAAGGATGGGGTTGGGGGGGGGGGGGGCATTTTTGAAATGAGAAAAATCTGAGTTACAAAACTGTTGTACTGAATTAGATTTGGAAAGTTCGCAGATGAAATCATAATCAGAGTAAGCCGAAGGAGCCGTATGGGGAAAAAAGGAAGGACCACAAGAGTTTAACAAGTCATTGTTACTGAAGTCATTTGTGAGATAGATAGATAGATAGAGAGAGAGAGAGAGAGAGAGTGATGCAAATTGATAAGAAAGGAAGAAGGGGTCAATGGACTTCATAGCAAAGTTGAAAGAGCTTCACCAAAATTACTTATGAAAATCATGGCAAACCTAAAACATGCTGGTAAGTTTAGGATTTGAACCATCGCTGCTCCCAAATATATATACTGTGTGCAACATCACAAATGGTCACAAAATGGTCTAAATATATCTAGAGTATCATGAAATAAAGCGATATCAGGAAAAACCGTAATGGAAATTTCTGACTGCACCTGTACTTAAAATACACTCCTGGAAATTGAAATAAGAACACCGTGAATTCATTGTCCCAGGAAGGGGAAACTTTATTGACACATTCCTGGGGTCAGATACATCACATGATCACACTGACAGAACCACAGGCACATAGACACAGGCAACACAGCATGCACAATGTCGGCACTAGTACAGTGTATATCCACCTTTCGCAGCAATGCAGGCTGCTATTCTCCCATGGAGACGATCATAGAGATGCTGGATGTAGTCCTGTGGAACGGCTTGCCATGCCATTTCCACCTGGCGCCTCAGTTGGACCAGCGTTCGTGCTGGACGTGCAGACCGCGTGAACGACGCTTCATCCAGTCCCAAACATGCTCAATGGGGGAGAGGTCCGGAGATCTTGCTGGCCAGGGTAGTTGACTTACACCTTCTAGAGCACGTTGGGTGGCACGGGATACATGCGGACGTGCATTGTCCTGTTGGAACAGCAAGTTCCCTTGCCGGTCTAGGAATGGTAGAACGATGGGTTCGATGACGGTTTGGATGTACCGTGCACTATTCAGTGTCCCCTCGACGATCACCAGAGGTGTACGGCCAGTGTAGGAGATCGCTCCCCACACCATGATGCCGGGTGTTGGCCCTGTGTGCCTCGGTCGTATGCAGTCCTGATTGTGGTGCTCACCTGCACGGCGCCAAACACGCATACGACCATCATTGGCACCAAGGCAGAAGCGACTCTCATCGCTGAAGACAACACATCTCCATTCGTCCCTCCATTCACGCCTGTTGCGACACCACTGGAGGCGGGCTGCACGATGTTGGGGCGTGAGCGGAAGATGGCCTAACGGTGTGCGGGACCGTAGCCCAGCTTCATGGAGACGGTTGCGAATGGTCCTCGCCGATACCCCAGGAGCAACAGTGTCCCTAATTTGCTGGGAAGTGGCGGTGCGGTCCCCTACGGCACTGCATAGGATCCTACGGTCTTGGCGTGCATCCGTGCGTCGCTGCGGTCCGGTCCCAGGTCGACGGGCACGTGCACCTTCCGCCGACCACTGGCGACAACATCGATGTACTGTGGAGACCTCACGCCCCCACGTGTCGAGCAATTCGGCGGTACGTCCACCCGGCCTCCCGCATGCCCACTATACGCCCTCGCCCAAAGTCCGTCAACTGCACATACGGTTCACGTCCACACTGTCGCGGCATGCTACCAGTGTTAAAGACTGCGATGGACCTCCGTATGCCACGGCAAACTGGCTGACACTGACGGCGGCGGTGCACAAATGCTGCGCAGCTAGCGCCATTTGACGGCCAACACCGCGGTTCCTGGTGTGTCCGCTGTGCCGTGCGTGTGATCATTGCTTGTACAGCCCTCTCGCAGTGTCCGTATCAAGTATGGTGGGTCTGACACACCGGTGTCAATGTGTTCTTTTTTCCATTTCCAGGAGTGTATGTTTAAAAAATATGTGAAACTAAATAACTAGCAGAATAACATCCAGTGGCTAAATACAAATATATGTTAATAGTCATTTATAAATCAACTTACCTGATGAAAGTAATTTTGAAGAGAGTTCAAATAAAACCATATCTCTGAATAATTGAAGCTTTGGATCATTGTGCATAATAGAATCTGGCAAACAAAACAGCACAGTAGCACACTGAGTCCAGTTTCTACCTCTCTGTAGATAATGAAAATATTCCCACAACACTTCTGGTTTAATCACAGATGACAGAGCAGTTAAAACAGGACTGCTATTAAACAGTGGCTGCAGCACTCCTATCCATTCACTTTGCAATAAGTTCTCCAGGCTCTTTGTTCTAGCACTAATGCTTTGATGTGAAGATGTTTCAAACACAAGTTCTTTCTCTTCTTCAACTTCTTTATGTAATTTATCCACAATTACTGCCAGTAACCAGCAATGACGTTCCAAAAACTGTAACACTGTGTCAGTAACAGCTTGTTTTCTACAACTATTTTCCTCACATTGAGAACTGGAGTCCAGCACCTCCTCTGCATTTGTAGTACTGAGGTATTCAAATCTGATACCAAAAATATAATCAGGTTGACTGCAGCTCACACAATCTAAGTAACAATAGAGAAACAAACAATTAGACTTCTATTTTCATTAGCATTAAATGTTGTGGTGGTGGTGATGATGATGATGATGATGATGATGATGATGATAATAATAATAATAATAATAATAATAATAATAATAATTCTAAACCAAGTATAAATAAAGGAAAAAAGTCTACTTCCAAGAATTAAAAATGGTAGCAGATAAGAAATACATTTGAAACCACAATGCAAAAACTTCTCAACTGCACAAAGTATGTAGGATTAACGCCATCCATATTATGCATATGAGGAAATATTATGCAGTGGGTTACTCATTCAGAAACTGAGTTTGAATTATGGTTGCATGTGATAATATCATATTATTTGTCAAGTAAGAAGGAGAAGTGCCTACCAGCACACATCTAAATTTCACACTGGAAGGATCATTGTCGTGTGGCACCCTTTCTGCAGCACTGCTATTTGTGTTACTAACCATCCCTTGACTTTGATCCAAATATGGATGATGGGTTCAGGAGAGTCATACTCAATGCCATTCAGGATCTCAACAGACCTATGCAACTAGCATATGAGAAGACAGACATATAGTTAGCTCAGCCATGAAGTTTCATATAGTCATGTCACATACCTTGAGTTAAGAAATGGTCTTGTTTGCATCAGGAGAACTATCCACATGGACAGTGTAATGACAGCTAGAGCATTAAGGACTGTCAGTGTGATGGCTGTTATTCCTGAGGGAGGCACAATGATAACACTGGACTGGTAACATGGCATCTTTTCCAGTGGGTCTTTGTTTTGTATACTTCATCATAATGGTGGTATATATATATGTGGAGGCTCCAAGGTAAATGGGAATTGTTGTCAAGCAGTAGCGAAGGATCATGCTGACATTTATTAGCAAAAGATCTTACTGAACACCCTAGAAATTTCTGGTTCTTTGTAAAATCACACTACTATCCTAAAATCACAGTGTGGGTCAGATTCAATTACTTGTAGACAAGTATGGTCTGACAGTAAAAGAAAATTTGAAGTTTTAAATTTCCTGTTCAAAAAATCGTTCAAGCAGGAGCAGCATATAGACATGCCATCATTTGACCACATTACAAGCTCCCATATGGAGAACACAAAATAAGCATCCCTTGGGTTGAAAAGCAGTTTAAAGAGTTGAAAATAAATAAGTCTCCAGATCCAGATGAAATTCCTGTTCAGTTTTACAGATAGTACTCTTTGGCATTGGCCCCATACTTAGCTTGCATTTATCACAAATCTCTCACCCAAAGGTAAGTCTCAAGTGCAGGTGATTATCATACTTCGTAAGGGTGAAAAAATGGACCTGCACAGTTACAGAACAATATCCTTAAAATCAAAATGCTACAGGATTCTTGGCATATTCTTAGCTCAAATATGAGGGTCATCCACAAAGTATGTTCCGTTTCTATTTCTATTTCTATTTGTGGCAGTGCTATGGTTGCAGTTCTGAGCATGAGTGGCAGTTACTCTGACTCAAGGAGAAGACATGTACATCATTTTCAGATCGCTGCTGCTGTGTGCTTCTTTATAATGTGAGCCGTAATTGAAAATGCCACCACATGTGAAATCAGATCTGTGATTTGTTTTCCAAGTGCAAAGAAAGTTACACCAAAGGAAATTCATCGGCAAATCTGCGAGGTTTATGGACAAAATACTATGAGAGATTCAATGGTTAGAAGATGGGTCAGACTGTTCAATGAAGGACATGATCAAGTGCACGATGAAGAAAAAAGTGGATACCCGTCTGTGGTTACTGATGAACTGGTTCACACAATTGAAGACAAGATTACGCACAACCGTAAGTTTGCATTTAGTGTCCTTGCTATGGAAATTCCGCAGATCTTACAATCACTAATTCATGAAATTGTTACTGAAAAACTGAAATTTTGAAAACTTTGCTCAAGTTGGGTACTCAAAATTCTTACTCGAATAAACAACGGATGGACAGTGCACTTCAGTTTTTGACACACTACAATGAAGAAGGCAATGGTTTTCTTTCTCAGACAGTCACGGGGGATGAAACTTGGTTATTGTATGACACCTCTGAAACAAAACGGCAATCAATGGAATGGAGACACACTTCATCCCCAACGAAGGTTAAGCCTAAGCAAATCTTGACACCTCGAAAAGTCATGTGAACCATTTTTTGGGAATAGAAAAGGCATGTTGCTGATTGATTTCTTATCACAAGGCCAAACTATCAATGCACATGGTTACTGCGAGACCATTAAGAAATTGTGCCGCACAATACTGAACAAGTGACGAGGATTACCATCAAAAGGTGTTGTTTTTTTCCACGATAATGCTTGACCTCACATGGCGAATGTGACCAAACAACTTTTACGAGAATTTCACTGGGATGCATTTGATCATCCTCTGTACAGCCCGAACCTCACTTCTAGCGACTTTCATTTCTTCTTACATCTAAAATCTGTCCTTGGTGGTCAACACTTCAACGATGATGACGTGCTGAAAGAACATGATACCACATGGTTAAATACAAAGGCGGAAACCTTCTATGAAGAAGGCATACAAAAACTTGTGCCACGCTATGACAAGTGCCTACAAAATTTCAGAAGCTATGTAGAAAAGTCGTTTAACAGTTGTAGATTTTTGTAAAGTAAATTTTTTTCTGTATCTGTAAACATTTGTTTTATATAACCAAATGGAACTTACTTTATGGACATACCTGCTTGTAGGGATGGCAAATTACCACCTTCAGTTTACTGGGAGAATTCTACGAAAGCCTTTCTCAGCTATAAAGGAGGCCATGTACAGAACACTTATGCAACCAATTTTTGAATTTAGGGTCTCCACCAAATCTGACTAAAGGTGAATACTGAAATAGTTCATAAATGTGCTGCTAGATTTGTTACCAATAATTTCAGTCAATATGCAAATGTTATGGAAATGCTTCATAAACTCAAACAGGAATCCCTGGGGAGAAGAAGGGTAGCACATTTCCTGATTAACAGTACATGATGCAACTCTTATGGTCCTCAATGGCCAAGCAAACAACATACAGGTCCTCTCAGTTCCTGGCTGAATGGGGACATTGAGATGGCATGGCACTGGGTATGGCTTTCCTGAGCCCAGCAATTTCATATCTACATGACAGTAGTGGAACCCCAATAAGGGCAACAATATTATGGAATGATAAATTGGAATCTCAATAGGACACAATCCTGCTGCAGTTGAATGCTGACATGTGCTGATAGACTTTCTCCTTCTTACGTGAGGTGTAACACAATCATCTCACAAACAAGCAACATTCAAATGTGACTTCTGAATGAGAAACCTGGTGTTTAATCTTTCCTACCTACTTTCTACAGTTGCACTGAAATGCTAATCATTTGCATATCCATGCATGAAGTACACATCATGCTGATTTGACATTTGTCACAAACCACTTCACGGTGTTGCAGTTATAAAGGTCAACAGTGTATTTATTATTTTTTATTTGCCATAATTCACCATTATTTTTTCTATTTGTCTATTTCTTTGAGGCAGTTGATAGATACTTATATTGGCTGCAATGGGATCCTGGTACAAAACAGGGTATGAGATGACAAAGGGGCCCCATGTCAATGATTCCTAATAAACAAATTAGACTAGCCAAAAAGAGAACTCTCCCCTTAATGTTGTGCAAAATAGTGTAGATTTCATAATCAGTTACCTCACTTAGCTAATAAAATGTGCACAACTGGAGGCAGTTGCATGTGTAAATTGAAATAAGTCTATATGGCCCCACGAACCCAAGAATTGACTAAACGCTAAAGCCAGTCCAAAACATGCTCAAGTTGCATCAGGGAATGATGATTTTCCTATATACTACAACAAAGTAATAATAACGCCAGAACAGGGTAGGGGAAGCTAAACTGAGCAAAATATTACAGTTAACCACAGGTTTGACATGCACTGTTGTGATCCTACAGCTACAAAACAAGAGCCAATTGGAGAAGAGCATGTGGAAATGTGCACATTTAAAATGCCCCAGTTAATATCTATTGTGCAAGAAAGTGCAATAACTAGCTAAAGTATCTGGAGATAATAGTTTCTGCTGAGCAGTGAAAGTTATGCAAATTTTAATTTCCTATATGGGGCTGGGTAGGTTAGGAATGAGTTTTCTATTATGCTGATTGGGTAAAGCTTTAATAATCAGATATGCTAAAAGAATCACAATGTCATCAGCTTGTTAAGATAATATGTTATAATGCAGAAAAGCACTGCAGTAAGAAAGACAGCATCAGGTGCTGAAGGGAGCAGTGTTACTAATAATGAAACCTAAGGCTACATTTGGATACAGTATGGTGAGCATGAATGAACTTTTATTGAAACAAGTAAACTAAATTAGTAAATATGAACTAAGAAAACAGAAATTATATTTTAGATGCATTTTATTTCTCTCAAATCACTTTCCTTTTTACAGCAAATGCTTGACATTTGTGCCTACAGCACTGCTACAAAGGTTCAAGAAAAGTTTGGTGTGCCCTCCCAAAAATTTGTGGCATGTTGCAAATGACTGCTGTGGCCTCAAAAATTCTTGCAACCATCTCTTGACAGGTGTTTGGAAGCCATGATCTTTCATAAAAACTCACAGGAATAAGTTCAGTGGTGTTTAATCAGGTGATACTGGAGGTGCCTCCCGAGGACCACCATGCCCAACACACCTTCGCCCAAACACTTTATTCAAATTTCACCCGGCTGCCAGATTGGGATGCAGTGAAGCACCAGGAAGTTGGAACAACATCCTTAAGCATATGTGGAGAGTAATGTATTGTAACAGTGCATGCAATTCCACTTGCAAAAATTCTGTCTATTTAACTGAGGAAGTGCAATGAAAGGGTCAATCAAGTTGTCACCAACAATACCTGCCCAGACATCGACCAAAACCTTTCATGGTGACCACATTCTTGAATGTAATGGGGATTTTCATATGGCCATCAGTGATGGTTGTGGATATTAATGGCTGCTTCCCTAGCAAAAATGGTGTCACCTATAAACTGGATGAAGCATAGAAAATTCATATTGTTAAAATGCTGGAACTGCTTTAATGTACAGGCACAATAATTTGCTTGCTTTGGATAATGATACTTTTCAAGTTTGAATCTTCTGTGCATGCTAAGGGTGTAAAATAATTTCCTTTGGGCCTTATAAAGAAGCACATGAGTATGACATTGAATGTGTGAGCTGTTTCTCTGACACTTGTTGAAGGGGAGGTTTCAAAAGGCAGGAGTACCTCTTCACAAAATTCCAGAGTCCTCACTATTTTTTTCCCACACTGTATCAGTCTTTCTGTATGAGAGCATGCTTGTTTCTCTCAAACGGCAGTCCACAGAGTAAAGCTGCTGACAACTGCTAGACTTTTATTAGGGAAATATTTGATGTGCCATCTTCTCCCATCCACAGATCTGCAACCTCATGCCCCATAAGCAATGTGAAAGTCAGCTAGTTTGTCATTTGTGTACCTGTCCATGGTGATTCTGGTGCACTACAGGAAACAGCAACAGGTGTAGTGGATATCAGCAACCACAGCACGACACAGCACCAGATTAGTTTGACAAAACTGCACACAAACATCTTTGCTTACTGGAGAAACTGTCAGACGTTCATTGATGATTGGCTGTTGTTTTATGGCTGCCATTCCACAATGGTGCATTTTTGACCTATGATTACTTAGAAAAAATTGTGCAATTTGAATCCTCCACCTTGGTCTGACCTTACTGTTGTTATGGTATTCAGTCCAATAACAGGTTTCAAACAACTCTCCATGCTAATCTGTCTTGTCAAAATCTCTTCATGTCTGCTTAGTCACTGCAACTTACACACACTGGATCTGCTTACTGCTGATAATTCTCGGTCTCCCTCTAAAATTTTTACCTCTCCTTCTCTTTCCTGCATTATAGGCTATTTCGTGAAGTCACCAGATGTGTCCTATCAACAAATAATATCTTTTAGTCAGTTTGTATCATAATTTTTTACCCGATTTGATTTAGTATCTTTTCATTAGTTACCTAATCTAATTCTAATTCTTAGAATTCTTCTCTAGTATCACATTTCAAAAACTTCTATTCTTTCCTTGTCAGAACTGTTTAGCATCCACATTTCACTTCATCACCTTCAGAGAATATTTCTTTAAATTCAAGTTTATATTTGATGTCAACATATTATGTTTTTCTGAAATGCTTTTTATCCTCTCAACAATCTGCAAGTCATACATTTTCTATTCCAGTCACCATCAGTTATTTTGCTGCCCAAATAGCAATACTCATCTACTACATCTAATGTCTCTTTATTTAATCAAACATCCCTCAGCATCATCTGATTTGATTTGACTACATTGCATCATCCTAGTTGTACTTACTTGAAGATGGCATTTGTTGTTTCAGACATGTCCGAAAGAACAGATGCCATTGGTGACTGTGCAGCTCTCTAGAACGAAATTACAATTAAACCAATACCATTAGCTGCTGACAGGTGTTGATACACATCAACGGGGACAGTCGAAAATGAGTGCCCCAACTAGGACTTGAATCCAGGATCTCCTGCTTACATGGCAGACGCTCTATCCATCTGAGCCACAGAGGGCACAGAGGATAGTGCGACTGCAAGAACTTATCGCCGGCACGCTCCCTGTGAGACCCACATTCTCAACTTATAGTGCATACACTACACTCGTAGTGCCCCCATCACTCGGGGCAGACAATCCACCGAGTCTCATAAGAGTTCAGGCAATTCGTGTGTATCTGCACTGAAGGAGGTCATCAGCAGATCCTAGGTTTGAGTCCCAGTTAAGGCACACATTTTCAACTGTCCCCGTTGATGTATATCAGTGCCTGCTCGGACATGTCCGAAAGAACAGTTGCCATGTTCATATTGTTAACCAGCTGATGACCTCCTTCAGTGCAGATGCACATGAATTGCCATAACTCTTACAAGACTCAGTGGAGTGTCTTCGGCGAGTAATGGGTGTAATGGCAGGGGCACTACGAATGTAATGTGTGGACTATAAGTTGAGAATGTGGGTCTCACAGGGAGCGTGCCAGTGATAAGTTCCTGCAGTAGCCCTATCCTATGTGCCCTCGGTGACTCAGATGGATAGAGCGTCTGCCATGTAAGCAGGAGATCCTGGGTTTGAGGCCTGGTTGTGGCATACATTTTCAACTGTCCCCGTTGATGTATATCTCTGCCTGTCAGCAGCTAATGGTATTGATTTAATTGTAATTTTAGTTTTACTTAGTTGATGTTGATTTTTTCAACCTCTTTTTCATGACACTACGCATTACACTCAACTTCTCTTCAAAGTCCTTTACTACCTCTGGCAGGGTTACAATGTCTCTGGCAAAACTCAAAGTTTTAATTTCTATCCCCTGAACATTCATTTTGTTTTCCAAATTTTTCCTTGGTTTCCTTCACTATTTCCTCAATGTATAGACTGAAAAACAAAATTTTAATATCTATCCCCTGAACATTCATTTTATTTCCAAATTTTTCCATGGTTTCCTTCACTATTTCCTCAATATATAGGCTGAATAACATTGGGGATAGGCTGCAACCACGTCTCCCTCCCTTTTCAACTACTGATTCTCCTTCATGTCCTGCAGCCCTTCTAATTGTAGTCTGTTTTCTATACAAGTTGTTGATAACTTTTATCTCCCTGTATTTTTTCCTATAACCTTCAACATTTCTAGGATTCTATTCCAGACGACACTGCACAAGTGTCCTCTAAATCTATAAATGCTATAAATATAGGTTCCTCTATCTTCAAACTATCTTCTAAGCTATGATGTAATTTCACTTTTGCCTTGCATGTTCCTACATTTTCCCAGAACCCATACTGATCTTCTACCAAGTCAGTCTCTCTCAGTTTCTTCCATTCTTTTGTACATAATGTTGTGACAAGTGTTCTGCAACCATGCTTTATTAAACTGATGGTACAGTAGTTTTCAGTGTGAGAGTCTCCTGGGGATCTCAATAATTCTGAGAGAATACACTGTTCTATCATGCATTGTTTTCCTTTGCCACATAGATTGACAGGCTAAAACCTGTTATATACCACTCACATTCAGTCAGAGAAACAACCCTGGGACAATTTTGAACAAAACAATGTATGACAATATTTGAGGAGTGCAAAATAAGATTCTTGGGTGGTGGTGGTGGTGGTGGTGGTGGTAGTGATGGTGGGGGAAGCGGCTCTTCCTTATCCTTGTCATCAGTCCGTCAGGCCAACAGTGCCATGAAGCTAAGTCAGAGGAGAACAGAATTTTTAGTGCCCAAACTCCAACTTTACTATGACCCACTAACATAACATCCCACACACAGAAATAAAGATAGAATTAGAAAAAAATGTGCCATTGGCACTAGTACTTGTCCTCTCACATCAGGAGAAACTTGCACTAGCACAACTCTTTAGCAGATGATATTTACTTATTGTCTGCAGCTCGTGGTCTTACGGTAGCGTTCTCGCTTCCCGCGCACGGCATCCTGAGTTCAGTTCCCAGCAGGGTCAGGGATTTTACCTGCCTTGAGATGACTGGGTGTTGTGTCATCTTCATCATCATCATTCATCCCCATTATAGTCAGAGGAAGGCAATGGCAATCCTCCTCCGCTAGGACCTTGCCTAATAAAAGAGTTTCTGCTAGATAGAGCAGCTAAGCAGTTATTATCACCTTACTTAGACAGTGAATTGGTTCCAATAAGAAGGATGTAGGGGAATTATGGGCAAGATTTAAGCAGACTGTATATCATTTTGTGCCTAGTAAGTGGGTTAAGGATGAAAAAGGCCCACCATGGTTTAATAACAAAATTTGGCACATGCTGTGGAAACAGAGGCTGTGGCACTCTCAGTTCATAAGGAAGTGCACAAGTGATGAGAAGCAAAGGTTAGTAGAGGTTCATGCATGTGTGAAAAGATCTAGGCGTGAAGCATACAACAACAACACAGTCACACCTTAGCAAAAGACCTGGCCGAGAACCCAAGAAAACTGTGGTCATATGTAAAACCGCTGAGTGGCTCTAAGGCTTCCATTCAGTACCTTGTTGACCAGTCTGGTGTGGCAGTTGAAAGTAGCAAAATGATAGCTTAAGTTTCAAATTTCACATTCAAGAAATCGTTCACACAGGAGAATATTACAAACATACCATCATTTGACCAGTGGACAAACTTCCATATGGACAACATAGTAATAAGCATATCTGGCATAGATAAACAACTGAATGGTTTGAAAGCAAATAAATCACCAGGTCTGGATGTCGAATCCCAGTTCAATTTTACAAAGAGTAATTTAAGACATTGGTCCCCTACCTAGTTTGCATTTATTGTGAATCTCTTGCCCAGCACAAAAACCCAACCAACTGGGAAAAAGTATAGGTGACTCCAGTATATAAGAAAGGTAAAAGAATGGATTCACAAAATTACAGACCAATATCCCTAACTTCTGTTTGCTGCAGAATCCTTGAACATATTCTCGGTTTGAATATAATGAACTTTCTTGAGACTGAGAAGCCTATTTGCATGAATGGCATTGGTTTTAGAAAGCATTGCATGTGCAAAACACAGCTCGCTCTTCTCTCACATGATGTACTGAGAACTATGGATGAAGGGTAAGAGGCAGATTGCATATTTCTAGATTTTTGGATAGCATTTGACGTGGCATCCCATTGCAGGCTATTAAAAAAGGTACAAGCACTTGGAATAACTTCACAGATATGTGAGTGGCTCAAAGACTTCTTAAATAATAGAACCCCAATATGTTTTCCTTGATGGCGAGTGTTCATCAGAGACAAGGGTATCATCAGGAGTGACCCATGGAAGTATGATAGTACCACTTTTGCACTCTGTATACATAAATATTTGGCCGACAAGGTGGGCAGCAATCTGTGGTTGTTTCCTGATGATACCGTGGTGTATGAAAAGGTGTCAAAGTTGAGTGACTGTAGGAAGATACAAGATGACATAGACAAAATTTCCAGTTAGTGTGATTAATGGCAGATAGCCCCAAATGTGGAAAAATGTAAGTTTATGCAGATGACTAGGAAGATCGAACCTGTAATTTTCAGTTACAGTGTTACTAGTGTCCTGCTTGACACAGTCAAGTTGTTTAAATATCTGGGCCTAATGTTGTAAAGCAATATGAGGTGGAACGAGCATGTGAGACCTATGGTAGGGAAGGAAAATGGTCGACTTCAGTTTATCAGATGAATTTTAGGATTTTTCGTAAATTGCTGTCATTACCTCATCAGCAATTTTACAACTTGTATTTTTGAATCACCTTATATGCATTTAAATTACTTTACATGTAAATCTGTTGTGCTTCACTGTGAGTTTCCTGTATGTTTGATATTTATTATGATTCTGTTACAATTATGTTGTTACCTCATCAACATTTACACCACTGTCACTATTATTACCAGTTTCAATAGTATTGTTGACTATGCAACATAGACTTTAATGCTTTTTTTCCCTGTAAACATTATGCGTAGATGCCTATAAACTGTATCAGCTGTGTCTGTTAACTCAACCCATTTAATATTTTTTATGAGTTGATAAGTCATTGTGCGTTCAGTGAATCATATTACCTGCTTTTATGTCTTGCAGTGCAAGATTTTCCATTTTGGATAGGCCATGCTCCTTGCAAGTAACTCTCTGATTGAGGTTAATGTGGTTTAGATGCATGAGATAAGGGCTGTGGGTGGATGAGAAATGAACAGTGACTCAGTTTGAATGGTGGTGTCTCATTTCCAACCATTTCTTGATGTTTTGGAGAAAGAACACAGAACATCCCTTATCACTGACTTCCTGTTTATTAATTTGGCACTTGTTTGTAGTGTTTACACCAGCTACTTCCATTGGCTTTGTCTTTTCTTCCCCTCATTTTCCAGTAAGGTGTAGCTTCGTATAGGGGTGGGGAGTAATATTTGTTGAGTGCAGCTCAAGAACATCTGACAATGATTCTGTTAGTCATGACAGTTAGTCTGCTTGTGCTGGCACACAGATGTATGTTCTTATTATATCTAGTGGTACATTGTACTCAACAGTGTTTACTGTAGGCAGCCTTTATAGCACTTTCCCAGTAATGTCAATGACTATTCAAATGTTTTCATTAAGAGTTAGTCATTTGTTAATGCGGGCATAGGTATCTGGTGACAGATTTATTTGTGTTTCTGTCTCCATTAAATATAGCATTTTGTTGGTGGCAATCATTAGTTTGTTCTGTTTACACAATTAATTAATCTGCTCAAACATACTATTAACCACACTCCCTAACTATGCTTGCATATCTAACATGGCCATAACCAATACTAACATGTCATCTGCATAGGCCACAATCATACCAGTGTGTTTGTCTCTCTCCATTATATGTAGAAGGGGTTCAGCAACTGTATCCCATAAGATCAGTGTCAGACAGAACTTTACAGGCATCCATATTTTAAATCATTCTGAGATTTCCTACATGCCAAACTGCCACTTTGAATGTATGTAATGTTTTGGTACAATATTTGAGGTACCTGGAATTATATGAGGCATGCCAGCATCTCTGGACATCACAGGTTATTAAAGGCACCTATGATGTCAAATACAACTGCTGTTTCGCATTTTACAGTGCTTTTTCCTTCTACTGAGATTCGATGTTTCATCACATTGCCAGTAGGTACTGTCTTTCTGGAGCCATACTGATGTGTATTTGGACCTGTAGTTGGTCACACATGGTTTACTGTCTTCTGTACTAAGCAGGTAAAATGTTCTGATCATTTTTAAGTTTGTAGGTTTTGGATTTGTACATATTCTAGGAATCATTGAATTTTTTATTTTATAGGTGGTTGACAGCAAGCTGTGAAGCTATATTCAGTATATATGAGTTCTGGGGCTATTTGTGATATGACCTATTGTAATAAGTAAATGATGATGATGAGGTCCCATACTCTGAGGAGCATAGGCGACGATGCGGGAAACCCGCACCGCCGGCCTTCTTGACTGACTTATTAACTTTCACAATCATAGTTGCTATTACGACATCATGATCGCTAATCCTCATTTCTAGACTGGCATTGTTGACAAGGGTCAACCTATTTGTAGCTACAAGGTCTAAGATATTTCCATCTCATGTGGGCTGCTGAGCTAGCAGCTCAAGACAATTTTCAGAAAAAGTGTTCAAAAGTATTTTGCACAACTGTCTGTCGGTATCCCCCACAATTAATCCATAGACATCCAAGTCTATACTCAGCAGCTTAAAGTCACCTCCATCTAGTATTGCATGATCTCAGTATTTATGCACTATTGAATTTAGACTTTCTGTTAATGACTCTAGAACTGCAGAGCAGAATCGGGAGGTTGGTAAAAATATCCACCGTGATCAGATGACTTCACCATCACACTCAACTTCGACCTCAATAGAGAGAACATTTTTGTCAACTGCAAGGAACACTCCCCCTCCTATGGCCTCTCATCTGTTTTTTCAACATACATTCCACAATTTCCTAAATACTTCAGAGCTTTCCACTTCAGGTTTCAGCCAGCTCTCAGTCCCAAGAATAATTTGAGCATGAGAACATTCCTGGAGGGCATAAATTCAGAAACTTTATTATGAATACTTCGACAGTTTACTATTAAAACAGTGACAGTTGAAATGCCTTTATGCTGAATGCTGTTTGACTTTCCTTGCTGCATATTCACTGGAGAGTGTTCATCAGAGCACTTCAAACTATTGACTAGCCTAAAAAACCCTCATGTGCACTCCACAAGCTTTCTGCTATCTGAGTAGCTGCTTCCTTTAAGTAGTGCACCACTGGCCTATCAAGGTAATTTCTACAAATCCCCACACAGTAATTCAAGTCTAGAAATCTGCAACCATGGCCATCACAGAGTTGATGAAGCCTTTGGTTGAAACCCTAAACTCAGCTACAAACCAAAGGACCCTGAACCATCTCCAGGAACGATGCTGCAAATTGTGAGCTCTGCTTGCACCCTGCAAACAAGGTCAGCTGTCTGTACGAACTGAGGATCACCTCATAACACATGTGACAGGTATCGTTGGTACCAGTGTGAGCCACAACATGCATACGACTGCACCTTGTATGCTCAATAGCTACAGGCAAGGCCGCCTCCACAACTCAGATGAGGGCCCTGGCAGATATAATAAGAACATACTGAGTGCACATTGGCTTTCTTTCCAGCCCTGAATACTATCTGCCTAAGGGGCTCCATAACGAGCCTAACATTGGAGCTGCCAATACCTGGTAAACCCCTTCCCCTATGTGCCTGATCAGACCCTGCGAAGTGGTCACCTGTTCACTCACAAGGTGAATGGGAGAGGCCACATAACCAGTTGCCACATTGGCCCTCTGCCTCGAGCAATGCGAACGTGTTACCACCCGCCACTCACCCTGCTGTGAGGGCAGATACACCACGTCAGCTGCAATAGGAGGTGTCTCAGAAGCACAGCCTGTGGGCAAAACAAGCAACACCTGAGTGTTCCATGCAACATGCCAGATTCTCTGCCACTGCTATACCCTGAGGCAGCAGCCTGAAAGTAATTGACCATAACCAAAAGCACATTCAGCTGTTCGTGAACTGTGGCCAGCTCCCCCGAGTCCGCACATAGCATGCACAAATTCTAGCCATCCCAGCAAGACCAACTGAAGAAGTTAACTATAAAAGCAGACAATCCTAGATACACAACTTGCTACTCTCCTGATGTGTCACCAATGGCCACTGATGCATTAATGAGTTTCGTAGGTGGCTGTTCAGTGAGCAACTTTTGCACTACAGACTGAATGAATTTATACTTACAAATATGCAAGATTAAACTTCTTAAACAGAGAAGCATGCACAAAATTTAATAAATATTCTATGTGGAAAACACAGACAAATATAAACACTTAACTTGCTGCTCTGTAGACGCATATCAGCTGAGAGCTGGAGCCTCATGCTAAGCAATACTAAAATTGTAAATTAGATAAAATGATAGTATACAACAGGTTAAACAGTGACTGGCTATTATTGACAATAATCCAGTATAAATGCTACCTGAAATACATCTAGATCCTCCTTTCATTTCGTTCAGGGAAAAAAGATACTGGCATTCCAGAGATGCAACTAAATACACAGTAAAACACACACTTGGAATTTATAATGTAAGATAGAAAGCCATACGTGGTTGCTAGGCTTGGGGTTATTCCAAGACTTCCAGATCCAAGAAGCAATGATGGTAGGATTAAATCTTCTGTTCAAGATAGTATTTTCTTTATTTCCTTCTCAAAACAAAATTTAGTCATACTTTCTTGATGCTATGTTGGTTTGAGTTAATTACTCATGAATGGTAAAAACACAGGAGCTATATGATTAGTCTCCCATAACTTCTATCTCACATATACCACATGATCTCACCTTCCTGCTTGGGCCAACATTCATATTCTGTTCCCTTGTTGGCCTGCAACACCATCTCTTCCCCTTCCCTCCTCCTACTTTCCCTTGCCTGCATCAGCCACCAAAAACCTTCACTGCAATGAGTCTTGTAGTGCCAGAATAATAGTGTGACATCATAGGTATAGGATTTATTTTTTTGTTTATTTATTTATTTTTTACAGTTTTGTTAGTTTTAATGAAGATCATCAACCAAAACATAAGGTAGAAGTTGAATTATGATTAATGTGTTTGTCTACTGCTAGACACCTCAACTACACAATGAATGGTATCTCTACTCTTTCCATTGTTTACACAATTACAATTTGATTTCAGAAAATGTTTCACTGTATGGACATAATGGAATTTATAATTCACAAAAGAAGAGAAAGGAAAGAATCTGGTTACCAATAACTGAAATTTATGCTTGATTAATCTGTAAAACACTCACCTATTTCTGAACACAGTTGGTGCATATGCCATAAATTACAGTAATCTAATAGTAAAGCATGTCAGCTCAGTATGTTCTAAGTAAAATGTACCTTGGTACAGAGCTGCGTCTTTTGATGAAAGAGTTTCAGCAAAGGAACGTAACTGTATTTGAAAATCTCCCGATACATTATCACTCAAGAATTCAAGTAGCAGCTGCAGCTTCTCTTTGGAGTTACAGCCAAACTCAAGGTCACTTTCAGAAAAGTAATTGGCAGAAACATTACCTGAAATTTTATGAAAATTTAAAAAACTCCAGTTAGAAAAACATTGAAGCAAACAAAACCAAAATATGTTAATCATCATATATATATATATTTTATAATTTTTCCTTGCATTTCATTTGGACACTGTTCCATTGGACAAAATACATAGTAAAGTAGTTTCTCTCATTTGCAGAGATGCACTCAATTTTTAATACTACGTCCTGTCATCTTTCGGTATTGGGTAAATCACTGTAATCACACTCTTTTGCACAACTGTAGTATCAGAGCAACTTTTATTGACTGTTTCCTAATTACAAATCAGGATAATAAATAAGCATCAATTTTAGCAGCTGAACAACTGTGCACTTAGGCTGATTACCATGTTTGTATCAACATCCTTCACACAGCTAGGATTAAACAGTGTATGTCTCAGATACTCAGCATAAGAAATGTAAGAAAGCCAGCACAATTTCAGCACTTGTGTTGTATTACTTTTCATACAGTATAAGTAAAAATCAACAATATTATGAAAAGGATAGAGTGCTGCCCACCATATACACTCCTGGAAATTGAAATAAGAACACCGTGAATTCATTGTCCCAGGAAGGGGAAACTTTATTGACACATTCCTAGGGTCAGATACATCACATGATCACACTGACAGAACCACAGGCACATAGACACAGGCAACAGAGCATGCACAATGTCGGCACTAGTACAGTGTATATCCACCTTTCGCAGCAATGCAGGCTGCTATTCTCCCATGGAGACGATCGTAGAGATGCTGGATGTAGTCCTGTGGAACGGCTTGCCATGCCATTTCCACCTGGCGCCTCAGTTGGGCCAGCGTTCGTGCTGGACGTGCAGACCGCGTGAGACGACGCTTCATCCAGTCCCAAACATGCTCAATGGGGGACAGATCCGGAGATCTTGCTGGCCAGGGTAGTTGACTTACACCTTCTAGAGCACGTTGGGTGGCACGGGATACATGCGGACGTGCATTGTCCTGTTGGAACAGCAAGTTCCCTTGCCGGTCTAGGAATGGTAGAACGATGGGTTCGATGACGGTTTGGATGTACCGTGCACTATTCAGTGTCCCCTCGACGATCACCAGAGGAGTACGGCCAGTGTAGGAGATCGCTCCCCACCCCATGATGCCGGGTGTTGGCCCTGTGTGCCTCGGTCGTATGCAGTCCTGATTGTGGCGCTCACCTGCACGGCGCCAAACACGCATACGACCATCATTGGCACCAAGGCAGAAGCGACTCTCATCGCTGAAGACGACACGTCTCCATTCGTCCCTCCATTCACGCCTGTCGCGACACCACTGGAGGCGGGCTGCACGATGTTGGGGCGTGAGCGGAAGACGGCCTAACGGTGTGCGGGACCGTAGCCCAGCTTCATGGAGACGGTTGCGAATGGTCCTCGCTGATACCCCAGGAGCAACAGTGTCCCTAATTTGCTGGGAAGTGGCGGTGCGGTCCCCTATGGTACTGGGTAGGATCCTATGGTCTTGGCGTGCATCCGTGCGTCGCTGCGGTCCGGTCCCAGGTCGACGGGCACGTGCACCTTCCGCCGACCACTGGCGACAACATCGATGTACTGTGCAGACCTCACGCCCCACGTGTTGAGCAATTCGGCAGTACGTCCACCCGGCTTCCCGCATGCCCACTATACGCCCTCGCTCAAAGTCCGTCAACTGCACGTACGGTTCACGTCCACGCTGTCGCGGCATGCTACCAGTGTTAAAGACTGTGATGGAGCTCCGTATGCCACGGCAAACTGGCTGACACTGACGGCGGCGGTGCACAAATGCTGCGCAGCTAGCGCCATTCGACGGCCAACACCGCGGTTCCTGGTGTGTCCGCTGTGCCGTGCGTGTGATCATTGCTTGTACAGCCCTCTCGCAGTGTCCGGAGCAAGTATGGTGGGTCTGACACACCGGTGTCAATGTGTTCTTTTTTCCATTTCCAGGAGTGTAGAAGAGACATTGAGTCACACACAGGCACAACGAAAAGACTTAAGCTTTCAGCCTAAAGGTCTTTTTCTGAAATAGAAAAATCACACACACATTCACACAAGCACAACTCACACACACATGACCACTGTCTCTGGATGCTGAGGCCAGACTGCAGACTGCAACTGCACTGGACTGGAGCAACAATCTGGTGTTTGTGGTGGGGGTCAGGAGTAGGCATGGGTTGGTGAGAAGAAGGGATGGCAGGGTAAGGGTGGGGAAAGATGTTGTGCTGCTTGTGGGAGCATGCAGGGATGTGGCGGAGACAGGTTAGGACTGGTAGGTGCAGCTGGATGATTTTGGGGAGGGGATGAGGGTGAAGGTGGGGGTGCGGGAAGGGAGCAAAATAGGAGAGAAAGACAAGTGGTTGCATTGGCGGAATAGATGGCTGTGTACTGCTGGAGTGGGAGCATGGAAGGAGTTGGGTAGGTGGAAGACAGGAACTACAGAAGGATAATGCCAGGGGGTGAGGGGTGGGGGTGGGGTGGGGATGTGAATTTAGGATATATAGCAGGGAGAATCCCCACCTGCCCAATTCAGATAAACTGCTGTTGAGAGAAGAATGTACATGGTGCAGGCTGTGAAGCAGTCATTGAAGCGAAGCACAGTATGTTGGGCAGCATGTTCAGCAGCTATTGAGTCCAGCTGTCTTTTGACCACAGTTTGTCAGTGGCCATCCATGTGGACAGACAGCTTGTTGGTTGTCATGCTCACATAGAAATCAGCACAGTGGTTGCACTTAGTTTGTAGATCACACAACTGCAGGTAGCCCTCACACACACCGGGTTATTCTTATCAATATTTCAAAAACCCAGAAATGACACAGATGATGCAGAGACAAGTAATTTTATATATGACACATGAGGCAGCAAATGTCAGGAAATGCCCCAAAAAATGATGAGGAATGTTGAACATGTTATATCACAAGATGATGTACCTCATCACACATGCAGCAGTAGGTTTGGGCATGAAGGGATGATTGACTGATGCAATACTTGCATTTGTTCAAATGGTGCAAATTTCGAACACCTCTTGTAAATATGATCTGTTGTAAATGTAGAAGTTACAAAATGATTGCCCTCATTGTAGTCAAGCAAAAGGTATTCTCATTTTGTGTTTCTTTCCTTTTGTTACTTTTTTTTGTATACAGACACTATTTAGTTGAGAAAATGTGTACCTTACTGGTAACAATGCAATTCAGAATCTTATACTCATTTGCATGTGATGCATTACAGTAGATTTTTGTTGTCCTGTGATTTGCAATAAACCAATAGAAAGCTGTGAGATTGATAAACAAAATAATAAACACATAAACATAAATAATAATCACATAAACACATAATTGTCTAATGCAATGCAAAAAAAAACACACTACCTGCCAGGCACAAGACTCAAATCCTGAGCCCCATGCACTAAAGTGACACTCATAGGCCTGAAGCCTCACTGATGTGAATACTTGACTTGGGATGTTATGAGCAGGTGTGACAGACAAATAGGCTCAACCACTGCACGTGTGGCAAGATACGTCACCTGGTGACATCACATGTTCAACATTGGTTATCCATTTTCTGGGGCATTTCCCAACATTTATAGCCCCATAAATTTTGTATGATATTACTTGACTCAGCATCATCTACGCTACTTCAAGGTTTTTTAAACATTAATAAGAATCACCCCATTTACATGAAGGGCAGTCAATAAGTAATGCAACAATTTTTTTGTTCCATATTATTGAGATTCGTAATTTGGTTAATGTCATGGTATTTTAATATATATATATATATATAATAATTGAATGTTGGTTCATTTATTTATTTAAGAGTATATTCAGTCAAAACATAATGTTAAATTTGCAATAATATAAACTCAGTTCACCAATGCAGTTATTTTTTGTATGAAATTATTGTTTAAAAAATTCCAGACAGTCAACAAGAAAAAAGCAAGATTGTTTAGTAATTTATAACATAATGTACAAAGTAACTTGCTGAATGAAAAATGTGACTGTAGAGTTTGAGAACAGCACGTGTTAGTAATGAAAATCATTAAGTAATTTGCATAAATTTGCATGTTTTAGAAGTAATTGTTTGAAATTCATATTTTATTAAATTCTGATAAAAAAAAATTATATTAGAAGACGAACTGTGTCATACACTTCCCTCATTACTGTAAAACATCCTGTTACATTAAACATTTTATGGAAATGTAATTTTTCATTAGAACTTTATAAAACTGCCAGTAAAAACAAAGTATTTGTCACCATGCACTGTTAATTTTCTATATAAGAGTTGATGTTGGGCTAAAGCAGTTGGTTGTCAGTGAGTTTTGTGTTAGTTGTTAATGGTACTACATGTGGGAGTCGTTATAATGGAGATGAAGCAAGATGGAATGAATAAATGAAGAAAATTTATCAGGCTGTCAGTGTTAGATCTTTTTATTTAAAAATGTTAACCTGCAAGAACTGTTAAAGAATTCAGCATTACCCAAGAAACCAATGAAATCAGGACATCTGCAAAGAATAAACATAAACAAAAATGAACATAACCCTCAAATACCTCAAGAAAAGAAACCATTATAAGTAACATTTTCTGCTCTAAAACTTATATGAGTAGTAAAACTCCTCAGTTTGTTCCTGAGAAATATGCAATCTATAATTAGAACTTTGTGCTAAATTTTTTACATCTAGTTTGAGAGTAGGAATGTCACTTCAGGCATGCCCCAGGGAATTTGTATTAAGACCTTTACTGCCTGGGTTCCATATTACCTGGCATACAGTGTTAAGAGTAACCTCAGATTTTTGCACATGACACAGTTATTTATAATGAAGTACTATCTGGAAGAAGCTGTGTAAATACTTGAACAGATATTGATAAATTTTCAATAGTTCAAAGACTGGCAACTTGTTTTAAGTGTTCAGTAATGTAATACTGTGCACTTTACAAAATGCAAAGCAGTAGTATCTAATGACAACACCATCAATGATCACAGTTGGAATTCATCAAGACATACCACGACATTGCTGTCCTCAGTGAAAATCAAGAATTACAGGATGTGTTGAATGGAATGAACAGTGTAATGGGTACATAATATGGGCTGAGAGTAAATCGAAGAAAGACAAAAGTAATGAGAAGTAGCAGCAATGAGAACAGCAAGAATCTTAACATCATAATTGGTGATTATGAAGTGGATGAAGTTAAGGAATTCTGCTACCTAGCCAGCAAAATGACCCATGACGGACAGAGCAAGGATGACATAAAAAGTAGACTAGCACTGGCAAAAGGGGCTTTCCTGACCAAGAGAAGTCTACTAGTGTCAAACATAGGCCTTAATTTAGGAATAAATTTCTGACAATGTGCGTTTAGAGCACAGTATTGTATGGCAGTGAAACACGGACTATTGGAAAACCAGAAAAGAAGTGAAGCATTTGAGTTGGCGTGTTACAGAAGAATGTTGAAAATTAGGTGGGCTGAGAAGGTAAGGAATGAGGTGTAGAATTGGTGAGGAAAGGAATATATGGAAAACATTGACAAGAAGAAGGGACAGTATGGTAGGACATCTGTTAAGACATCAGGGAATAATTTCCATGGTAATAGACGGAGCTGTTAGAGGGTAAAAATTGTAGAGGAAGTCACAGACTGGACACATCCAGCACATACATTCAATTGGCAAAGAAAATCATATAGGAATAAGCATACAAATACAGAGATGTGTAAACATACTGAGTATGGCGCTGCGATTGGTAATGCCCATATAAGACAAAAAGTGTCTGGTTGTCTGGTGCTACAATAGCAGGTCATCGAGATTTAAGTGAGTTTGAACATGGTGTTATAGTAGGTGCATGAGCAATGGGACACAGCATCTCTGAGGTAGCTATAAAGTGGCAATTTTCCCATATGACCATTTCATGAGTGTACCATGAATATCAGGAATCTGGTAAAACATGAAATCTCCGACATCACTGTGACCGGAAAAAAATCCTGCAGGAAAGGGACCAACGGCGAGTGAAGAAAATCATTCAATGTGACAGAAGTGCAAATTGCTGCAGATTTCAGCGCTCGGCCGTCAACAAGTGTCAGCATGCAAAACATGCAATGAAACATTATCGGTATGTGCTTTTGGGGCCAAAGGCCCACTCATGTACACTTGATGACTGCACAACACAAAACTTTACGCCTTGTCTGAGCCCATCAACACCGACGTTGGACTGTTGATGACTGGAAACTTGTTGCCTTGTCAGACAAGTATCATTTCAAATTGTATCATGCAGATGGACCTGTAGAGGTTTGGAGAGAACGTCATGAATCCATGGACCTGCATGTCCACAGGGGGCTATTCAAGTTGGTGAACACTCTCTAATGGTGTGGGACATGTGCAGTTGGATTGATATGGGACCGTGACACATCTAGACATGATTGTGGCAGGTGACACATACATAAGCATCCTGTCTGCTCACCTGCATCCATTCATGTCCATTGTGTAATCCAATGGACTTGGGCAATTCCAGCAGGACAATGTGACACCCACACATCCAGAATTTCAACAGAGTGGCTCCGGGAACACCCTTCTGAGTTTAAGCACTTCTGCTGGCCACCAAACTCCCCAGACATGAACATTATTGAGCATATATTGGATGCCTTGCAATGTGCTATTCAGGACAAATCTCCGCCCCCTTGTACTCTTACAGATTTATGGACAGCCCTGCAAGATTAATGGTGTCAATTCCCTCCAGCACTACTTCAAACATCATTTGAGTCCCTGCCATGTCATGCTGTGGCACTTTTGCATGCTCGTGGTGGCCCTACATGATATTAGGCAGCTGTACCAGTTCCTTTGGCTCTTCAGTGTAATTGAGCACAAAAGAAGAATTCATGGTGGGCCACATCAAACCAGTCAGAAGACTGATGACTCAAAAACAAAAACCTGAGTGCAGCAGTTTGTAAGGATATGAGCTGCAATAATCATATAGGCTCAAGTCATATGTTGTGGCCCGAGTTTCAGGCAGGCCCTTCCAACCAGCCAACTGCTATCAGGCGAGCCACTTACATAATACTTCAGCTTGACCAACGGCCCGATTTTTCAGAATCGTGCATTTGACTGGTGCAGTCTCTACATCAGACATACATTCATTGTAGGACTAAGCTATTCCAGCCTCTTCGAGCATGCCAAAGCCAGTGATCTAGAAATCGTGTGATAGCCATGACGGTTCTGGACTTCGAACTGGATCTCCAAAGATGAAGCTACTGGGAGGGTGCCATCCCCTGACCCACCAACCAGTGTCCAAGGGTACTGGGTTTGACATGCAGCCTGTCTACTTAACATCGATGTCATAGACTGCTGTCAGTACTTGACTGCCGCCTGGCTTGGCCAATGTCACCAAGCTGACAAAGCAACTTTTATCAACACAGTCAGTGGCTGCAATCAGCTGTTGCTGCTGCCTCAGAATACTAATGCAGCATCACAAGCTGTCTACTAACCACAACAAGCGGCTAGGCAACTAGCATCAAAGTACTGTACAGAAGGTATTGAGTAATAAAGAATGTTTCTGTAGAGTACACATTCTTTTGCTCACTGTGGTACTGGTGAATCCATACCACAGTTTCCCACACATGTAACTCTGCAGCCAGAACTGGTCAACCTGTAACATTGGTGTCTGATGAGCCAGTACCTACACATGACATGGTAGAGCAATGATCTATGGCATCACCTCAACATGGTAAGTGGAAATGATCTGTTTTGCATGTTTTGAATGTCTATTCATCAAGAACAGAGGACTGGATTAAAAGTTCCACTGTTGAAAATTAGTGACTTATGTGATTTTAGCGGGCACAATAAGAAAACAATGACAGTTTGCACCTGGTTTGCTGTACACAGTGTAACTTGTTGGGGCACAATGCTCCATAGGCCCAGTCATCCACTGTGATTTGTTTTAAGTGCAAGAGATGTGGACATTACCTCAGGGATTTCAGTGAACGCACATGGTTACTACTCAGATGCTAGTATTAGGTGCCTTCAGTGGCAGGAAATACAACTGTGGTGTCAGTGTTGGTTCCTTTCCTAGTGACTTTTTCTTTTTTAGCATGGACATGGGCTTTGAAATGAATGCTTACCACTGCAGAGGTAGTCCACTGTTTACTAAAGTACATGGTGTTTATGCAAGTAGGCAATAAGTAGCTGAGAAAGAAATTGGATGCACTGAGGGAGTGGAGGGTTCAGTTCTTGCCCAGTAGGTTAGAATCCATCCAAGACACTTTTACTGCTGCCCTAGTATCTCCTTTTTGGATTTGGTGGGACATTATATGTCAGCATTCATTGACAGCCTTAAAACTGAAGAGAAAATTTGAACAATTTGTTGCAAAGAGAGTGGGAATCTATCAAAAACAGGATTAGAAAGAAGTTAACAGAAAATGATAACATCAACAGAGTACTTCTATAGCTAGCTGAACAGAGGGAATTAGATGCATTTTTGGAGGGATTACTGCCCAGAGTGTCAAGAAAGGTACAAGTAGAGTTCCCTAGGAACTTAGCTGAAGCCATAGTGACTGCAGCAGCATTATAAGATATAGACGTATTGACTAGAGATCAGGATAGAAAGGGGATTTCAACAAACAATGAAGACGTGGACAGATGCAGCATATATGGTGGGAATTTGGTGAATCACAATGTAGGAATTGTGAGAAAATGGGGTATACAGAACAGGATTGCAGATGAAAGTGCACTCTGGGGTGGTATAGTTGGATACGGAGTGGGAATAGTAACCCAACAATAAATTATAATGGGGGCTCCAGAGTCACTGTGCACTACACCCAGTAAATATAAGTATACAATGTGCAGTTGCAAAATTCTGCTTAGACAGCTTAGTGGATAGAAGGAAGCATAAGTTTCTACTGGACATGGCTTCAAAGTTGTCCGTGGTAAGTTTAGACCTTAAGGTATTGAGGTTGTGCCCACTACATTAGGTTTGTGGAGATGTGCAGTCTCTGGGTTCTGCAGTGTTGAGTTTGTGGATTGTGGCAAATAATTTCTTGGCTTGTATGGAAGTTTTGTCTCACACAGAAAATGGTTACTGCACACTCTTATGATTAGATTTCTTGCTTGAACATAATACTAGAGTCAATGTTGATCAGCACATTGTAGAATTCACAGGGACACCATTCCATCTTGGGAAAACTGCCAACAGAGACACACTGCTCCAAAGTTTGGGTGCAAGGGGAACCACTTACACTGTGTGCATGGCCACTAAAGATCAGTTTACGAGATAATGTACCACAAGGTAAGGGAAAACTACTGTGGGTTAGTGAAGAAATTAATATGGTTATAAATGTATTATACATAGTGGAGTATACAGATTAAATACATCACTGTATTTCACATAATGGAGTGTTTTATACATACAGGAGTTGATGGCAAGCACCGTAGTGACCACCAGGATACATAATTTTGGCACCACAGGCATGGAACTGTCCAAGGCACTGACAGTTATCTCTTTGGTGATCTTGCAAGGAGGCAGTTTAGATACAGCAAATTTGGACACTAAGATTAAGTGAGCCGCCAGCTTCGCTGCATCATGAGAGAAGGTAGTGCACTTGGAATGAGGAGAGAAGATGAAGATAATGATGGAGCAGTTACTGTTGGCATATGAGAATCTGTTTGGTCTTTGCCAGTGCACCCGTGACACAACACAGAATCTCAACTGGGAATGAACTTACTATGTACTTAAGTTGTACAGTACATCATATCATCTGCAATCAGTGCTGAAAGAATGTATTAACCAACAGTTATGAGAAGGTATTACTGAGGAAAGTACCAGTGGTAATCATCCTGAAGAAAGGAGCAGATGGAACAATGGTGTATCGCTTTCGTTGTGACTGCTGGTACCTCAACAAGCAAATGGTTACAAATGCTTCTCCACACCAGAGTATAATGGGAACAATGGATAACATGGGGAAATGTAGACAGTTTTCTAATTTTGATCTGTGGAGTGGTTATCACAAGCCATATTCAGCAATGGAGGGTTGCCAAAAGACAATGTTTATGTTTCTGACAGGACATTATCAATATCAGCACATGGGGTATGTATTGAAGAACGCACCACCCACATTTCAGCACTTCTTGGATGGTCTACTGCAGTGATTGAAACATAGACAATCTATGGTGTAGTTAGACGATATAACTATCTTCATGAAGAGCAACATGAAAGAGCACGTGTTATGGTTAAGGGAAATCTTTAAGCGGTTGAATGAGTTTACAAAAGTCTCTCTCTGCACTGGAAGAAGTACAGTAACCAGAGCACATAATTAGTTTTGATGAAGTCTGGAAGGACCCCAAGATAATAAAAGCCATGCAGCATTTTCTAACACTGCATTCACAAAAAGGATTCCAGAGTTTCTTGGGCCTGGTGAATTATCACTAGATATTTGCACCAAAATTTGGGGAAATAACATGGTCACTGACCAGTCTATTGAAAATAGAAGTTACATTTCACTGAGTGCGAGAACACACAGAGTCAGTTGAAGGAACTGTTAATAAGTGGGCCAGTATTAGTTTTCCCAGATTATGAGAAGGAATTTCCATTACCACACAATGCAAGCAATCATGCACTTGGCTGTGTATCAATTCAAGAAGTGGATGGTAGCAGGACATCCAGTTGTCTATGCCTCATCATAGATGAATAGAGTGGAAAAGAACTGCTCTACAATGGAGAAAGAGTATATTTTTGATGTTATCTGTATGCGAGAAAATTAAAGGTCATAACAGATTATACAAAAAATATGTTCCACCTCTCTTGAATCGTAGAAGGCACCAGCAGCTGACACAGACTGCAAGCTATCTTAAATGCAACCACAGTTCATTGTGTGCAATGTAGTGTCACATAAACAAAGAAAACTTGGAATTTGGATTGTAGTACCAGCTATGTTAAGAACTGAAGTGTTAAAATAGACACACAAGCATGTATTAGTAGGTTTGGAGGTCACAAGACAATAGAGCAGCATGTGCCCAAGCAATATTTATGGTGCTCCTGTAAGCAGGGCATAGAACAGTACATAAAGCACTGTGTACTATGATCACAACAAGGTGAATTAAGTCAGCAGCATACTCTGTTTCAGAGATTACCAGAGGCTAGTAAACCATTTCAGATGACTGAGTGGTTCATATTATGTACTTTTAGAAAATGCTGACAGGGAAATGTTGTCTGTTAATGACAACAGATCACTTTTTCTGCTTCATGCAAATGATAGCTACTTCAAATCAACAGGATGACACAGTAGCATATACTCTGGTTAATAGCTGATTATTAAAGTTCAGTACCCCAGAAACCTTGATTATAGATCTAGGTACTAAATTCATGTTGGAATTGATGAAGCACCTCTGTTATTTGTTGCGAATTTGTAAATTATGAATAAATGTGTTACCCCGCAAGCAAATGGCAGAATGGGTTCACTGGATGATAGGGAAGACATTGAGTAACTCTGTCAACAATCACCAGCATGATTGGGATACACTACAATCTTTAGGGCTGTACTCACAGGGTATAAATCAAAAGTCATGAGCATATGAGGTGTTTTCCATATGAAGTAGTGTATGGATGGTAGATGCACCAGCATCTGAGACAGTGTAACCTAGAGTGGGGGAAAATGGCAAATCAGTGCAGAATTTTGCAAAAAATCTTAACAACATTTATGTGCCAAGTACAAGAAGTGCACCTTTATGGTACCAACACTGGCAATTGTGGTAAAACTTGGAATGCAACAAGAGCATCAGTCATAGATAAAGTGTCACCCCTGAGTTACGCTGTTTATTAAAACAGATAGCATGTTTTTGGAACACCATGTAGTGAAAATTCAGAACAGTAATTCCTCTGAGAGCACACATGTGGAATGATTAGTTCACATGATTTGTTGAGCTGGCAACTCTGACCTCATTTGAGCAGGTTCTTTATTAATTGTATTTCCACAGTTTCCTTGACTACTGAATCCCAGTAGGATGAAGCTGTGGCCAGTATCTTGACTTTCCCATAATCCATGGAATGGCCGTTGGAGATTTGTTGGGCTGTAAGTACAGGTGTGCCACTGTGTGCGTATTGTTTGTCCCATGTAACTTTTATGGCACTGCCAAGAAATTTCATTTAAAATCACCTTTCATAAAGTCAAATCATCTTTCACAGATCCCACAAGAGCTGCTGTCTTGGATAGTGGGAGGAAGATCACATCCATTATATGCTGACCTTAAACCTCCTCCTTCTTCCTCATCCTTTCATCGAGCTGTCATTTTTGATTGCATATACAAAACATCAGATTAAGAGAGTTTGCCTACAGTGTTATCTCTGATAAGAGTGTTTATTCCACAGTAGCATGTCAAGTGGTTTAAATTCTGACAGCGATTCACCTGCAGCTGGCCCACCCACAGTCATCCCCACTGACCTCGCCTGAATCCATTCACCTCAGCTGACCCCACCACCATCAATCCCACCAGATTCCAGCTTTTTCTCATCTGCACATCCTTCTCAGGCCATCCTCTTGGCCTGCGGTTATCCACTCCAGGAAGTTTTGACACAAACCTGTCCATGCTGGGACCTGCCTCCACCACCTGGTGGCCTGATCGACCTTCAACAGTATTGACATTTCACCTCAGTCACTGCCTCCAATGATCAGGCTGACCTTCCCAGATACTGACACTGTATGTTTTTCTTTTACAGATCCACTCCCACCAGTCCTTTGTGAGTGAGACCCATCTGTCACAGCTCCATCCGAGCTGTCTTCCTCCTGTCATCTCATAACACAAAGGTAAATCAGGGCAGACTTCAATTCATTGGTAGGGTACTGGGTAAATGTCATCAATCTACAAAACAGATAGCTTATAAAACACTTGTGTGACCCATCCTAGAATATTTATCATAAGTATGTGGGACCCATACCAAATAGGACTAATTGGTGATGAAGGATGTCAGAGTGAATACTCTCAGGTTACTTTGACCATTGGAAGAACATCATAGAACTACCAATGAACGTGAATTAGCAGATGCTTGAAGACTGATGCAGCTATCCTGTGAAAGTACACTGACAAAGTTTCAAGAACCATTATTAAGTGAAAAGTATACTACAACCTCTACATATAACTCCACCAAGTACTGCAAGGACAAGATTTGCGTAATAAAAACATGTACACAAGAATTTAAACAGTCATTCTTCCTGAATTCTGTACTTGAATGCAATGGCGATAAACCCTAATAGATTGTAAAATGGAAATTATCCTCTGTCATCTACTTTACAGTGGTTTTCAGAGTATAGATCAGCGCCAGCCAGTAATTCTGCACGCGTGCGGTGCTCTTGCACATGTGCAACTTCCGGGTCACAGTGTGCACACCGCAGCCGTAAGCGTTCATGTAGTGCATGTTCCTATGCACAGATGTCGCTCCTCTGTTACACAAAGTGCGTTATCGACACCTCGTATGTATATCACAACCTGGGCTGTAACTGTAAGATCTGTTGCTTCATCGAGCTCAACAGAGAGAGCAACAAAGTATTTAGCCTTATTTATTAGCTGCGTGTGCAGATCGCCGCCCATAGCAGTGATACGTCTTGTCACTGTTTGTTTGGATCGACTGATTTCTTGAAACCTGCTAACGTTCGTGGGACACACAAGTTCTGCAGTATCAGTCAGACACCCTTTTACAAACTCCCCTTCGGAAAAGGGTTTCCCAGATTGTGCAATTCTTAATGTGATTTTAAAACATCCTCGCAGTGAAGATTTAGTGTGGTTGTCATTCTGGAAAATTGAAAACAGTACATTGTACAGCGTACAGTAAAACAGACATAAATGCACCACAAGAAACTAAGAGTTCAAGAAGTATCAGTTACTTTGACGTACAATAAAATCGAGTTGATGTGTCTCACCCATTTTCTGAAGGACATTTAATTTTGCTTGCCGTTCTTCACTGTTGAGTACACTACACTCATCTTTGTGATACGTATTGTAATGTCTTTCAATTGAAAACTTACGCTGGACGCCTATTATTCGGCGGCACAGCAAACACTGTGAGTTTTCACCAACGGCTACAGAAAGAATTGCAGTTCCCAGTCATTTTTAAATGACTGAGAACATAGATCTCCCGTCCTTTGCTTTTTCACAGTACTTGCCATTCCTCAGTACTTCTCTGTTAAGGTTACGGTCACCAGGGGTAAACGAGACTGGGTATGTTGCATTCTTGCTTGTACCACAGGGAAGTGGAGCCGCCGCCGTTCATTTAGGACATATGTCTAATAACAGATGTCGCTGTCGCACATTTGTGCACATGTGCAGCACTTCCGCATGTCTGCACACTGTGCAGCGTTTGGCCGGCCCTGGTATAGATGAAAATCTATGAGGTTTGTTCAAGTTCTAAGGCCTCTGATTTTCTTTTTTTCTGAGAACTGAGAGGAGTTTGTAGTTTGACTTAAAATATATGAGCACTCTTTGTGTATGAATAACACAGATGGTAGCACTATACAATGCACTGAACTCTAGTGCCTATGGCAAGAGTGTGGCATGATTTTGTTACTAGAACTGATGAATTTTTCATTCCAACAACAGCGAGTAATCACTCATTTTCTCCACTTCCATGGTGTGACACCCATTGAAAGTCATCAGCAATTGAGTGAGATGTGTGGAGAAGGTTTCATAAATCTGAAGACTGTAACTTCATGAGTGTGACAGTTCAAAGAAGACCAAACATCAACAAATCAAAACAATCTTGACCTTGCACAAGCTGATTTGACAACTTGGTCACAGGAGTGAATACAGTAGTTCTGGAGGACCACGAAAGTGAGTTTAAAAAATATTGTCTTAGCAGAGGAATTTTCTGTGAGATTTGGACACACAATCCTGCATGATAACTTACTAAATACAGTAAGGTTCTGCAGGTGGGTGTGATGAATACTGATGAATGACTTCAAGGCTGCATAAATGGCAATTTGCAAGGTGGTATTGACATATGATGACAGCAGGAACTGGAATTTCTTTTCAACAGTTGTGACAATGGATGAGACAGGAATGCTATTTTTCAATCATGAAATGAAGTGATGGCCTGATGAGTGGGAGAACACAAACTCGTCACCACCAAAAATATTCAGGCAAGGGCCAGTGTTGAAAAAGATGATGACCAAGTTTTGCGACAGCAACAGCATATTCCCTACTCATTGCATTCCAGTTGGCATTACAGAGAGAGGTGTGAGCTACTAAGATGTTTTTAAGTATAAGCTTCTTCAAGTAACACAAGAAAAATAACTAGCAAAGGCTGCACGTGTGCTCTTTCACCAAGGCCATGCACCAGCACGCTGAGCGAACAGAGGTTTCTCCATGAAAACAAATTTGAAGTGGTTTCTCACATTTCTGATGTATTTGACCTGGCTGCAAATGATTTTTGGCGTTTCTCAATGATGAAAGAGGCACTCCATGCCAGTATTGTGTCAGTGAGTTTCCAGCAGCCAAAAAATATTTTTGAATGAGCATCTGGAGTGCCCATGGATTCATAGCACCAATGTTTTGAACACTGTGTGTGGATGTAGGAAGATTACATGGAGAAATGACAGAACTGACAATTTTTTTGTGTAAGCATTTGGTGAAAAACAAAACTGGAGACCTTAGAACTTGAAAGCACTGCTTAGGTGGTGAAACCACTCTGTGCCAACTTAGTTCCTGTCTGGCTATTTGTGCAAAAGGTTTCAGTTAATCACATCAAAGATAGACATTATATCACAGGAAGCCTCTTTTCAAGTTATTACATGTCATAAAAATTATTTCTATTAAAAATACATTGCTGCAATATTTAAGTGAATAAAACATCAAAAATACTCACTAGTTTGTATATTATCACTTGCCAAATATGACATTTCGTTATGTGTAAATGAAGGCTTTCACAAGTGTAAATGCAACAGTCTTCTCATGTGTTAATGTATCAGTGCACATGATGTCTGGGATATTTAGGAATACACATTCACTACCTCTCCTTTTTGGCAAATTTCTGTAAATGCATCAGGCATCACCAGTCACAAGTATTTAAATCCCCGTCCCTACTGGATCACCCTATTCTGAGCTAATAATGTTGAACACACAGAGTTTTCCAACCTGTATTAATGCAAATAGGCTGGTACATGACAATAGTTTTATCTTTGATGGAGTAAATTTTACCAGTATTCAAGATGATAACAGAATACATACAGTGATTTTGGCAGCAGGAATAGTCACAAGAAAATGACAAAGAAATGGACTGAGGAGGGGTATATATGGCCAAACTGACGGGTTAACCATGGGATCCCCCACTGCCAGTATAATAGCTAATGCTTACAGCAGTCACACTGAACCAGTTTTTTTCAACCTGCCCACAACACCTTCAAAGAGTAGTATGCTACAAAAGATATGTCGATGAGATCATACTTTTATATAATGGCACCGATGCCCAGCTGCAACTTTTTGAACATGACTTTAACAAAATGCACCCTAAGATTCAATGTACAATAGAATAACACTCTAGCTTAACACTCCCATTTTTAAATCCGTAAATTTTGTTACAAGACCGTAATGTTCACTTTAACGTATTTAGAAAACCAACTATGACTAGATCTATTATTCATTGCTCTTCAGTTTACCCAAAGCAGCAAAAAATGGCAGCTCTTCATGCTATGCTTCACCATGCAGCACAGTCCCTCTCTCAAAAGAAAATTACCAGTGCGAGTTGGATACCATTAAATTCATAGCACATGCTAATGGCTACCAACCAAATGCTGTTGATGTTCTTCATCAACAAATGCAATTAGAAGCGCTTCCAATGATCTGTACGGGATTATCCTGTCGTCTATTAATAATGATAACTCTAAAAAAGCCGGCCACGGTGGTCTCGCGGTTCTAGGCGCGCAGTCCGGAACCGTGCGACTGCTACGGTCGCAGGTTCGAATCCTGCCTCGGGCATGGATGTGTGTGATGTCCTTAGGTTAGTTAGGTTTAAGTAGTTCTAAGTTCTAGGGGACTAATGACCACAGCAGTTGAGTCCCATAGTGCTCAGAGCCATTTGAACCATTTGAACTCTAAAAAAAAGTTTTTGCAGGATCCCATATTTAGGTTTTATATCTGACAGGATTGGCAAATGGCTTAGAAAAGAGGGGGTTATACCAACCTTCTACAACCTGCATAAGGTCGGACGACTATTGAAGCAGCACAAAAGCAGAAAAGACAATCACTACGCACAATTGGGCGTCTATCGCATCCAGTGTAGTGCCTGAGAGCATCAGCATCTTTGCAATTCCAAATCTGCTCTCACTAACCACCTGAAGGATCATAACCATTTCTTTTCAAATATAAACGCAAACTGCAGCATTCTACATATTCAATGTAAGGGTCCATCTTTAAACATTTTAGAAGAAATAGAAATCATCCGTAGCATTTGCCATGATCCATATGGAACTTTGAACGAGCAAACTGTGCTTAAGCACTCGGTCCTGCTGAATAACTTTTCTTTTTTGAAGCAGCATCCAGATTCATGTACACCATATATGTATACTTCTTAATTGGGTCAGGGTTTTTTGTTTTGTTTTTTGCCATTATTTTTCTGGCCTTCAACAGGATTAACAAATATACGGCATATGCCTGTTTCCTATAGTGAAGTCCATAAATTCCACCCAGTTCATTTTGCATAGCTGTAAAATTGTCCTCTCGTAGTAAAAGTTTGCATGTTTTTCATTTTATCCTATGACTATGGCACATTATAGTACTGTGGCATTATCTGTGCCCTCACTAATTAAATCTTTCATGATGTAAAATATGTCTCAGGTCTTATCTCACATAAGCCTCGATTAGTTGTCAACTGTTGGTTAGCAGATTTTAAATTGACCCCAGTTGTAATGTGCCCTTTTAGTGTTATTGCCACTAGCTATTAATTGACATATTACTTTCTGAAGGTATAAACTTTAAAGTTTCGCTACTTTCCCAGTTGATCAGTAACAAGAGCTTGTAAATAGGAGTGGCACATGTGTATGTTCTTTTAACTGATGACTGTGGCATGTTGTTCCACATTGCCAATAATATATCCCCACTAAATTTAAAACTTGTTTGCCACTCATGTAAAAGGAAAGTTTCATTGCACTTTCTGGTTTATAAAACAATTTTATATCACAGTTTCCATTCAGTTTTACCACAGTTCTGTAGCGACCTGTTCAATATGCTCCTTTATTATGCATAATGCACTTTTAATTTATTTTGTGTATTTCTTATGTAATTTTTTTTTCTTCATTTTAAACCGAACCACTAATTCAAATTGTGAGTGGCCAGGCTAGTGGCCCCATATTCTTCTCTTCATCAAGAGATGGTTGCACCCTTGCCACTCTGGTTTACCAATTTGTTTCCTCATTCTCATACTCTCTGTCCTGTGCTCAAAGGTAGCACACTGTGCCTAGTACAGGTCCATTGTGGCATTTAGGGGCCTGCTATTATTTGTATATTCCCTTACCCAGGCAGTCGTCCGTAGTACTGTCTGGTATCACTTTCGCTTTGACATAAGTTTCACAGCACCTAGCCCAACCGGCAGTTTTAAAGTGTTTTTTAAATCTCTTCAAGAAAATTTTTGTTTTGTTTTTTGTGTGTGTTGCGACATGTGAAAATTATCTCCCATCTCTTGCTATTTCCAGTATGACACCTGAAGATGGGCTTATAACAGCCCAAAACTGGTCATGGGATAATGAAAGAAATTTACAACTGAAACAGTATTTTCAACCACTGGTAGATGATGAGGGTCTAGGAAAGCTATAATTATCCTTACTGGTAATTCCATTAAAGATTTGTGTTGTGGTGAGATGGTCACAAGGAATCTGCTTGCTAACCATGCTAGAGAGACAACTGTCAGAAGAGAAGGCAGTAGTGAGACTGACAATGTATTCTGTAGCATATTGAGTTTATCTCTCTGCCAACTGTTTCCTCACCATTGTTTGAATCTTATTTTCCTTTTTTCCATCACTATATTTTTTCCTCGTTTGTACTTTTACTTCTAGGCTGGTTTATCCCTATCTCTGATATGTGAACTGTCGCTTGCTTTTCTCTATTTATATTCACTCTCAAGCTGTGTGACATTTCTCTGTTGTTTTGCATCCTGCATGACTTCCATGCATGATAGCCCAGTTTCCTTCAATATTTCCCTATCTTTGATCTGGTAACAGAATCTTTGGGTGTTTCAGCTGAGTTTCTTTGTAACCAAAGTTTGTATCAAAGTCTACTGTCATCTACTAAGTAGGAGTTATTCCTACCTTTTTTCATTCTAGAAACATTGTGTATGCTGATATTGTAAGCTGAATATTCGTTTAAACAGTTTTGTCAATTTTTTCATTAATAAGTCACTAAGACAGAAAAACTAAATGGTTTCCACAAATGTACACCAGGAGGTGCATCTTAATCCTCACACTTATGCACCTAGCTTGTGATAGGAACAGTTGCCCATAGAAGACTAAAATGGCTAGCTTTATTTGTGTAACAGACAAAACTTTTGTAAAAACTTTTGTAAACATATGGAACTTCTCCAGTATACAAACAAGCATTTTTACAAGAACTTTTGAAAACTTACAAAAACTTTTGCATGAAAACTATTAGTGGAATACTTAAATAAATCTTCATTTTCTTAGTGCAAATGTCATCTTAATTAATTGTATAGCTCAGTGTCCATCAGGAACAGCATCATATTTGCTCACATGTTGCAAGGCTCTCTCTTAAAAAGAGTGGTATGCTGCTCTTATGTAATGCCAAATGACAATGAAACGTTGCTGCCCAATGAAACGTTGCTGCCCAATGAAACTATAAAATACACTGCCACCCCCCCCCCCCCCCCCCCAAAAAAAAAACTGATTCTGTGGAGGTAGAATGACCATTGATATTAGTGTTGCTCACATTTATTGTTGTTACCAGTTAAAGTAAGGCATAAAAGGGGCATGAACAGTACCAGATGTTGAGTGATCAATGTCACAGACACAGAGATGTCACATACACATGTGAAGCAGCCTTATGACTGTCAGACAGAATTTGAAAGGATTATCAGTGTGTGCCCCCATTTGGCCAACTGGTCAAATCATGCAATATCCCGAATTGTGGGGCATTCATATGGGACAGTGCCCCAATTCTGGACTGCTTAGGACCATGAGGGCAGGCATATTTGTCATCAAGGTTCCGTCAATCACTTCTGACCACCACAAAGGAGAATCACCATATTGTGCTTCAAGCACATTGTAGCCCTTTCAAATATGTGGCTGCCACCAGAGAACAAGTAATGGACCCCTGTAACATTTTAATGCCATCATTCACCATTAGTCAGAAAATCCAGCAGCGCTCGCCACACTAGAAAAGTAGCATCCCGCGTGTAGGTTGCCATTAACACCACAACACAAACAGCAGCATTTGGTGTGATGCCATGACTGGGAAGCAAGGACTGCTGATCAATGATGTTGCACTATGCTCAGCAACAAATCACAGTTCTGCGCTATTCCCATTCTTCAAATGTTTTGGAGAGGCAGAACAGTGCTACTCCTGGCATCATGGTGTGGAGGGCCATTGGTGTCACTTCAGTTCATGGCTGCTAGTGTTGAATGAACTCTGATGGCACAACTGTACATTGCAGGCATCCTGCATCCTCTCATGTAACAGTGCTGGGGTGCTATTTTTCAACAGGGCACTGCTCATACACACACAGTATATGTTTCTACGAAATGTCTGTGTGATGTTGATGTACTTCTGTGATCAGCTAGATACCCAGATCAGTCAGCAATACAACATGTGAGGCCAGTTACAACAACTGCTGAGCAGCTTGCCTCAGGAGAGAATACAAAGGCTTTATTGTACAACATTTGCTGGTAGTTTGTACAAAGGCTGTATGACAACCTTTCCAAATGAATTAGTGTATGCGTCCAGGCCAAAAGAGGTGCAACACTGTACAGTTCAGTGAACTCACACAGATGAGTCCTTTTGTAAATTTAACTCAATTCTACAATCACTGAAACTGTATCGCATACCCTCCCAAACAATGAAGTTTCATTTCATTTCCTCCTCCCCTTCTCAATGACTCTCTTTTTGTCGGGAAGAGTAAAACAACTCTATGAAGCATGAAAATTGAGAATATCTGTAAATTAGTTTATGAATACTGACAATTTCCCATGAAAAACATGTTTCTTACAATTATATTGTACTTACAGTTAAAGGAAGGTATGGCAGCATTGCTTTCTGGTTCTTGGTTCAGTATTGATGCTTCCAAATAAAAATACAGAAGTTCTGGAATGATCAAACAACCATTTGAATGTAATGTTGCAGAGAAGCTTAAGAATTCGCTTATTCCAGAATCCAGTTGTGAATCAACTGTTTCAGGTAGAAATACCTGCAACACAGAATGAGTTTATGAACTGGAACTGCTGCAAAATATGTACTATTGTAATAGCTGCAAAACAGATTTATTTTGAGAGCTAAACTGTTGACTAATCAATAAAATGTGGTAATACCTGTATTTTGGGAGTAAAATTTTGCCCATTAGCCAATGAGAACAGCACACGTTGATCACATGGTATTTTTAATGCCTCCACTGCCTCTGTATCATCTTGGCTAAGAAAATTTTTCAGTGATCGCATATGTGGATAACATGCAGCTTCTCCGAGAAGCCACTTTTGCAAAGTAAACAGGGAAATAAAACCCAATTGTCCAATTTTGTAACCAACAGATTTCATAGCTATAGTTCTTTCTAAAGGATTTTTAGACAACAAACCAAATTTTCGACTGTGCTTTGGCATATCTGCAGTAATTATGGTGCCTGGTTGCGTAAACTCAGAATCTGTTTCCAGTGTCAAAAGTGCATGGATCCACAAGAGGTTGGCTACATTCAGAAAAAATGCCATTGCTTCATCTACAGAGGACAGAAGATTTAAATCAACACACGAAAGTCCTGAAGTTCTAGAGAGTACATTTCTTACTCTCTGATCTACAACCATTTCTGATGCCACGGGCCTTGTTAATACACCACACTTCAAATTAATTTTTGAATTTCCTTGTAGTAGCTGTGAAATATCTGTAAGCAAACTTCTGACTAGTAGTTCAGGGTTTCTTGTATCACTGACTTCAACCTAGAACAAAAAGGTCCATTTCTTCTGTACATTACAACACTACCCCTCATACACCATAATTATAGACATAATATTACAGAATTCTGGAAAAATACATAAAAGCACAAAAGTTTTGTTTTGTTGCAATAGTTTCCACTAACGTCCACCACTGCACAATGGTCAGCAACAACAATGGCAACAATTGCTCAGAAAGTTAATGCCCTGCTTGAATTCCATTTATATCCATCGTTTACAATAGCACAATGATACTTCCACATGGCATTTCTCAAAAAAATAGGTCAACTGTTATCTCCAGCAACAGAGAACAGACATAATATGTGAACCTGGGGCACCGACCTGCACATTTTGAAGCAACATCTTCATGAAAAGCAACAAAAGTTTATATGTTCTGCATGATCTCACAGTTTAAAGTATACCGTCCATTTTTCTTCATGTAAGAGATCATTACAGGATACATGCACCTGGATATGCAACTAAACTGTCTAATGCCCAATGCTGCTGCAACAGCAAGAGATTAACAACATGGACTTTACCTACCAAAGAGGTGGTGCATCACTTCACTTACATCACAATACACATGAATTCTTAAATATGACATTGAGGATGTGATGGATTGATCACAGTGAACATAATCATCCGGAATAGTTGTTACAGTCTCAACACTGACTGGACTTCACAACATGCAAGTTTATTGGGTGGGTCTACACTAAACATTCAGTGTCTGTGCCTATTTATAAAGAAACATGGCAAAGCTGAAAGTTCACATCAACAATACTTTGAACAGACTAATACAAAAATGTTATGATGAGTGAGAAGAATTTGATTACAAACTAAATAATACAGAATTAGCAACAGGAAACACACAGAGCACATAAAATGATGACTTAATGACTTTCTCTGTATGACTGTCATGCTTTGCAACATTATTTTAAAAACACTACTATAGCACAATATTAAAAGGACTGCATTCACTTGTAACAAACCTGTATTATGAAGATAATTTGCTGACAGATTAAATGAAAAGGTAATATGTCGGTAGAGAAACTTACCATCTGATTCTCATTTAAGCATATCATACCCCAAGATGTACGACACGTGATCTGAAATGTGGATACTATGTTTGCACTTGTAATGTGTGGGCAACAACAGTGTACTACAGTATCAACAAGGTTATGCTTTATCAAACTTGCTTCATGCTCTAATGCCACAGGAGGTATGTTCAAATCAAAAATTAGTTGACCAAAATATTCCATGAGACCATTGTGCAAAGCATCAAAATAGGACGAGAATCTTGGTGTTTCTGAAATAAAAGAATAATTATAATCTTTAAGTCCATTGTAGATATGGTTATTTCTTAACATACATAGTGAAAATTTTGTTCAAGTTGTCTACTTTTAAGATGAATAGTGAGGCATTTATGAAAGTATTATAATTTTTAAAATTCAGCTAATTTGCAAGAGAATAAGAGAGAATATATTGTTGCTAATAAACCCACAAACACTTGGACAATACACAAATTCAAGAACAAAAATTGATAACATGAGATAGCTAACACTAACAAGACAGTGTGCCTGACGGGGAGCAATGCTCTTACTGACTGTGATATCTATCATTGGATACCTACCATCAAAGCTTCATTGTTGTGGATGAAAGTGCATCATGGACAAATGGCTCGGCCACAGTCTATGTGTTGTTTCCAGAATGCATCTCTCACTCTATGGCAAGGTGTGCATTATTTTAAAACTTCCTACCAGATTAAAAATGTGTGACAGACCAGGACTGGAATCCTGCAATCACAGAAACTGATAGAAATACTAACTAATGCAACTGTCTCCAGAATGCATTCTGGGCACAGTCACCCAGGCTGTGGCTAAGGCACGTCTCCACAATATCCTTTCTTCCATGAGTGATAATCCTGCACAGCTTGCAGCAGAACGTCTGTGAAGTTTGGAAGGTAGGAGATGAAGTACTGATGGAAGTAAAGCTGTGAGTGCAGATTGTGAGCCAAGCTCGAACATCTCAGTCGGAAGAGCACTTTTCCACAAAAGGCAAATGTCCCAGATTTGAGTCCCTGTCCAGCACACAGTTTTTATCTTTTAGGTAGTTTCAAATTATTGCAATACTGACAATTCTTCTAGTGTAACAGAAGAAGTATTGGAGGAAATAAAACTATTGACAGTTTAGACCATTTCGTCACTCAGGACAGTAGATTAAAAAAAGACATTTTCCAAATGAACAAGGAGATATCAGAAACAGATGAGATTTGATATAATGAGAAGTTAAAAGATGCAATGGACACAGTAACAAGGGTGAGTAGAATATGAAACAGTATTAAGGAAAAATTGTAAAGTAATGTGGAAAAGGAAAGAACTAGCAAATATTAGGGGCAAATGAAAACAAAGACAACAATAGAAAACATGATGGTAGTTACGAGAGACAGTGAATTGGAGAGGGATAGGTAAGTGTAAAGTGTCAAGTGGAAAGTAGAAAGTAGAAACCTCACAACATCAGGTAATACTGCCATGAGCCATGCTGCATGCAGTGTCACGTAGATGTTAGCATCACAGGCTGTTGTGCTGCAGGTTGCCAGTTCAGATCCAACCACCACCAGTTATATGTTATTTGGTATTTACCAGTCCTGGAAGGTACTCAAAATTTATAATGTTTGTAATGTTTTTATATTCTGAAATATTCTATGTTGGTATAAACAGATACACACACTGTCCAGGAGGTTTTTCTGTTCTTTCTGTAAGTTGGTGTCTGTAACATCTTATTGACAACACTGCTTTCAGATTTGGACTTACCTGTCTGTAACACTGTTTGGTCGAGATGGTAGGTACTTTAAAATATTTACATCACTGTGAGTCCAATAAGGCAACACTAATGCTGTCACCAACATAGACTCAAAAGGGAATACCAGCACTAAACCGTTCTCGTGGTACGCGTGTTCAGGAACCCGATGGATTTGAAAACAGAAGTCAGCTGCACATCAGGCATCTGTAAGCATTTTCTGGGGCCACTAAATTGTTGAAAGGATGCAACCGAATTATCAGATACAACAGCTGAGAGGACATGATGTGTTTGGAAAATGTGTACTTTTACTTGGACAGCACAAACCAGCAGTGGTTCAAGAACAACAAAGAGAAGCTCAACAGCAGGGACAAATTCCAGGCTGAACTGAAGAAAACATGCAGTTATTCTGGTGCAAGCCACCTGGAGCAGATTACAGTTGACCTGTGGGAGCAAGTCCACCACTGTGCCCTGGCTGAGGTCATTCCCGAACTCACCACAACCAGGTATCAGCAGCCATCTAACAACAAACTTCAATAGTGAGGTCACCATCAATGGAGGTGATGCCATCACAGATGAAAATCCTCCATGAACAATTGTTTCTAAAATGTCAGGAAGACTTACTGACATCATCTTCAACAGCCAACCTGCCCAGGTGCTATTCAACTGGCACTTTTCTTTCTGGAATATCAAATGCTTATCATCAACAGCTAAAGACTATATTCAGTGATACAAGAGCAATTGTGGTGAAGATCGCAAGTGGGAAATATAACCAGCCAACAGGAGCATACGTTGCAAGAATAACTTTCGCTGACAGAATGCAGCCCTTCAAATTTGTTATTTTAACAGAAAGTAGTCACAATGTTATTCTAATGAAACTTCTAGCAGGCATCACAAGCAGTCCCAAACTGTGAAGATCAGAGCTACAGACTGGCAAAGCTACTCCAATAAGCACAAGGTTTCTCCGGGTAGCTGTTTGGTGTTGAAGACATTATTACCCCACTATCATCAATGAGACGAGTTCCAGTCAGCACTCTATATGCTAAGTTAAACTGTGACGTTTTTGTTGATTCAGAAGGGTTACTCAGGTTCAGAGTCAAAAGGGTTACTCAGGTTCACAAAATAAATGTACATGCCAGTGATGACCATAAGCACTGCAGGTAGTCAAGGAGACCTTTTTAAATTACTAATTGTCACACACAGTCACATCTCATCCCTAAAATGATGTGTGTTGGAACAGCAGAAACAGTCCAGGAAGGGCAGATTAGTGCCAGTGAGAAAGAATCATACTCTGAAGCCACTACAGACAAAACAGTGGAGGAGCCTGCTATTGAACTGCCAATTGGATCTGGTCTGATTGAGGAACAATGTAGGCAAGTGTCAGCCATAGCGCACCAGTTTCTGTATACTTTCAAATGTGGAGCTGAGAAAAGACAGACCAAACAGCCCATGGTAAAACACCATATCAACACCAGGGACCACCCACCAACTACCGAGAGCCCATATAAGGTGTTGCTGGATGAGGAATGGATAATCTGGGAAGTGGGGAGGATGCTGTGGGTGATGACACCACTGACCCTTCACGCACTCCTTGGTCCTCTCCTATGGTTCTTGTGAAGCAGATGGATGGCACATGTTGTTTTTCTGTCAACTATTGATGACTGAACACAGTCAAGAAAAAGGTGTCTGTCCAGTGCTGCACACTGATAACAACCTAGACCATGGATAATGAACAAATGACACATGTGCCATTAGTGGAGAAAAACAGGGTGTGGCATGGAATGAGGAATTTAGGTAGGCCTATCTACTCAAAACTATTCATTTGTTTATCTGTGTTTGAAGTCATAGAACTGAAGTTCATCGCGAATGGACTATCAGTGCCGAAGCGTCACAGAAGTTTTAGGTGGCATATATTCGTTCTTGATCATTCACTGTGAGTCTCAGCACACTCGACTGCATTAGTATCAATACACCATAATCCACTGCACAGGTTGGCAGCTGTTAAAATGATGACTTCTGATCTCTACTGCCAATTACTGTATTGCTAAATTGTCAAGGTGAAACTGTGTTCACCTGCTTGTTGTTGTTTGTTGCGCGTTTATGTCATGTGCTGAGTATTATTGAACATGGCAGGTTGACAAAGAATCAGGATAAGCATAACAGGGAATTTGAAAGTTCGTGGACTGAGTTATTGGCATGGTTAATAAGGGCAATGAAGCAGTGTGTGTTTTATGTTCTGGGACAGTGGTATGTAGAACGTCGCCTGTAAAACAGCTCTATTAAACAAATCACAAATCTCTTTGGAAAAAAAGAAAACCAGAGCAAAAGGAATTCAGTGCATTTGTTATTTGAGACAGGAACAGATGGTTGATATCTATGATTAAGTATGTTTGCAAAGATTGTCACAACCATGCTGCAGATTTCTTAGCTGGTGAGGAATTTTTGAAGGAAGCCTGGTTAGCAATTCCACCATCACTATTTGAAAATTTTGATAAATAAAGCTAACATAACACAGCACATCAAAGATACTCCTTTATCTAGAAACACTATAAAAGGCAGAATTCTAAAACTGGCAGTAAATGTAAAAGAACAACCAAAAACAAGATCAAATTCTGTCTTTATATTTCGCTGTGCCTTGACAAAAGTACAAATGTAACTAACTACATCTACAGCTACATCTACATGACTACTCTGCAATTCACATTTAAGTGCTTGGTAGAGGGTTCATCAAACCACAATCATACTATCTCTCTACCATTCCACTCCCTAACAGCGTGCGGGAAAAACAAACACCTAAACCTTTCTGTTCGAGCTCTGATTTCTCTAATTTTATTTTGTAGGTTGGGCTCAACAAAATATTTTCGCATTCGGAAGAGAAAGTTGGTGACTGAAATTTCGTAAATAGATCTCGCGGCGACGAAAAACGTCTTTGCTGTAATGACTTCCATCCCAATTCGCATTTCATATCTGCCACACTCTCTCCCCTATTACGTGATAATACAAAATGAGCTGCCCTTTTTTTGCACCCTTTTGATGTCCTCCGTCAATCCCACCTGGTAAGGATCCCACACCGTGCAGCAATATTATAACAGAGGAAGAACAAGTGTAGTGTAAGCTGTCTCTTTAGTGGACTTGTTGCATCTTCTAAGTGTCCTACCAATGAAATGCAACCTTTGGCTCGCCTTCCCCACAATATTATCTATGTGGTCTTTTCAACTGAAGTTGTTCGTAATTTTAACACCCAGGTACTTAGTTGAATTGACAGCCTTGAGAAATGTACTGTTTATCGAGTAATCGAATCCCAACGGATATCTTTTGGAACTCATGTGGATCACCTCACACTTTTCGTTATTTAGCGTCAACCGCCACCTGCCACACCATACAGCAATCTTTTCTAAATCGCTTTGCAACTGATACTGGTCTTTGGATGACCTTACTAGATGGTAAATTACAGCATCATCTGCAAACAACCTAAGAGAACTGCTCAGATTGTCACCCAGGTCATTTATGTAGATCAGGAACAGCAGAGGTCCGAGGACACTTCCCTGGGGAACACCTGATATCACTTCAGTTTTACTCGATGATTTGCTGTCTATTACTACGAACTGCGACCTTCCTGACAGGAAATCACGAATCCAGTCACACAACTGAGACGATACCCCATAGGCCCGCAGCTTGATTAGAAGTCGCTTGTGAGGAACAATGACAAAAGCTTTCCGGAAATCTAGAAATACGGAATCAACTTGAGATCCCCTGTCGATAGCGGCCATTACTTCGTGCGAATAAAGAGCTAGCTGCGTTGCACAAGAGCGATGTTTTCTGAAACCATGCTGATTACGTATCAATTGATCGTTCCCTTTGAGGTGATTCATAATGTTTGAATACAGTGTATGCTCCAAAACCCTACTGCAAACCGACGTCAATGATATAGGTCTGTAGTTAGATGGATTACTCCTACTACCCTTCTTAAACACTGGTGCGACCTGCGCAATTTTACAATCTGTAGGTACAGATCTATCGGTGAGCGAGTGGTTGTATATGAGTGCTAAGTAGGGAGCAATTGTATCAGCGTAATCTGAAAGGAACCTAATCGGTATACAATCTGGACCTGAAGACTTGCCAGTATCAAGCGATTTGAGTTGCTTCGCAACCCCTAAAGTATCTACTTCTAAGAAATTCATGGTAGCAGCTGTTCATGTTTCAAATTCTGGAATATTCCATTCATCTTCCCTGGTAAAGGAATTTCAACTCCGTTCATTTATCTGTTTGCTCAATACTGTGTTGTAAATGATATCAAAGCAGGATTGTTTGTGATAATATTGTTGCCAGAAACTACTAAGGGCACAGATATTTGTACAGTTGTTAAAAATTTGCTAACTGAGAAAGAAATAGCTTTTGCCAAAATTGTTTTGATAATGACTGGTGGTTATCCCAATATGGTGGGAATAAACTATTAGTCTCCAAATCAACTGCATACATCAACAAGCCTTGTGTGTTAAGTGTGGTTTGATTTCCATTGATAAAATAATGGCCAAAGTCACAAAAACAGTGAAACTTACATCGTCACAAGCTTCTAATAAAACTGAAACGTAGATGATGATGATGATGATGATGATGATGATGATGATGACGATGATGACGATGACGATGACGATGATGATGATGACGACGACGATGATGATCGTTGGCAGTGGTGGTGGTGGTGGTGGTGGTGGTGGTGATAAGGTTTATGGGCGCGTGACAGCAAGGGTCTTAGCACCAGTACTAAAATGTAATGAAACTAGTGTGAAGGAAGACTGTAAAATTACTAAAATGAAAACCACAAATAAAAATGTAAGAACACACAATCCAAAAACTTGTGCACACACACGTTCACACCCAAAACAATGAAAATCACATGGTAAAAACAGAAAAAGCTGCAGAAAGAACTAAAAGAAGGCAACGGACACCTGCAGCTGGTTGACTGCTGAAATAAAAGAGGATGAGCCAGCCACTCTGCAACACACTAAAATCTCCAGCCTAAAATCTTAGGCCAGAGTCCAGACATTTCACAAAATTTTAAAAGTTTGACCACACCTGTCTCATCATCAGTTAAAACAAAGGGCAGATCCCCACCTAAATTTGGTTCTTCCCACTTGTCACAAAATAAAATTCACTTAGTTAAAATGTGGCATACACTGACTTGCATGCCACAGGCATCACAAATATGGGGATTGTCTCATTTGAGTAAAAATCACTGTGTTAGGGGATACTGCCCAATATGGAGGTTGGTCAGAGCAACCTTATCCCACTGGAGCGATCAGCATGTGGATTGCCATGCCTGGATAGTTGGCCTTACCAATCATAGCTTATTGTCCATCAGTGACTCCTCCTCCCAGAACTGCATGGATCTGTGACCTAGAAGTGAAATACAGCCTGCAGGGGAATGGTGTATTCTGTAATGTTACATTCCGTGCAGGCCTCCTTGGCAGCTTTGTTGGACTATTCATTTCCTCAAATTCACAAGTTTCCTGTTGCCAAGCTGAAGGACACCTTCTTCCCTTGCTGCTGTAGGAAGTACAGTTGGTAGTGTATCAGCTGGGCCAATTTCTCTGCTGGGTACATGTGCTGCAATGATTGTAGGGCACTAAGGGATTCAGAGCAGATGACAATTTTTTTGTTGTGATGACACCTCATCTGCTGTAATGCCTTCAGGATCACATGGATCTCAGCAGAAAATAAAGTATGGGTATGAGGAAGATGAATCCTGAAGACACCATCGAGGTACATGACTGAAAAGCCAATGGAGACCACTTGTTGTCAGGCATCAGTATAAACAACTGTGAAACCATGATGCCATCTAAAATGTTAAAAAACAGAAACGAAAATGAAAATTGGGAGTTCAATTTTTCTTAAAATTCATTAAGTCTAAAATAATTCCAGGCATTAAAACAAGCCACACCCATCTCTTACAAGCAAACCTTCATGTGAATCCCGTAGGGCCCAGTTGCTCACTGTCAAATATGAAAGAGCCTTTCCATTGATTGCCAAGAAACAGTATGGGAAGCAGGTGTGCATGGTGTGGACTTTGTTTTATAGGCCTGTTGCATCATGAAGAGTTCACACCTAATGTGAAGTGACAGCTTACCAGCCTCAACACAGAGGCTCGGTATGGGGCTGTTTTGAAAGCATCCTGTGGCCAGCCTAAGTCCTTCATGGTGCACCACGTTCAACATCTTTAAACAAGGTGGACTGTGTGCATCCTTTTTGACCATTCCCATTCAGTTTTAAATGCTCCAAAGTTGAGGATGAGGGAGACCATTCTTAAAAGCACAGTGAGGTATCTGGGCATCTTTGCTCCCTGAAAGCACTCAGCATTTTCAACTGTTTTAGCCACAATTCATGGGAAGCAGACCAGACATGTCTGCTCTGGTTTTGCAGGACCTTTGTGCAATTTGGCTTGATTGTGAGTGCACTGTGTGTTGGTCTGCACAACCACCTCAGAGAAGATGAGGAAACTGTCATTCTACCAGCAGACAAAGGGAACGTGAAGGTGCTGCTAAGAGCGGCTGACTACTGGGACAAGATTAATTTGCTGCTGCAGGACTAGGCCTACAAACAAGTGGAGAAGGACCCTGCAACAGGTGTGACTAAAAATACCTTTGGTCTTCTCAACAACTCAGGTCTGGACCAGAACCTGATAAAAAGGCCTTACCCCAGAGCTCCACTTCCACCACGATTATACGGCCTCCCCAAGATACACAAGAGGGTGGTACACCACACCCGATAGTAGACATGATCAATTCTCATACCTATGACATAGCCAAACACCTGGCACAACTACTCAAGCCTCTTGTGGGTAAATGTCCCCACCACATCAAGAATTCCAAAGAGTTTGTTAAAACATTCAAGGAGTGGCTTCTTGACAAAAATGATATTATGGTCAACTTTGACATTACATCCTGCTTTACGAGGGTACTGCTGGAGGACTCCTTGAAACTACTGGAGAATCGTTTCAACAAAGGTAAAGTGGAACTATTCCGCCATGCACTCAAGACCACATATTTCCAGTTTAGGGGCAAGTTTTAGCAACAGGTGGATGGAGTTGCTATGGGATCCCCATTGGCACCTTGTATCGCTAATCTGTACATGGAATACTTTGAGGATATCGCCTTGAAAACAGCACACATTAAACCCAAGGTCTTTTATCGGTACATGGACGATACACAGCGAGGACACTCTAATGAAATTTCTTAACCATCTGAACAGCATACATGAGAACATCAAGTTAGCAATGGAATTGGAAGAAAATGAGTGCCAACCCTTCCTCAGTATCCTAATAAAGAAGAAAATGGATGGCATACTGGGACACTTGGTCTACTGAAAGAAAACACACACAGACCTGTACCTCAATACCAACTGTTACCATCACCCATCACAACAGAAATCTGTACTCACTACCCTTGTCCACAGAGATCATGACATACGCTACAAGGACAGTTTATCTACTGAGATTCAGCACCTGAAGAAAACCTTCCAGAAGAATGAATACACTGAGACACAGATTAGATGCGCTCTCAAGATGAGCAAGAAGAAGAAGGGGGAGGACCTTCAGGAAGAAGAGAACAACAAAGGTCTGGCATTCCTCCCCATACACAGGGCCGCCCACGGCCAAGATTGTCAGGATACTGGAGAAGAACAAGATAAAAACCATCTTCCGCCCTCCAGCAAAAATCAGAAATATGCTGGGCTCAATGAAGGACAACTTGGGTCTAAGTACACTGGGTGTCTACAGCATTTCCTGTGAATAGGGGAAACAATATATTGGACAGACACAGTGTTGCATCACACAATGCACCTCTGAACATGTGAGAAGCGTCCGCCAGGGACAGAAAGAAAAATCTGTGGTAGCAGAGCATAGCCTCAGTGAAGAACACGTGTTTCAATTTGAAGAAACCAAGAGACTGTGTACAGCGAATGGTTTCTGGGACTGTATTATTAAAGAGGAGTGGAGATATGGGTTGGTGATAACCTGATCAACCGGGATTGTGGTTTCCAACTCAGCACCGCATGGAACACAACAAGAATAAGATGAGAGCGCACCAATGGAGGCAGGTCAGTGGCGGCAGATGGAATAAACAGGCCACACTGAGATGAGACGTCAAGGCCCAGCATATCACCCCCCCCCCCCCCCCCCCCCACCACCACCACCACCAAGTGCCATCCCACCGGTTCTGCTCGTGCCTGATTGGCCCGACCGGTGCCGAAAATGCAGAAAAGCCCGTCGTCCAGCGGCTATAAAGATCTGGACGAGACGTGAATCTGACACTTCCCCTGAAGATGGCAAATAAGAAACTGGCTGAAACTTTGCTGGAGAACAATGCACTGACTCGGCTGTAAACCCGAGAAAATTTTATCATGTCAATAGCACTTTTTTGAATGTTCTCCAGAGTACCAAAATGATGTCCTTTAAGACATTTTTCAATTTTGGGGGAAAAAAGGTCAGGATGACTCAGATGAGGTGAAAAGGGGGACTGTGGAATAACAGGAATGCATTCTGTAATGGAAATGGTTGTGTGACATGGGGTGTTGTCATCACGGAGCATCCAATTTTCTGCAATCTCTGGTCTCACTCAATTCACCCTTCTCCTGAACCTTCCAAGGACATCTTTGTAAAACACTTGGTTCACAGTTTGTCCTGGAGGAACAATCTCACAACAGTGTGGGCATGTTTGACATTTTCACTAGTTTTTGAAGTTGAAGGTCTCCCTGACTGAGGTTCATCTTCAATGTGTTCTTGGCCTTCCAAAAATAATTTGTGCCAGCAAAAAACTTGTGCTCTTCATACGGAATAATCCTCATAGGCTTGTTTCAACTCTCAAAGGCAATACTTGTGGATTCCCCAAGCTTAACACAATACTTGATGGCATAAAGTTGCTCTAATTCTGCTGTTCCAATTTCATAACACACAACAAAAACAAAACTTCCCTGACAGCATTCTCAAAAATCAGAGATGGCTGTATGGAGTCGAAGCTTGGACTGAGCATCTGGAAGGAATGAACACATTAGTCTGCACAAGTAGAACAACACAGTGTTGTGAAATTTCTTGCAGTATTATCAGCCTCATTTCTTTTCTCACACAACTCATATTCATATCTGGCAGAACTTTTTATCTGACATGTAACAAATGCATTAAGCAAAAATCAATATTTACAACTAGGGTATTTTACCTTTCTTCACTGGCGTCTTTTGAACAAGGAGAGATGTTAGGAACTTGAGGTATGAATAGAACCTTTGAAGATATCGTGGCTGTTCAGACTGTGTAATTGTCACTGCTGAAAATAACAACACATAAATAGCTAGCTTCATACATAACTTAGAATATAATGAACATGTTGAAATTTATAAAAATTACCTTTTGTGTCGAAAAAATAACTTTAAAAGTATTGTAACAGTTTCACAATATATTTTCCATTGAGTAAATAAGATACACAGAAACTCCTTTTCAGGAAGTTATTCTGATTCTGATACACTCTTATTGGCAATTAACCTGCAGATAAATGTTGCACTGCAGAGAAAGTGATCCTGTTCCCAAGGTGACTGGAATAGTTCAGAATGTAATGTGGCTGTGATGTCATCAAACCTTGTAATGGCTCTTGGCATGACAGTTGCGTGAAGAGTAGCCCAAAGAACTCACATGAACTCATTTGACAGTGATCAGATCATGAGTACCTGACACACAGCACAGTCCATTTCCAAAACCACACATGCACTGAACTTTGAAAAACTACCACATATCATATGCTCACTGTCTGACATAGAACACACAGATCCGCCTGTGCGGATGAATAATACCATAGGATGTTCCACTGCTGATGAGTCACAGTACACATCAGTACATGCAAATGACAGATTAACAGCATGTCAAACACCACATGAGGTAATTCATCCTGCTTGCCAAGAGATCACTGCTGAGGCTGGTAACTGGAGGTATTCACTTATGGTAACTGGAGATATTCACTTATGGTGTATACTTTCATGGAATGAAATAGGGCCATGGTGTGTTTGGCATTGTTTCTCACTGGTGAAGAAACCAAGATCTTGCTATAGAATTTGTACCTCCATTTCATATCCTCTAGTGTCCTACACACAGTCTGGACCTTCACCAAAACAATGCATCATCTCATCACTTTTGAATTGTTTTAGAATGGTTCCAAAAAGGTGCTTGTGTGGCCCCTAATGTCACCTTACCTCAATCCTACTGAAAACATCTGGGATGCCACAGAGGGAAATGGGCATGCCTTGGACCCACATCTGACCAAAATCATTTGCTACAGACACTGTAACAGTTCAAATGGTTCATTGTCAATGTTTGTAGGCATGTCACTGACTGAGCTCTGAGTCAGTGTGTCAGTGAAGGGGTGCATTAGTAATTGCTTGCTGAAGCCTATGCAGTGGATTTGTCTCTGAACAATCCTGGGAGAAATGGGTTGCTGCTGGCCCAAATTCAAACCAGCAGCACTCTGACTCACAGTTAACTGTCTATCACCTCATATGGCTCTGCAAATGCCCTGTGAAATCTGTTAACAAGAAACTTGAGGTCATTCTGTGTGGCAGTTTACACATGTGGAAACATTGTCTCTCTGATACTGATAATCCACCCTACACAGTTGTGACTGGGGAAATCCAAATTTTTGTGTAATGTTTCATATGCTATGAATAAAATATCTTGCAACATTCATCCAACGTTCTACATCTACATCTACATCTACATCCGTACTCCGCAAGCCACCTGACGGTGTGTGGCGGAGGGTACCCTGAGTACCTCTATCGGTTCTCCCTTCTATTCCAGTCTCGTATTGTACGTGGAAAGAAGGATTGTCGGTATGCTTCTGTGTGGGCTCTAATCTCTCTGATTTTATCCTCATGGTCTCTTCGCGAGATATACGTAGGAGGGAGCAATATACTGCTTGACTCTTCGGTGAAGGTATGTTCTCGAAACTTCAACAAAAGCCCATACCGAGCTACTGAGCGTCTCTCCTGCAGAGTCTTCCACTGGAGTTTATCTATCATCTCCGTAACGCTTTCGCAATTACTAAATGATCCTGTAACGAAGCGCGCTGCTCTCCGTTGGATCTTCTCTATCTCTTCTATCAACCCTACCTGGTGCGGATCCCACACTGCTGAGCAGTATTCAAGCATTGGGCGAACAAGCGTACTGTAACCTACTTCCTTTGTTGTCGGATTGCATTTCCTTAGGATTCTTCCAATGAATCTCAGTCTGGCATCTGCTTTACCGACGATCAACTTTATATGATCATTCCATTTTAAATCACTCCTAATGCGTACTCCCAGATAATTTATGGAATTAACTGCTTCCAGTTGCTGACCTGCTATTTTGTAGCTAAATGATAAGGGACCTATCTTTCTATGTATTCGCATCACATTACACTTCGCTACATTGAGATTCAATTGCCATTCCGTGCACCATGCGTCAATTCGCTGCAGATCCTCCTGCATTTCAGTACAATTTTCCATTGTTGCAACCTCTCGATACACCACAGCATCATCTGCAAAAAGCCTCAGTGAACTTCCGATGTCATCCACCAGGTCATTTATGTATATTGTGAATAGCAACGGTCCTATGACACTCCCCTGCGGCACACCTGAAATCACTCTTACTTCGGAAGACTTCTCTCCATTGAGAATGACGTGCTGCGTTCTGTTATCTAGGAACTCCTCAATCCAATCACACAATTGATCTGATAGTCCGTATGCTCTTACTTTGTTCATTAAACGACTATGGGGAACTGTGTCAAACGCCTTGCGGAAGTCAAGAAACACGGCATCTACCTGTGAACCCGTGTCTAAGGCCCTCTGAGTCTCGTGGACGAATAGCGCGAGCTGGGTTTCACACGATCGTCTTTTTCGAAACCCATGCTGATTCCTACAGAGTAGATTTCTAGTCTCCAGAAAAGACATTATACTCGAACATAATATGTGTTCCAAAATTCTACAACTGATCGACGTTAGAGATATAGGTCTATAGTTCTGCACATCTGTTCGACGTCCCTTCTTGAGAACGGGGATGACCTGTGCCCTTTTCCAATCCTTTGGAACGCTTCGCTCTTCTAGAGACCTACGGTACACCGCTGCAAGAAGGGGGGCAAGTTCCTTCGCGTACTCTGTGTAAAATCGAACTGGTATCCCATCAGGACCAGCGGCCTTTCCTCTTTTGAGCGATTTTAATTGTTTCTCTATCCCTCTGTCGTCTACTTCGATATCTACCATTTTGTCAACTGTGCGACAATCTAGAGAAGGAAGCACAGTGCAGTCTTCCTCTGTGAAACAGCTTTGGAAGAAGACATTTAGTAATTCGGCCTTTAGTCTGTCATCCTCTGTTTCAGTACCATTTTGGTCACAGAGTGTCTGGACATTTTGTTTTGATCCACCTACCGCTTTGACATAGGACCAAAATTTCTTAGGATTTTCTGCCAAGTCAGTACATAGAACGTTACTTTCGAATTCATTGAAAGCCTCTCGCATAGCCCTCCTCACACTACATTTCGCTTCGCGTAATTTTTGTTTGTCTGCAAGGCTTTGGCTATGTTTATGTTTGCTGTGAAGTTCCCTTTGTTTCCGCAGCAGTTTTCTAACTCGGTTGTTGTACCACGGTGGCTCTTTTCCATCTCTTACGATCTTGCTTGGCACATACTCATCTATGTTGGTTATCTAGTAATGTGCTTTCATGTCACTACACACCTGTCTGTAACAGACTGCTCAGATATCATGTCTAAACTTTTGATATATGCCACATCTATAAATAACATGCAAGTGGTGTACATGGTTACATGGCACACCTTCACATGGGACAACTTTGTGTACAAAATACTCGGACAATCCATTATAGATTATTATTCAAGTTTGAGGGACCTGTTGCAAATAGTAATAATGAGGGCTGTTGATCATATGGAAGAAAAGGCAGCACAAATGGTCACAGGTTTGTTTAACTAATGGGAAAGATTGTGGGAGATGCTGGAAAAACTGAACTGCTAGACACTTAAAGATAGGTGCAAACTATACCACAAAAGCCTACTTACATGGTTTCAAGAACCAGCTTTAAGTAAGGGGTGTCGGAATATACTACAGTCTCTATGTATCACTCCTGTAAGGATCCCGAAGACAAGTTATGGAGTACACCACTTACCGAGACACAAAGGCATTTAGACAATCGTTCTTACCACACCCCATACCTAAATCAAACTGGGAGAATCCCAAATAACTGGTACAATGTGAAATATCTTTTCATCCATTTCATGGTGGTTTGTAGAGTGTGACTGTAGATATATGGTATTAATTCATGAACATCCTATAGACCACTATGCAACGAATTGGGGAAGAAACATTTCAGTATACCCTCTTTTGCATGAAAAGTTTTGTTGGCAGCTACAAATTGTGTGAACAGCTACATCCAGTCTCTTGAACACAAAATGGAGAAGATATTGAAAACTTACAGGCCTGTAGATCATGCCATGAAATTTTGGGGGAACTGCTAGACTTTAGTAACTTGCTGCTTTGACACTTTAACTCAGTGTCTTCTGAGCACTTACAGGTGTGTAGTGATGAAACTACATTCAGCCCACTGTTGCATGCATGGTGTAATTGTAAGTCACTGTGTATGATTTTCTTGAGCACATGCACTTCTGCTGTTAAGTCCTGTGCTACTCCCAGTGCCTTGCTTAGTGAAAACACTTTTTATTGACATCAGATGAGTCATGTTCATTTGGTAAAACTGTAGAAACACGTCAATTACATGCAGCACAAAATTTACCAATGACAGGATTCTAAGTGGAATCTAACTGACGTTTATATAGTGGTCTATAGGATGTTCATGAATTAATACCACATATTTACAGTCACACTCTACAAACCACCATGAAATGCACGAAAGGATATTTCACATTGTACCAGTTACTTGGGATTCTTCCAGTTTGATTTAGGTATGGAGTGTGGTAAGAATGATTGCCTAAATGCCTTTGTGTACTCGGTAAGTGGTGCACTCCATAACTTGTCTTCGGGATCCTTACAGGAGTGATACATAGAGACTGTAGTATATTCCAACACCCCTTACTTAAAGCTGGTTCTTGAAACCATGTAAGTAGGCTTTTGTGGTATAGTTTGCACCTATCTTTAAGTGTCTAACGGTTCAGTTTTTCCAGCATCTACTACAATCTTTCCCATTGGTTAAACGAACCTGTGAACATTTGTGCTGCCTTTTCTTCCATATGATCAACAGCCCTCATTATTACTATTTGCAACAGGTCTCTCAAACTTGAACAATAATCTATAATAGATTGTCCGAGTATTTTGTACACAAAGTCCTTTGTGGACTGATTGCATTTTTTTAGTATCTTCTAAGTATACAACCAATAAAGCAAAATTTCCCACCTAATTGGCACAGAACTAAGCCAATGTGATCATTCCATTGTATAACTGTTACAAATTGTTATAACTGTATATTTGGATGAGTTTTGAATTGTAAATCACTAATATTGTAAGTTATAGTTTTGTGAACTATAAGTGAAGCTTTGAAGCAAGTTGCCAATCTTAGCTCCAATTTCAGAGTTTACTGAGATATGACTTATGAAGATTCGTGCAGCTTTTTTCAGGCAGTACTTCACTACAGATAATTGCATTATATGTAAAATGACTTACGTTCTATTAATATCCATGGTGTCTTGGAATATGATAAAAATCTATGAAATTGTGGAAATTCAGTCTCCTGCTGGTATTTCAGCTGCAAACCATTTCAGTCACCTTCTGAATGAGCCATAATGATTATCTTTACAGCTCATTCCAAAGATGACTGAATGGTTTACAACTAAAATATTAGCAAAAGTCAATGTTTTGCTATGGCTGAATTTCTGTAATTTATGGTATTATTAATAAGATCATTAATATACACTATCCGATCAAAAGTGTCCAGACACCACTATGTAATGCAGACAAGACTACCAGATGTCACGAGAAGTGACAGTATGCATCTTGGTCATCATTGAGTAACAACTCCATCACTAACATTTCAACCCTTCAGAAGCTGCTCACGCCAACTGTTGGTGGTTTGGTTGTGAAGTGGAAACATGAAAGAACCACAGCTAAACCAAAATTAGAAGGCAGATCTAGTGTGCTGATGGATGTGGACCATTGAGCATTATGCTGGGTAAATTAAAAAAATTATATGAAACCAACGGAAGGAATCTCTTGTGATTCCCAAGTGCTACCAGCAGTCCAGATAGCACAATGACTGTTCATAGTGAGGTAAAAAGAGTCAGACACAATGGTCAAGCAGCTCCTGGTATGCCACATATATCTGTAATCACTGCAAAGTGATACTTGAGGTGGTGTAAAGTGTGATGCCACTGGACAGTAGATCACTGGAGACACGTGATTCGGAGTGATGAATGTTCCCTGTGGCAATCTGATGGAAGGGTTTGGGTTTGAAGAAGGCCTGAAGAGTGTTACCTGCCATCATTTGTAGTGTCAACAGTGATTGTGAGTGTTACCTGCCATCATTTGTAGTGTCAACAGTGATTGTGAGTGTTACCTGTCATCATTTGTAATGTCAACAGTGATTGTATGGGGGTGGTGGTTAGGGTGCAGTCCTCTGATTGTATTTAAGAAAGTTCTAAATGCGGGAAGATATGAACACATTTTACAGCACTTTGTATTGCTTACAGTAGAGAAACAGTTCACAGATGGTGGCTGATTTTATCAACATGACAATGAAACCTATCATAAATTACCTTTCGTGAGGTAATGATTTGTGAAAAACAACATTCCTTAAATGGATTGGCCTACCATAGTCCTGGCATGAAATCAATGGAACACCTTTGAGATTAGTTAGAATGCTGAATTTGCTCCAACATTACCACTTTCTCTGGTTTTGACTCCTGGGGAATAATGGGCTGCCATTCCTCCACAGACATTCAGACACCTCATTGAATGTGTCTCCAGCAGAATTCAAGTCATCACAGAGATAAAGGGTGGCACAACCAGTATTAATGTCAAGTAATAAGTGTCTGGATACTACTTATCAGATAGTTAGATGGTTGGTTGGTTGGACAAATAAAGGGACCAAATTACTAGGTCATCAGTCCATTTTTCATCAAACATGACCTGTCTACATGACTGTAGGTCACAGAACCTACTGTGCAAAACCCAGTGGAAGAAAACCCCTAGGTCAACAAAAGCGAGATGTGGGACAAAAAGAAGAAAAAGAGACAGAGGAAGAAAGTCAGGCAAGATGTCCCATCTAGGGAGCAGCCAGAAGCCCCCCAAAAGCAGAGTGCAATGAGGGGCAGAAGCCTCTGATACTTACAAGAGGAACCTCACTCAGAAATTGCCTAGGAAAGACTAGAAACACAGATAGGGCAAGAGAAGCACAGAGGGACAAAAGATGAACAAGTCAAAGAGACCATGCCAGAGAGGGAGGAAGAGTAAACAAGCAGGTAGGGTGACGACTGGGCTGGACCACCAAGCCCAAATAGCTGCAGCCCAGTTTGGGCAGAGGATGCAAAAGTGTGTTCTGCCAATCCCTGAATGGGCCAATATGGTTAGGTGGCCTTTCCTTGCTTAAAGAGAGTGGTAAAAGCACTCTTCATGAACAAAATGTAAAACTAAGTCAGCCATTGAAGTATCGTTTCCTAACACCATGGGTAGTGAGTCAGGGAGTTAATAGTCTGTCCCAGGATGGCTAGGTTGGGACAGTCCAGTAAAATGTGGACCACTATCAAACAGGAAACACAGTGACAGTGGGTTGGGTCCTCATAACAGAGGAGATGACCATGAGCCAGCCAAGATTGGCTAATTCATAGCCAGCAAAGGATGGTAGAGTCCTTCCAATGTGCCTGCATGGAGGACTTCCACAGATTCATAGGCCCCTTTATCAATGATAGTTTGTTTGATGAAGTCAGAGAGAGCGATTCTGTATTCCAGATTCATCAAACTTGATGGCGTAATACTGATTAGATATTTGTTTCCAGAATACCGATCTCAAGAGTCAGTTTGCTGTCAGCCGGTTTAACCAGACTATCAGTGTGTTGATTCTCCTGGATCCCGACATGGCCCAAGGTCCAGATGAAGGTCACTAAGGCGAAGGTAACACTGGTTGAGACCTTGCAAACTCCTCAAGTAATCGCTGCAGATGAGAAAGGGCCCACTGGGGCAAGAATAGACACGCTCAAGAGCACAAGAAATGGTTACCAACTTGCAGTGAAAACACTACAGCCATCTGGCAAGGAGTGCAGTTCGGTATGTCCCATATGAGTACAAGCAAAGCCCACATGACCAGCAACCATTAACCCATTAGTATAGACTACTTCAGCACCCCAGGACATGCCAAGGATGGATGAAAATTGGTGGTGGAGTGTCTCTGGAGGAACCGAGGCTTTCGGACAGTGTGATATGTCAGCCACAGCCAATGGGTGCACCATGGAGGTGTATTTGAGTGGGCCCAGAGGACAGGTGGAAGAGGAAACCACTAGAATTCAAAGAGGAGGGATCAGTTGTGGATTGTGATCATAATCCCTGATCTGGGCCACCATTGCGAGAGATGGATTTCCATGTTTGGAAAGAGGAGATGGTAGTTTGTATGCATAGGGCAGCTGTGATAATGTGTAGCATAACTGACAAGCTATTCTTGGCACCTGACCTGCTATTGAGGGACCCCAGCATTCAAGAGTAAGTTGTTTACGGGGCTAGTTGAAAAGCTATTGTTGTAACTCCAACCCCACAGTAGTGTATCGGATCAAATATCTGCACTGCTGACGGTGATGCCAAACCATACCCCATATTCCCATAGTAAACATGGGGTTGTATCAGAGTTCTCTAAAGCTGTTCTGGTTGTAGGTGAATGGTTTGAAATCAATAGAACTGCATGCCACAAGTCTTAGCAACTAAAAACCAAAAGCAATGGGTGAGGGCCCGTGCCTGTGCCTTTCATATGGAGCCTTGCAGTCGATATACACTGACACCCACACCAGAGGACCAATAGTAGAGGACAAATTCGTCAGCATACAAGGAAGGTGATACAAAGGACCCCACAGCTGCAGCTAGACCATTGATGACAACTAGAAAGAGAGTGTAGAACCCTGCAGCACCTCACTCTCTTGGATATGAGGGGTACTATGGGAGGCACTAACTCAAACCCACAAAGTACAGTGCAACAAAGTTCTGGATAAAAAAGCAGGAGTGGACCCCAGAGACCCCACTCATATAAGGTAGCAAGGATTAATGTCATAAGCCTTTTGCAGATCAAAGAAGATAGCTGTTGTAATAAGGCTTTTGCAGGTTAAAGAAGATGGCTATAAGGTATTGATGTCAAGAAAAAGCTGTTTGGATGGGAAACACCAGGTAAACCAGATTATCAGTAGTGGAACGGCTTTGATGAAAACCACCCTGTGACAGAGACAGAAGACCCTGAGACTCAAGGACCCAACATAGCCGTCACTATCACCATGCATTTGGGCAACTTACAGAGAACATTGGTGGGACTAACTGGGTGATAACTTTCCTTCTCTAGAGGTGCTTACCTAGTTTTAGTTCTGGAACAATGATTCTTTCTTGCCACTGTAATGGGCACTCACCCTCACTCCAGATAAAGGTCAAGATGGCAAGCATATGATGCTGACAGTCCACTGATAGATGCTTCATCATTTCGTTGTGGATGCAGTCCAGCCCTGGGGCTCTATTGGGGCAGTGGAATAAACAATGGCGAATTCCCACTCAATGAATGGGGTATTATATGGCTCCAGGTGGTGTATAGTCAACGATAATTGCTTTCACTTCATCTGCTGTTTTAGGGCCCCCGAGGTAGGTTGATAATTCTCAGACACAGAGGCTCGAGCATAATGCAGAGCTAAATATTTGGCGATGGCTTCTGGATCAGTGTAGACAGTGACTTCAGGTAATACCAGATATACCTGCAGGTGCCTCATACTTGTAGAAATGTTTGATCTTCATCCAAAGTCACAAAGGGGAGGTATGTGAGCTAATGGTTGAAATGGACTGTTCCCAGCATTTCTGTTTCTGTCATTTTATTAGATGGTGGCCATTAAAGGCACTGAGTTTTCCATCAAAGGGAGCCACTTATGGTGCTGGAAAGTCCATCTATGGTCTCTAATGGTGATTTCTGATGACCAACATGGTACTGTCCCCTGTTGGGGCAGACCCGAGGAACAAGGGATCGCCAAATCGGCTGCTGAATGAATGGCTGTGGTTGTTTTCTGGACTGCCTCATTGATATCTTCACACAGTGGTGAGCCAAGGGTGACAGCAGAAGTGAAGGCACACAGTCAACACTGTTGAGAGCCCATCTGGGCAGGCAGTAATGGGAATGACGCTAGTGATACCAAGGGAGGGACAGGAAGATCGGGAAGAGGTCACTACCACATAGGTCATCATAGACCCTCCAGTGGATAGATGGGAGAAGACGATGGCTACAATTAGAAAGGTCAATGGCTGAGAAAGTTCTGTGCCCCACAATGAAGTGTGTGGAGGGTACCAAGTTTCAAGAGGCAAAGGCCAAGTTGTGCCAGTAAGTTTTCGAGGTCTTTACTGTGGCCAGTGATCATGGTTCCACACTATAAAGTGTTATTGGCACTGAAATCACCCATGATTAGGAAAGGTGGGGGGGGGGGGGGGGGGGGGGAGCTGAGAAACCAATGTAAACAATATGTACTGAGACACTTCAGCATCGTGAACGAGGTAAACACTGCGGATGTTAATATCCTGAACTGTTCTTACCTGAACAGCCAGAAGCTCCAAATGTGTATAACAAGAGACAAGTTCACTATACATAGAGTCCAGAATATATGTGCAAAATCTGCCCAACACCCTGTCATAAGTAGCATGACTCTTATAAACTCCCATGTATCCACGAAGGGCCTGGGTCTGCATTGCTGGAAACCATGTCTCCTGTAGGGCAATGCAGAAAGCAGGGAAAGTACTTAAAAGATGATGTAGCTCATCCAGGTGGTAGAAAAAAACTGCTAAAATTCCACTGGAGAATAATGTTGTCCATGTACTGTGAGGCCATGAAGGGACCGAGAAGGTAGGTTACACTCTAGGGTCACCTGCTGGCACTTAAGTTCTGGGTTCCACTATGTGGTGCAAACTGGGGCTCAGGGCCCACCAGAATCTCTGCTTCGGCCACAGGGGTGGAACAGGTGGAATCTGGTGCATGGGGGCCACCGATATGTCCTTCTTGGAAGACTTTTTCATATCTTCCCTCTCCTTAGAGGATTTTGTTGATCATGAGGGTTTCTCTGTATCAGTTTCAGATAAAGGTGATGATCGCAAAGCACTGCGACTAGCAGCCTGTGGTTCCTTCAGCCACTGGCTGGTGTCCGGTTGTAGACTGGTAGAAACCTTGGAAGGAAGGGTCCTGAAGGACCCCTTCCTTGCAACAGAAGCTGCAATAAAGTGATTTATCTCCAGCTAGGAGATGGGTATTAATGTCCCTTGTGGGTGGGAAGCCATCAACCCCAAAGGAGGTGTGGGGGAAGCACCAAGAAGAGAGCTCCCAACCATCAGAGGGCACGCATGGTGGTGTAACAGACAAGAGTACTGTTGCTAAATGGAGTGACGTCATCATAACTTAGCATATGACACCGTTTTACATGGTGGGTGCAACCACTTGTACTTATTTTTGGCCTCTTGATAAGTTAGTGGGTTCAGAGTCTTGTATACTTGTATTTTCTTCTCTTTCTGGAAAACAGTACAATCGGGTGAGCTGAGAGAATGGTGATTTCCACAGCTGACACTAGTCAGTAAGCTCTACAGATGGGGCTGGTGCTGCACCGCGAAGACATGTGTACGAATTTTAAATGTTTGAAGCACTGCATGGGGGAGAGGGGGGGGGGGATCATACAGTGTCACATTGCTTTGGTATACTATCAACTTGACCTTTTCAGGCTATGAATCACCTTCAAACACCAAGATGAAGGCACAGATACTGACCTACTGCCTTTGGCCCCCTATGTACATGATGGACAAAGTTGGTTGGTTGGTTGAGGATTAAAGAGACCAAACCGCATAGGTCATCAGTCCCCTGTTTCATAAACACACAGAGCACAGTGAAACCATCCATTTGTCATTCGAAGCACAAGATAAAAATTCCAAGGGAAGAAAATCCCCATGGTCAATAATAAAGAAACATGGAAAACAGAGCACAGCAACAAAAACAACTTAGAGAAGAAAGGCAGAAAGAATTAAAACTGTACAGCAGTGGATTGTGGCTGGCTGATCACGAAAATAATAGGATGAGCCAGCCACTCTGCAACACGTTAAAACATCCACCTAAAAGATTAGGATGGAGTCGAATGACAACACAAAACTAATTAAAAATACAGCTCAAAAGAGGGTGATGTAAGAAAATTAAATGGACCTATAAAAGCCGCTAGCGCGAATAAAACAACTGCCACAGAGACAGTGTCACCTAAAAGAGATGATAAATCACCCTGGAGATTAAAAGCACACCTGAGAGCGGTTAAAAGAGGACATTCCAACAACAGATGCGCCACCGTCATGGTTGCACCCCCGCGACAATGAGGGGGGTCCTCTCGACGCAGCAGATGACCATGCGTCAGCCAAAACTGACCAATGCGGAGCCTACACAGAACAACAGAATCCCTGTGAGAGGCCCGCATGGAGGAACCCCACACAGTCGTGGTCTCCTTTACTTGCCACAGCTTATTAGGTGCAGACAGAGTGCGCCATTCGTCTCCCCACATCCCAAAGACTCGACGGTGCAAAATCTTTCGGAGATCAATTGCCCGTAGGCCGATCTCCAGCGTCTGTTTGCGGGTTGCCTCTTTGGCTAACTCGTCAGCAAGTTCGTTTCCCGCGATTCCAACGTGGCCCAGGGTCCATATGAACACCACTGAACGACCACGCTGTTCAAGAGTGTGAATGGACCCCTGGATGGCACCAACAATGGGATGGCATGGGTAGCACTGGTCAAGAGCCTGCAGACTACTGAGCGAGTCACTGCAAATGACGAATGACTCTCCAGTGCTGGTACGAATATGCTCAAGGGCACGAAAAATGGCTGTCAGTTCTGCGGTGTAAACACTACAGCCGGCAAGGAGCGCTGGTCGACATAGTCCGCATGAGCATAAGCGTACCCCACACGGCCATCAACCATCAAGCCATTGGTATAGATAACCTCCGAGTCATGGTATGCGCCGAGGAGAGCAAGGAAATGGCGGCGCAAGACTGCAGAAGGAACCAAATCCTTTGGCCATCAGGAAAGTTCCAGCTGAAGCTGCGGCCGACGAATACACCTAGGTGGTGTATGTGGGCGGACCTGGTAAGCAGACGGAAGAGGCAAACACTCGAGTTCACAAAGGAGCGACCAAAAATGGAACCCAATTGTATGGCCTGATCGTGGCCGCTGGTGTGGGATATGGGCTGCCTCATTAGCGAAAAGGAGACGGTAGTTAGGGTGACGGGGCAAACAACGGATGTGGGCAGCATAGTTCGCTAACAGTTGTTGACACCGAATACGAAGCGGAGGAACCCCAGCCTCAGCAAGGAGGCTATGAACAGGGCTGGTGCGGAATGCTCCTGTCGCCTGTCGAACCCCACAATGGTGAACGGGGTCCAGCAGTTGCAATGCTGAGGGCGATGCTGAACCATACGCCACACTCCGATAAATGAGTAGGGACAGCACAAGGGGGCTTTGTAGGGCTGCAGCAACGTATTACGATCTGCACCCCAAGTTGTGTTGCTGAGGCAGCAGAGGGCATTCAGATGCTGCCAGCACTGATGCTTGAGCTGACAAATATGTGGAAGCCACGTAAGCCGGGCATCGAACAGCAATCCCAGAAAACGGTAAGTGTCAACAACCCTGAGCATGGCATCCTGAAGATAGAGCTCAGGGTGGGGATGGGCAGTTCGACGCCTACAAAAGTGCATGACACAAGTCTTCGCAGCAGAAAATTGAAACCCATGGGCTAGGGCCCATGCCTGCGCCTTGCGTATGGCTCCCTGCAACCTACATTCTGCAGCACCAATGGTGGAGGAGCTGAAAAAGATGCAGAAATCGTCAGCATATAATGTGGGTGAGACAGACGACCCTACTGCTGCTGCAAGGCCATTAATGGCCACAAGGAAAAGGGGCACGCTGAATACAGAGCCCTGAGGAACGCCGTTCTCATGGATATGAAGTGAACTATGGGATGTGCTAATTAAAACGCAGAACCTCCGAACAGATACAAAATTCTGAATAAAAATGGGGAGAGAGCCCCGGAGACCGCACCCGTGCAACGTGGCGAGAATATGGTGCCGCCACGTCGTGTCATATGCTCTGGAGAGGTCGAAAAAGACGGAGACGAGATGTTGGCGCCTGGAAAAAGCAGTGCGGATTGCAGACTCAAGGAAGACCAAAGTATCGGCGGTGGAACGGCCCTGACGGAAGCCGCTCTGGCACGCAGCCAGAAGACCCCGAGATTCGAGCAGCCAACACAGCCGTCGACTCACCATACGTTCCAGTAGCTTGCACAGAGTATTTGTCAAGCTGATGGGCCGATAGCTATCCACATTAAGTGGGTCCTTACCAGGCTTCAGCACCGGAACGATGGTACTTCCTCACCACTGCGACGGAAAGACACCATCGCCCCATATGCGGTTGAAGATGGCAAGAACACATCGCTGACAGTCCAGGGACAGGTGTTTCAGCATCTGATTGTGGACACCGTCTGGCCCAGAGGCTGTATTGGGGCACTGTGCCAGGGCGCTTTGGAGTTCCTACAAACTAAACAGGGTGTTATATGCCTCAGGGTGGCGAGAAGCAGAAGAAAGACGTTTGCATTCCTCCCGGCATTTTAGCGCGCGAAACGCAGGCGGGTAATTCCCTGATGCAGAGACCCGAACATAGTGCTGCGCGAAATACTCGGCAATTACATCGGCATCGGCGGATAGCGCCCCGTTGATGGTAAGCCCTGGGAAACCTGTAGAGTGCTGCAATCCAAAGATGCGACGAATCTTCATCCACATCTGGGAGGGTGAGGTACGGGAACCAAAGGTAGAAACATACCTCTCCCAGCACTCCTGTTTTCATCTCTTGATGAGCCGCCGTGCCTGAGCACGGAGACGTTTGAAGAAAATGAAGTTATGTCGCTGAAGAGCCCGCCGACGCTCTTTAATGGCTTCAGCGACCTCCGGGGACCACCAAGGCACTGACTTTCGCCGGGGGCACCCTAACAAAAGAGGAATGGTGCGTTCCGCAGAGGAAACAATAGCTGCAGTCAGCGTCTCAACCGCCACATCGATGGTACCGTGGGGGAGAGAGTCAACAGTGGCAGCAGAGGAGAATGTTTTCCAGTTTGCCTTGCTAAATGCCCATCTAGGCAAGCGGCCATGGGAGTGACACTGGGGTAGTGAAAGGAAGATGGGAAAATGTTCACTACCACACAAGTCGTCATGGACTCTCCAGTGGATCGATGGTACAAGCCCTGGGCTGCACAACAACAGATCTATGGCTGAGAACGTGCCATGCGCCACACTGAAATGTGTGGCGGTGCCAGTGTTTAAGAGGTAGAGGTCGAGTTGGGAGATGAGATTCTCGACATCTCTGCCTTGGCCAGTAATCTTCGTTCCCCCCACAGGGGATTGTGAGCGTTAAAATCCCCCAGGAGAAGAAAAGTCGTGGGAAGTTGGGTGACAAGTGCAGCCAATTCGGTCACGGAGACTGTACCACCTGGAGGGAGATAGACACTGCAGATGGTTATGTCCTGGGTAGTCCTTAGTCTGACAGCCACAGCTTCCAATGATGTTTGAAGGGGCACAGGAGCACTATATACAGAGGTAAGGACATACACGCAGGCTCCACCTGACACACAATTGTAAATGCTATGGTTGCAGTAATAACCCCTGTATCCACGAAGGACAGGGGTTCGCATTGCCGGGAACCAGCTTTCCTGGAGGGCAATGCACAAAGTGTGTGTCGTGCTTAGACACTGACACAACTCAGGTAGATGGCTAAAGTAACGGCCACAATTCCACTGGAGGATTGTACAACGCGTGTCCTGTAGGGGCATGCAGGCACGGAAAAGGCAAATTACTTCGCAGGGTCACATGCTGCCATCGACTGAGTGACGGACGTCGCTACGGCCATAGTTTCCGAGGAGACTGCGTCCCCTGATGACCTCGATCTCGCCAAGAGCTCGACCTCATCCTCAGAGGCTGAGCTGACAGGAAGCGGTGGTGCGGGAACCACTGGGTCCTTATCCTTCTTAGAGAGCTTCCTCTTCTCTCTCTATTCTTTCGGAGGAGGGTTTGCATGCCGGGAGCGCTTTCCTGATGCATCATCAGGAACAGACGAAGAGCGAGAAGCCCTTCGACCAGCAGCTGGTGCCTTCTTCAGCCACTGGCTAGTGTCATGTGAGACACTGGGGAAGTCCTTGGAAGGGACTCCCCCGAGGGACCCCTTCCGAACAAGTGAGGCAGGAGGAGGCTGATGCGTCCCCTGCTGAGCAGCTGGAGAGGGCTGTCGCCCCTCCTGCTGAGCGGTGGCGACTTACGTCCCTGGTTGTTCGGGGTGCACTGCTCCCAAACTGGGTGTTTTGGGAGCAGTGGAAGAGAGAGTGGCCCCCACCTGTGGTGGGGCAGGCGTAACGTGACTGTTCGGTGGGCTAACTGTGAAAGGAGTCTTTGCAGGAACTGGTGGCGGCAGTGTTACAGCAGCATAACTCCTCAACATAGATGTGGGGTTGAGCCGTTCTAATTTCTTCCTGGCCTCTTGGTAAGTTAAACGGTCCAGGGTCTTAATTTCTTCTATCTTCCGCTCTTGTTGGTAGACTGCACAGTCTGGCAAGCAGGGAGAATGATGCTCCCCACAGTTAAGGCAGGTAGGAAGCGGAGCATACGGAGCATTGGGATGCGAAGGCCGTCCACAATCTCGACACGTGGGGCTGGCACTGCATGTGGAAGACATGTGTCTGAATTTCCAGCACTGGAAGCACCGCAAAGGGGGCGGGACATAGGGCTTGACATCGCCCCGGTAGATCATGACCTTGACCTTCTCGGGAAGGGAGTCGCCCTCAAAGGCCAGGATGAAAGCACCGGTAGCGATCCTATTATCCTAGGTTCCCCTAAAGACACGATGAACGAAGTGTACACCTTGTCATGCCAGGTTCTCCCGTAGCTCGTCATCAGACTGTAGCAGAAGATCTTTATCAAAGATAATCCCCTGGACCAAATTTAGTGACTTATGGGGAGTGACGTTGACGGAGATGTCACCAAGCTTCTCACAGGTGATTAATGCCCTTGAATGTGCAGCTGAAGCTGCTTGTATCAAAATGGCCCCGCTCCGCATTTTGGAAAGAGACACCACTTCCCTAAACATATCTTCAAGATGGGTCACAAAGAACAGAGGCTTATTCCCCAAAAACGAATCACCATCAGTTCTGTTGCACACAAGGTATCGCGGTGAATACGGCTCCTGTCTGTCCGCAGCCCGACGACCCTCCCAGGGCGTGGCGAGGGAAAGGAACGATTTCGGGTTATATGTCACAGCGTTAAATTCCACCTTACCACGCTTAGAGACATTGGTGGTCGGGCGTCCACCAGATTGAGATTTCACCCGCTTCATTGCGGGGCATCCGCCATGATGCCACCCACTCCGACCAGGGGCTCTCCCCACGGGCGCCACCCAGCCACAGCAAAGGCCACCTGGCAGGATGGCCGTTGCCAGGAGTCCCGATGCCTCAGAGAGACGGGCATCTACTCCTTGGCTTACATGGGGAGGTGTCAGCTCAGGCATCGGCAGTACGATCCCTGTGTTGTCAGGGGGCAACAACCCAGAGTGTACATGACGACCCCACCACAACGGGCTGGCTACCGTGCTGAACTTTGGGTGCCATGGGTAGTCCATAGTGACCGTGGTGCAGATGGTGACGCACTAATGATGTAACTTACACAATCAATCTGGGGTGTATGCCCAAAATAAGGGATGGAAGGTGTAGTTACGACGCCAAGACGATAAAGAGTGCCAAGGTCTTAGGGCACAGAGGACTGATGGTGCACCACGTAAGGTGTCCTTCCCCAAAAGGCTCGTACTTCTGTTGAATTTGGAAAAATGGAGGTCAAACCCCAATGGGGACCATCACATTAAGGCCGAAACGTTTGAGACTCCTTTTAGTTGCCTCTTACGACAGGCAGGAATACCACGGGCCTATTCTTACCCCCAAACCCGCAAGGGGAAGGGGGGGGGGGGGGGCGTTGGACAAAGTGTACAACCCATTGCTCCAAGTTGTCAAGTAGCTCATCATCCGATTGCAAGAGCAGTCTTGGTGGAGAACGATGCCCTGAACCATATTTAGATTATTACAGGGAGTGACAATCATCAGTATGCCACACAGTTTGTTATAAGCAATAAGTATCCATGACTGAGAAGGGGAAACTGTTTGGATCACAACTGACCCATTTTCCATCTTAGAGATGGCTGCCACTTACCCAAACTTGTCTTCTCAGTTCTCCAAAAGAATAAGGTATTTGTGGTCAAGAAGAAATCCCCATCAGTCCTTGTGCAAACTAAGTATTGGGGAGAGTATTTTTCTGCTTGCCACTTAGGCCTACAATCCTACATCTACATCGATACTCTGCGAATAACATTTAAGTGCCTGGCAGAGAATCCATCGAATCACCTTCACAAGAACTATTTATTATTCCACTCTCATACAGCACACAGAAAAAACAAACACCTATATCTTTCCCAGCAAGTTTGGATCTCCCTTATTTTATTATGATGATTGTTTCTCTCTATGTAAGTCGGTGTCAACAAAATATTTTCACATTTGGAGGAGAGAGTTGGTGATTGAAATTTCATGAGAAGATTCTGCTGGACTGAAAATACCAAATCTGTTATCATTTTAGTGACACTCTCTTCCCCATTTCGTGATAGTGTGAAATGTACTGCCCTTCTTTGAACATTCTTGATGTACTCCATCCGTCCTATCTGGTAAGGATCCCACAGCATGCAGCAGTATTCTAAAAGAGGACAGACAAGCATAGTGTAGGCAGTATCTCTAGTAGATCTGTTACATTTTCTAAGTGTTCTGTCAATAAAACATAGAGTTTGGTTAGCCTGCCCCACAGCATTTTCTATGTGTTCCTTCCAATTTAAGTTGTTTGTAATTGTAATTCCTAGGTATTTAATTGAATTTATGGCCTTTAGATTTGACAGATTTGTCATGTAATCAAAGTTTAATGGATTCCTTTTAGCACTCATGCAGATAACCTCACACTTTTCATTATTTATGGTCAATTGCCAATTTTTGCACCATACAAATATCTTTTCTAAATCATTTTAAAATTTGTTTTTATCTTCTAATGACTTTGCTAGTCGATAAATGACAGCATCACCTGTGAACAACCTAAGACAACTGCTCAGATTATCTCCTGGATAGTTTATACAGATAAGGAACAGTGCAGGGCCTATAACACTACCTTGGGGAATGCCAGAAATAAATTCTGTTTTATTCGGTGACTTTCCATAAATTACTACAAACTGTGACCTCTGTGACAGGAAATCATAAATCCAGTCACATAATTGAGATGATATTCCATAAGCACGAAATGGTTCTTGATGCCAGTTCTGGAATATTTACTTTGGTGAAGGAATTTCAGAAGGCTGTGTTTAGTAACTCTGGTTAGGCAGCACTGTCGTCAATAGTGTTTCCTTTGCTATTGCCCAGAGAAGGCATTGACTGTGTCTTGCCACAACCATACTTCATATCTCACATATGACCAAAATCTCTTTGGATTTTCTGCCAGGTTTCCAGACAAAGTTTCATTGTGGAAACTATTATATATTTTTCATTGTTTCTTCAACTGTGTTCTGACCCATTTTGTGTACCAAGAAGGATTAACTCTGTTGTTTGTTAATTTATTAGCTATAAATCTCTCAATTGCTATTTCTTAGAATTCAAGTCACATCTGGTGTACACTTACACTGTTAATTTGGAAGGAGTGGAGATGGTCTCTCAGGAAGGCATCAACTGAATTTTTATCTGCTATTTTGAATAAGTATATTTTCTGTTTATTTTTAGAGGATTTGAGTGTCACAATATTCAGTCACAACAACAACCCATGATATAGCCAGGGAAGGGAACATTTTAGGACTGTATCTCTCTTCATTAAAAGAGGACTTCCCTTCCATAGAGACTGCAGGGGCCGTATGGCCACCAGAGGGAGATAACTTCTTCATCCAATTCATTTGTGGCTCATCTGCCATGGAATGGGGTCCCCCTCGTGGGTGCCACCCTGTCTCACCACATCTACATAGCCAGTAATCCATTGTTCAGAGTCCCTGTGCCCCAGTCACGGTGGCCACTTACTCCTTGGAATACACTGGGTGTTTTCACCTCAGGCACCAACAGTGTAATACCTTCATGGGCAGGGGGCTATCAGCTATCACCATGCAGGTACTTTGTGATCACCCACTTTCAACAAAAAAGGCGGATGGCTATAGAGTATAGAGCTGGGTTTTGGGTGTATATTACCTTATTAAAGGGAAGGGTGCAATGATGGAAAGGCACAAAGCCTACACCACATTGGGTGACCTTCCCTGCATGATCCACACATTTGGAGACTTTTGAAAATTTGTGGCAGGTCAAACCCAACAATGGGGACCATGCGCGTATTTAATGAAAAGTTGTCAAAAAGACTGGAAGTGTAAAACCGAGTCCCAATCCTATACCAAGTCCAAGCAGGGTATGCACCAAGAAAACCATATCTGATGGAGAGGCAGAGTGAGAAAGAGACAGTGGAAGTATAAGCTTGCAACATGGAAAGGAAATAATGCTACAAAGGCTGTGGCACTGTGGTAGCCAAGCATGTACTCACAAGGGTGGGACCAGGTACTGTACAACAAGAATAGCAAGGGTCACAACAACACCAGCTACTTCTAAATGTGTTGGGAATCTCCATCTGAGATGATAAGCTGTATCACTTCAACCACGAAATACTCAATCCAGTCAGAAACTTGCTTCCCCATATAAAATTAAGTATGCAGAGTGAACTTGTGTCTTCCAATTGTGCTGCCCATCTATCCAGTAATCCCAATCCCAGAAGTAGGATGTCTTCTACTTCATTTATTGTGTGTCATCACAGTAAGAAAGTAGACTGTTATCCCAACAAAAATAACAAATTTGTTGAAATTGACATTTTTCCAAACCAAATACATTGGATAACAAAGAAAGGGAAGGGAACATTATATAGCAAAACTAAAAAAAAGTCTCTTGTGCTTGAAGGCAACACAGAGGTTTTGTGGGCTATGAACAACCATCTTAAACAAGATACACACAAGAGGATGTTCAGCATGCAACAGAAAAACTCAAAAGTTGCAAGACCTCTTGCTTTGATAGACACAGTTGTAAAGTTACTTGTTGAATGAAGCTGTGAGGTGTTATGGGACCACCATTTTCTTTAGCATTCTGACAGGTGTCAGCCAAGAATGTATTCTGTCACCATTACTTTTTATATTTGTCATACATTTCATAATGTGAAAAACTGTGGGCAACTCCAATATGGACATACATGTGACTGAGCAGTTCTGGCTAAGAGATCTTGATTTTGCTGCTGCTGCTGATGATGATGATGGTGATCTTCTGGCAGAAAAACCACAACCTTTACAATTAATGATTAAAAAGCTAGCTGGAATGGCCAGTTCGATAGGATTAAAATGATGATAAAGCAAAAACAATGTGCATAAAAAGTGGAAATGTATCTACTCAAATTATAATGGAAGATGTTGACCAATTTCTGTACCTCTGTTATCTTATATGTAATAATGGAGATGTATATGCAGACAGCATCAGCAGAACTGGGAAAGCTTTTGCAGTTTTCCAACCAATGTGATTCACATGGCAAACAGATTTTATGTCCACAAACCTTCAGCTGGAGCCGTATATTATCCTACTGATAGCCGTAAATGTATGTGAGACGTGGAAAATGCAAGCAAAAGCATCACACAAGCCCAATGTTTTCCACCAATGATGGTCGAGACAAATACTGAAGATCAGTAATGGTGAACATGTTTCGAATAATGAAGTGCTGAGAAGAGGTAGTCTATGTAGCCTATAGAAAATCATTGCTGAAAGAAGAGTGAGGCACGCTTTATGGATGAAAGATGAAAGAATCTCCAAATCAGCACTGTTGTTGAAACCAATGGATGGATACAGAAGTAGAGGAAGAACTCTTAACACCTAGAAAAGAGCTTTTACAAAGGATCTTCAATGCACGGGCATGAACTGTGAGGAGGCAGCTGACTGAGTTCACTGGAAGAAACTTGACACCCAATATGCTAACTAGCAACTAAGTCTAAGTAAGTCTACCATTGCCCACTATTGACTTAACAGGGGACTGGTTCATTGTTATTCACCTGCAATTATAAATAAAATGAAATAATTCTCAAGAAGAAAAAGAAGCCGAAAATATAATTGAGAAGCAAGAAAGAAAGCAGGACCAACTCTTCAGTTACAAAACAGATTTTTTCCCCATGACAGATGGAATAGTGGTGCCCTTCCCACACTCAAATCATGATATCTTACTTCAATAATGATATGTTTGGCACTGTGTCATTCAGATTTTGAAAAATGTATTCTCAATATGCAATATGTAATTGCTCAGACACATGTAGAAGTCACATTTCCAGAGACTGAAGCATCAATCACAACAGCCAGGTTCCACTAATGAATTGGGAATAAGAACTGATATTGGCTACAAGGTGATGCCCCACTAGAAGAACAGAAAACATTGCAGACAATTTTGCGCTATGTAGAACCTGCTGTGGTGCCATATGATACCTTCATACACTACTACATTTCTCAGCACAAATTTCTTGCATAGCATCAAGTGTACTAAAGCCATCAGACATGCATAGACCTCAGACAATCATACTTCACTGAATGTATTTAAACTGTTCCAGTTCTTTCAATGCCACATCTGATTCATACCAAAGTTAAGAATTAGTTGCACTCTCTCACAATTATGTAGTGGTAGACAAGACTGTTATAGTGTTAAATACTTTGAGCTCAAGAATCCTCAGTAAATGCACTACAACATGTGATTTTTAGAATCTGCTAGAGAAATACATGAATGAGGAACTTTAGGGCTTATCATTTATCAAATGACAAGAAAATATTTAATAATTATGCAGCATGTGTGCATAGTAAGGTTACGAAGTGTCTGTGTCACTGAGTGAGACATGTCAGTGCAGAACTGGTTGTGTTGAGTTTATGAACAGACTGAAACTCTTTATTTGTAAAATGTGTCATGTAACTGCTAAAATTGTGTCCAGAAGTACAGTGTTGTAACCAACAAACTACAATTTCAGAACTCTGGACTTGATGAGTACTCAAAATATCAACGGATCAGTACAATACAAATTATGTTCAGGTCTAGTAGGATTTTCTCACGTTTTAAAAAATTTCTCAACTCTTTTGTGACAGAGTATGAAGCCTTGGTGGCCACTACAAATTCAAATGAAAAAGGCAGTGAAGTCATTTTATGGAGCTGAAGCACATTGGGTCACATACCAGTAAGAAAAACTAAAATTCCACACTTTGGATACATGGTGTTCCACAGTATGCATAAATTTCATGAATTGCATCTGACACGAGATTTTGCTGACTGACTTTTTTACTCCAAGTAATTCCACAAATGCCAACAGACACAACAAGATCATGAGAAGGCTTGGTCAGACCACTCAAAACAAAAGGAGAAGATGGCACAATAACGTTTTGTCCCACACAGTACAAACAAATGGTTACATTCCTCAACATATTTGACTGGGATATTCTTAATCGTCATGGACATACTCCCGATCAATCACCAAGTGACTTCTTGTTTCCCACATCTTTCAAAGAGTGCATGGGAGTAACACATTTTTCAACAGACTAGGAAGTAATGGAATGTATGAAATGTAAAGGGACTTGTCAGTATGGACGTTTAGCATAGACATACAGAAGATGATACACTATCTTGTTAAATGCTCACAACACAACAGCAAATAGATGGAAAAATTGTGATATACTTCTGTAAAATTTGGCTTATTTCATGTATAAATATGCATTTATCTGCGTATGAAATGTTTTGGAGTCATGCTTTCCAAATATTCCTCATAGTTAGAGAAATATAAATATCCACAACTTACATTAAAAACAAAGATTCCAAGACTTACCAAGCGGGAAAGCGCCGGTAGATAGGCACAATGAATTGTGCCTATCTACCGGCACCTTCCCGCTTGGTAAGTCTTGGAATCTTTGTTTTTAATATATTTTTCCCATGTGGAAGTTTCTTTCTATTTTATTTATATCCACAACTTATGGCGTATAACATCTACAGTGACCTCATACATAACAGTTGTTTCCTTATTTGCACCAAAAGATCTTTTTGTGGCACCTGGAAGAAAACAAAACTAACCTTACTATAGTGTGGGAAAATGAACTTTTTAACCACATGTGGTAGATAGTGCTACATGCCATGGCTAAATACTTTGTTGGTTGCATTATTTCACTGCTGCTTTCCTACTGCCTTGTGTGTGGGCATAAGACTTTTCACATGTTTTTTACTGTTAACCATTTAGTGCCAATTAGTAGAATTGACATTTCTTGGAACTAATGTAAGAACAATTTCTTTTATTATTTCTTGGTTGGAAATTAGAGGGTGTGAATTAATAATTATTCTATTTTACAACTGACCAAATGTAACAATGTAAGAGAGATATTTTGCTAGAAGAAAATGAACTGGAGTTGTATTAAGAGTCCATAATATAATTCCTTAATTATCACTGAATGGAATACATATCACATCAGGTGATAATATTTGTATGGAATTTGCTTACCGTTTAACTTAGAACCTTACTCAGTTTTTGTTCAGTAGTACAATACATTTACATTGAAGATCTAGCTACATTACTAACTTCATACATTTATGAACTTGTCCATCAGTTACTGCATAACTTGTTTAACTGTATCAATGTCTGAATGAATTGTACTTACCCTTCTCTGTTCTGTTGTTATTGCACATCTTCATTAACTTTCTGAAACAAATGTGTGCACTTGTGTTGTGAAGATAGTTTCCACGTGTAATTATGGCTTCTTGCATTTCATTTCTTCTAATGTCTACATCTTTACATCTACAAAATTCTTTCAAAGCATTCTGCATAGATGACCAGTAATTTACTAGCTCCATTGCTGCATTCACATTCAGTGGATAGAGTGCAGAACTTATAACAACAGGAAGGGAGATATCAGTGGGGAGAAACTGAGACAATGAATGTGAAGTATCTTCAGAGTTTCTATCACTCACAAGAAAATCTAGAGTTTTTCCTATTGCAGAGGCAAAAATAACAAAACCAGCTGTACTATTACGTGAAGCTTCTTTTGATTCTTCAGTCTTGAGCATTGGGCAATGGGACTGGGCTACTGCTAACATGCTAACTGAATGTTCCTGGCTCGATCCAAGTGTTAAGAGCATATCTATGATGACAATAGCTGTCTCACAATCTGCACACTGAAGGGCTGCACTGGACTGAAGATTTCCAACTGAAAACACAAGAAGAAGTGAAAATAAATAAATAACATAAGCATGTGAGTTGAATACAAAATGACAAAAGAGTAATAAGCATAGATTTACTATTTCCCTAATAATTTTGAAATACAAGAAAAGAGTTCTACAACAGGCTATTCAGAATGAAATCTTGGATGTTCAACACATTTCAGGATGAGTGAGCTCCACCTCAACTGTATTAGAACTTAGCAAGTCTGTGAAGTTTTACACAGTTTGTCACAGTTTTGAATAAACATTGCATACTTGCTCAGCCTGTTACCTTATATCTATAGTTGGTTATGCAATCAATAATATATATAAACATGGTGTAATGGCACATTACAATTTTCTGTAACTCTCATCTTTATATATTTCACATAGATGGACAAAAAGGGCACTACTCTATTTCAGTAATACTTTTATAGCCTCAACAGCTACAACTAGGTGAGAAAAACAGTGCAGCTTCTTTAGTGAGTTCAGGGAGTACCCCTGGAAGTACAAATTGATAATATTTTCAAAGTCACTATGGTTTCACTATTAGTGTTAAATTTATAAAATAAATGATGAGTGCCATACCAAATAAGGCAGCTAACACACCCCAGCCTGGTACTCTTTGTACTGAGTGGCATGAGCAGGCCATCTGCCACAGGTGCTGTGCACTGTCTGATTCACACCACTCCACTGCATTACTGATTCAGCACTATAGTCAGCATACTGATGGCATTACCTTGCCAGCTGCCACCATTGCCTGAGAGAAAACTCCACTTACTACCTGTCTGCCAGGCTGCTGATGGCACCAACATGCTTCACCAGATGAGGCCAGCCTACGTCATGGAGGGCACTGGCTGCCTTATTTTACACATCTAGTTCTATACGACTTCTCAGTACCAACTTCACTGCTGCAGCTTGTTACGAAATAAAGTGATTTTTTGAACCAATACTATTTCCATGCCCAATCACTACCTGAGACCACACCATTGCAGCTACTTCCACAGTGGTGAATTGCAGACATCCTGATCCATCACAGTCAGCCTCGCCACCCACCACAGCACTCACTCACCCCAGCTGCTACAATATGGATTATATGTGGTGTTCACTCAATAATCTCTCACAGATAGCTCTTTAAGCAGGTGGGAATACTGGCAACAGCCTTTCAGTACATTTACTCTCTTATGAATTTTGTTATTAGCAATCACAGTCTCAAAACAACATTCATAAATTCATTATTTGAAAGAGAAATGATATATGCTATCATTCAACCAACCCCGATAGATGCAAAGAATTTAATGGATAATAAAACTAATTTCAAGCACAAATTGAGATTATATCTGCTCGACAACTCATATTCCAAATTTCCCAATGTACAGTAAAAAAAATAAAAACTCATAGGAATTCATACAAATGGTCATCATGTAGTCATATTTTCCACGAAGAAGACACACTACAACCATAAAACTGACATGTTCCATATCATAGCAGGAGAACACATTTATGATCCACAGAACATGCACATAACTTAACTGCACAACACTGCACTCAGTCAATAACCAACATTTTGATTTGCAGCTCCTTGTATTGGCCGTGTTTACAGTTAAAATTGTTGGATGTGAGGTCGGCCAGTTATGCAAAACACCATTTTTCTGAGTACCCAAATACTTTTCGGCACCACTGTGCCATCATCAGTGGGTTTTCGTTTTTATTTATTCTGTAATGTGAACATTTTTGTTAAATGATTATAAAATTATGTGTGCATTTTTAGTTTAAACAACAGATGATTTCTTTTACATTCATGAAATTTCTGGGTCACTTGTGTGGTAATTACTACAGGTAGCTTGTCATCTGCAACCAAACGATGTTGATGAGAAAATTTTTTTGCTGGGAGTTAACCTATCTTCTAGAATGTAATTCAGTTTTCTGCGATGTTTTCGTGACTATATTTGTTTTTACTTATGTTTTCATGTAGCAAGTACTTCCATTCTCCACATAATGCTGAGGTGTTGTGATGCACACATAACTATAACATGTATTTTTCACAAATAACGTAGTAAAACACTTTTCACTTCACCAGAACACAGTGTAATTGTGGTTTGTTATGTGTTCCAGCCCAGTCAGTGTTCAGTTGTTCACCAGAGAGTGAATGAAAATTAAATGCAAATGAAAGAAACATAATGTATTTATGATTACCTGAAACAGCTTTGCTGAGGTCTTCTATAACAGGTGGTGACACCTTTGACAGAAAATGTTCCACTTCACAGGTCACAGCTGTTGTATGAATGTTGGCACCTGCAGTTTCTTTTATCGACTAGAAATCACAAAACAAAGCACTGTAAGGCACCTTATATTAATGTAACTCTCAGCATATATCAATTTCTTTTTTAGATATGTCAATTTAAGTGGTTATTAGTTGTCATCAGTTTGCATCCCCACTCTATTGAGTGCACGCATATGTTCCTGTCATTTATAATACATGAAATACAATGTAAAATATGAGACTCAAACAAAAAGTTAGGGAGAAAGAGATTGTCATAACCAGTTACCTAAATGACTATGTATCTTCACTACATGTGAACTGCATCAACTAAGGCATAAATGGAAAACAAAGAATATGATCCAGTAACTATACATTATGGTGCACATCGTATAAGTGAAAACTAATGAATATTATGGATAAACTATGTGTCGTGTTGGCTTTAGAGCCAACGCCGTGTTATGAGAGGAGGCCAAAATGCACACATTTTTGCTCACGCAGGCTGGTGTGAGGAGGGAAAGACTATACTGTTGTGAGGTCTGGAACATGAAAAGAAATTAGAATTCAGAAAGCGGACATAATTACTTTGATACTTAACTTCAATCCATTAAAGATCAAAGTCGCTCTTGATGGTACATGATTCACAATATTATTTGTTCAGGGTACATTCATAGTACTGAATATGGTGCCTTGCTAGGTCGTAGCAAATGACGTGGCTGAAGGCTATGCTAAACTGTCGTCTCTACAAATGAGAATGTATGTAGACAGTGAACCATCGCTTGCAAAGTCGGCTGTATGATGGGCGAGTGCTAGGGAGTTTCTCTAGACCTGCCGTGTGGCGGTGCTCAGTCTGCATTCACTGACATTGGCGACACGTGGGTCCGACGTATACTAACAGACCGCGGCCGATTTAAAGGCTACCACCAAGCAAGTGTGGTGTCTGGCAGTGACACCACACTATGTACTGATGAAAATGATGATTTTTTTGTTTCGTGAAGACATTATTTTATGGCCATAAGAACAACAGAGTCAATCTTTAATAAAGAATATCATCATCCCAAACAACAACAGAAACCTCATAATGATAGTGCATCATATTAATAAGCATGTAAAATGCATCAGATTTTAACTGCACTTGTTGTCTCTTAAATGTGTGTTACAAGAATTGTCAACATGAAACAGAGAATACAAAAACAAGCAGGTACTGACTGTGAATATTCCCACATTTCGCTAATAATAATCATGTCCAGGAACTTTGTTGCCACTTCATTCTTTGGATATTATCTGTCTGTTTCGGCTAAAATTACAGTTCAGCTTGTTATCCTTGTATCACAGAGAAATCGTGGCTTGCAGGTAGAGATGGACCACTTATAAAATATTTGCTCACATTTAGTTCAACTAGTAGGTCTTGTATGTTGTAGTACACACATAACTCTTATGGACAGCAAAGCCTGATATCTTGCTTCCAGTGTAGTTTGTATCAACTGAAAATTATTTCTTATTCTACAAATCACACTTGGAGACATTGCACAATAGACAGCATTAAAACACAGAATTATGGATGATAAAATAATGGGTAATAAATGAAGGCAACTGAGAAATATACAGAAATAAAATGTCAGAGTGGAAAGAAGGAAAAACAGGGAAAAATTTCAAAGGTTCAGCGTAAAAGTAATAACTAAGGACAACATTACTAGCATTACTTTTCACATTTAGTTTTTCTGAATTTAATACACTTAGCTCCCATGTGAAGTAGTAAAAGACAACAAGGGAAAACAAACCAGATGGCATGGGACATACAAAATGAAGTCCAAATAATGAAACTGCAGGAGGAGAGAGATCTACAGGGATACCAATGTAAAAAGAAAGAAAAGCAAAGTAAAATCAAAAGGGAAAAGATAGAAAATTGACTGGATATTAGGGGCAGGTATTGTGTGGTGTGCAAATATTTAGAACAACTGGGTAGTAAGGATTTTTATTTGGAAACAGTAGTCTCTCTTTAACTTAGTGGGCAGACATTTATCTGATTAATGTATCTTACACTGACTTCCCTGTCATACAATGAATAATGCTTGCACATGGTGGGTAAGTTTCATAAACTACACTGTGCTTGATAATCATAATCCCGCAACTGAAACAGGTAGAGGTTTGATGATGTTTAACAGCTTATGCAACAGGTACGGTCACTACGCGTATGAAATACATGGTATGTATGAATGTCCATTGACTTTGTGTAGCACAGTGTGCTTTCTGGATGTTACATGATGAATGTTGAGCCTTTTAGTCAAACTTCAACTAACAGCCTATAAGCTTACCCATACTCTTTCAATCACATCACAAATAAGTATGATACAAAATGACTGCTTCTTAGAGAAAAACTAAGCACTTCAGTAAATCAGCTTAAATAATATTTGTTATGATGTATGTGATAATCACACTAAATAAAGAGTCAATGGGGTGGACAGTGGGGGTATGAGAAGTGTGGGGTGGGGTGGGGTGGGGTGGGGGAGGGGTAGCTGGGTAGGGGTAGGTGTAGGTGTGGGGAAAGAGGCTGGTGCTGCCTATGAGAGTGTGCAGGGATGTGGCTCGGACTGTGCTGGGGAGGGGGGTGGTAAAGGGACAAGGGGGAAGCAGAGTCAGGTGTATTGTCAGGGTTGTTTGGGGGAAGAGACCAAACAGTGAGGTCATCAGTCTCATCGGATTAGGGAAGGAAGTCATTTGTGCCATTTCAAAGGAACCATCCTGGCATTTGCCAGGAGCGATTTAGGGAAGTCACAGAAAACTTAAACCAGGATTGAACCATCGTCCTCCCGAACGTGAGACCAGTGTGCTAACCACTGCGCCACCTCGCTCGGTGTGTATTGTCAGGATTGGAAGTGCATGTAAGGCTTGAGTGTGAGCAGAGAAGCAGATAGAGGTAGATGGCACACAGGGATTAGTGAAGGTTGAGGCCAGGGCGGTTCCTTCCTGTGCAGTTCAGAAAATGTGGTGGTGGTGTGAGGAATCCAAATGCCAAAGGCTGTGAAGCAGTCATTGAAGTCAAGCACATTGTGTTGGACAGCATGCTGAGTAACTGGATGGCACAGTTGTTTCATAGCCACAGTTTAGTAGTTGCCATTTTATGCACACAGACCATGCCCACATAAAATGTCACACAGTGGTTGCAAATAAGTTGGTACACCATATGGCTGATTTCACAGGTGGCCTTGCCTTTAATGGTGTTACAGATATGTGACATAGGTTGGGTAAGCAGGGAAATACTACAGCGGGAAGAGTGAAGAGAATAGTTGGGGGGGGGGGGGGGGGGTATTTCTCATTTAAGAGCATGAAAAGAGGCCGCTGAAAACCTGGCAGATAATGTGATTCAGTTGAAACATTCCTGGGTGGTATTGAGTCATGAGTGAGGGTGCTCCTTAGTGGTTGGTCAGTAGGTACATGGCAAATGGTTGGTCACTGTGGAGACAAGGTGCACCAAATCTCTTTCTGAACAACATGAGGGGGTCATTTTGGTCTGCAAAGGTCTTAATGAGACTCTTTGCTTATTTAGAGAGGGACTGCTATTTACCAGTATGTGACAACGACCAGTGGCTATGCTCTATAGAACGGAATTGTGGAATGGGTGGCAGTTGTCAAAGTGGAGGCATGGTTGGTGACTGGTAGGTTTGGTGTGGATAGAGGTACTGACATAGTTATCCTTGTGAAGGATGCCAACACCAAGGAGGTTGGCTTTTTGCACTGAGAAAGACCAGATGAAGTGAATTGGGGAGAAGGTGTTGAGGTATTGGAGGAATATGGCTGCAGTGTCTGCATCCTTGGTGCAGTTATTCTGAACCAGATCAGGTGTTTGGTTTTCTGAATAGCTCAGGTGGATCCTCTAGTTGGTCCATGAATAGGCTGGCATTGGATGTTGCCACGTGGATGCCCACTGTTATACCACAGATTTGTTTGTAGGCAATGCCTTCAAAAGAGAAGAAGTTGTGGCTGAGGATATGGTTGGCCATAGTGATCAGGAAGGAGGCTATAAGTTTGGTGTCAGTCAGGCATTTGGAAAGATAGTGTCCAGTGGCAGCAAGGCCATGGGCATTGCGATTTTCGTGCAGAGAGAGAGAGAGATGGCATCCACAGTGAAGAGCAGGGTGCCGGGGTGATAAAAGAACAGGAACTGTGTAGAGTTGGTAAAGCAAATGGTTAGCATCTTTTGTAGAGGAGGGCAGGTTATGGGTAGTAGGTTGAAAGTGTTGGTCCACAAGGGTAGATAGTCTCTCTGTGGGGATGCAGTGACCAGTTACAATGGGGTATCTTTGTTGGTTGGACTTATGTACTTCATGAAGCATGTAAGAGTGTTGCAAATGTTGGGAGTGATGAGGGATATAGACTCAGGGAAGAGGTTTTTGGACATACCTAAGGATTTGGTGAGAGACTGGAGATCCTGCTGGACTGCTGGATTACTTGGTGGAGGCTGTCAGACACATGACTATAACCCTTGCCACAGTTACCCCATTCCAATGGAATCACTGTGGTAAGGCTTATTGGTATGGGTCTGACAGCCAGTAGAATGCTCCACCAAGTAATCCTTGCAGTGTTTCACTGGAGGTTTTTCTGTGAATGATGGGGGATGATGTTGGTGCAAGATTTAATGTTAGAAAATTCTGGAAAGTTAACAGGGAAGGAGGGCGGGGGGGGGGGGGGGGGGGAGGGGAGGAGGGAGGGTGAGTGGGGGTGGATCAAGGCTAGATGGAGGAGTAAATTGAGTAAGGTAGGATTCAGTATTGGTTTTAGATTATGACTGGTAAGATTTGTGGCAAAAAGGGGTTTCCACTCTAGGGACTGGGAGAAGATGAGAAGGACTTTAACAAGCCCAACAAGATTGAATATGGCAGTGGGGCATAAGGTGAGGCCTTTGAAAAGGACTGATTCTTGGGGTGGGGCTGAGGCTTTTGGAGGACAGATTCATTACTGTGTCAAAGGTCTTTTTAGGTTCTAGGTTCTATAGTATGGTCGAAGGGAGTTTCAAAGGCTATGGCAAATGTAGTACGTTGGCAAGGCAGGCTTTGGTGTCTATCATGGGATGCGGGGGAAGTTTGATGGAGCCTCTTATAGTGGTGGTGGATAGTGGTAGTCCAAGTCATTGGTCAACCATTGCTAGTCCCTGTCCTGCCTCCTTTCCTGCTCCCACTCCAGCACTATATTGCCTTGTATTCCAACAACACACCCAGTAGTCTCTCTCTTTTTTTCCCCCTCCCCTACTTCTCACCTTTTCTGCTTCCCTGCCCCCTCAAACTACCTGACTGAATCTGACAGTCCTATCCTGTCTCCACCACATCCTGTCATACTCTCATAGTTAGCACTACACCTTCCTCCACCCCTAGCTCACTAACCGTCCCCCTTCCTGCACCAGTCTCCTTCTTACTACCACCACCCAGATATTTCTTTTCCTGTCAGGCACAGTTTGCTTGCAGTCTGGCTTCAGTGGCCACAGATAGTAGCCATGGTTATGGTCATGGTCATTTGTGTGAGTGTGTGTGTGTGTGTGTGTGTGTGTGTGTGTGTGTGTGTGTGAAAGAGGGAGGGAGGGAGGGAGGGAGGGAGGGAGGGAGGGAGAGAGAGAGAGAAGGAGAGAGAGAGAGAGAGAGAGAGAGAGAGAGAGAGAGAGAGATTGTGTCTGTCTACCACTCAATATATAATCTATATGGTGAGCAGCAATCTATTATTTTTATAATATTGTCATTGGTCTTTTATCTGTGTTGTAATCCTATACAGTGAGCAGGCATAACTGAACAGTGTATGCTCCCATGACTGGCCTGAAAAGGCTACCTCAAAACGGCACAAACAGTGCAGCAACTGCTGCGTCATGTGCCAACAGCCACATATAAGCCAGTGCAGTGGATCCTTGGTCACACTAATGTTTTTCTGACTATGGAAAACTTCAGTTAGACTGTGCCTCAATGTAACCTCTGATTTGTGTATTTGTACATGGCCACATCATTCAGTGTGTCTGTATCTCCCCCCCCCCCCCCCCTCTTTTTTTTTTTTTTTTTTTTTTTTTTTTTTTTTTTTTTTTTTTTTTTTTTTTTACAATGGCTGCATGTTACCCAATGTTATGAGCATATGGCCTGCTCATGTTGAACAAAGTGATAAGGGCATACTGGGAGAGGAACATGCGGCCGCTGTTGTGATGCTGATTGCTGTTGCTGATTAGCATGGTGCTGCCCCACGTGATGTGGAGAATGTGCTTGCAAAGCCGCTATGTCATCTTCCCCAATGAGCTAACGATGGCAGCTGAAGTGGGGAAGCAACATTGGCTACTTCACACTAAGCTTCTACCGAGTTCCTGCTTCCTTAGAAACTTCAAAAGACTGGGAAATGTTCAAAACCTCTATGAGGGGGGGATTTACACATTGTGCAGTGTGTTATGAACTTCTCTATCAGGGTCCAAGCAGATTATACCATCACAAACCTTTGAAACAGCATAGGAGTCCCAGTGAACTTCAGTAACAAACTAGCACCAACAGCTAAACCTTTTAAAGTTTCACTGCCCAAGCTATGTACAACTGTTACGGGCGCTTCTGACAACAGTAGAACTCAACACGAGCATCCATAACATGTGTAATTCTGCTATGATAATTAGGGAGCAATTGATACATTTCATAAGAAGAGAGACTGGCAGGTTCCTCCAGAGGAGCTAGCTGACACAAAAGATGATGAACATGAGGAGAAACCCATAACTGAAAGAAAGTCATGTTGGGGTCAGTGACATTGAAGGCTTGGAAATGTTGCTACAGACATTTTTTTGTATGTGTCTCACTCTTCCACATTATCAGCATATGGAGGAAATGGTGGAGACTGCATCAATGGCAGTGAACACTGACACATCCATGAAGCTGCCAATTTATTTAGTGCTACGGACAGAGCCTGCTGCCAGTTAGTGAGAGCTCACTGATGTTCAACAGGAGGCCAAAGAATTTTTCCACTGCAACAACACAAAGAAGCACCAAGTAAGGAGAGCAATAATGTGAAAACCATACACTTTGCACCAAAGCTTTTCAAAGTACAATAGTTTTTTGAGTAAGAACCATTTATTTGTGGCGAAAATTTCTACCAATTAAGCAATAGTTAAACCTTCTTTAGAGAGGTTTTCCAGTTAAAATTGCCAATAGCAGCAATGAGGCAATAAAACCTTGTTAGAAGGGACATAATATTCAAAATGATGTCCATTCTCACATCAAGTGTTCCTTTCTACTGAGTTACTGTAGGTTCAAAATTTATGTACAAAACTCCAATAACAGTAAAGCAAAACATAAATTATGACAAGACTCGTTATGCCAATAATGATACACAAAGTGCAGTAACAATGGTAAAAAAAGTTGAAACAGAATAAAAATTAAATTGGGTGGATGCTTTTATGGTTGACTGTGCCAAAAGTCCAAGTACAAGACTAAATCATTAATATACTAAAATTTCTGACTATCTCATAATAATAGGCAGTGACTTCACTCTGAAGGCCAGTGACAGGAAGAAATATGTATTCAATGATGGGAAAACAGACTTCAAAATAAATGTCAAAAAACTTCTGAAGTGCACTACTACAACTGCACAAAGCTTCTCCTGGAGGTAGCCCATTATAAAATTCAGGTAGCAGAAAGAAAGGTATGATGGTTACAAAGCAGCCTTGGCAGGATTGATTAATGTCATAGGAATAACTGTCAACAGAAATTGAGAAGCTTTTATTTATGAACAGGACAAAAGTGATGTCAGGCCACTTGGATACTCAGCTATAAGTGTTAGACACTTTGAAAAGTACTGTAGAATAATTTTGTGTTTGTCTATCCCAGTATTAATAAAAATATGCTGACAGGGATACCAAGGTCCACTGGGATTGAACAACTACAGAAGGAAGTTCCTGTCACAGGAGGAGATGCAGCCCAGATTCAAAAGTTGTCACAGCACAACAGAAAAAAAAAAAAAAAAAAAAATTTCAAAGGAAACGCCAAGTCAAGAAGAGCAACAGAAAAAGTTTCTAGTTAAAGTGAGAGCATAATTATATCTGAAGGCCTACTGACAAAAATTCATTAAAATTTATTCATTGTCCCTAAGAATGGGTTTGACAAAAGCAGATGGATTTTGTGCCTTACAAGCATTTTTAGAATTATTATATAACACAATTTTCACAGTTTTCATTCCTGCTTGCTTCTTCTTCTTCTTCAAAAAATAGCAAAACCTCTACAGCAGTCACAATGGCGGTGTGAGAGTAGCCAATGGAGAATTGTGCAGGAAAATATGACATGACTTCTGAGTATTCTGGCACAGTTTCTGTATTATATTGTACATATCTAGACAGTGTGAGCAAAATGCAACATCGTGAAGAATTTGGTACATATATTTTTACTATAATGTAGACAAACTTATCTTTAAACTGCTGTGTAAGGACAGGCATATTCTACGTCAATACAAATGCTTTAGTCTACTACATCCTTAATAATATGTTCTACATCAGTGACACAATAAGTTTCACACTCTCTCTTTAATTCATTTTCATGTCACATCTTAGAAGTAATAATACACTGACTGAAAATAGAAGTGAGGCACTCATAAGAGATGGTTGAATAGCAATGTAACTTTGTTCATATTCACACATCGGTGAGCATGTAAGTAATTTACAGTTTGCAATTCTCTGTGACAGAATGGCCACCAGAATGCATGAGTGCATCAGTGTTGCTCCTGCTTAGCATTGTTACTAGGCCTGGTAAGGCACACAAGAGGTCTGAACAGTATCATGTGATGAGCAAACACTGAAAAGGACACAGAGATGATGGGTATTAGTGTAAGACAGCATTTTAAACAGCTAACAGAGTTTGAAAGGAGCTCATTGTTGATCTCCATTGGCTGGATTGTGGAATTGTGCAATATCAAGATTTCTGTAGCATTCAGATGTGACAGTGGCCTGATGGTGGACTGTAATGTGATGTGAGGTAAAGTGTACTAGTTGTCAAGATTCTGGTCATTCACATCTGACCACCACAAGAGGGTATCACTACATCGTGGACCAAGCACATCATAACCACTTCACACATGTGACTGCCATCTGAGAACAAGTAGTGGGCTCCTTGCAACATTCTGCAGCATCCCACACCATTGGTCAAAGACTAGCAGCTGCTGGACTAGGTACTTCTTGTCTCATGCATAGGATTCCATTAACACTCCAACACAGATGGTTGTGTTTGGAGTGGTGCAGTAACTGGGAAGCATGGACTGCTGATGACTCATGGTTATGAACTACCACAGATGATCATCAAGTATGGTGGTGACCAGTGTAGAGGTTTGATGGTTGCAATGTTTTGCATGACACAGCAGTGTTAATCCTGGCATCACTATGTGTAGAACCATTGGGTTGACTTCAGGTCAGAGCTGATAGAGATTGAAGGAATTCACTGATGGTACAATAGTACATCATAGACTTACTGCATTCTCCTGTATTAACTCTCATGTGACAATATTTTGGCCCATTTTTCAACAAGACAATGCTCACTTACACATGGCACATATCTCAATGAATTGTCAATGTGATGCTGAGGTAATCCTGTGGCCATTAAGATCCCCCAAATCTGTCCACAACAGAACATGTGTGAGAGCAGGATGCAACTTCATCCCAGTCCCAGTATCCACCATATCAAGGAACAGTTACAACAGTTGTGAGCTATCTTGGCTCAGGACAGGATACATTAGCTTTATGATGCGCTTCCCAACCAATCAGTGCATACATCCACGACAGAGTGGGTGCAATGTTATACTGATAAGTGGGCTCATACTGCCAAGTTCTTTGTTAAATTTGTCTTGATACTGTAAACACTGCATCTGTGTTTGGTAAAAAATACTGGAGGAATATTACATTCTTATTTTATCGGGCTAATCTAATACCTTAATCTTGGTGTATGTGCTCTTTATTTACTGATTATAAATATGAATACAAATGCTGCTGACAGTACCCATTTTCTATCATTGACTCTGTGTCATAAGTAAAAATGAGTGGACAGTTCGCTCAGCAACAAAAACACCATAAAAACTGGGACAGCAGATAGTCTGATTCATGACAGTATAGTTATAATAAATCAATTAATAATTGCAACATATATTATTAGGTATAGCTGGCATTTCAAAAGAGTAGCAGCAATATTTCTGGCTTCCTTCTTAACTGAACTTTGAACCCTGGGCACTGTAAAAGACAATTAGATTCCTGTAAACAGCTGGAAAATCATCACTACAGCATTCACAAATACATAAAGTAAAGACAAGACCATCAAATTACACACTGACAAAGTGACAGATGACATACCTGAAGAATTGGTGGGTGTAACACAGGAGCATGCTCTGAGGAGGCAATAGGTTTCGTGCTATTTAGTCCTGGTCTTGCTTTTTGATTTTCAAGTGAATTAGCATTCAGACGTAGTTTCAGTTGACTATATGCTTCAGTAAACCTCACTTCTTTAGCCAAAGGTCCTTCCTCTGCTTCATTCATCTGAAAATCAACACATGTTAAATATATTATTCATTCTCATCATCACAGATTTTTCTGAGTTCAGATGTCAGTATTTTACATGGCCACCAAGGAGCAAAGAAACAGGTATGGGCTAAATGACAAATCCTGCTTAGCTGTTAACATTTTCGTCATATATGGAAAAAGAAGACTATCTACAGGAACCATCAATAATGAGAAACAGTTGTGCAACATGGGAACAACTTTGTAATTGAATAATAATAATAATTATTATTTTATTTATTTTATTTATAATAATAATAATAATTAGATTGGCTGTTTCATTCATTTTTAAGAAGTAGCTTAATAGATATCTAACTTTTATAGGGAATAGCTAATATTTTTGCAATTTTTTTAGTTGATCCCATAATAAAAGAAAAGCTCTTCATATTGATTGATGAGTATTATTTTAACTTTTTAAAGGATTACTGGCCACTTTTAAATACCCTATAGAGAAGTTTAGATGTTGGTAAGTTGTTGATTTCATTATGAGGGTGGTTTGCTAAGTCTGGTTAATTTCCAGGAAAGACTAGAACATTTTTGTTGTGCCTTCAAGGTTGGTAAGCTTGATTATTCCATGGACTGTGTACAGATGTACAGTGTACAGTTCATTGTTGACAGCCATCTGAATTGGTCAGTGTGTTGATTACAATTGAAAATGGAGAAAACCGAGTTATGTGCTGTTATTAAACATTTTCATTTGAAGGGTTACACTGCTGCACAAATCAAATGAAATTGGATGAATTTCACATGGACTCTGCACCATCACAGAGAACCACTGAGTTTTGGATTATCAAACTTAAACCTGGTTGGACACGTACTGAAGATGAAGTGTGTTCCATGTGTCCAATTGAGATCACCGCAAAGGAAACCATTGACAAAATCCATGATACAGTAATGCAAGAACACTGAAGAAAAATTCAAGATACTGTTGAGACAATAGGTATCTCAGCTGAGTAAGTGCATAATATCCTGCATGGAGAATTGGCTATGAAGAAACTGTGCATGAAATGGGTGCTGTGACTGCTCACAGCTAACCAAGAGCGCATTCGGCACAACATTTCAACACATTCTCTGGCAATGTCTAATCACAATCCACAAGACTTTTTGTGCCGATTTGTGACTGTTGATGAAACCTGAATGCATCACTACACACCAAAAGTCAAAAAGGCAGTCAAAACAATGGACAAGGATTGATGAAAGTGCACTGAAGAAAGCAAAGACAATTTTGTCAACAGGTAAGGTGACAAAATTACAAAGGTTGGTGAAAGTGCAAGAAGAAAGCAAAGACAATTTTGTCAACAGGTAAGGTGATTGCCAGTGATTTTCAGGATTCCCAAGAAATAATCCCAAAAGATTACTTGGAGAAAGGCAGAACCAGAACTAGATCCTGTTATGCTTCATTGTTGGATCTTTTGAAATTTATGTTGGCAGCAAAACAGACCAAGGTTAGTACACACAAAAGTGTTCTTTAACCAGGATAATGCACCATCCCAAACATCAGTGATAAGAATGGTTCAGTGTCACCCATGGGTGAATGGATGATGCTGGTGGGTTCACATATCTCCATGTGGAAGGTGAACATAGGTACTGGCTAAATGGCTGCCCCTTATGCCTTAGTTAGACATATGAGATGTTACCCACTGCTGATACACCAACAGAGCCAGCATGGCGTGTCTTATTTTTTAGCCTGCAGCCGATTTTCCTGTATAGTCCAAACAAGAATAGAAGGCTTATATGTTTGTCACTGGAATCTCCAATGGTAGGTATGTAATGTAGCCCATCAGGGAAATTGCACACCAGCTGGGAAGGAATATGAGTATGCACTCAATACATTTGACAGGAAGCTTCACTTTATATATGGAAGATGGCCTGTCAGCAGCTATGGATCAGACTGGGTTCAGCAGGTTGCAAATCATAGCTCTTGTTGGCACAAATGTCAACTGGCACCTGGATTTTAAGGCTATCCTCAGTTCCTTTACACAGCTGGTTGAGATGATGAAGACAACTCACCATGCATGTGAGACTGAAACAGTTCATGCTACCAGGTATAGAATGTAAGCCATCCCCCCACCTTCCCCTGTAAGTCAGGCGTGCACTACACAGAGGAATTGGCTACCCCAGTAACAGAATACTTGATAAGGTATCTGTAGGACTATGCAGAGTATGCAAAAGAATGTGTTTGTTTTGTAATGGCAGTTTATTGTACATCCCTGGAGCAATGAATTGGTCCCAAACAACTGCAAGAAAGTTTAGGTTATTGTCACTTTCAATAATAGTCATCAGACTGATGCACATAATTTTAGATTGTAAATAAAACCATCTAGATCTCTTATCTCTCTAGATCTGTTTCTCTCTTAACAATGACGGGATATTCACCCTGTTTCTTGCATTTCAGAAAATGTTCTGGTTGTTGGTAGGTTGATGTTTCAGTTAGAAGGGTGGTTTACAAAGGATTTGCATAGATCTGGGGTCCATTATATTTGCTTATAATGTTTTCAGAATCTAAAATGTGAACAACTTCTCAAGTGCCTTTTCCTCTCCTCTCATGACTTAAAAAAAAAAAAAAAAAAAAAAAAAAAAAAAAAAAAAAAAAAAAAAAAAAAAAAAAAACATTCTAATGAAATGTATTACTGTTAATATAGTGGGTGGCTATGATTAAACTTTCCCTATTTAATATGTTATAGCACAGAAACTAATTAATGTACGAGTACCAAACTTTGTAACATTAATGTCAAAGACATGGGAAAGAGAAATAATGCAGAAGCAATTCGATTGAAACACTTTTAACATGATGCTTTGGTACATCATACCATTACATACCTGTACCATTACTGCTACAAAAGGGGCACAATATGGCATCCATTAGTGTCCAGAAGTCAGAAAGTGCAGTGCAGAATGAAGAATGTCCTCTCTTGATATGCTGCACTTCAGATCAGCACATGTGAATATTCTCCTTGTAAACCCTGTCCTTCAGGTAACCCCACAAGCAGAAATCACAGGGAGTGACAAAGCATTTAGAAATGATTGGCTGATAATGCAATCATTTCCAAGTGTGTTTCGAAGAAGCATGTGAACTTCACAAGCGATGTCCAGTGGGCCCACATCTTGCATGAAAACTGTTGAGTTCAATGTGTCTCTCTGCTGCAGGGCGGGTGTGACATGCTGGCAAAGCATATCGCAGTAACACTGGCCAGTCACACTGCACATCTTTGGTCCTTGAGCGCCAGCCTGTTTGAAAGAGAATGAGCCAACGATAAACGTAGCTGGGAGCAACACCATATGGTGACACGTACACTGTACAGAGGAACGTCATGCTGAGTGACTGGAGGTAAAGATCTCCACAATTGGGAATTCTGTGTGTTCACCTGACCCGTCACAGAATAATGAGCATCGTCTGTCCATAGGATCGTCCAGGACCAGCCCTTGTCAACTTCAATCCTTACGAGAAAGTGGAGAGCGAAGTCAACATATCGTAGTGCATCCTGTGGTGCAAGCTGCTGTACGATATCAATCTTGTATGGATGCCATTTGAAAATGACTTGAAGCACTTTCCACACAGTGGACCACGAGATGTTCAACTGCCATGACACAGCATGCGCACTACCTGATGATTGGGAATTGTGGACAGCAGTTGGCTGCCACAGCAACAGTGATTTCATCAACCACCTGTGATGCAACCGATTGTCAATCTCTTCCCAGAGCGATGCCCAGTTCTCCAGTCGATTCGAACTTCTTCATCATGATCCACACAGTAGCTGGAGAAAGAGGATCCTTCTGAAATCCTTTCACCAGATGTATTCTCAAAGGGCAGCTGCATCATTACTGTTATTTTGATAATAGAGCTTCATCTATAATGCCCTGCTCGTTTTGTTCAAGCTGAAGTCGATAATACAACAAGTGCATCGCGACTGATCAGGTGTGTGAGACTACGAATCACGATGACTGATCATAGCATCTGGTGGCCATAGTTGTAACTGGGCAGTGGCACTGTGGCACATCAAAATCATGCACCCCATACTCAGGACATACTGCTACCAAGTTTGGTACTCATATGGTAATTAGTTTCCATGTTATAATGTGTAAAATAGGAAAAGTTTAATTATAGCCACCTGGTATTTACATTCTCCTTTAATTTACTCTGAAGGGCTACTCACTGGAGCAGTCTGATGGTTGGATGTTTCTTTTTTTTTCTTTTTCTTTTTTTTTCCAAGCAGTAACACCCAACACATTGGGAGTGTTTTTAGTTTGTGACAACAGAACCACTTGAAGACTTTCACAGCTGGTTGTCTTATCTGCTCGTGAATCTGCTGGGTTACTTGCTCATGGTCCATGAAACATTTCATCCAGGGGAAGAGAAACTGTCTTCTCCCATCATTGTTTTTCATCCTTTTATTAAAAATGTACCTGATTAGGAATGTACGGTTTTACAGAAACATAACATCAGACCAGTTTTTAAACCATCAAAGGAAGTATGTCAGGCTCTCATATCTGTAAAGGATAAATGCCCTCCAGTGTCTGTGTGTGAACATGCACTATCTGATCAAAAGTATCTGTGCCCATTATGTAATGCAGTATTAACTACTAGATGTTACAAGGAGCAGATCCACCAGTATAAAATGAGGTAGGGGAAAATGGAGTTTTGTGTTGTCATTAGAGAAGCATTAACAGCATAACTGGTCAGTCAGGAGAGCTCAGTGACTTTCAATGTGGACTAAGCACTGTATGTCACCTGAGTAACAATTCCCTCAATGACATTTCAAGCCTTCTAAAGCTGCTCAAGTCAACTGTTGGTGACATAATTGTGAACTGAAAATGCTAAGGATCACTCACTGTTAACCAAGACCAGGCAGATCTTATGTACTGACAGTTGGGTATTACAGATGGTGGTTGTCAAAAATCACAAGAAATCAGAAGAAAGTATGGGGTACAATGATTGAGCACCTCCTCATAAGCCACGCATTTCTGTTGTAAGACTTTGGTGATGTAAAAAGTGGTGCCACTGGACAGTGAATGACTAGAAACAATAGATTTGGAGTTATAAATCATGCTACATCCTGCAGCAATCTGATGGAAGGGTTTGAGTTTGACGAAGACCTGGAGAATGTTACCTGCCATATTTTTAGTGCCCACAGTGAAGTACTAAGATGATGTAATGGCATGGGAGTGTTTTTCGTGGATGGGGTGTAGTCCCTTTTTTTGTTTTTAGAAAAATTCTAAATGTGGATGGACATGAACACATTTTACAGCACGGTGTACTGTGTACAGCAGAGAAACAATTCAGAATGATGACTGATTGTATCAATAAGTTAATGAACCCTGTCATAAAACAGAATTTGTGTGGCAATGGTTTGTGGGCAAGAAAATTACTTAAAAGGGCTGGCATGCCCAGTGTCCCAACCTGAATCCAATGGAACGCCTTGGTGATGAGTTACAATGTCAGCTTCACTCCTGACCCCAGCATCCAGCATTAGTATCTTCTCTGGCTGTGGCTCTTGAGGAAGAACAGGTGTTATTCCTCCTCAAACATTCATGTGCATCATTGGAAGTGTCCCCAGGAGAGATCATGCCATCATAAAAGTGAAGGGTGAGCACACTTCGTATTAATGACCACTATTCTGTAATCAGAGACTTTTTATCAGATAGTGTATAACATTCCATGTATGCGTGTAAGGCCTACTTTGGAGCAACAAAGAGAAGCTTGGAAACGTGTCTGATGGAATACAGAAAAGTCTTTTTTAACTAGGGAAAGTAGAAAAATCAGCTGTAGCAGAGCATGCTCTTCAGTCAGGAAACCAATATTATATCTACAGTATCTATTGTGCATGGATACATAGAAAGGTCATTGAAATATATAAACAAAGTGACAGTTTAAACAGGAAGAAGAAGCAGCAAAACTTAATGACATATGGGCAATAGCTCAACAGAATTGATAATATGTTTTGTCTTCAGCAGATGACAGTTCAACATCTTAATTTTATCTTTGACAAGGATTATCTTGCCAGTTAGTTCCCACACAAAGCTTGGACTGAATAAGTTGACTCAGGCAGAGCTCCATAAATCTGTGCAAGCTTAATATTATGAGGTTTGGCAAGTACTCCAGAGGTTATCTCAAAAGAATTGTTTCACTTCAATTACAATCTGCTCACTGACACACAGCACAGGTGGATATTGAGGGTCTTTTATAAATATTTGTTCCATCCTTGGGATATACACAGCTAACCAGATATCCCTGCTCTTGGTCACATAGGTGGTGTGTGAAACATGTCCAGGGCTTACTATTGTAGTGGCATGGTAGTACTGAGTGATCCCCAGCTTCAGAACCCCATATTTCCCTGCCCCATGCTCAGTCACCAATGACTGAGCTCCCTGAGCTGCTCATTTGGCACCATCCAAGACGTATGTGTAGCTTACAGAATACTATGTACACACCATTTATCAGTGAGGTAAGTTACTGTCACCAAAACCTTTATTTAATTTCTCTAATGTTACTCAGAAAAACTGCAGAGAATGTCAGTCTTAATGGTCAGACAGGGATTTAAATACTGCTCCTTTTTAATATGAGTCCAGTGCCTTCTTTGAATAGTTTCAAATAACTTCTGTGAAGAATTGTATCAGACATACAGAAATACATTTGCATAACTGAGCTTATGCCCTGAAAGAGAGCTAAAATTTTGTGTTATTCTCCCACTGGTGACAGTGAAAACATGAGACCAAATGATATTAATTTAGTGAAGTTACTTTCCTCCCTGACATGGGCAAAATTCTTTTTTTGGTGAAGAACTACATTCATATGTGCATTTTTTTGAGAAATAATATCAAACTAATAGAGAAGACACAAATTTACATGAGTTCTTCCTACGTAACATCTGGAGACAGAGATTATTCTCTAAAAGTTAATTTAATTAACAAAAAACATAGTAGTGGACAGTTATGGTATTGTTGTTTATGCATAAACTATAATTAAAGTACACTCATAAATGTGGCCTAGATTTACTGAATAAAGTTTAAAGTTAACTAGGCAATGGAAAGGCTTGTATGCAAATTCATTCACATTCCATTATCATTTTTCGGTACAGCACTGCTTTCTAATGCACTAAACATTTCCTCAAAATAAGACGCTTAACATTTAAATTCCATTATTGTTTCCCTTTCTCTTTTCCTATCCAAGTGTATCATACATGATGCATGATTCTGAAAACTTTATTTCACCATCTATGTTGTTTTATTAATATTATGAAAAGAATAGATTGCTATTCACCATGTAGTGGAGATGTTCAGTTGCAGACATACACAACAAAAATACTGCTAAACAAGTGAGCTTTCGGCCAAGAGGCCTCTTTCAAAAGTAAACAAACACACACACACACACACACACATTCACACAAGCACAGCTCAAATGACCACTGTCCCTGGTCAATGTCTCTGGGCTCAGTGGATAGAGTGAGGGAGATGGTGTGTGTGTGTGTGTGTGTGTGTGTGTGTGTGTGTGTGTGTGTGTGTGTGTGTGTGTGTATACCAGTCTTTTTGTTGTGCCTGTCTGCGACTCAACATCTCCACTATATGGGAAATAGCAATCTATTCTTTTCATTATGTTGTCATTAGTCCCTCCTGAATTTCCCATTGTTTCCTTCAGAAATTCCTCCTCAGTTATATTTTGAACTACAATGACGCTAACAAAGTCAACATTTTGAAATTTTTACACTTTCAGTGAGTTCTGATGCAGCATGACAATAAAAAGTCACGTAGGGCATATGATTACAGTTCAGTAAAAATCATTTTTCACTTTCCATTCCTCTAAGCACAAAACACCAAATTTAACACAGAATCTGCAGATTTTAGTACACATTCACATTTAATATGTTACCTTTATAACGAGTTTGGCCTTCTCGAGGTCGCCTCTCGATAAACACTGAATTGCAAGACTTGCGTGTGATGAGAGCATGACATTGATGAAACCAAAAGGCGACAGAACACGCCCTGATTTTCGTTTCTTATTACTTTTGGGTAAAAAGCACACTGCAGATTGACTTGGAGAAGTTTCACCTGGATTTTTTTAATTAAAAAAAGTCATACATTGTTATTCATTGCTGCACTTTTCAATAAATCAAATAACAAAAATTTATGACAATTTTGTAGTGTCATTTAAGCAAGAGACAAAGACAAATGAACAGACTAAATTAGGTTACTTTTCATTCCAACAGATCCATAGTGAGGAGATCCTCCATGATACAGAATATGTCAGAAAACAAGAACACACAATATATATTTACAAACAAAAGCAGATATGGTAATGTACCTTCCACTGATGCAAAGTGAAATGGCCCTCATGTATGTGGAATAAATCATAAAATCTTAAACATATTTTCAATTAAAACATAATAACAAACTTGTCACAAACATGTAAATGTACAGTACATTGAGGGACATATGATAATTCTTAGGCTATTACAGGCATGCATCATCAAATTGAAAAGTACTTTTCCATCACTTATTTACAATAATTGCACAGTATTGTACTGAATTTTTGGTTGGTTGGTTTGGTTTGGTTGTTTGGGGAAGGAGACCAGACAGCGTGGTCATCGGTCTCATCTGATTAGGGAAGGATGGGAAAGGAAGTCAGCCGTGCCCTTTCAGAGGAACCATCCCGGCATTTGCCTTGAGTGATTTAGGGAAATCACAGAAAACCTAAATCAGAATGGCCGGACGTGAGATTGAACCGTTGTCCTCCCAAATGCGAGTCCAGTGTCTAACCACTGCGCCACCTCGCTTGGTACTGAATTTTTAACGAAGTTGGATTGCAGATAATATTCACATTATTTATTAGTATTAGTAAGCAATACACAGGTTATTCTGCTAAGAAATTCATCAGTGGAGTAGGAGGCGTTGTCCACCAATAAAGGGTGCTTGCCAATTTTTGAAAATTTGTGTTCCTAAATGGCGGATACCTTTTTGGACCAAAGTAAGTGACTTTAAATCTTTGTGAAGGTTATTCTTATTTTTTCTAGTACTGATTCCATGAACTGAGCTGTTGGTTTGAAAAATATCTACATTTTTAATGACAAATTTTATTAAGGAATAACTATAATAGGAAGCAGTAATTAGTATCCTTAGAGTCCTACACAGACCTCTGCAGGATGTCCTTTGAGTTCACACCACAGAAATTCTTACTACACATTTTGTGACTCGAAAATTTTAGCTTGGCTTGATGAGTTACCCCAAAAAGTAATTCTGTATGACATTACAGAATGAAGGTAAGCAAAGTATGCTACCTTTGTAGTTTTTACTAGCTGAGTACCCTCTCTCTGCCTGTCTACTTCTCTGTCCACATCCTCCACACCCCTCCCTGTCCACTTCCTTCTTCCCTCTCTCTGCTCCTCCCCCTATCTGTCTGCTCATTCCTCCCCTCCCCCCTCTCCTCCTCTCTCCCACTACATATATCTCCTCCTCTCCCCCTCATGTCCATCTTGTCACTCCCCCCATCTCGTCCTCACCTTTCTCTCTGTCCATCTCCTCCTTTCACCTTTCTCTCTCCATCTTGTCCCCTTTCCATTTTCTGTCCATCTCTTACGTACATCCATCTCCTCCTTCCCCTTTCTCTCTCCATGTTCATTACCATGCAGCTCAATCTTTATGCTGTCATATCTCTTTGACTGTATATTGTACAAAAATATAATTTTGCAGGTACATTCAGTGGTACATGTGTAAAACTAAAATTATAAAGAAAGTAGCAACCAGTAGTGGGAACATAATTTATCTATCTTGTTGCAAATCGATTTTGACTGATATCAGTCATCATTAGTGCATTTTTCTACCCGATACATGGCATAAGTAGAAGTACTGTCCTTGGCAGATTTCTATCATGAACGACAGTGCTTCTACTTGGCTGGAAAAATGCACCGATGATGACTGATATCAGTTGAAATCTATTTGCAACAAGATAAATAAATTACATTTCCGCGACTGGTTGCTATATTCTTTATAATTTTATATTCCACAGTCACTGCACAGAATGGGAACCTTATGGAGCCCAACAGTCAAATGTGGAATACTGCCTGTGAAATGTGTTGAATAGAATTAGTAGTACAGTAGTAATAATTTCAAACTGCATGCCTGATGCGGCAGTTTTACTGCATGAACAGCAAAATTGTATGCAGTGATAAACTTTTATCCTTTCATCATACTGTCTCATAAAGGTTTGAAATTATGTGTAAAGTTCATTGCAAGTCACTATGTACTCTCATTCTCAAATACTGGATAGATACAGTCTGGCTATTTGTGTATCATGAGCTACACTTCTTTTTCACCCACCACCGCTTTGAGAGGCATATGGTTCTTATTCCAACAGCTTTTCTTTCCAGATGTTTGGTTGAAATCAATGCAGTGTTTATTTTTACACACACACACACACACACACACACACACACACACACACACACACACATGGTGAGTCAGGAGGAAAAGTATATACAAAAAAGGTCCTACTCTTTTTTTTCTATAGAGTAATAGTGTGCATGAAGAGAGTGTGAGAACACTGACTATCTCATGTGATGCACATGTGTTGTGATTTAGGTAGTTTTGTGGGCCAATTTGAGTTAGTTTCCCCACTGAATAGGCCACAAGCGTCCCATGTCAAATTTATCACCTCAGCTTCCTCTATACAACTGTAGTATATTGTAAACAACAACAGTGTTGGGATAATACAGAAAACAAATGACAATGTACATTAAATGTGTCCTATCTCCGAAAACATTTGGAATAGGGAATATGTCTGCAAGACAGTCATCAGAATTCGTAATACCATCACCACTAAAAGCATTTACCTTTCCTTCTGATTCACCCTGTAAGCATATAAACATCCACTTTTATGCTATGAATGGATATCATGTATTTATGGCAGCATTTGCATTCTAAGTAATATTTCAGTAAGAAGTATATTCCTATCTTTGCATCATAAAATTGATACCTTCTGAAACTGCAAGTGAAAGATCATTTATGTATATCAGAAACAACAGAGGACACAAAATTGAACCTTTTGGTAAACCATGTCCAGTTGCTTAGAATTCTGAGTGGATATCTGTTGTGTACCAGGCTTAAGGGTATACAACAAATAATGTGAGAGACCGTTACCACACATAAACAATCATTATCCTGTCACCTCTCAGTTCCTACCAGTTGCCTCCAGAGGGTGCTCATAAATGAGGACAATATTTTGCTTCCATGCAATGTCTACTTGCACATCATATCCATCTGCCGATAGTGTGGACAGTTGCTAAAGGAGCACTGTCAACCATGGACTACATGGTTCCATCTCACAATGACGGACATGGAAACTCTTCCGTCAACAGGCACAAAACATGACGTGCCATGGACACTCAGACAGTGCTGGACCAGCAGTTAGGCAGCAGCCCAGTACCATACTCTGAAGCCTACCATCTGACTTAGCAGTCGCCATATCATGAATAATGAGACTACCAAGAGTAACTGTAATCACTATTATCAGTTATTGCAAAAATATATTAGACTGCCAAGAAACAGTAAAGTGATTCAGATTTCACTGTATTAGGTATAGAACATTAAGTGCTGTTACCATGGATGTCTGGGCTGAATTAATAGTAGCATTCAATCAATACATTCACAATAATACCATCATGCAATTGGCATGGAACCAATACACACTGCTTTCTAACATTCAGGAAAGACAAAACTCATGAACTTGCTGTGCCTGCTATTCTGTAATGGAGTATTCTAAATTTTGTATTAGGGTATCATGGTTCACACAATCAAAAGCCTGACCCAAGTATGAAAATAATGCCAATGACAACAATTTCTGTCTCTTTTATTCTAGTGCAAGTCTGTTCAGCTTTGATAGTTCAGAGCAGAATGTAGGTGCTCAACATATTACACTTCTCTTGTGCGAGAACGGAATTATTAGTAATCCAGTAGAGTTGTGTAAAATATTTAATAATCACTTCTTGTCAACAGTCAGCAAATTAAACCAAAATTTTATTTGTTTAAGTAAATATGTAGAACATTTGAAAGCTGATGTTTCAAGTGAACCACATCACACCATGTGTAGCTGTTTGGAGATTGTCTTGGCCTTCTTTTATGAGGGCAACATTATTTGTAATCTGGACAATCAGTTCATCTCTTGTTTCTCTTTTTCCTTACAGATTTTGCCTCTCTGCCTTTTCCATAGGCAAAAATCAGGAGGAGTAAAGTCTCATGACTTTGGTGGGCAAGAAATACGACCATTTCTGCTGATCCATCTTCTGCAGAATGTTAGGTTTAGATGATGTCTCATATGATGACTAGAATGTGCAGGACCCTATCATGCTCGCAGAATATATCCATCTTTGTAGCCAAAGAAACCCTTCCAGTAATGCTGGAAGATCATATTCAAGAAAGGCTACATAATGAGGGCCTGTATGATGATTCAATAACACAATAGGTCCAATCAACTCATTGTCCATCACACTATACCACCCATTTACAGACGAGTGTTTTTGAAAGTGTGTCCCCAGAAAGGTATGTGGGTTTTAAGTGGTCCACTGATGTGTGTTTTGAATGATACTGAAACCATCATGGATGAGTGTAGATTCATCAATGAACGGAATTAATGGGATTATGCTGCAATTTGCCAACTACAAAATTCTAATTGTTTACCTTCAACTCTTTCTAAAAAGTGCTGAATTCACTGTAAATCATAAGGATAGAAAGTGTGCATATGTAATGTACATCATATTCTAGTATGAAGAACACACACATGTGCAAAAATTCTGCATGTGCTTGTTTAAGTACTACATTTTCTACCACCTGAATAAGGTCTTCTACTTCATAAAAACTCTCCTCTTTTGTGCATTCACATAAAATATGATTGGCACTGCACACAGTTCAGTGAAAACTTGAACAAGCACTGTTTACTCTGGCACTATGCAATTAGGAAATCATCTGCCATATTCTCTACAAGTAGGAGTAGCATTTCTATTACAAAACCCATACACAGATAGCATATTGGCACACTCTGAATCTGTAAATACATGCTGTATGGTTGAACAATACAGCAGACTTGGCCAACAAATCACCAACACACTTGAAAAATTCAATTTTGTGAACCCAAGCGCAACTTCACAACTTGAATATCACAACAGAAATTACAAAGGATCAATAAATCCATAGCACCTGGAGTATTAACACATGAAATGAGAATATGTCTGTGTAATCAGCTGGATGTATGTTGTAAGGAATGTGTAATTCAAATTATTTAATACTGCCAAATTCTATAATATTTACTGTTCTTCCTGAAACAGCCTGCACTTTTTTCCTGAAATTTGGAAAAAGATATTTCCCACAGAGTGGTTAGTAGTGAATCGATAAAATCCTTCTAGGAACTACTCACAATGGAACATGACTGAGCTTTTAAGAAAATGCTCATGGAATAATGACACCACAGAGAAATTTTGTATCCTATACTAAACACTCAAATAAGTAATGCTCACTTCAAACTCAGCAAATCTGTGCATCTAACACTGTTATACAGGATAAAATCACTTCAGATGACGTTCTAAAGTTCCCTCGTGAGACATTTTACACCAGTGCAAATCAGCTATGTTTGTTTGTTTATATGCTGCAGCTCAGTTATGAAATTTGAGTACAAATGCCCCTTGATAAATGAAATAGAATTACAGTATGCCAAAATAAAACTGGAATGAAAATTGTTTTCAGATTCTTCAGACATTACAATCGAAGCAGTAAAATGATCATTAGAAAACTATCCAAAATGAGTCTCAACACTAGAAAATGATGTTCATGTGAACAATTACCTGCAGAACAATCCAGCAAAGGAATACAATCAGTTAGTTCAGCAGCTGGTTGAGCATTGTGTCAGTAATCCTTAAAAGACATCTTGCTGTACACCATGAGTTGTATCAAAAATATTTGACTGACCACTATACTGGCTGTCGTGTAAATGTTCTTTGCCTTCTAAAAGTGTAGTGGTTTAGTATTTGACAGCAATAACATATACACTTGAAACTTGTGTGGCATGAAGAGCCACATCAATTTTAACAGAGTATGGATTTCATTTTTGATACATATGTTGCTTGATGTAGACGTACACAATATATGCCATTGATGATTGGCTATATGCCCAAATACCAGTCAATTAAATATTTTTCCATGCAGTTAACGGTGTACAGAAAGATGTCTCATAATAAATACAAGCTGTGGAGCACCAAGCATATACGATTTTGGCATCATATCAGACCATTATGAAAAGTACCTACATTTTTGTTCTTACAAATGTCATTGTTGTTGTTGTTGTTGTTGTTGTTGTTGTCTTCAGTCCTGAGACTGGTTTGATGCAGCTCTCCATGCTACTCTATCCTGTGCAAGCCTCTTCATCTCCCAGTACCTACTGCAACCTACATCCTTCTGAATCTGCTTAGTGTATTCATCTCTTGGTCTCCCTCTACGATTTTTACCTTCCACGCTGCCCTCCAATGCTAAATTTGTGATCCCTTGATGCCTCAAAACATGGCCTACCAACCGATCCCTTCTTCTAGTCCAGTTGTGCCACAAACTTCTCTTCTCCCCAATCCTATTCAATACCTCCTTATTAGTTACGTGATCTATCCATGTTATCTTCAGCATTCTTCTGTAGCACCACATTTCGAAAGCTTCTATTCTCTTCTTGTCCAAACTAGTTATCGTCCATGTTTCACTTCCATACATGGCTACACTCCATACAAATACTTTCAGAAAAGACTTCCTCACACTTAAATCTATAATAAATGTCATGCACAGGTTAAAAAAAAAAACAAATTTCAGATGTCATGCACAGGTTAAAAAAATTCAGAACAATGTGTGCTTTTAAAGTTCTGTCAGTGATTTGGAACATATTTTTTTCCTGGTAAATTTTGTAGTTTTAAGATTAGGCTTGAGCAGTGACATGTCATGCTGTGATCTTGATGCATACTGTGTGGAACACAATTTTTTGTTGATTACTATTTCAGTTTAATTGTAAATGGCACACCATTAATAATACCCATTGAAAAACTGTATTTCACAGTAGCTGCCCTTACTATCTTAAAGTTATTCTTATATGGTAATGGTTCCTACAGTAATTTTTTTTTCTCTTGTAATAGCACTAAAACATGGGACCTTCTAGAATTAAGTTTTTTGTGTATGTGATACAGACAGTCAGCCCCTTTACAAATTAAGATTGGTGCTTACTGTGCAATTTCCATGCCAGTTTTATTTTGACCATCCTGAATTACTATATAGAGGTGGCAGCTCAAAGTCTATGGACACGTATTTCACATATTGTCTACGTTATTGCACCACTACCTGGAGGCAATAATAGTCCCTGTCTGTCAGCGTGCTTGGCTTGGTGCACGAATGCACTTGAGGTAAGAGAACTGTACGCTATCATTGAGGGGATGAGATACATGGATAGATGGAAGAGAGAGAGAGAGAGAGAGAGAGAGAGAGAGAGAGAGAGAGAGAGATACGGAGCCATCAGTATTCAAACTGCTGTAGAGTTAGTGACAATAAGAGGAGTATCAGCCTCAAAAGTTAGAGATGATCATAATCATTCTCAAGTAAATGTTATGGAGTCATTACTCTATATCTTGATTCAAAATTAATTTCAATCTGAAGGTGGGTTGGAGAGACAAGTTGCAAAGTATCAGTGAAAATTGTTCAAATATAAACTAAATTTCATTATGAATGATTAATTTTGACAGCAAATACATCAGTTTAAGTATAAAAATGAGAAAACCTTGGTTCTGTACCCAGGAAAAGAACTTTGAGAACGCAGTTACTGTAGACATGTATCTTAAGCGAAATAATTCAAAGCTGTTACTGCTGATCTGCCTGTTGATGCCGTTCCTGCTACTACTACTGCTACTGCTATAAACACTGAAAAAAACTATTTCCAATTTACCTGATGGTTCTGACTGTGAACCATTCTCACTTGACCTTTCAGTGAAGGATTTTGTCTTTCTTCGAAATTTTCGGTGCCTAGTTTTGTTTCTGGCAGCAACCTCATTTTCATTAGTATCACTGTCACTTGCACTTGTAGTATCATCACAAGGATAATGCCAATCAAAATGGCTGTCTACTATGGAGGTCTCATACATTTCAGGACTCTTTCCTATGTTATTTGCAAACTTGTCATCAGTTAAGACTTGAAGTCTCCATGCTGCCTCACTTATGTACTGTGATAACCTGTAAATTAATATGGAACTATAATTCATTCACATTATAAAGGAACATGTGAACTTACACGTTTGTTAATAATTTAGGAGTAAAGATAACAACTCACCATACAGTAGAGGCATTGAGTTGTCAACAGGAACACAAATATGACTGAAAACTTTGCCAGCTGCCAACTTTCAGGAAAGTTCTTTTTTTGAACCACACACACACACACACACACACACACACACACACACACACACACACACACACACAGTGAGTGAGAGAGAGAGAGAGAGAGAGAGAGAGAGAGAGAGAGAGAGAGAGAGAGAGAGAGATTAAAAAAACATGTACACACAGACTATGTATAAATACATACCTGTACAGCTACAATGTGCAGGATGAACACACAATGCTGTTATTGCATTTCTATACGTAAAATGGAATGAAAGGTTTGTTGCTTGGAATGGGCAAACGGAGAAGTAAGACAGGAAATGAGAGGGAGAGTTGGAGAATGGTAGTTGATGGATTGGTGGGAGGCAGCATGCGTATGTGATAGAAATGCAGGAGAAGATGCACCTGGCTCATAGTATAGGAATGTGACACACAGACACTGGAACCAGTTCATTCATGCAGCACATGATGGTGATGTTGATGAAGATGACAATAATGATGATGATGATGATGATGATGATGATGATGATGTGGAGGAATGCATTGGGAGGCGGTGACAGAACATAAGAAGGGGATACTATGGAAAGAAGGAAGGGCATGTATAATTAGGTATGTGAGAGTCCTGGGTCAGGGTGGAGGCGGGTGTGGGGCAGGGGTTTAGCAGAGTTCAATGACAGGAGGGTTTCAGTAACGAAGAATGTATCACAAGGATAACTCCTAGCTATGCAGACCAGAAAAGCTGGTGCTGGGGGAAAGGATCCAAATGGCAGTTGCTGAAATCAAACACGTAGTCAGCTGCGTGTTCTGCTAGTAAGTGGTCAACTCTGTTCTTGGCCATAGTTTGTAGGTGACCATTCATTTGGGTGGACAGTTGATTGGTGGTCACAATCATATCACCATAAGAAAATAATCATCAAGTTTGAAGCCACAGGTCGTTTAGAAGACTGGCTCCATAGTGGGTGATGAGACAGAAATGCTACTCCTGCTCCGACAGTTCAAGAAGAAATGGAAACTTTAACAGATTCATCTTTACATGGTGAAGTCAGGGCTCGTGAAGTCACACTTTGCACCACAATTCCATGCAGTACTGTTTGAAGAGCACTAAAGCATACCCTCCAAAGCTATACATAAAAAAATCCAGTGTTGCAAAGAACTGTTGGACAACAATTTTGTGACGTGGGGAGCATATGTGGTGTGGTCACTTCAAAAGATGGGGGTAAATGGCGATAGGATGTCTAAGATGTTGTGGACCAACGAAACTCATTTCACACTCTGAGGGTGTCAGTGCCTACAACTGCAGAATTTGGGCTACCGAAAATCATAGAACATTCGTGCAAACGCCATTGCATGGTGAGAAAGTCACAGTATGGTGTGTAATTACGCCATCAGTCATGATCAGATCCATTTTCTTCGACAAAATGCAGGCTGCTGCTTTTCAAACGGTCAGCGTGACAGGTGCAAGATACACTGAAACCTAGCTCATTAACACCTGCTGGGCTTTTTTGCAGGATGGCACTCCATCCCACATTGCTATGTGTGTGAAAGATTTCTTGTGCAGATAATTTGGTGATGATTGTTGTAACGTAGCAACTACATTACTTAGTACTGTATAAATATACCCACTCTATTTTGCAATTTTATTTAAAAGCTTCAGTAACAATTTTAATATAACCTAAGGGCTTCACTCAAATTTAAACCAAAGTAATTCATGCCAGCCAGAAGGTGACATGAATTAATATATTCTTGTTATTAATCAAATTAAATGTAAATGAGAGTATGCAGAAGGCAGTGGGCAGGCATACGTCGAATGATCAGTATAGAAGGCTCTGAGACATCTTGAGTGGGAAGGCACACTGGTTGACATGGCCGGTTGTAGATGGGATTGTCAGCTGTGTGGGAAAATGATAGGTTTCTAGTACCTCCTAGAACAATTTCAGTGTAGTAAGCATGCAGGACTGTGATTGCTGAAGCAACCCCCCCCCCCCCCCCCCCTCGTAGAACTTAGATGGCGATATTGCAAGATTGTGAGATATTGGCATCAAGAGAAAATAGTCCCCCTTGCTCTTATCATCCTCTCTTACATGCTATTTTCTTTCATCAGTTTTTAAAATGAGTAGTGACATGATTACTCATCGGCGCAGAGGTATGAATCAAGTGGAGGGGAGCGCTAGTTTTGGCATTGGTGCTTTTGCTCTGGAGAGTTGCTCTGCGTCTTTCATGATGGACAGACCTGTATCTAACCACTCCAATGAAATGCTAACTTTATTTGGTCAGTGAGTACTTTTACAGTACAAATGGCTTTCCAGGCACTGCTCCAAGTGTCTGTAACAGCAGTTGAGTAACAACAGGTTATTCCACAATTTAATGCACCAGTAAAAGTATACACCAGGCAGTGATTTTGATTGTGTGATACAAAGGCTCGTTGAACTTTAGAACAATGGTAGAACTGCATATCTCAATGAAGACGCAGTCTCATGATCATGGGTAAACCAATCTACATTCATTGTGTAATGTGGTAATGTTTAGGCGTATGGGTGTTTGTTGTAGTTGCATCATTAGAAGTCCTGTGTGGCAGTGGAAAATTAATTGTTAAACTCTGAGTGACACCGGTATGTAAATTCTATGCACTCTTCCAGTTAGGTATGATTTAAACCATTTGAGCACTGTCCCATTCATACCACAGTACTTGAGCTCATCTAGAAGTATTCCATGATTTACACAATCAAAAGCATTTGATAGATAACAAAAAACAGCAACGGGTGACTTCCGCTTGATCAGAGCATTTAATATTTCATTAGTGAAAGTATATATAGCATTTTCCATTGAAAAACCCTTCTGTGAGTGTGTGTGTGTGTGTGTGTGTGTGTGTGTGTGTGTGTGGGCGCACACGCGTGCGTGTATGTGTGTGGGTGGGCGTGCACATGCACGTGTGCGTGTGCGTGCGCATGCAGGACATGCATTACAACTGATAAGTTTCATAGTTTTGATAAACTTAAGAACAAAACACAAAAATTGTATACATTACAAACACCTTTTTCATTGCTGAAATATGTGCAACAATTTAGGTACACAGTGCACAGAAGACTCCACATACCTGTGTAAACGATTTGGAAGAGTTTCATCAGTCACAGAGGAAGGCACAGCTTTACAATGTAATGTTTCTCTAGAACCAGATGCACGTGATTTATAATACAAAGTGCTGGTCTCTTCTAAGCACTCTTTTAAACAAAACAATAGATCTCGAACTATGCATCTGTTATTCACAAAACCATTATCAGCAATATAACTGCTCCAATTGAGTGATTGTTCAGTAAGAGAACATCTTCTTTTAGATTTTAAACTCTCTTGCTTTAGCCATTGCTTTGGTTTAGGTACATAGTACATTTCTGGAGGTGAACAGTCATAAGCACCCTGACTAATACCTGTAAAAAATATCGAATATTAGACAAAAAAAGAAGGAAAGAAACTGTCACTATATCACTTTTATCAGTAATTCACACAAGATTCATTTAAAATTTCACTACTTTATGCCAGTTGCTTGAGGATAAAGCATTTCTTATGCATGGCATATTCATGTGAGAAAGAGATACTATTTTTCAAACATTTTCTAATAACTAACTCATATTAAGATATAAAGGTATCCAGATTTTGTTGTTATTTTGTTCATCTTGGACTCAACACACTGTTGGAATGCATATTATCTTTATCACACATAAGAAACACAGATAATGAATAATATTATCCTTCACACATATTTAACAACCTCAATCACTTGGAGAGAGGTGGGGGGAGGGGAGAGGGAGAGGAGGGAGGGAGGGAGGGAGGGAGGGAGGGAGGGAGGGAGGGAGGGAGGGAGGGAGGGAGGGAGGAAGGGAGGGAGGGAAGGGAGGGAGGGGGAGAGGGGGAGAGAGAGAGAGAGAAAGAGGGGGGGGGGGAGACATGCTACACTGAATTGAAATGAAGGAGGAAATAGGTTGCTGCTGTTTTTGAAGGAGACCATGGAAAATCTTTATCTTCATAGCTGGATAAGAACGGGATGGGTAGTATTCCCAAATTTGAATCTCATGTCTTAACCACTGCATCACATTACTTTGTGACAGCTTTTCCAAATATGTGGTTGTTTGCAGCAAGAGACTGTAATAGTATTTAGCAAAATATGTTCTTCATCTTTTGTCTATAACAATCATGAAACTGTAATCAACTTGCCTTCCTTTTAGGAGCTTCTTTCACAAACTTAGTCTCCATTCTTTTGCGGGTTAGACACATTTGTATTAGTGATTGTTGTCTGTTCTAATCTTTCCATAGAAAAGAGGTTCCATCTAGAGCAACCACAGAAACAGAAGATTGGTGGGTAACTGCTTCAAATCTTAATCTTGAAGACTGGAAGCACAAGCTGTGAATGACTACATGTGTGCTGATTTGACAGATGATGCAATGAGGCAAGAATCCTAACACAGGTGAGCACAGCTTGCCAGGGTGGGAGGGAAAAGGAGGGGGAGAGGGGGGGAGGGGGTAGCAAGTGGAGCTACACTATGCACTATGTCATCAAAAGCATCCGCACACCTGGCTGAAAATGACTTACAAGTTCATGGCACCGTCCATTGGTAATGCTGGAATTCGATATGGTGTTGGCCAACCCTTAGCCTTGATGACAGCTTCCACTCTTGCATGCATACATTCAGTCAGGTGCTGGAAGTTTTCCTGGGGAATGGCAGCCCATTCTTCACAGAGTGCTGCACTGAGGAGAGGTATTGATGTCGGCCGGTGACACCCAAAGGTGTTCTAGAGGATTCAGGTCAGGGCTCTGTGCAGGCGAGTCCATTACAGGGATGTTGTTGTCATGTAACCACTCTGCCACAGGCCATGCATTATGAACAGGTTGAAAGACGCTATCGCCATCCCTGAATTGCTCTTCAACAATGGGGAGCAAGAAGGTGCTTAAGACATCAGTATAGGCCTGTGATGTGAAAGTGCCATGCAAAACAACAAGGGGTGCAAGCCCCCTACATGAAAAACATCACCACACCATAATACCATCCCTCAAAATTTTACTGTTGTCTCTATACACACTGGCAGATGACGTTCACTGGGCGTTCACCACACCCACACCCTGCCATCAGATCACCACACTGTGTACCATGATTCGTCACTTCACACAACATTTTTCCACTGTTCAATCATCCAATGTTTACACTCCTTACACCAAGCGAGGCATCGTTTGGCATTTACTTGCGTCATGTGTGTCATATGAGCAGCCACTCTACCATGAAATCCAAGTTCTCTCCACTCCCGCCTAACTGTCATAGTACTTGCAGTAGATCCTGATGCAGTTTGGAATTTCTCTGTGATGGTCTGGATAGATGTCTGCCTATTACACATTATGGCCCTCTTCAACTGTCGGCTGTCTCTGTCAGTCAACAGAGGAGATTGGCCTGTATGCTTTTGTGGTGTACTTGTCCCTTCACATTTCCACTTTGCTACCACATCAGAAACAGTGGACCTAGGGATGTTTAGGAATGTGGAAATCTCATGTACAGATGTATGACCCAAGTGACACCCAATCACCTGACCATGTTTGAAGTCCGTGAGTTCTGTGGAGTGTCCCATTCTTCTCTCTCACAATGTACAATGACTACTGAGGTTGCTGAAGCAGAGTACCTGGAACTAGGTGGCAGCACAATGCACCTAATATGAAAAACATATGTTTTTGGGGGTGTCCTGATACTTTTGATCACATAGTGTATCTTTTGAATAGCAGTCCACATCACACCCAATGCTACTGGCAAAATACGTGGGCCACGAAGGAATGCGCACAGTGTGAGGGGTGCCGCCACAGTGAAAACTTGGAGGTCATGGATTATTTCTGGCTACCACATAAGGAAAATCTATATTTATAAAGATGTGGAATATGCAATGGTGTCACATGAAAGAGAGAAATGAGGTGAGGAATCATGGCTACATACCCACTCTGTAGGTGTAGTAGTACTTCAGATATGGACAATGGAAAATATGGTTGTGCCTATACCTTGAAAAATTAATAACTTCCAAAAATTTTAACTGATAATGAATTAAGTGCACTGACAGCTTTTGAACAGCACTATCCACAAATACCTTCCTTCAGAATTTCTATTAATGAAATAAAACTTGGGTTGATTCTGAGAGGAGAAAAACACATTCTAGTGTAAAATAAAGTTTACTACAGTAAGTATAGTAATATATAATGGACCACAGTTTTTATCAGCAGAACTTTCATTCTCCATAAGTTTAAAGTACGTAAGACTAAATAATGACAATTTTGACCACTTCAGTAAATAAGATTATCTAAGCCCAACACCAAGGATAACAGCAAGAAACTCATGCCACTACAGAAATTCTGGTGAAATTCTATCCCTGGTTCATTGTAATAGTTCTAGTAGCAGTAAGTTTAATGCAATTTTTATTCTTTATAAAGCTCATGTACAACCAACAAAAAACATTATGCTTGATTTTCTGATTTTTTTTGTTTTGTTTTTTAAACCAAGGAAACCAAGGAACATAACATGAAAAGAGGTTCAAAGGGCATATGACAACATACCTTCCATAGTGTGTAGAGGGCTTGCACAAGACTAAGTTCGAAGGAGAGACAGAGTGAGAGTGAATGGGTAGCTGACTTTGCATTTGTCACTGATATAAAATATGTCACTTCAAATGAAGGCTCTATTGATTATTAACATATGCAATAAAATTAATACACTCATGCACAAACAATGTCTATTCCGAAAGCAGCTGTGTATAGGGAAACTAACATTTTTCAAATGTCTTTCACTCCTATAATTATCTTCAGATGGTTTTCACTAACAGACAGACTGATTCACAAGGAAGGTTTGTGTACTAAATTTTTAATTATAGAAGTGACAAGTGTGCAGTATACCACTGTTATCTGTTCAATATGTAACTGGTCTTTGGAGTGACATTTGAAGCTATGGGTTGGTCAGCTAAAGAAGAGGCAGTATCTTCTAGGAAAAGCAGTAAACAGTCACTGACACTCCATTGTACAATGAAGCTTGACCATAATCTATATATAGCTCCACATATCACAAATTAAATTCCCCATTATGTTTTTCTGTCTGTATGCAAAGGTTAATCTCAGCAATAGCTATCAGGATTTTGATGCAGTTTTTACTAACAGACAAATAGAGGCATAAGGAAAATGTGTGCATATAATTTATTTGCTCAAACATTGGTTGCATAATAACACACAGTCGCATATCCATAATAGTTTTATTACAATAAACATGTGATGATGTAATGAGAGACAATAAAGGAAAATGGCATACCTCTACTATTTACTAACAGTGACTTGTATTTGTTCAATTTGCACATATTTGACGAACAAGTAAGATAGTGTAGTGAAAGACCCTATTTTACTGTGAAAAATTGCAGTACAAAATAAAAGTAGTGTGTAAAAAGTATGCCTTTCATGTTAATTTTCAAAGACTTATGTTTATTTTTATTTTTTCTACTCCTTAAAAGCTACTGAAAATAGTCAACCCTTTCTGTAGATAGTTAAGGAAGTTTTATTCAGCTACAAATACTTTCTCTCTTGTGTATTTTATATTGAATAAGTCATTAGTACAACTGCTCAAAAGAGTTAGGGGAACATGAACATGACTTTGGCCACCTGCCATACTTGATTGAGCAATAATTGAGGAGTGGCTATGTTACTAAATTATACAGTTATCTTTCAAAAATTAACACAACAAAGCATCATTACATTCTAGATTGTTCACATAAAAAGAATTGATATCATCGTTATCCACTTCTTGTCCCATGCTCTTGGCCAAAAACACAATCTCATTGACTACAGGCTCCACAGGTACTGATTCAAATGCCTCAGAGACACATTCAAAAATATACTCTGACCAAAGCTTCTTCCAAGCAGAAGCGAGAGTTCTCTTGGTAACCACTTCCCATGCCTTTTCAATCATCTTGATGCAGGAAATGATGTTGAAGTGATATTTCCAAAACTCTCTGAGAGTGAAATTGGTAGCTTCAGTCCACTCAAAGCAATGCTTGAAGAGTGCTTTAGTGTAAAGCTTCTTAAAGTTAGAAATAATCTGCTGGTCCATAGGCTGGAATAACGAAGTGGTGTTGGGAGGCAGAAATTGGATCTTGATGAGTTGAAATTCTTCAATAAGGTGGTCATGTAGGCATGGGACATGAACAAGAGCGTTGTCCATAACAAGCAAGACATGGAGTGGCGGTTTCAGATCAAGAAAATATTTTTTCAACAAAGGACCAAACACTCCATTGATACACTTCTTGAGCACTTGTGGAGTTTCTGAATGGTAAAAAAGCAGCAGTTTAATTTTCAATTTACTGCTTGAATTGGCACAGACAGCAGTGTAAGAAGGTCTTTCAATGGCTTGTGGGCTGGCAATGCATTCTCCTCTGCTGTTACAAAGGTAAGCTTCTGTACCTTTTTCCAGAATAGACCGGTCTCATCACAATTAAAAACTTGTTGTGGCAGATAACCCTCAGAATCTATGGCATCTTGAAGTTGCTGATTAAGTTCTCTGCTACCTTTGTGTCAGAGCTTGCAGCTTCCCTGTGCCTCACTACACTGTGGATGCCGGTTCTTCTCTTACACTTCTGGAACCACCCACAGCTTCCCTTAAACACTTCTTCAACTGTTGATGATGAGATTAGGGAAAATCATTCTTGTGTACTCACAAATGATGTTCTCATTAATAGTGTTGCCTTGCAATTGCTTTTCATTTATCCATATAAGGAGCAACCTTTTGACATCATCCAGAATATGAAACTGTTGTTTAGGTACTCTTGACATGCCGTTTGAAGCATCTATCTCCTTAATCTTGTCCTTGTTCTTGAGGATAGTGTAAATAGTTGAACTAAACTGAATTGTATGTGTGTGCTAAATCAGCAATGCTCACACCACATTCGTGTTTTTCAATGATTTTACATTTCACTTCTAAGGTGATTTTCTTTCTCTTATGGTCATCCTCTTGCAGCCTTATCTTCATGGAAATTTCTACAAAAATTATTAAAACTGGCATGGTTAAAAAAAAGGCTGAACACAAGTTTATAAAAATGTGTGATCACAAGATGCACTAAGATGGTAGCAGAAAGAGTGCTAAACCCAGACTGCAGTACATACTAAAGAGATTGTTCATATGCCACTGCCGACATTGAAAGGTGTTCATATTGATGAAAGTTTCCCCTGCTGCACACAAACGGGTGGTGACGTCACATTAAATAGTCATCACTCGTTATGCAAAACATTGCTCAGTGAGTGAGCCATTTTTTTTTTAAATTTGTTTTGTTCATTATGCAAATTGCACATTATGGGAGGTGCTCACTAAACACGATACCACTGTAATGTCTTATTATTCTCTTGAGCTTGTAAGAGCCTCCCACTCAAACTAAATCTCCAGAAATGTCTCAGTTTAGCCGGTGAGTATGTAGTTTATAGTATAAGGGGCATACGGTATAATTGGCCATGCTTTCCCACCAGAGTTTTGTGATAATTGAGCCAGTCCATTCTTGAACTGATTTAGTAAGTCGCCACATAGGAATTCTTCCTACCTGTTATATGGAGATGCTCTTGTAGTTTTGTGTCCCCTTGCACAGACATAGCAGTACTGTTGGATTCTCAAAGTGCAGTGCTACAGTCTATGTTTTATGTAATTACGCAGACAGAAGTTTTTTGTGCAAATATTTTTGCATACGATCCTATTACAGGTTGTTTATTTAAGAAACTTTGTAAAATAAACTTGTTCACAATGATTATAAGCCATCTATTAACAGCAGGAGAGCAAGGTCTACCACATGACTAGATCAAAAGGCATCCTATCAACAACAGCTGACTATGGCACATAGTCTGTAACTTCAGTATACAATTGATATAGTTCATATAAGATCATACATCTTTGGTGATGCATAAGTTATTCATTTATTTATTAATATGAACGTTTCCTGGCATTGGAAAGTTATTGGAAGATAGTATTTTTGACCCGTAGACTATTCCTAATGTCTGAGTGCCAAAAGGCAACTTTTGTTAGCAAATATTTATTGATAACAATTATTGGATTCGCACCATAAATGTACTTTCCCTATGTATCTCTTTGCTGACATCACGAGTGATTTCTGCATCAGTATCTCATTCCACTGACTCTGAAAGCACTACATGGCCAACCACATTTGCTGGTCAGCATAGGAACCTACCGCTCGCTCCTTTCTCTGTACGTACTGCAGCGATGACACATTCACTTCATGTATGTGAAATAGAAAAACTGGAAATAAAGCAAAATGTGCCCTTATCTGCAAATAACGTGTACCTTAAGAGCTCAACCTCTCAATCATTAGTTCATTCACAATAATATATCAACATTATACAAAGATTCTGCCGTGAAACAAAATTTGCACACTGCCCTAGTGTTTGAAAGCTCACTCTCCAGCAAGTACTTCGACTGCTCACTCAGCAAATTACCATTACAATTTCTGGTTCAGCACCAAGAGTTACAAAATTAGCATGTACTGGTTTGATGAACAGACAAAATTTATGTTCACCTGTATTCAATGCTGAAACAAGTTTATCAGTTATTCTTTCAGAGTTTTCTGAGCTGGTACTAGGTTCCAAGTGATGAGAAACCTCAGTTTTCAACACAGACTCAGTTCCTTCTGTGCCACTCAAAGAGGAGTTTTCATCTTGCATGTACTCATAGCCAAGGAGAAGCATGGAGAACAAATTCTCCATAATTTCAGCCCTGCAAAAAAACAGAAAACAACAATACTAAAAGTCTCCATACTTTTGTTTCATCTTATACATTATTTGCAAAATATTAATTCTTAATGTAGCAAAAATAAAAGAGTGGCAGTAGTAATCACATAATTTCATTGGTGGAAGACATCAGTAGCAAGAAAAATGAATCGCAGTGTTGTTTCAGGTGGAGGGGAAAAGAAGATAATAGCTATAGGATCAGTTGTGGCTCACATTTAAAGTCTCTTAGGTGGAGCCATTTCAAAATATAATGAAAATATATTTCTCAATAATGCATTGCTAAATTTAAATTATCAGGTGAATTCTGAATATTTCCCACATGAATAAAGACAGTCAATGTTTTGGGAACTGTTGGCTGACATTCAGTAAGAATGTTTTGATACCATTTTAGATAGTTTTTTGTTTCTGTCATTGGTAATTCTATGCATGGTTGGAGCAAGTTTGTAATTGCCTCACTAGCTAGCACTAGAACATGAAAACATTAAGTTTCATGAATGAAGAGAGGAAATCGTTGGTGAAAAAATGTCACCATTTGGATTTGAAAACATGAAAAACATTAAGCATGCAGCAAAGCAAACATACACTGCATTAACGGTCTCTCTCCAAAACACATCTTTTAGTACTATTTGTTGTAATGAAGTGCCAGGAAATGTATCATTGGCCGATAAATGCAGTGGCGTATCCAGGATTTTGGTTTGGAAGCGGCTTGACTCAGCTGAGGGTAGACTTTATAAAGGTAAACACCAAAACATTAATAAAGCAAACATAATTTTATTTTGCTCAATTACTGCATAGCGAGTCTCCTCAGATAACTTTCTCAAAATTCTTCAATTATTTTGACGGGTTGTAGGCTATCAGATATATCCACATGGCAGCCAAACCTTTAACCTGTCTTCCATCATTGTCATACAGAAGTACGAATTTATAAAAGAATTTTTATATTTGGGAAATCTCATTTGTCATTTGATGTGCCTCTGCTGCTGTTTGGAGGAAATGTTTCCTGTCTTGCTAAAGCTTCTTCCCAAGAGTTAGTTCCCCTGATAACAAGAAAGGGTGAGACAAGTCACTGCTGTAAACATATGCAGCTGCCACTACCGAGTTCGGATTTTCTGTTCTTCTGATGGCACTTGGTACAAAGGTGAACAGGTCGATAATTGATGAGCGCTCTGCTCTCAAAAAGCAACTTCTTAACTGTCCCAATAAAAATCAATGAAAGGATGGAATACATTCAATCTTAAAGTTACATACCTACTAATAGGACAAGTTGTTCTTATTCATGAGTACCATAATGGCTTAAAAGATTATTGAGTAATTTTAGGTAAATAAATGGGTATAAAACCATTAAATTCAAGTCAGCAGGCATGTAAAGAAAGCTAGTTTTAAAATAATTCAGAACAAACAAACCAATGATTGATATTATATTATATTGTTTCCGTTAAACATTATTTCACGCTGTCCCTTGTAGGATATGCAGAAAGGATCGAGTGTGCAGAGCCTAGTTCACAGCCACACCCACCACACCCAGCAACAGATCAATGACCTTAGATGAGTAAATACTCACAAGCTCATTGTGTTTATATAATTTCATTGAAATATGTATAAAATAATCACAAGGATGTAGTTGATGAATTTTGAGTTTACAATGATGACTTGCTGAAATTGTTTCCAGGTAATATTGGTCCATTTTCGCTTGATTCACCCTCTTCTTTCTCAGCCTTCCTCAGTATCTAAAGCATGAGCTATGCCTGTATATGACTACTGGGTAGTTTCTCTCGCTCTCAAATAAATAACTCAGAACCATGGAGCTTTGGGAGAGTTCGTGGAACTTAATACTCAATTACTCAATATATATGGCCCAGTGACACTAATGTGACCACCACCTATGTTAAATGTCAACATACAACCACTCATAGACAGCAGATGGCAGCACTGGCAGTGGACGGTACAAACAGCATGTCCGAGGTACATGGAAAACGGTGCAGTTGTCATCATAATGTTGAAACGGAGCGATTTATCTCATGTCCAAAAGGGCATGATCATTGGCTTTCGAGCCAAGACTGGAATCATTTCCAAAATTGCTAAGTTTGTAAACTTTTTACATGCTGCCAGGGTTACAGGATACCATGCATGGCAAAATTATGTTATCTGAAACTGATGTCAAGGCAACTGTTGTACACCACACAATGATAGTGGTGAATGACAACTGCAGACCTGTGTATGGGCAAATAGGTTGCAACTGTTGAGTAACTGACTGTCCAGATGAACCAAAGAGCTACTTACAGTGTCCCCTCAGTGATTGTTCAGTGAACATAGCTGCATATGGTCCTCCACAGCAGGGACCTGGTTCAGGCAACTATACTGCCTGCTGTACACTGATGATGAAGGATTGAATTTGTATGCCAATATCACAATTGGATGTCCATTGAGTGGCAAGAGGTGGCCTTTTCAGATGAATCATGTTTTATGTGCCATAAGGTGAAATGAGTGAGAGCAAGAACCCTGAAAAACTTGTCAGGAGGGTCACGGCCTGAGGAGGAATAGTTATGGTCTGGGAAACGTTTTTGTTGAATCCCTTGGGTGATCTCATCAGTCTGGTAGGCACAATGTATCAACACAAGTATGGCAGAATGAAATTTTCATTCTCCAGAAAAGTGTGCACTGACATGCAATTTCCTGTTAGATTAAAACTGTGTGGTGGACCAAGACTTGAAATCCGGACTTTTTCCATTTGCAGGCAAATGCTCTACCATCACAGTTACCCAATCACAACTCACAGCTCGTCCTCTCAGCTTTACTTCTGCCAATACTTCCCAACCTATGCTATCTTCCAGGAGAGCTTCTGTGAAGCGGGAAGGTAGGAGATGAGGTACTGATGGAAGTAGCACTGTGAGGACGGGTTGTGAGTTGTACAAGGTGGCTTGGATGGTAGAGAACTTGCCCATGTAAGGCAAAGGTCCCGAGTTTGTATCTCAGTGCAGTACACAGTTTTAATCTGTAAGGATGTTTAAACATAAGCATGCATCTATCCTTGGGGGTCATATCCACCCCTACATGCAGTTGTTCATCAGCATGATGGCAACTGGCAGCAAGACAATGCAACATGTCACACAGCTTGCAGTGAATGTGAATGGTTCAAAGAGCACTAGTATGTGTTTCCATACTTCCATCACCACCAAACTCCCCACATTTAAAACCAATCAAGAATCTGTGAGACCAACTCGATTGGGCTGTATGTGCCATGGATCCTCAACCAAGAAATCTAGCACAGCTGGCCATGGCACTGGAGTCAGCGTGTTCAACACCCCTTTCAGTATCTTCCAGAGCCTCTTTGACTCTCTTCCTGCATATCTCACAGTGATCCATGCTGCAAAATATGGATAGTCAGGCTTTTGACAGGTGGTCGCATTAATGTGACTCGACAGCATATTTACTTCATCGCTTACCTCAAACCTAATGCACGGAGCTGACATGCTCCCCACCCCCATATGCTGGACAAGTGCAGGGTAAGCCAGGAGTGAGGAAATAGTAGCTTCATCTCTGTTCTAGACCCTGGGAGATTTCATGTGTGTTTTCTGCCCGGACTTAACAGGCTAAAACCTGGAGAATCCAGATGTCATTTGACGACTGGTGGTTAAGAGCTCTGGACTGGGTGGCCCCTGGGTCAATAATATGTAGGTCTGGTCAACTGATGCCCATAATCTCTCATGGATGCCTATTGTAGGCTATGTTACATGTGGTAGGTTAAATTCACTGTACATAAATCTCTGAAACTGCTAGTTTACCTTCAGTTTAATTCTTTGGTCAGTATTACACCTTTGTACAACTTTTTCTGGCTAAGTGCACTGACTATCTGTCAAACCATTACAGACAAAATAATTTATAAATGATACACATCATGTGAAATAACTTCATTTCACATGTGCATTGCTTCTTGGTCTAGGTAACTATCTTTCCATTATGTTACATTCTACACTAATGTGTTCCTGTTTCATGTCCGTTATGTTGTGTGGCTTTTATATACGTAAACACTATCCAAAATGGCTTTTCAAGCTACAACATTGTGAAAGTCAGAAGACATCCTAATAAACACACAATTTAAGTGGAAAATGTTTCCTACACTCAATCATGTATAACAAATTAGATCATTCATGTAATAATTCATATTAGCATAGTTTTTGAATAACAGAATTTTATTTCTAAAAATAATTATCATAAAAGACATTGACACAAAGGGAAATAACATAAAAACTATCTCACCTGTAAGTTAAGGAATAGATGCCACATACTTTCTCTTTAATATAAACAAGTCTTTGTGTTACCTCTTCATCATATGTCTTTTGTAAGGTTGCATTATTAATACTTTCATCATCATCACCATCAACCAAGGAAGCTTGTCTCTTTGTAGCTACAAAGGAAAAAAATAGATGCAAATACACAGTGTCACTATTTAACACATAAAACACACTGAAGTTGGAACACATCAAAAATACATATTGGTGTAAGAACAATAATCTTTCAATATAGGGTAAGAGGAAATTGGCAGCAAAAAAATTTTGAACTAGTTTGTTGTTGTATAAATGTGATTGAATGGGATGGATGACACACAATATGTAAATAAAATAAGCTACATTAGACTTTAATGTACTAAATAACTATTCAGAGCACAAAAATGTTGGCCACAGCTGCACATAACACATAAACATTAACACAACATAACCATTTCATTAAGATACGATGTAAACATTACAAGAAAAGGGGGGAAGAAAGTGATGTAGGGTAGTTAGAGTTTAATGTTTCATCAATGAAAAAATCATTAGAGTTGGAGCACTAGATCACTGTGCAAGGATGAGAAATGAAATCAACTGGGTCATTTTGTGAAGTATCATCCTCACACTCAACTGAAGGGATTTGAGAAAATCATGAGATCTTAATAAAAGTGCTTTCAGGTCAAAACAGCAATCAGTTATGATTTGTGACTGGCTGCTGTTTCCACCTGAAGTATCCTCTATTTAGACCATAACTGCAGTGTTCAATAAAGTTCAAAATAGTTTACACAAATCTAAGTTTGGATAACTGGATAGATAACAGGTCATTTGTCACAATCTCTGTGTTATCTCACTTCTTTGCATTGAGGTGTCAGTCTAATTTGAGAATCAATTCAACAAGATGTAAATGTATGTGGGTCAGACTGGTATGCAGGTCAGAGAGCAGATGAGAGCTCCTCCAAGACTCATCTGTGATGAGAGAACCTCCATCCACCCCCGATCCCCCCTGTCAACACAGTTAAGAATAAGACAGCAATGGAATATTATACCTTCAAGCAGGAATATTAGTAATACCATGTCAGGAGGCTAAAAAAGTAATCAACATCAGTTGAACCAAGAATGGTACAATAAGGTGCAAGAAACAGCCAGTAGGTGAGTAGGTGTCGTCGAATGTACCCGGGGCTCAGCATGTGGTGGGGAACGTCCCTTACAAACCCCAACCCATAACAGACGAAGTGTTAAAGGTGGAAATATAATCCACTCCCTCGAAGGAAGCATAAAAACCTGCTCAACTGTTCCTTGGTCATCATCTGTTAGTGAGGATACGAAATCCTTAAGGTCTTGTCTTCATCAGGATGCTGCTCCTAAAATTTCAATTTTGGTGCAGCAGGAAAAAGCACTAACCACATCAAAAAGTAGTTAAAACAGAGTAAAAGAGAGATAACTGCAGCAACTATCAGAGGTAAAGCAGAGTGGGACACCCCAGTCCTAACCACATCACCGTCACACAAAAATAAGAGCGAAATGTTATACCAGTGGAAAAATACTACTACTGGAGTGCAAAAAAAGTAGGAATATGTTCTTCTTTATTTAAAAGACTGACTGAAAAGTGGGGTACCAGCTGCCTCGTTCTATCTTCCTCAGCACCTTTAAAAATGTTCCCAACTATACAACATAGAGCATGGGGGTTGACCATTGGTCCAACGGAGGTAACTTGGCCATTAATGGTGAGGGTAAGAGTGTAACACTCAGCATGGAGTCCTAAGTGAAGACTTTCCTTGGACCTGTGGGAAACTGAGCAGTGCGCCAATTTTAACCTGAAACAACTGGTGGGTTAAAAAATTATGAAAAAATTGGTGATGTCACCAAGCAGTGTTGAGTGTCTTATATGGGTCAAGCAGTGTAAAGTGTCTTATATATGTCAGAAAGACTCCTATGAGGTATTTGTATTTAGAAAAAATCTGGCAGATTGCTGTTTCCAACCTAATCAAGTGGCCAGTTATGGATTGTCCCTCCCAGACACTTTACTGATAGAAAGATAAAAGGCCCATGATCTGATAACCTGGCATAATCATCAGGCCACCATGCTTTCAAACAGTTTGCAGAGCACTTTGATGATGCTAACATGTCAGTAACTGCCAATGTATGTTGGGTTTCTTGTTATGTTTAAGGACTGTGGTTATGAGACACTCTGTTCACTGCAAAGGATTTGGTTTTGGTTAGTTTTGTTTTGTTTTGTTTTAGGACACAAAAAACAACTGGGGTGATACGTGCCCAAGTCAAAACTGTGGAACACGTAGACAGAGAGGGGTTAAAAAATGACTATACTTTAGTCCCAATTGACATAAGAGATAACAGCTAAAACCAGGCACGTGGAGAAAGGGCTAAAAAGACACCATACAGAAACAGAGGTCCAAAAACTAAAAATTAAATGGTCTTCGCCATATTGCTTTGAGAAATAAAAAGTAAAATGCAGTCAACAGCCCACACGTTATTTACTAAACCGGCAGAAAACTCAGACAACAAACCCAAGCAGTGACATAAACGGTTAAAAAATGGGCTCTCCAACAGGAAGTGGCAGACAGTTAAAACTTGGGTGCATGTGTACAAAGTGGTGGGGTAACCCCACTTATCAAATAACGATGACTAAAAAGGCAGTGTCCAATACGCAGCCTAGTTAAAATGACCTCCTCCCAGCAGGAGGGCCAAGAGGAGGTTGTCCAAGCCTCTGCGAGGGGCTTAATAAGCCAGAGTTTATTCCCGTGAAGGGAGGACCATAGCCAATGCCAAAGAGACACCACCTCCTGACAGAGAGCAACACAGAGATTATCAGAGGGAATATAGGAACTAGCAGACTGAGGTACGAGGACTGCACCCTTGGCAGCACCATGAGCTGCCTCATTTCCTAGCAGACCGACATGGATACGACAGGATGGATAGGATGTGTGACTGCTGTGTATGGACGCACGAGGAGCTGGCCACTGTTCGCAAACAGCTGAACGTGTTGATGGCCACGGTCAGCCGTCTTCAGACTGCTGCCTCTGAGTGTAGTGGCAGTGGGGAGTCTGGTGCGTCGCAAGGTACACCCCAGGTGTTACATGCTTCACCCACTGTCCCTGCTGTCGAGACATCTTCGCGGGTAACAGGTGCGGTTGGGCCACCCTCTCCCCAAGGGGATTGGCGGGTTCAGCAGCATTCATAGCGCATGAGGCGAAGGGTGAATGTGGAGGCTGGCCATGTGGCATCGCCTGCTCTGCCTGTGAGTAGACATGTGGTTGCTCCTTCAGCAAGGTCCGAGCAGGCACACAGGGGGAGGGGTTTATTGGTTATTGGGAGCTCCAACGTTAGGCGGGTGATGGAGCCCCTTAGAGAAATAGCAGAAAGGTTGGGGAAGAAGGCCAGTGTTCAGTCTGTCTGCTTGCCAGGGAGTCTCATCTCAGATGTGGAGGAGGCCCTACCGGTGGCGACAGAGAGCACTGGGTGCACCCGACTGCAAATTGTTGCTCATGTCGGCACCAATGACTCCTGCCGTCTGGGTTCAGAGGTCATCCTCAGTTCGTACAGGCGGTTGGCGGAATTGGTGAAGGCGGAAGCCTCGCTCGTGGGGTGGAATCAGAGCTAACTATTTATAGTATCGTTCCCAGAACCGATCGCGGTCCTCTGGTTTGGAGCCGAGTGGAAGGCTTAAACCAGAGGCCCAGACGATTCTGTGGAGATCTGGGGTGCAAATTTCTCGACCTCCGCTATCGGGTGGAGAAATGTAGGGTCCCCCTGAATAGGTCAGGCATGCACTACACATCGGAAGCGGCTACAAGGGTAGCGGAGTACGTGTGGAGTGCACATGGGGGTTTTTTTAGGTTAGAGAATTCCCTCCCTAGGCCCGACAAGATGCCTCCTGAGACACGGCGAGGTAGGAGTAGGCAAAATGCAACAGGGTATAACAATATTAATGTGCTAATAGTAAACTGCAGGAGCGTCTATAGAAAGGTCCCAGAACTGCTCTCGTTGCTAAACGGTCACAATGCCCATATAGTACTAGGGACAGAAAGTTGGCTGAAACCATATGTAAACAGTAATGAAATCCTAAACTCAGATTGGAATGTATACCGCAGAGACAGGCTGGACAGTAAGGGGGAGGCCTGTTTATAGACATAAGAAATGCAATAGTATCGAAGGAAATTGACAGAGATCCGAAATGTGAAATGATTTGGGTGAAGGTCATAGTTAAAGCAGGCTCAGACATGGTAATTGGGTGTCTCTATAGGCCCCCTGGCTCAGCAGCTGTTGTGGCTGAGCACCTGAAGGATAATTTGGAAAATATTTTGAGTAGATTTCCCCACCATGTTATAGTTCTGGGTGGAGATTTCAATTTGCCGGATATAGACTGGGAGACTCAAACATTCATAACAGGTGGCAGGGACAAAGAATCCAATGAAATTTTTTTAAGTGCTTTATCTGAAAACTACCTTGAGCACTTAAACAGAGAACCGACTCGTGGCGATAACATATTAGACCTTGTGGTGACAAACAGACCCGAACTATTTGAAACAGTTAACACAGAACAGGGAATCAGCAATCATAAAGTGGTTACGGCATCAATGATTTCAGCCATAAATAGAAATATTAAAAAAGGTAGGAGGATTTTTCTGTTTAGCAAAAGTGACAAAAAGCAGATTTCAGAGTACCTGACGGCTCAACACAAAAGCTAGTACAGTTAGTGTTGAGGATCAGTGGACAAATTTCAAAACCATCGTACAATATGCGTTAGATGAGTATGTGCCAAGCAAGATCGTAAGAGGTGGAAAAGAGCCACCGTGGTACAACAACCGAGTTAGAAAACTGCTACAGAAGCAAAGGGAACTTCACAGCAAACATAAACATAGCCAAAGTCTTGCAGGCAATCAAAAATTACGTGAAGAGAAATGTAGTGTGAGGAGGACTATGCGAGAGGCATTCAGTGAATTCAAAAGTAAAGTTCTATGTACTGACTTGGCAGAAAACCCTAAAAAATTTTGGTCTTGTGTCAAAGCGGTAGGTGGATCAAAACAAAATGTCCAGACACACTGTGACCAAAATGGTACTGAAACAGAGGATGACAGACTAAAGACTGAAATACTAAATGTCTTTTTCCAAAGCTGTTTCACAGAGGAAGACTGCACTGTAGTTCCTTCTCTAGATTGTCGCACAGATGACAAAATGCTAGATATCGAAATAGACAACAGTGGGTTAGAGAAACAATTAAAATCGCTCAAAACAGGTAAGGCCACTGGACCTGATGGGATACCAGTTCAATTTTACACAGAGTACGTGAAGGAACTTGGCCCCCCTTCTTGCAGCGGTGTACCGTAGGTCTCTAGAAGAGCGTAGTGTTACAAAGGATTGGAAAAGGGCACAGGTCATCCCCATTTTCAAGAAGGGACATCAAACAGATGTGCAGAACTATAGACCTATATCCCTAACGTCGATCAGTTGTAGAATTTTAGAACACGTATTATGTTCGAGTATAATGACTTTTCTGGAGACTAGAAATCTACTCTGTAGGAATCAGCATGGGTTTCGAAAAAGACGGTCATGTGAAACCCAGCTCACACTATTCGTCCACGAGACTCAGAGGGCCATAGACACGGGTTCACAGGTAGATGCCATGTTTCTTGACTTCCGCAAGGCGTTCGATACAGTTCCCCACAGTCGTTTAAAGAACAAAGTAAGAGGCTATGGACTATCAGACCAATTGTGTGATTGGATTGAGGAGTTCCTAGATAACAGAACGCAGCATGTCATTCTCAATGGAAAGAAGTCTTCCGAAGTAAGAGTGATTTCAGGTGTGCTGCAGCAGAGTGTCATAGGACTATTGCTATTCACAATATACATAAATGACCTGGTGGATAACATCGGAAGTTCACTGAGGCTGTGGTGCATCGAGAGATTGTACAATGTAAAATTGTACTGAAATGCAGGTGGATCTGCAGCGAATTGACACATGGTGCAGGGAATGGCAATTGAATCTCAATGTAGACAAGTGTAATGTGCTGCGAATACATAGAAAGATAGATCCCTTATCATTTAGCTACAGAATAGCAGGTCAGCAACTGGAACCAGTTAATTCCATAAATTATCTGGGAGTACGCATTAGGAGTGATTTAAAATGGAATGATCATATAAAGTTGATCGTCGGTAAAGCGGATGCCAGACTGAGATTCATTGGAAGAATCCTAAGGAAATGCAATCCAAAAACAAAGGAAGAGGGTACAGTACGCATGTTCGCCCACTGCTTGAATACTGCTCAGCAGTGTGGGATCCATACCAGATAGGGATGATAGAAGAGGTAGAGAAGATCCAACGGAGAGCAGCGTGCTTCATTACAGGATCATTTAGTAATCGCAAAAGCGTTACGGAGATGATAGATAAACTCCAGTGGAAGACTCTGCAGGAGAATATGCTCAGTAGCTCGGTACGGGCTTTTATTAAAGTTTCGAGAACATACCTTCACCGAAGAGTCGAGCAGTATATTGCTCCCTCCTACGTATATCTCGCGAAGAGACCATGAGGATAAAATCGAAGAGATTAGAGCCCACACAGAAGCATACTGACAATCCTTCTTTCCATGAACAATACGAGGCTGGAATAGAAGGGAGAACCGATAGAGGTACTCAGGGTACCCTCCGCCACACACCATCAGGTGGCTTGCGGAGTATGGATGTAGATGTAGATGTGGATGTGGATGTAGATGTAGATGTAAATGTAGGCATGACCAGGATCCCACATAAACATCACAGTGGCTCCACCAAGAGTGAGCAAGTGACAGTTTTCCTGGACCCACTACACTAGGGGATGGAAGTACAGTGCACACAGACTTTGAAGAGCACTGAGTGTGTCTGAGCAGAGGACGCAATTGAAAAGTCTGTGTCGCTGGATGTACTCTGTGGCCTGATACAGGGCAAAGAGCTTGGCTGTAAATACTGAACAACGTGCCACAAGCCAATATCAAAAGACACAGGTGCCAATGACAAAGGCACACGTGACCCCACTGTCAGTCCAAGAGCCATCAGTGTATATAAACATTTTATTGCAAAGTTCCATGTGAAGGTAGTGAAACTGAAGGCGATAGAGTGAGGCTGGAATAGTGTCCTTAGGAAACGAATTAAGGCCAAGGTTAACATGGGCCGCTTCATGAAGCCAAGGTGGTGAAGGGTTCACACCCACTGGGAAACTTGCAGGTAGTGTGAAGTTAAGCCACCATAGCAAGTGCTGAAAGCAAAATCCAGGAGGTAACAGAGATGAGAGATGTGCCCCATACTGACAATCAAAGGAATCATAGAAGAAGGTGGCATAGGATGGGTGGCCACGCATAGCAGACAAACAGCATGCATACCTGCTGAGAAGGAAGTCACGGCAGTAGGACAGTGATAGTTCCACAGCTTCAGCATAGAGACTCTCAACCAGGCTAGTGTAAAAGATGCCAGTGGCCAAACAGATGCCACGATGGTGGATAGCATTGAGACGGTGTAAGAGGGATGGACGTGCATACGCATGAACAAAGCAGCCATAGTCGGGTTTCAAACGGACAAGGGACAAGTACAAATGGAGGAGGTGTGGTTCGATCGGCACCCAAGGATGTACCATTGAGGGCACACAAGACATTGAGGAATCGCATACAGCAGGCTGCCAGGTAAAACACATGGGAGGACCAAGACAGTTTTCTATCAAGCAGCCCCAGTAGTTTTGTAGTTTCAATGAACAGAAAGGCAACAGGACCAAGGTGTAAAGACGGTGAGAGAAACCAATTGAGCTGCCACAAGCTCATACAGATGGTTTTGTCACTGGAAAAACGAAAGCATTGTCGATACTCCAGGATTAAAGATAATCAAGACATCGCTGAAGAAGTCATTCATTGAGACATGCCCATGGAGAACTGCAATAGATGGCAAAATTATCAACAAAAAGGGAGATGGAGATACCTTGTGGGAGACAGGCCATTATAGGGTTAATTGCAATAGCAAAGAGTTTGACGAGGACAGAGCCCTTACGCACACAGTTTTCCTGAATGAAGGTGTCCGACAAGGCAGAACCAACACGCACCTTGAAAACTCGGTCTTTTAAAAATTCCTGAAGGAAACAGGGCAGGTGGCCATGGAAGTCCCACATGTAAAGAGTATGGAGGATATCTGCCCTCCAGCAGGTGTGGCAGGCTTTCTCCAAATTGATAAACATGACCACAGTCTGGGATTTCCACAGAAAACCATTCATGACACGGGTGGACAAAGTGACAAGATTGTCAAGTGCAGAATGTCGCGCTCGAAATCCACACTGCACATTTGTTACCAAATTGCAACACTCGAGCCACCATACCAGCCAGGCATGAATCATATGTTCCATCATCTTATGAATGCAGCTGGTGAGAGAGATGGGGTGGTAGCTACAAGGAAGGTTTTTGTCCTGACTGGGCTTAGGTATGGGTATGATGGTGGCTTCATGCCAACATCCGGGAAATGTGCCCTCTGCCCAGATATGTTTGTATGTGTTAAGCGGAAAGTACTTGCCCACAAGAGAAAGGTTCTGCGACGTCCAAATGTGGACACCATCTGACCCTGGAGTGGAGCATCAGGATGAATGAGAACATGAGTTAGCTCCCTCATAGTAAAGATGGCATTGTAGCACCCACGATTCGAAGAAGAGAAGGGTATTGCCTGAGCCTCCTCCACTCATTTCCGACGAAGAAAAGCAGGATGATAGTGGGAAGAGCTCAAAATTCCTGCAAAATGGTGGTCAAAGGTGTTAGAGATAGCAATAGGGTCCACAATGACATCATCTGCTACTGTCAGGCCAGAAATTTGGGATTGGATCTTGATGCCAGAGAGCTATCGGAAGTTGGCCCACATGACAGAGGAAGGGGTGGAACTGTTAAAAGAACTAGTGAATGAAATCCAGCCAGCTCTTTTGATACCCCAAAGAACATGACGACACTTTGCATGCATCTGTCTGTAATGAATACAGTTTGCCATCGTAGGATGACGGTTAAAATTGCAGAGGGCACGTCTCCATGCACAAACAGCATCACAGCATGCCTCGGTCCACCAAGTGACTGGGACATGGTGTGGTAAAGAGGAAGTGTGAGGAACAGAATGTTCTGCAGCAGTAAGGATAGCATTTGTGAGATATTCCACCTGGTCATTACAACTGGGGAAATTTTTTTCTTTGAAGGTCGCCAGGGAGGAGTAAAGGTGCCAGTCAGCCTTAGTAAGCTGCCATTTGGGTGTGCACACACTTGGGGCAGGAATCAGCAAACAGATAGCACACTGGAAATGGTTGCTCGAGTAGGTGTCAAAAAGAACAGACCACTCAAGATGATGAGCAAGTTGGGCAGTGCAGAAGGACGTGTCCAAATGGGAACAGGTGTGCGAGGAGTCGGAAAGGAAAGTGGGTGCTCCAGTGTTAAGACAGAAGAGGTTAACGTGATTAAGACAATCAACCTAGAGGCCACCTCTCTGACAGGTCCTGGGAGAATCTCAAAGGGTATGATGCAACTCAATGAGTAGCAAATATGAGGGAGGTAGCTGCCCTATAAGCTGATGAAAGCCTGCCCTGGTGACATCGAATGGTGGAGGGACACAAATGGTACAGGTAGGGAAGGAAAAAGGTGAGCTGCAGCAGCTTGAAGATGGGTAGTCAGGGAGATGGGTTGACTATGAACATCATCCCATATGAGCAGCATGACGGCCCCATGAGATGGGATGCCGACCTCAGGGGGAAGGTCAAAATGAACCGGGAAGTAATGTGAAAGCTCAAAGCGATCATGAGGACACAATTTTGTTCCCTGAAGGCAGAGTACAAGGGGATGCTGCAATGCTAAAAGCAGCCATAAATCCTCTTTGTGGGACCGAACGCCGCAAACATTCCATTGGAGGAGAGTCATGATGAGGAAGAGATGTAGAGGTGTCACCTCGGAGGCTGCTGAATGCCAGCCTGTGAAGAGTCACTACTATAGAGCGTAGAAGCAGGAGGATACTGCTCCATGGGTTCCACATAAGCATCAGCTTACTTGTGGTGTTAGTCTGTGGAGTACAACACTGAAAAATGGTTGGTGGTGTGCACCGGCGGCATGGTTGCCGGCTGGGCTAAGGTATCACATGGCGACACCGTCAAAGAGGATCTTTGAATCGGTGAAGGAGAAGACTGTTTGCCCTTGGTGGACTTCTTTGAGCCTTTCTGGTTAGAGGAAAACTCAGGTGTTGGTTGGCTGGAGGGACGTCGGAAGTCTTCACGGTAGTACTCCTCCTGTCCTTTCCGGCCTACTGGCTGCATAGTTGGTGGCTTTTGCCTTTGAGGCAAGAGTTTGATGGCTTCTTGCATAGCTGGATGGGGGGATGGTGATGCTACCTTGACACTGGGTAATTTGACAACCTCAGAGCTGAATTGGAGGTCACATGTCTGCATGGCCATGTCCTTCATGGAGCGAGGGGTAACAAGAACAGAACTATAGGTGCCAGACAGAAGCACGCAGGATTTGCGACTAGCCAATAACTTGCAAACAACTGGGTAAGGCCCTTTTTCCTATACACTGATTCTTTTGGACAGACCACTCATCAAGACACGCGGGACAATCCCAAGAGGAGGCGGCATGGCCACCATTGTAGTTGACACAATGGGGAGAAGGAGGCCGACAATTGCCCATGTTCGCATCCCTACCATAGGTGGCTGGGTGTTGACAAGGTGTTCTAGTGTGGTTGAAATGATGACACTGATAGCAGTGCATCGGGTTCGGAATGAACAGCCGGACTATGATAATTTCATAACCTGCTTTGATCTTAGACGGAAGCACCACTTGAGAAAAAGAGTGTGGGGGGGCACTAAGGAGGAATCTACCTTTCATTACCTAGTGGTTGGCAATGACACTCTGATCACAGGGGTAAGATTGGATTTCGGCCTCGGTTAGACCACCGAGCAGCCTAGTATAAATAACAGCATGGGAAGAATTCGAAGTTCTATGGGCCTAAAACATGAACATGGTAGCCATGGAGAAGCGAGGCAGCAAGCGGTTGTTGTGCTTGAGAATTGGAACTAGTTTCCAAAACCAAAGTGCCAGTTCATAAATGAGAGCAGGATTTCACAGGGCCGGCAATTGCATCAACACCTTTCTGAATAAGAAATGGATTTACCATGGTGAAGGACTGACTGTCTTCAGTATGTGAGACCACAAGGAACCGTGGTGCAGCGGAAAGGGTCTTTGAATCATTAGTCTCATTACATTTACGTTTCGTAGATGTTGATTGTGAAGATGGTTGACTCATTGTGAGAAAATCCTCCATGATTGCCAATGTGTCCGATGGTGTGTTCCTTCCAACTGGGGCCCCTTTCACAAGGGAGTGCACCTGCCTCAGGAGATTGTTCACACCTCAAGCCACACCTCCTGAACACCTGACAGAGGGACGAATCGGCAATTTGGGAAGGTTTCAGCTAAGGAAATCACCCCTCCCTGGGACTTGCCTGTACCAGACTGTACTTGCAAACCCTACCTGTCAATCCGGGGCTGGGAATTATGCATACCCAGTCACCTGTTAGCATCAGACACTTGGGATAGCCTTCAGGAGCACACAGGAAGGAAGAAGAAAAACAGGAACCTCAAATGCTGAAGGAGAGCAATGAGAGGAAAAAGGATACGAAGAAAGGAAAATGGAGTGAAAAACATTGGTGAGACTGTTCTTATGTTAGCGACATATGATGCAAAACTTTCCCAATAACACCCCAGACATGATTCCCAAGGGAGAGGAAAAATAATAGCAAGAGGATAGACATGCAGCATGGAAGGGAAAAGATGCTGCAAAGGCTGGGGCTTCACGGTAGCCAAGCACAAACCCAGCAAAGAGTGGCACTGCAAAGGGAAACTCCCTCTAGCCAATTACAGCTGGAGACACGGAATCACTGTCAGATGTATGATCTGAACCTGGAGTCATATTGTGAGATAAGTTATGAGCCTCAAGTAGTTCCCATTCACTGAAAGATTCATTATGCAATTCAGGGTTAAAGGGGTGAGGGTGAGGTGGTACAGGACAGGAGGATTTCTTCAAATTGTCTTTTATGATCCTGAAAAGTAGGCAGGCAAGAAGAGAGTGCTAACACAGTCACGAAGTGGGCTGCAAAGTGTTCAGCAACTTTCAGTGAATCCATGTGAATACCATGATGAATGAAGGACACCTGGCACAGTTGACCTTTGGTAGCCCAGTAGATTGAGGAGCCTGACACACACCTGGAATGCAGAGGCATACATTCCCAAGAAGGAGACATTTTGCTCCCAGTATTCCTTCTTGCTGCATTTAACTCAGTAGTGAGCCTTTACACATAGCTGTTTAAAGCAAGGGTAGCTCAAGGGCCACTTTGTGGAAGCAAAGGTTAGCAGATAGTCACACCTCTTAAAAAGACTGACTTCATTAGTTAACACTGTATTTCAGAAAGGTGTAAAGTATACCATAAAAATAATTAAATGAAAACAAAATAAAATGGTGACAGTTATACTCAGTTTACTTATTGTGCTAATTTCATATCATCTATAGCTGCCAGCACATTTAATTTTAGAATCAGTTTAAGGAGGCATATGCAGCCTATCACCCCCCCCTTTTTTTTAAAAAAAAAAAAAAATCAGGAGTGATATTCCTTGTTGAGAAACTCATCACAGCCTGTCACATAATTTCTATTGAGGAGCATCTATGTTTACTCATGTTGGTTTTTAAGAAAGAAAAACTTTGCTCACCAATGTATGTAGAGTCAAATATAGAGAACACATTCCCAGAAAACTTCTTCATGCAAGGAAATTCTTTAGCAAATGAATATTTGTAAAAGTCAAGCAATTTGACAACATGAAACATTTCATTCATGATGTGATCTGACTGCATTTCAATAAATTCAAGCTGTAGCTCCTCAGTTGCTGTATCACCATCAGCAATGATGGGATGAGAGAAAAAATTGAATTTAGGCTCAATTTTCTTAAAGTCCTTAAGTCTTGTTGTGACCTTCTGCTCAAAATTCTGCAGACAACCTCCAAGCTTATCAGAAACACTTTCAGGTACTTTATGTTTTCCGCATAAAGGGAAACGAAAAAAGATGCCTACACCTGCTTCCTTTGTCAGTAGATCAATTGTGCTTTGAAAGATCTTACAAGATTTCATATTTCATGCGAAACAACTCCTTTCCCTGGAATGTCATGTTCAGTTCATTCAATTTGTCAGGTACATCAGGCTGCAAACATCATCTCATATCTCCACTCCTCACAAAATTTTGAGATACCTCCTTGTCTACAAATATGAGGATTTATTCTGCAATGCCCAGACTCCTTTAACACTTTGCCAAGGATCAACAAACTCTAGCTGTTGCTGTACTTTATATCTTCTCCAAAGAAAAGATTTCAACTGTCAGGGGTGCAGCGTCCTAGCTCTGATTGTGCCCACTACATCAACAATACAGTCTGCCTCTACCACATGCTTTAAATCCAGTGCTGCTTTACTGAGGCTCTTCTGATGAAAATGCAGTGAAAATACAAGATATTACAGTCATTCTCTTGTGCTTGTATCCTGTTTTCTAAAAGCTTAACCATAGCTACAAGTTTCCCACAGAATGCTCTGACCCGTTTCTTGCAATGCTTGCTGTTTCATTCCAGGACAAGCAATTTTTCTCCACACATTTGACAGCACACTCTAGCAAGTCCTGACCAGTGGTTCTATCTGTCATTGACTGGTGGTCACATAACCTCTATCACAATGAAATTGTCATTAATTCCATGGATAAAGATGAGTATCTGTGCACTGTCTTCATTGTCCGTGCTCTCATTCACTGACTAAGAAAAAGAAAACAAAATCTTTACTCGCAGTCTTCAGTTTTTCTGTGAGTTTTTTCTCTGGTTGAGCCCTTATGGAGCTCTATAGCTTTGACAATGGAGTGCTTTCAAATTTGCTTGCAAGATCAGGACACAATATGGCTGCACACACTGCCACACACTGCTTAATAAACTCACCATCCAAAAAAAGCTTCTTGCATTCACTAGATAATAGGCTACCAAGAATCTTGCTTCTGTGGTATTATTTTAAAGTGTTGTTTGTTTAGTAAATATGATTATTGCTTCTTCAGCCTTGTCACAAAATCTGCAGCTTCTGTTTTGTGTTCTTTTTCGAAAAGTCTGCAAACAAATTTACTATGTTTTCTTTTGCAACATCTTTTCAGATCATACTCCTTATATACAGCTATCATTTCATGACACAAGCAGCACACTGTTTCATCCGCTGTGTTAACTAAGAAATAATTGTGTGTCCATTCTTCATTAAACATACAACATTCATGACTCATTTTATGTATTTTTGGAGGATTCATATTTCAATAAAGCTGGGAATGTATACATTTACTGTCGCATAAGCAAAATATAAACCACATCAACTAGAAAATCAGTATACATTGTGCTATAAGGGCAAGTCAAGTTTGCATTTGGTGCAGTGCCTGATGGGAGTGACTGTAAATGGGAAATGCCTTTCTGGTCACTACCCTCAGCCACCATGCTGAATGTTGACTTGGTTTGCATGATTAGTTTCTACAATGCACGTGGGTAATGGCGTGGTCATCCTAATAGAAAATTTTGGTCACGCACAAGTCAGAAATCTCAGTGCAAGGTGGATTTTTCTGACAGTTGTGACAAGCCACACAAGAACCCATAATGGGCTGCATGTGGCTTGTGGGCTGCTATTTGTCCACCCCTGGTTTAAAGTGACGATTGTGGTCTCTGAAGGACACTGCTTGAAACTCTGCAGGATTCTTCAACAGTTCTGAACAGCTGTTGCAATGTATTTGGGCCACTGTTGTACCAGTCACCAGTAGAGGGAAGCTGCAGAAAGGGGAACAGCACTTCTTATATAATGAGTGATCATGCCAGAGATGCATACTCAAACATGTTGATACAACCGGACTGAGAAAAGATGAAGGTGATGGCAGAGGTGTACAACTTACAACTGACTCTTCAGAGAGCCCAACATGGCACCTGGTCTGTTGGGTAGTGACAAGTGATAAATTCACCTGAAAGGGGGCACTGACACAAAAATCATCAAGTAGTGACTACTCGAGGAAAAGACTGTATGGTCAACAGCTAAAAAGGTACCATGGGTGACACTAAAGTGGGTAAGAGCACCATCACTGATGAGACACAGATCAATATAAGAAAGAAGCTGGTCAAGCAGAAGGCCCTAATCAGACAACGTGAAACTTCCATACACAGGGTAACGCACAGTGAAATCCGCAGGAAAGAGTAAGGAGAAGAGTGGGGGAGGGGGGATGCACCAGGGGGTGAGAGATGTTGGATTCCCTGCATAGGAATAAATAAATTTTACTAATGGTGATAACTGGGGTCATTTGCACTTGCACTGCTATTGCTTCCAATGTGGGATGGCTGGAAACCACTCACGGAAGACATATTTGCGAACCACTGTACAGACCCATCTACGTGAGCTCTCTGTGCCAATATGGTTCTGGCAGAATGTTGAAGACTTGGGGAGTGTGAGTGGTGTGAGGAGTGAGTAGTGTATTGTGTTTCTGAAAGTTACTTAGTTTTGTTTCCCTCTCAAAGCATGATCAAGGAGTTAAAGTTCTTCAGGTCATAACAACATGCACTGAAGAATTACAGCCTGTTTGAAAAGACTGCCAGAGCCTCATGGATATTGGCTAAGGACAGGAGGACTGCTGAACCCCAGTAAGTGTTGTTACAAGAATCCCTCTCTATGTAGTTCAGCAAAGCAGTATTCAAGGGGAGAATCCAGATGGGATGGGTTGTGAAGCAGCTGTTGAAGTTGAACACATTGTGCTCAGCAGCATTTTCCACCACTGGGTGGTGATCTGCTCTTGGCCACTGTTTGGTGATAGCCATTCATTCATTCATTCACTCAAGTTGGCACATGATTGGCATCATTTCCATGTAAACATGTAAAAGGGTGTGAAGGAGTTAAGCAGAGGTTGCATATGATATTACTGTTTTCATAGGTAGATCTGCCTATGATAAGGTAGGATATGCCTGTGATAGGACTCAAGTATGATGTGTTGGATGGGTGCTTAGAACAGAGGTACAATGCATGTGACAAGATGATGGAAGTTTGATGAGGCATGCAGATAGACTTATAACCCTCTCTATACCAGCTGCCACCCACCCATCTCTCCAGCCCTGTCTCCTTCTATGCATCTCCGTTCACCTAATATCCACACCATCTGGTACAATCCCTTACACCAATTGAGTTGCCACTCTGTTGCAATGTAGTTGGCTCAGAGAAAATAGCAGAGAGAGAGAGAGAGAGAGAGAGAGAGAGAGAGAGAGAGAGAGGATTGATTTGTGTGTATGTATATGTGTGTGTGTGTGTGTGTGTGTGTGTGTGTGTGTGTGTGTGTGTTTTGCCAGTTATCTCAACAGAAGTCTCTGTCTGAAAGCTAAGCAATGTACTCAGTCTTATAACTGTGTCCATCAACAACTCATCCCTGAACTACCTTTACTCCTTCCAGACATTTCAAAAAAACTCAAAACAGATGAGTTTTCAAAAGCCTGTGACTGTTTTCCAACTGATCCATACTTCTATTTGATCATTCTTCACAAAATATGTTATAATCTCAATGCAGGGTGCATTGTAAGAACCATGCATGAAAAAGGCATTTGTACAACACCTGGTGGACTTTTATTAAAGCACATTCTAAATTATGCTTGTGCATCTGTTAATATCACATATGATTTTGCACATCCCATGCAAGCATCTGAATCCAACATACACTACAAACACAAACTAGGAAAAACATGCTTTAAAAAAACATCTCATAACATACCTGGTTGACATTTATGTGCACAGTTCTGTTGTGTGTCTGCTGCAAAAAAATTATGTTCACTAGATCTCCTCATTTTCTTGCCTGAAAACATTAATAAGGTTACATTTTTCTAGTATGTTTTCAAATATGAGGGGCAATCAAAAGCTTCTGTTTGAGGGTGTTGTTGCAGCTCATATGCAACTGAGCATGATTGCAATATGGGTACACAAGCACCAACAAGGGATTAGTGTGGCATTTACATCTTTCGGGCATGAGTGTGGTAAAAGGGGAAACGTGAACTATGGGGACATTTTACCAAATGCACCCGAAATGAAGCTACATGCTGTTAATCTTTCCTTGGTTGCCAAAGGACAAACACTGGTAGATATCCATCAGAGAACAGATCCATATCGGAAATATTGTAACACTGAAGCTATGCCAACTCAAGTGGGAGACACTTGAGTACCTGATTACCATGCCTTCAGTCCCTTAAGAAAGGCCTTCAAGGAGAAATGATCCCTGTTCGACGAGGATGTGCAGCAGGCAGTTACGGATATCTTCATGCAGTAGGACACATTGTTTTACCAAACAGGTATCTTCAACCTGGTTTGTTGGTGGGATGACTGCCTCAATGCTCATCCTGGTTTGTTGGTGGGATGACTGCCTCAATGCCCGCAGTAGGACACATTGTTTTACCAAACAGGTATCTTCAACCTGGTTTGTTGGTGGGATGACTGCCTCAATGCTCATGGTGATTTTGCCTGATTAGCGTACCAATTCTAGACTGTATAGCCTTCAAACAGAAACTACTTGATCACCCCTAATACATTTGAAATATAATTCAACAAGACTGCTTTTTTCATATTTTAAGAACAAGTCTGCATGTTACAAAGTTATTGTATACTTTTTAGTATACAAAGGTACCATGGGTGGGAGGGAATGGTACAGACAAAAATGTAAAAAATAGAGCTTAAGCAGTTTTTGGTATAAGTGAAGACAACAACCACCAAATACACTGCGAAACAAAAGGATCACTTTTTCGAAACCCCGTAAATGTCTTCCACTCTGATGAATAAGTTTTAAATTTGTCACAAAGATGCCTATAACCTCTCTCTGTAATGATGCAAAAACGTGGCACCCTGAAACATCACCCTTGGGCTCAGCAACATTTCAAACAGCAAGAAGTCGAGGAAAAGAAAGGGGGCAGGGGCCACAGCTGAGAAGTTCGTCAGCTTTAAGTTGGATTATTGATGTCACATTGGCACCAAATTTTGCCACAATTCTGCCCAATCCCATTATGCATGTGTCACATGATGGGAAGGTCATTACACACCCTCTTACCCACAACTAGTATTGAAATCATGCAGTTTTCTTATGTGTGGCCAAGGAAAACATTTCAGACACGTTGCCACTCAGAATTGGCATGAAAAGGCCTCGGACAGTGGCATAAAGGGCATCAATGAAACCCCACTGCCCCTGTGGCACTGATTCCTACACATTTCACGATTTAAAATGACAGTTTGCAGTGCGATAAGCAACAGGACAGTGTTTAACACTGCTGCCACCTCCTGTGCATTTGAATCCTACTCTAAGGACATTGTTGGGCTGCAACCGCAATGAATGTGATCGGATGCCTATGAAGTGTAGTGGGACTGCAGTTTTTGTGATGGCATACAGAGTGGAGCTATTAGAGGCTGTTGAAAACCATTTGATGATATCTGAAAGTGAGCCGAGGCAGAAATCAGTTTTTAAGCTTTTTTTTATCCCTCCTTCGTGTCCTTCTATGGTTTGATCATATGAGAGGAGGGCAGCACACAAAGTTAAGAAGTGCATGAATAAAAAATAAAATGACAAATGGTCTCCCCCAATTCAGCAACACCCTCAGTGCAACCTACCCACCTTAGTTGAGCATATTTCATATACACCTGTAAGAAACTTCAACACACATTCTGCCTTGCAGCTGCTCTAGTGTCTGAAGGCAGGCAAACACCACCTGAAGAGCGTCAAAGGGTTACTTAAACTTCATGCACTAGAGAAGCCATGAGGCTGAATGAGTCTCAAGCTTCTAACAGTTACATTTATAAAGTGTTCAACAAAAGTGCATGGGTGACACTAAGAGTGTTATTGATCTGAAGGAAAGGGGGCGTGTGGTTGTATTGCAGGGTACCTTTGCCATTTGATTCATTCACATCTTAACACTGCACCCCCCCCCCCCCTTCCCCCATGATCATGCCATAGCAAAGCGCAAAAAAGGAAGGATGAAAAAGCATAAAAATGTATTTCTGCTTTGGAACACATTCAGATTTCTTCAAATGGTTTTCAACAGTCTCTAATGGCTCCACCCTGCATAGCATAGCATAAATTGCACTCACACTACACTCCAAAGCAGTCACATTATGTTCAATGGAGTTAAAGCCACTTGATATCCTTAGAGAGGGGTTGAAATGCCCAGGGAGTGGCAGCAGCGTTGAACATTGTGAAGAATGTTGTCCTGTTGCTCACTGCACTGCAAACTGTTGTTTTTTACTACAAATTGTGTGGGAATCAATGCCCCATGCAAAGGGGTAGTTTCATTGATGCTCTTTATGCCACAACATGAGGCATTTTCATGTTGATTGTTAGTGTGTTTGAAATGTTTTCCTCGGCCACCCATAAGCAAAGCATATGGTTTCAAAGTTGGTTTTCATGTCCATCACAGAGGTGTCAAAAGAAGTGGTGAAATGTAGGTAAGAGGGGCTGTGACAACTTTCCCATCATGTGACACATGCAAGGTATGGTTGGGCAGAATTGTGGTGAAATCTGGTATCAATGTGAAATCACTGAACTTCTGAGCTGCGGCCTTTTATTTTTTGCATGTGTCAAAACCTTACTGTTCAAAGCATTGTTGAGTCGGAGGGTGATGCGGCACAGTGCCACACCTTTGTACCATTACAGAAGAAGGTTGCAGGCATCTTGGCGATGAATTTCAAACCTATGCATCAGAATGGGAGATATCTACGAGGTATCGAGAAAGTGATCATTTAATTTTGTTGTACAATGCAGGAATAGTGCTCCCCCTGTAGCAGTCCACATGGGATAGACTGTTGCCTTGGGCATATGTAGTAGATTGTTGAAAGCAGGTGAGGCAAGCAACCTTAAATTGGACAAGAATGGAGTAGGATATCAGCCACATCTTTTTGAAATGTACCATTCTGGCATTTACGGAATCCAAGAAAATCTAAATATGAATCACTGATGGTAGTTTAAAATAAGCAACCCTGAAACACATCACTCAGAAGGCAAGGACTAGGAAAGAAATGAAGATTAGAGTTTAGTGTCTCATCAACAACAAGATCATTAGAGTTGGACCATAAACACTGACTGAAGAAGGATGGGATGTGGTTTACAATAGAACCATCTTGGTACTTGCCTTAAGTAATTCACGGAAGCCACAAAATACCTATGTCTGTATGACCAAAAGGGAAAGCGAACCCCGGTCCACTCAATTGCGAGTCCAGGGTCCAATCACTGTTACATCTTGCTGGGTGCAAGGACTAGGGTGAGGAGAGAAAGAGGAGAATTGGAATATCTGGACACAAACAGTTTGACCAGGGCACATGTGGAAAACGTGAGGGGAAATGGGGGGGGGGGGGGGGGGGGTGGGTGAGAGGGACAATAGAAATCTATTTATACATAATTAAGGTGAAAGGAGAAAGTAATATGATATTTTTTTGGTGGTGGTGGGGGTGGGTGTCAGAAAATGGTAGGAGACTGGGGCTGCAGCAGGTGGCAGGCAGGAATGTGAATAAACTGAAATCATGATTGTGGGACTGAAAGTCTGTGCTGGATGTATGGTTTCTCCCTGTGCAATTTAGAAAAATTGGTGTTGTAGATAAGAGGGTGGGATTGGGGGGACATGATGAGAAATCCTCATTAAGATTGTACACATTGCAAAAGAGCAATTCAGATAAAATATATACTGAACACACAAAGTTCTGCAACTGAGTGCCAATACTGTCCCTATGCTACAGTTAGTCAGTGACTACGATGCTTGACCATGTACCCACCTGTATTTGCATATAGTCTGTATCTACTGTGAGAGGATATACCACTAACAGGACTATATCAGGAAAAGTTGCATGAACCACAGTAACAAGTTTTACTCTTGGGTCTTTCATGTCTGGCATGGTTTTTGTAGCATGATTGGCATCAAGAGATTGCTGGGTACTTTTGCATCAGACAGGTGAAGAAATATCATATTGTGCAAAAGTTTTGAGGAGGATGCTCCTCATTCATGGCACAATGAAATTTAGTTTCAGCTCCTATCGACACTGTGGCTCAACATCTTCACTCCATGGTGGTAAAGTGTGATAAGGGTTTGTGGAAGCTTATTGTGTTTGGATGAAATATTAGGAGCATGGAAACACTTTATCTGGAAGATCTGTTTGTGGGCTAAGCTGGAGGGTAGTGTCTGCCAGTAAAGGTACTGGAAAGGCCTTCATCTGTTTCTAATTATTTATTTCTATCCCTTTCCTTATGTTGTTACTTTCTTTTCTGTAGTCCTCGTCCTCCCTACCTCTCACTCCTCTGTACCTCTTGTCTTTTCCACAGTCATTCAGGACAATTGCACTGTAGCCCATAATGTCATCACTCCCTAAATGACTTGGTTAAAAACATCAGGGGAAGACAACAGTATATCACTTAAATAGGGTGCTTTCTAACAAACAATTTGCTGAAACTTCTTGGCATATTAAAACGGTGTGCCAGACTGAGACTCAAACTCGGGACCTTTGCCTTTCATGGGCTCTACCATCTGAGATACCCAAGCATGACTCACAACCTGTACCCACAGTTTCAATTCTGCCAGTACCTTGTCTCCTACCTTCTGGAAACAATTTGTTATTTATGTAAATCAGGCTCGGCCTTAATTACAGCTTTAACTTATCTCTTAGACACGTGATGGATTTCATTTATAAAAGGGACATATTTTTTTGAATAACTGTCAAAGATAGCATCAATAAAATAGAGGCTGTTAATAATGACACCATGTAAGAGTCAGTCACCAAAACTGTCCACAGCTTTGCAGTTCATAACAAACCACATGCCAGTGGCTTAGGGTCATACTGCTTCCTTCAACTGTCTGGTTTTTCCAAAAAAAAAAAAAAAAAGGAAATTACACACATTTAAATCAAGTGATTGGCTGGTCAACTGATATCACCATACGGAGAGATCATATGGCCATGACAAGTGCTCATTTGAAGCACAAGAATTGTTTCTATGACAACTTGCACACCCACACCATGTATACCACCCTCTGGTATAATTGCTGATACCCTGCTTTTCTCATGTTCACTACCTAATCATTTACCTTTCCATGTACCCATCTCAACCTGCCAATACGCTATCATCAGTGCTTTCTCTTAATCTTGGCCCTTCTTTCGTCACCCTGTATCAAATGGGTATGTTAAAAAAGATGTATCATGAGGCTTGTAAAACATGAAAGTATAACAGTACTGCTCAAGAAACTCAAGTGGCTAGTTATCATTTGGGTTGACTGTGGACAAGTTATCCTGCCTGCATTATACATTCCATGAGGGGAGAATAAGCTATGAGGGATTTAAGCAAGTACAGAAGCATACAGACAACCAGTTTCCCTCTCTCCATATTCAAATGGAATAGGATATGGAGTGTATAATATCAGTAAAAGTTTTTCCGTTATACACTGTACAGTACTTAATTTCATACTTATGAAACATCTGCATGCCACGAGGAATTTCAGTCCTGTCTATGCCACTGCATTCCCTTTGTTTTGTTGAGACACAGAGCTGGTAAGCATTTCTTAACATGGCATTCTGAGGAGCCTAATATTTCATGTCGTGTCTGGTCTTACTTTCTACAAATTTACAGTTTGCTTTAGGATTAAACTCATTTATTCTAATAGCACAAGAGTTGGTGAATTGCCATATGTTAGCCTATACATGATTCATCTACATCTACATTTACATACATACTCCGCAATCCACCATATGGTGTGTGGCGGAGGGTACCTCGTACCTCAACTAGCATCTTCTCTCCCTGTTCCACTCCCAAACAGAACAAGGGAAAAATGACTGCCTATAAGCCTCTGTACGAGCCCTAATCTCTCTTATCTTATCTTTGTGGTCTTTCCGCGAAATGTAAGTTGGCGGCAAGAAATTGTACTGCAGGCAGCCTCAAATGTTGGTTCTCTAAATTTCCTCAGTAGCGATTCATGAAAAGAATGCCTCCTTTCCTCTAGAGACTCCCACCTGAGTTCCTGAAGCATTTCATTACACTCACTTGATGATCAAACCTACCAATAACAAATCTAACAGCCCGCCTCTGAATTGCTTCTATGTCCTCCCTCAATCCGACCTGATAGGGATCCCAAACGCTCGAGCAGTACTCAAGAATAGGTTGTATTTGTGTTTTATAAGCGGCCTCCTTTACAGATGAACCACATCTTCCCATAATTCTACCAATGAACCGAAGACGACTATCGCCTACCTCACAACTGCCATTACATGCTTGTCCCACGTCATATTGCTCTGCAATGTTACGCCCTAATATTTAATCGACGTGACTGTGTCAAACACTGCACTACTAATGGAGTATTCAAACATTACGGGATTCTTTTTCCTATTCAGTCTTGGAATTCAGTCATATTAGATTTTTTCATTACATGGATGAACATAAGACATCAACATGACATATAACTTCTCATCAGATGTGAAACACATGGAAAAAATTTATCACCAGCAGCAATAAGACAAAAAATTCATAATACACACCCATCTTTTCTATTTCAGCACCAGCATGGATAACATTAAATGCTGTCATTAAAGCACAAAATGCATCAAATGTCACAACTTGCCAATTTTGGTGCAGATTTTCCTCTGATTCCTGTTCAGAAGTGGAACATGAGAGACCTGCAACAAAAAGAAGCACACCTACAAAAACTGTATTACATTTAATCAGCTGCAGTACATGAACTGTTGCTGAAATTGTGCCGCCACAATGTGAGTCAATTAAAAAATTAAGTGGAAGTGTATTTCTCTGCAGCTAGCTTTCCAAATAACTGGAAAAATCAATTTATATCACAAGCAACATCAATGTGAATGATATGGTCTTATTTAAGACTTCTCTTACAACACTGATGTTACTTAAATGTCGATATGGTGATAACTCAGTAATTTAAACTGCACAATTCAAAACCCATAAGGGAGAAACAGCCATTCACAATATCCTCACACACGTGGGAGAATGTTACACATTGATGACGTATGAGTGTGATTACCAAGGATCATATTCCTGTGCAACTACAATGAGTTGACACCATTTAAGGAGTCAGAAATTGTGTCACAATAACTCCCATACAGACACCCTTATGAGATTCATATGAACCTTTACTGCTGATGCAGCAATTTCACTTCTGTTGTGCTCATGGCATCCACAGAAGGGGATGAAGGGGCTACTATTGGTAGGCAGTTTCAGTGCTAGGCATATGTTGGCTCATTATGGAAAAAATGTTACATGGCAGAAATGAACCGAATGTCCACTTGATGTGCATTCCAGATGGAAGTATCTGCCAGCTGGAAGAGGTTACTCCAGGAGCAATTGATAGAACAGGTTGCAGTCAGCTCCATATCGTGACTGATACAGGAAACTGTGTAAATTGTTACATCAGCACTGACAATATATGTCACCTGGGTTCTGGGGCCATATTCAGCTTTTTGCAGAGACTGGTGGACGTTGTTAAGACCTAGCTTCACTTGTGACGTCTGTGAACAGCTGTTGATTTGCAGCATTTGTTTGGAGGCCTGATCAGGACACACTATTCAGAACTGAGTGGAGTTCTAAAGCAGCCACTCCACTGGTTCTGTGATAAGACCAACTGTAGACTCCTTGACCTACACTACACAGTGGAGAGTTGTTAAAGGAAGCACCGAGACACTCTAGTAGACAAAGTAGCATCAGATAAACCAATTATTACCAAATATCACACACATCCATGCCCACGGCAGGACTCGAACCTGCGACCGTAGAGGTCGCACGGTTCCAGACTGTAGCGCCTAGAACTGCTCGACCACCCCGGCCGGCTCTGAAGTACATAGTAAGGGAATATTTGACAGCACATGGAATGTATAGTGGAAAAAACAGATTAGATAATTCAGGAGGAGAAGTGTTTATGGTGACACACGGAAGTATTAGGTCTAGCAGGATCCAAAAATAATCCAACTGAGAACTAATTCATCTGTATAGAAGCTATAGTACAACTAAAAATGCTCAGATAATTTTTATGTCAATTATATTTGCTCTGTCTTGGTGATGACAAAACTTAAGCACCAGAGGGTGATGTCACTGACAACATTCCATGAACATTGAACGCAGATGGGCTGCAGGGGTATCTCAGCCCCAGGTAACCACACAAAGTGTAGGTACTTCATGCAGAGAGCCAGATTAGGTTCTAACATGCCCACACTAATGGCACCAAGTTGAAAGAACATCTGCAGCAGCCAAAGGTTCAAGGTTTCAGCTACCTTTAAATCTGAGAAAAAGCTCTACATTTTACAAAACACTACTACTAAACTGTGATAGATCTTACCAGTTTAACAGTAGATACATATTTTGTGTCTGCCTAACAATTCTCTTTCAGTTTGTATCATTCAGCCTCCACAGTTTCCTTGCCAGAACAAAAATGTTTTCTGCTGAATGTTCATGTAACACTTAAGCCATTATTGTCACACATACACAATTTGCCTGCACTAGTTCCTGCAAAAAATATCTTCAAAGAAGTCTACTGACATACATTTTCAAGCAATGCTTGTTATTTCACACTTTCATCATGTTTGTGGCCTTCCAAGTAGTGATACAGAGGTGAAAGTTTCGTGATCTACAATGTTATGAAAGTTATTTCCCAGCTTTGATTTAGGTGGCCTGTCCACTACAGACATTTGTCTATAGCCAATGGTCTATGTCAGGTCTTTTACATGTTGTCAATTACTGATAACTGTACCTTTCTTACTATCTCTCTTTTGAACACCATTAAGTTTTCTTTCTTTATATTTGGTAACAGTTCAAGTTTGTACATCTGTTGGAGCACAGAGCAGATAGAGTAGTACATCCTGATCTTAGTAATGGACATAATTATGGGTGTAAGTACACTATTAAACAATGGAAAGTCCACAACAGAAACAACATCTGTATTATGAAAAGGATAAATTGGTACTCACCACATGCAGGAGACACTGAATCACAGAAAGGCACAATGAAAAGAGTGCTGCCCATTTAGGCTTCCAGCCAAAAGACCTTCTACTGAAGTAGAAAACACAGACATATATTCAAACAAGTACAGCTCACACACAACTGCTTTCTGGCCACTTTGACCAGACTCAGTGGCCAGACAGTAATCGTGTGTGTGTGTGTGTGTGTGTGTGTGTGTGTGTGTGTGTGTGTGTGAATTCAGAAGGCTCTTTGACCAATAACTTAAATGAATAGTAGACTTTTCATTGTGCCCATCTGTGACTCAAAATCTCCTCTATAGGATGAGTAGAAATTTGTCTTTTTTCATATTATTGTTGTTAAGTACACTATTACATTCTTTCTGTTATGGCCATTAATCATGTTCTGTAACTAAACAAAACTCCAAGATTTCTTACCTGTTCACCATTCCTAAATTCCTGGACCCTGTACATTTATCAGTTTCTAAGGACTAATTTTAGTTTCTTTCCAGGAAAGGTTTACACTTTCAGTTTTGCCTTGGGTGATTAGAAACCATATATTCCTAACTTAGCTTTTAACAGTGATGTACCTTTCTATCATTAATTCAGTCAGATCATTTAGATGCACTACACCACTCTCATAAGTCATACTACAGTATTCCATGCTATTAATTTTTAGGCTCCTGCACCTACACAATTTGCTCTCCCATATAACTTCCTTTAATTCTAGACTGACAAACATATAGGCTAGTGCATCTCCTTGCCTGAGTTCAATTGTGAATTTAAGTTTTCCAGATGTTTGTCCTGAAAATCTGATCGTACCTTAAGAACACTATATACTACTAAATCAGCACAAGACTTGTCAAAGGAAGACCCACTTTCTTTTATCATTCTGCTGTTATCTGGCATTCAACAAAGGTTCTCTTATTATGAGAATATAGTATTTTGTGGTGACATTCTGAGATAAATGTTTCTTGGATTTCACACCATAATACATTTGTGTGTAAACTCAGGCTTTCAACAACTTCCATTTTATTATCTCAAAAAGTATTACAGTTAACTCCTGATGATAATTAATCTCAGGATCCATGTCGTCAAATGCAATTTTAGCACTATATATAAGTATGTTTAAAACTCTGTTTTGAGCTGGATGATGAAAGTATTTTGTGCACTGAGATATACGTCAGTACATGTTGACTTTCAGTAAACAGACTAGCCAAACTGCCCACTGGGATTAGCATTCCAGCGAAAAAATTTGTAAATGGTAATTTTCCTTCTCTCTACATCTCAGCAGTGAGTTTGATATTATTGCGCATACCGTTCATATGAACAATGAACAAATGAAGTGTCACTCTTATTGGTCAACACTTTGATGAATTAAGTTTCACTGAAAATTTATTGTGCACCTGGAGCAGGATTTTGAAGGGGTGGGAGTTAAGGGGGTGGAGTGGAGAAGAATTGCAGACTGTTGAGCTCAGACTGCCTTTGAATGATTCTATAGTTGTTGCAGCTGAATAAAATAAACTCACAAAACCATTCAATCATTAATAATCATGGTGAAATTTAATACTGACACAAAAACTTATCCAAAACCAAGAAAGAATAGGCATACTTGTCTCATCTTTTTTTGAGAAATAGCTGATTGGCTGAAAAGTAAGCTATTGTCAGTTGTATTAATTACTGTGTGTTACATATGATTTTACGAGTAATCATTGATTTTTTGCTGTAGGTTTATCTGTTCTATCAAGGTTTTATTTTCTTATAATTGTGAGTTTTGCAGAAACAATTCTCCACTTTCTACAGAACATAGATAAAACATGTACAAAAAATTATTCAAATTAAGCCACAAAGAAAATAAGCTTGCAGTAACTTACATCGTCTATAGCACAACATTTCTTTCACTTTATCCCACTGAGTGTCAGCCAAATTTGTAATGCAGTGGAGAACTGCTAATGTGCTGTGGTTTTTTGCAAGCAACAATAAACTTGTGTTACTTATGACATCTGTTTGCCAGTATGGTTTACACCATTCTGAAAATGTTTTCTGATATTGGAGTGCCACAATTATTTGACCAAGTACAGAATCCACATCAATCTGCAAACCGCAAAAGTAAGTTGCATTATACTAACAGATAAAAATATAAAAAAACAGAAGATACATATCTCACTTAAATTGCTACTATTTTTATACTGTATGCAAGAAGTTTACTGGTATTTTGAAAGCTGTTTGAGGTATTAACAACTTCAACAGTTGTAAGTGCCTCCAGATTCCCAGACAGTGGTTTACATTAAGACAGTGATTTACAGTAGAAAATAAGGGTCTACGTATTTTATTAAATATATTCACAGAGCATTTTTGAGTAATTCCATTGAGAAATGATCCCATACAGCTTGTGTCAGAAGGTACTGTGCACTTCTACACGCAGGACACTGGAGTACTTTAGAATGAAGCACACAGCCCTTCACAATCTCTGTAGGTCAGGTATGTCTATCACCTTACCTGGGATGCTCTGACTGTTTCTGTTAGAAATTGGCAACCCCACAAGCTATTTCATCATGGCCACTGCTTACAGAGCTATTTGACTGCACCCCTGTTGAGTTTGCAGATGCATTTCCAAGTTGATGTGGCTCAATGTCACGGACATCTCAAAATTTCTACATGTCTGTCGCCTATACAGCACAATGTGAGAAATAACCTTCCAGGCTTTATGACAAATGTTTGGCATAGAGGGCCCCCACACACAAGTCTCTAATACCAGCACTCAGTTTACTCCTGCATACAACAGGGTATTACTCATTTACTGACCGCCCCACTCCATCTGCATTTGAAAGATGATGATGAGCATACAGTGGGGACTTTCAAAGAAAAAACAAAAGCAGCTCTCACATCCATACCAACAGAAAATGAATTGTCTTGTTGAGCACCTATAGGGTCATACTGAAATATGAGAAGAGCCCCTTATAACTCCAGTATGGTCGGCCACTCCACCTCATGACAGGAAGCAGCCCTGCACCTGGCACTGCCATGTGGGCCTCGCACTATTGCCGCCAACCTAAATAGGTTCCCAAAAGCATCAGAGGTACACACAGCAACAGAATGCTCACATCCATGGATGTTGCCTATAATCAAAACCAAAACCAACTCCATCCTTCATGACACATTAAACCTCACAATCTTTAGTAAGGTGTGCCATCTATGTAGCCACAAACCCAACTGCATCCTCTGCTATCACATTACGGCTTACAAAGGTGATAATTCAGGACAACACTGGGATGGTCCACACAGTCAGCCACAGCAGAGCTATCTCTGGCAGGCCCTACACCCTCATTTGATTCTGATGCAATCAACCCTCCACTGAACCAGCAGATTCTGGCACTGTTCCCCACAGATGGCATCTTACACCCCCAATGTATTCCTCGGCTGGAACTGAGATTTAAACTAGTGACCCTCCTTCCAAGACTCAGCCAGCACTAACTGGGGTATTTCAATCTACACTCCTGGAAATTGAAATAAGAACATCGTGAATTCATTGTCCCAGGAAGGGGAAACTTTATTGACACATTCCTGGGGTCAGATACATCACATGATCACACTGACAGAACCACAGGCACATACACACAGGCAACAGAGCATGCACAATGTCGGCACTAGTACAGTGTATATCCACCTTTCGCAGCAATGCAGGCTGCAATTCTCCCATGGAGACGATCGTAGAGATGCTGGATGTAGTCCTGTGGAACGGCTTGCCATGCCATTTCCACCTGGCGCCTCAGTTGGACCAGCGTTCGTGCTGGACATGCAGACCGCGTGAGACGACACTTCATCCAGTCCCAAACATGCTCAATGGGGGACAGATCCGGAGATCTTGCTGGCCAGGGTAGTTGACTTACACCTTCTAGAGCACGTTGGGTGGCACGGGATACATGCGGACGTGCATTGTCCTGTTGGAACAGCAAGTTCCCTTGCCGGTCTAGTAATGGTAGAACGATGGGTTCGATGACGGTTTGGATGTACCGTGCACTATTCTGTGTCCCCTCGACGATCACCAGAGGTGTACGGCCAATGTAGGAGATCGCTCCCCACACCATGATGCCGGGTGTTGGCCCTGTGTGCCTCGGTCGTATGCAGTCCTGATTGTGGCGCCCACCTGCACGGTGCCAAACACGCATACGACCATCATTGGCACCAAGGCAGAAGCGACTCTCATCGCTGAAGACGACAAGTCTCCATTCGTCCCTCCATTCACGCCTGTCACGACACCACTGGAGGCGGGCTGCACGATGTTGGGGTGTGAGCGGAAGACGGCCTAACGGTGTGCGGGACCGTAGCCCAGCTTCATGGAGATGGTTGTGAATGGTCCTCGCCGATACCCCAGGAGCAACAGTGTCCCTAATTTGCTGGGAAGTGGTGGTGCGGTCCCCTACGGCACTGCATAGGATCTTACGGCCTTGGCGTGCATCCGTGCATCGCTGCAGTCCGGTCCCAGGTCGACGGGCACGTGCACCTTCCACCGACCACTGGCGACAACATCGATGTACTGTGGAGACCTCACGCCCCACGTGTTGAGCAATTCGGCGGTACGTCCACCCGGCCTCCCGCATGCCCACTATACGCCCTCGCTCAAAGTCCGTCAACTGCACATACGGTTCACGTCCACGCTGTCGCGGCATGCTACCAGTGTTAAAGACTGCGATGGAGCTCCGTATGCCACGGCAAACTGGCTGACACTGACGGCGGCGGTGCACAAATGCTGCGCAGCTAGCGCCATTCGACGGCCAACACCGCGGTTCCTGGTGTGTCCACTGTGCCGTGCGTGTGATCATTGCTTGTATAGCCCTCTCGCAGTGTCCGGAGCAAGTATGGTGGGTCTGACACACCGGTGTCAATGTGTTCTTTTTTCCATTTCCAGGAGTGTATATATGATATCTCAACAAGGGAGGGATGCTGTAAATAACAGCAATACAGCCACAAAGTGAGGGAGAGATGATCTATATACTTATACAAAAGGTAGTGTAGCAAGTGGGAAGTTTCCCATTGGAGTGGAACTGCAAGTACATCCCCCAACTGCCAGATCATAGCATTCGTCATGACAATGTCAATTTGCAGATGATGGGATTCTGCAACACATTTTATTCATGTGTCGGCTGCAAACCAGTTGGATTTCATGTTATACTAGATACTTGGCATCTGGATTGGAGATGCTAATGATTTCAGACTAGTAACTCAATATCTTTGTATTTCTGTTATACCCACAACACAAAAGATATGACCAACATAACTGTGGTTTTTCCCTCCAACATTTTCTTAAGTCCTACAGAAAACCTCCAATTCCAGTCCTCCATCTGATTCAGCTATCTTCCAAGTCTCCTGCATCCTTGCCACACAGAACCCCCCCCTCCCCCCTCCTCCCTCTCTCCCTCTCTCTCTCTCTCTCTCTCTCTCTCTCTCTCTCTCTCTCTCTCTCTCTCTCTCTCTCTCTCTCCCCCCTCCTCCTCCTCCTCTATTATCCACATGCTTCTCCCTAACCTTAATTTCATTTTCAGTTCCCTCATCTCACTCTTTCTTGTGCTCCTTCTGCTCTGTGTGTTATATGAGAAAAAGGTGAAAAATTCTCAGCCTGACAGTGAAAAACTGATTTAAAAGTCAAAATTAATAGATTTTCAACATATTCCCCTTTTTAGCCAATGCAATTTGTCCATATTTTTCCAAGGATTACAGTGTATTTCTAAACTGAGATATCACCATCTATGATGGTGGTAACCTCTTTCTTGCCCCAAAATTTTTCCAGACACAAATTTCTTTGGATATGGGAACAGATGAAAGGCAAATGGAGCCAACTCTGATGAATAAGCTGAATGTTTCAACAATTTTTACTTCAGATCCCTCAATTTTCCCCAGGTATTTTTAACTTTTCTAGGTTTCTTAGAAAATATTGATTATAAGCTTTCTGGAACATTGAAGAATCTCTTTTTCCTTTTTTTCTCAATCTGTTGGCTCCCATATACTTCTTTACTAATGTTTTGTTTCTGAAATTCTGGGGCCAGATCAGTTTTCAGCAAGAATGTGGTGTCCAGAATCAGTTACTATTTTAAAACTGGTGCAAACATTGCTGAGAAATTCATTTTTGCATTTGCTTTTGGTCAGAATTCATAAATGCAGCATTCACCTTGCACAAAGCTTTGTCATAATAATTTTTTGAATGTAAACTGGACATTTAGTCTGTAATCTTCCAATCCCAAACTGTGCACTTTATCAATGTTTTCATATGTGAATGCAGTTTTAGGACATTCTTCCCATGTTTCATCTTCAAGAGAAATACAGCCATGTTTTGGTTTAACTTCTGTTGGTGATATAGTATCTAAAACAAAGACTCTCATGATGACATATATTCTAGTTTATCCATTTAGACTAAACACAAACAAGACAACTACTCTACGAACTATTCCACATATGAAATTGACATTGATCACCTTTAAGCCATGACAGGAACTTTGCATCACATGCTGTGATGGTGCAAGAATGTGTCTGTTTAGATAAACAACTAATCTATTACATAAAAGCATTAATAGGGGTTTTGAGAAACCTTGTATCAATGAAACTGATCTGTAGTTGGTGGTGTCACCCTCATCGCCATTCATGTACACTGGCACAACCCTGCTTATCTTCAGTTTTTGTGGAAAAATTCCATCTCTGAAAGAGATATTTGTTATATCCAGAAATGATGGGATTATTTGCTCACTTATTAGTATATTATGTGATTCTATGTTTAATCATCAACACCTGATTTCTGGGCCTTCAGTTTCTGGAGAGTTTTTCACAGTTCATTTTTAGGGACAGGTTTCAAGATGATGGTGCTCTACGATATATATATATATATATATATATATATATATATATATATATATATATATATATATATATATATATATATGGTTTATATTAAAAACAAAGATTCCAAGACTTACCAAGCGGGAAAGCGCCGGCAGACAGGCACATGAACAAAACACACAAACACACACACAGAATTACTGGCTTTCGCAACCGATGGTTGCTTCTTCAGGAAGGAGAGGGAAAGACGAAAGGATGCGGGTTTTAAGGGAGAGGGTAAGGAGTCATTCCAATCCCGGGAGCGGAAATGACTCCTTACCCTCTCCCTTAAAACCCGCATCCTTTCGTCTTTCCCTCTCCTTCCTGAAGAAGCAACCATCGGTTGCGAAAGCCAGTAATTCTGTGTGTGTGTTTGTGTGTTTTGTTCATGTGCCTGTCTGCCGGCGCTTTCCCGCTTGGTAAGTCTTGTAATCTTTGTTTTTAATATATTTTTCCCATGTGGAAGTTTCTTTCTATTTTATATATATGGTTTCATATCCTTCTCTTTTGGGCTGTTCTTTCCAGTTTTAAGAAGACCTTTACCACACTTATGTTATTATCACTAAATATGTTTATTATTTCTGTATCATCTGTAGCCACTGTATTGTCCGTTTTCAATATAAAATTTATTTTTACTTCATACAAAAATATACTTGATGGCAGACTGGTCATTTTTATAATATAAAGAAAAACAGAAAAAAAGCATTATATGTCAACTGTTATTATTACATAGAATATGTTCTGTACATAAAAGTTAATGAGAAACACACCATTTAAATTTTGTTACATGAAGCAACTCATCAAGTGTAGTATAAGGACATACTGTGACATGAAAACAGCTTTGTATCCTGTTAAGATACTTGTAAGATAGGCGCAAACATCCATCCACTAGAGTCCACAGAGGTGATGGCAGTTACATAATTAAATTTATCATATCAAACAACATTAAACATAATATACAAAGAATGTTAAAAGCCTTACTGATGTTGATAAAATAATCAGCCTATGAACGGTCACGAGATGGGAAGAATATTGGAAAAGACAGATAACATTCTACATGAGCTGGCTGACATTTGATATCAGAAGCATAATTTAAGGCGTATATCAGTAAAGTGTGAAATTGCTTATAAAAATTAAATATAAAAATTATGCAATTTCATACTTCACTTATATATGCATTTAAATGTGCAGATATTATTGCCTCCATGTTATACTGTATTAACATTTATTTAAAATCTTTGTCTTGTTTTTGATCCTTTTCCCATGTAATATCCACACATAAAAATGTTTCTCTTCATATTTGTTTGTCACAAATTTGCAACTTTTTCCAGAAAGATGCTGATACTGCCACCTGGTGATCTGTGTACACAAAACTCTCTTAAGTCATTTGTTACTACACCAGGAATTTCAAGATCTTTGTCTTTAGCAATGGGTGGCCTCAAGCCATTACTGTTTATAATATTTAGGGGTTCCTTGTTTAAATATACATACCTTTATGTTTGAATCTACAGAAGTAACTGGATAAGACATAGTTCTTTTTTGTCTTATTACCTATCTGACTTCCAGTTGGCTCACATTCATTAGTACATAATATGTCTGGTTGTATTTCATTTGTGAACCTTCAGCTTCTAGTTACTTACATATGGAATACTCTATGTAGTATTGTTATACACTTTTCTTTTTGCTGGCAGTTTTGGACTGTATTCTAAGTGTACATTCTGTAGTTTCTTCTTTTTTGGCTGGTGCAAGACCCTCAAAAACTTCCTGTGTTGTTCTCACAAGTGATTTCCACTTGCTGATCGCACACCATTTTTGTGTTTACTTACAGAGGTTTTAGTTGCAATGCCTCCTTTGCTTCTGCTCTTGCATGCCCAAATCAGTTTGTAATTTACAATTGATTGATGAATACATTGATGTTTGTAGTTTTCAATTGTTCTGCATCATTTGCCTCTGTCCTCTTTGGTTTAAATCATCTCATAAGTTGCATCTGTCTGACTGCCAAATTGATATGGTAAAGTTTAGGATGCTCTCCTTTCTCCAGCGCTGTTGTTTTGGCTTGAACTACTTCATAATTTACATTGTCCTCTCAATTTTGCTATCTACATCTCATTTTCTTAATACATGTGTACATATTTTTTCGTTCAAAAACACATTTAAATGGAGTTCATGAACAGGATGGTATCTTCACTCCAATCAGGTAACATTGATAAGTTCAAGTACATATTTATGTCATATTCATTTTCATAGTGCTGATTTTACAGTTTATAAATTACCAAAATGTTAAATCATGATGATGTGAAATGTTCACAATGACAAAAAGTGTTTGAGTTGATTAGTTTAAGCACTTTTCCATACATATGACATTTGAACAATCAAACAACACAATAAAATGTCATTTTCCAAACCTATTACTTTGACAAATTTTGTTGAGTTTGAGATTTCACATATATCAGAAACACATTATCTGTTGCAAAAGGTATTTTGTATTTGAAACAAAGGTGTCTACAATTTTCTGTACAATCAAAATATTTCTAAGGAATTTGTGGAATATGCCACAGTAAAATGACCTTTCCAAAGAAAGCAGACAGAAATTATGTTTTATGTTGTTCAAGCTTTTCCAAACATTCATTCAACAATTACCAAAAAAGTTAAGAAAAGTAATACACAAGTAAAACCTCTGTAGATAGTGTGGCCACCACTGAATTTTGTAAAAGGCAAATTTTTCATTTGACAACTAACATGTAGTGTTGTTGCATTTTACACACAACACAGTACATCAATTCTTGGAAAGGAGATAATTCTAAACTTCATGCCAAGTGCTCCATAATACACTGCTCAAAAACATTCTGCACCATTTTCATGACTTGCATAGTTCATATTTCTTTGATATGAAAATTGTTACTGAATACTCTTTGGATGGCAGCAAACTGTTATATAAAGCCATGTGTGTAAAAGAAGTAATAGTAAACCTACATTCTCTATACAGTTCAATAGTGTGTGCTGTGTCTGCATTTGTGAATGGGACATGCAGATGGTCTATATTGTTCATTCTGCCAAGAGGTCTCTGAAGTTCATTTCACATTATGTGATGAACCAAGTAGAACACAACCCACTTCTTACAAATAACCATGTGATGAACCAAGTAGAACATAACCCACTTCTTACAAATAACCAAAACACTCAATATGACTGCACAAAAACTGAATCAGAAATACTCTTTTTATCAGTGGACATGTGTTAGGAGAGTTGTTCCCATCAACCTGCACCATAATCTGTATGAATTAAATAAACTGACACCACCTGGAAGCTTCCATTTTCATTGGTTATTGGCCACAGAATTGATCACTATAAACAGTTCCACTAAAAGTCACCAGCATCCAGTATGTGATGTTCAACCAATGCATACAACATTGGTGTGCAAAACTTAAGCATGGAAGTAACAGTTGCATGAGATGTCACTGCAACATAGCTCTACAAAACTTGTACTGTATATAGAAAGAACTGCTGCAGTGTAGTAGAGAAGGTAAGAAATACACAATGAGATGAACAAAAATGTCACTTTTATACAAAGACAAGTCACTATTACTTATAACGGTCCACTGGACATGATAAAAGGTGGGACATGGTTCTTAATGGGGGTGTGCGTTCAACATGGATGGCAATGCATGCTCTGTGGAGTGCTCCCATGCCGGTTTCACAGTTGGTAAGGGGTTCTTGTGGTAGGACATCCCATTCCTCCACCAGCACAGCTGAAAACTGCTGGATGGTCATTGGTACAAGTGGACATGCTGTAAAACATACCCCCAATGCATTCCACATTTTCTCCATGGGACTTCATTTGGGGGAATCGGCAGGCCAGTCCATTTGCCGAGTATCCTCTCATTCCAAGAGTTCCACCACCTGAGCTGTTTGATGCAGTAATGCACTGTCATCCACAAAATTGAATTCAGGTCTGAGTGCACCTCTAAAAAGACACACATGAGGAAGGCGTACAGTGTCACAAAAACATTGACTGGCGAGCGTACATTGTGAAAAGATTTGGAGGTCAGTATACCAATGCAACACTATGACTCTCCACACCATAACACCTTAACCATCAAAACAATCCTATTTGACACTGTTCATGGGTGCATTATGTACCCTCATATGGCAAGAGGTGGGAAAACGTAATGCACCCAGGAACATTGTTGAACACGACTGTGTTGGTGGTCCAGGTGTTGTTGTGTAGGGAGGCATAATGTTGCATTAGTGTGCTGGTCTCCATCTCTTTGAACACTGTACACTCATCAGTCAATTATTGTGACATTGCACTCCGTCCCCATGTGCCTTTTCAGAGGTGCATCTGGGCCTGATTTCATTTTAATGGGTGACAATGTATGACCACATTGAACAGTACGGGTGGAGGAGTTCTTGGAAATAGAGGATATTAGAAGAATGGAATCGCTTGCTTATGCCATTGACCTGAATACCACGAGCATGTGTGGCATGCATTGGGTAGACATTTTGCAGCAAGTCCACAGGAGCCTATGACTAGCCAGCAGTTTTCAGCTATGCTTGTGGAGGAAAGGAGTACCTATCAGCAAGCTACAAAAATAAATATGCAACTACTGTATGCCTCATCTGAAAATGTGACTGAAGAAGCTACAAAATTAGTTTATGGAAATAAATATTTCATATGTCACTGGTCACAGTTATCTGTATTTATACACAGTTACTAATCTGTTACATAACTGTATGAAATATCTACATACTCCAAGTGTCTCTTACCTGTAACTTGGCAATAATCCTGTCAATCATGTGAAAGACAGCACTGTCTCCTGAAAATATCTCCCAGATTTGGAGTATCACCAGTGGATAGATGTTATTCATAAATAAACTGGTTCCTAGGTGTGAAAAACTTACATTTCCTTTCCCTGTTGACTGGCATACAAGATCCTGTTAAATCAACACAATTTAAATCATTACAGTAAAGCTTTTAGAATAAATTTAAAGTGAAATAACTAGTTTCTTTAAGGTGGGATGAATTGGTCATGTGATATGTTAAACACTATAACCACAGATGGAAGCTGTTTAGTTTCAAATCAATGCAATAATTTTCAGATCGGAGGGAATGTTAAAAAAGATACATAGCTGGTAATATAATTACTAACACCTATGTAACAAATAGCAGTGATAAGTGGTGGTAGTTAGTGTTTAACGTCCCGTCGACAACGAGGTCATTAGAGAAGGAGCGCAAGCTCGGGTTAGGGAAGGATTGGGAAGGAAATCGGCCGTGCCCTTTCAAAGGAACCATCCCAGCATTTGCCTGAAATGATTTAGGGAAATCACGGAAAACCTAAATCAGGATGGCCAGAGACGGGATTGAACCGTCGTCCTCCCAAATGCGAGTCCAGTGCGCTAACCCAGTGATAAGTAAAGGGAAGGATAAAGAGTACAAAAGAAGAAAAATGGGGGAAGAGCAAGTTCTGGGTAAAATAAAATGAGCAGAAGTACAGAGAATGTGAAGTGAGCAGAAGAATAAGTTGGAAATAGAGGGTAAAACAAGCGTGCAAAATGTATGAGAAGTAAGTAAACACAGGAGACAGGAAACATAATCCTAGTGTGGCCAAAAAGCTGGTGACAGATATAGAAACAGATATGAGACAAAGGGAGATTATAATTAAAGTTGCAGTTTCAAAATGCTGTAAAAAAGAACCACTGCTCACAATGGCATCAAATGTGAATGGACAAACATTTTATCACTAGATAGCACTGTACGCATCAGGATGTACAAAACGAAAGATGAGGGCTATGCAGCTGTTCCTCAGTTTGGGTCTGAGATACTTGGCATGACTGTCATGATGTAGGATTTCATGCTGCTGGTAAAGTTCTGTTACAAGAATTGTGACTGAGCACCAGTAGCTCTGCAGAAGTTCTGGACACTCACAAGTATCAAAAAAGGCATTGGTCTGACGGGTTTGGAGAAAATGATAATGAAATTCAAAAAGACAGGTTCTCTTGAAGAGCAATATGACTGAGGGAGGAAAACAACTGATATGAAATCAGTAGAAGATGTGACCACAGTACTGCAAGTGGGATCAAGCAGTGATGTGCAAACACACAGTGCACAGGAAATTGTCCGAGCTTTGACCATGGCTATGAGCACAATGCATCCCCCATTCTATCCATACAAAATTACCCATGTTGAAGAGTTGCTTCATGCTGACCTGCTAGTAAGGCAAACATTTGCTCTAGAATTTCTTGCTTGCATGGAAGTGGACAACGAATGGTCACAGAACGTTCTGTAGACAGAAAAAGCCCATTTCAAAAGCCAAGGCATGTCAATACACAAAAATGCACAATATCGGCAATGGAAAATCCACTTGTACATCAACTGGCACCACTTCATTCTGCAAAAGTGTGTGGTGTGGGTTGATGCCATCATTTACTGTAGGGCCATATTATTTCAAGGAGGTGTGTCCTGTGGGTCCTGTTACTTGCACCATCACTGGTGAATGTTATGAGTGTCTTTTGCATATTAAAATCATTACATGCCTTTAACAGCATGGATGTGTGGGTAGGATCATTTTTATGCAAGACAGCACTCCTCCACATATTACACAAGTGAAGCAGCTGCTGCAGAGGCATTTTGGAAATTCTAGAATTATCAACCATCATTTCCCTACAGCCTGGTCATGCAAATCACCTGATCTGGATCAGTGACTTCTGGCTGTGAGGTTGCCTGAAAGATGCCATGTTCAGTGCTCTGATTACATATGTAGGTGAACTGAAGGCACGCACTGTGCAACAAATTCTGAACATGAGCCCAGAGACACCCCAATTTGAACATGGTGTGTCTGGATTTCAACTTGAGGCAGAAAATGGTGGCCACCATAATGAACATCTTATGCCGGGGTCACGGTAGAGTAAAAACTCAATTTCATTGTTGCCTTTATTAGCGTTTTTGTCCTCAGGACATTTAAAAACTGAGTTTTCCCATCTGAGGTGGTATGAATTTGCTGTGGTGGATGGGCTTACCTAATTAATAGTATCAAAACTATTCAATGCTAAAGCTGTGTTGTCATGCGCATTGCCCAGTATGGTTGGTTTAATGTGCAACCCATAGCCACTGTACTGAGATTCACCTGTCATTTATTCTCAACATCCGCTATCGGGTGGAGAAATGTAGGGTCCCTCTGAATAAGTCAGGCGTGCACTACACACTGGAAGTGGCAACAAGGGTAGCAGAGTAAGTGTGGAGTGCACATGGGGGTTTTTTAGGTTAGAGAACTCCCTCCCTAGGCCCAACAAGATGCCTCCTGAGACACGGCAAGGTAGGAGTAGGCAAAATCCAACAGGGAATAACATTAATGTGATAATAGTAAACTGCAGGAGCGTCTATAGAAAGGTCCCAGAACTGCTCTCGTTAATAAACGGTAACATCGCCCATATAGTACTAGGGACAGAAAGTTGGCTGAAACCATATGTAAACAGTAATGAAATCCTAAACTCAGATTGGAATGTATACCGCAGAGACAGGCTGGACAGTGAAGGGGGAGGCCTGTTTATAGCGATAAGAAATGCAATAGTATCGAAGGAAATTAACGGAGATCCAAAATGTGAAATAATTTGGGTGAAGGTCACGGTTAAAGTAGGCTCAGACATGGTAATTGGGTCTCTCTATAGGCCCCCTGGCTCAGCAGCTGTTGTGGCTGAGCACCTGAAGGATAATATGGAAAATATTTCGAGTAGATTTCCCCACCATGTTATAGTTCTGGGTGGAGATTTTCATTTGCCGGATATAGACTGGGAGACTCAAACGTTCATAACGAGTGGCAGGGACAAAGAATCCAGTGAAATTTTTTTAAGTGCTTTATCTGAAAACTACCTTGAGCAGTTAAACAGAGAATCGACCTTCTGGTGACAAACAGAACCAAACTATTTGAAACAGTTAACACAGAACAGGGAATCAGCGATCATAAAGCGGTTACGGCATCGATGATTTCAGCCATAAACGGGAATATTAAAAAAGGTAGGAAGATTTTTCTGTTTAGCAAAAGTGACAAAAAGCAGATTTCAGAGTACCTGACGGCTCAACACAAAAGTTAGTACAGATAGTGTTGAGGATCAGTGGACAAAGTTCAAAACCATCGTACAATATGCGTTAGATGAGTATGTGCCAAGCAAGATCGTAAGAGGTGGAAAAGAGCCACCGTGGTACAACAACTGAGTTAGAAAACTGCTGCAGAAGCAAAGGGAACTTCACAGCAAACATAAACATAGCCAAAGTCTTGCAGACAATCAAAAATTACGTGAAGCGAAATGTAGTGTGAGGAGAGCTATGCGAGAGGCATTCAATGAATTCAACAGTAAAGTTCTATGTACTGACTTGGCAGAAAATCCTAAGAAATTTTGGTCTTGCGTCAAAGCGGTAGGTGGATCAAAACAAAATGTCCAGACACTCTGTGACCAAAATGGTACTGAAACAGAGGATGACAGGCTAATGGCAGAAATACTAAATGTCTTTTTCCAAAGCTGTTTCACAGAGGAAGACTGCGCTGTAGTTCCTTCTCTAGATTGTCGTACAGATGACAAAATGGTAGATATCGAAATAGATGACATGGGGATAGAGAAACAATTAAAATCGCTCAAAACAGGAAAGGCCACTGGGCGTGATGGGATACCAGTTCAATTTTACAGAGAGTACGTGAAGGAACTTGCCCCCCTTCTTGCAGTAGTGTACAGTATGTCTCTAGAAGATCGTAGCATTCCAAAGGATTGGAAAAGGGCACAGGCCATCCCCATTTTTAAGAAGGGACATCGAACAGATGTGCAGAACTACACACCTATATGTCTAACGTCGATCAGTTGTAGAATTTTGGAACACGTACTATGTTCAAGTATAATGACTTTTCTGGAGACGAGAAATCTACTCTGTAGGAATCAGCATGGGTTTTGAAAAAGACGGTCATGTGAAACCCAGCTCGCGCTATTCGTCCACGAGACTCAGAGGGCCATAGACACGGGTTCACTGGTAGATGACGTGTTTCTTGACTTCCGCAAGGCGTTCGATACAGTTCCTCACAGTAGTTTAATGAACAAAGTAGGAGCATATGGACTATCAGACAAATTGTGTGATTGGATTGAAGAGTTCCTAGATAACATAACACAGCATGTCATTTTCAATGGAGAGAAGTCATCCGAAGTAAGAGTGATTTCAGGTGTGCCACAGGGGAGTGTCATAGGACTGTTGCTATTCACAATATACATAAATGACCTTATGGATGACATCAGAAGTTCACTGAGACTTTTTGCCAATGATGCTGTGGTGTATTGAGAGGTTGCAGCAATGTAAAATTGTACTGAAATGCAGGAGGATCTGCAGCGAATTGACGCATAGTGCAGGGAATGGCAACTGAATCTCAATGTAGACAAGTGTAATGTGTTGCGAATACATAGAAAGATAGATCCCTTATCATTTAGCTACAGAATAGCAGGTCAGCAACTGGAAGCAGTTAATTCCATAAATTATCTGGGAGTACGCATTAGGAGTGATTTAAAATGGAATGATCATATAAAGTTGATCGTCGGTAAAGCGGATGCCAGACTGAGATTCATTGGAAGAATCCTAAGGAAATGCAATCCAAAAACAAAGGAAGTAGGTTACAGTACGCTTGTTCACCCACTGCTTGAATACTGCTCAACAGTGTGGGATCCATACCAGATAGGATTGATAGAAGAGATAGAGAAGATCCAAAGGAGAGCAGCGCGCTTCATTACAGAATCATTTAGTAATCGCAATAGGGTTACGTAAATGATAGATAAACTCCAGTGGAAGACTCTGCAGGAGAGACGCTTAGTAGCTCAGTACGGGCTTTTGTTAAAGTTTTGAGAACATACCTTCACCGAAGAGTCAAGCAGTATATTGCTCCCTCCTACGTATATCTCGCAAAGAGAGCATGAGGATAAAATCAGAGAGATTAGAGCCCACACAGAAGCATACCGACAATCCTTCTTTCTACTAACAATACGAGACTGGAATAGAAGTGAGAACCGATAGAGATACTCAGGGTACCCTCCGCCACACACCGTCAGGCGGCTTGCGGAGTATGGATGTAGATGTGTAATTGAACCTACTCATTTTCTCATTATTACAGGGCTATCTAGTGGAAAAATTTTCATTAATTTTCTCATCCAAAATGTTTCCTCCTTTGTTGATAATATTCCATTCAAAATTGACATCATTCTGAGCAGCAAGTGGTTTTTTTATACAGTATTTTGAAACTGGAATTTTGATTATAATCAGCTTGTACATCTCATTCGACAAAGTAAAACTACAAGTTAGTCAATGCAGAAATAGTCAAACTAACAACAGTGATACAAAAAGATTTTTGTATCAAGAGTAGAATGGGTCTCATAGGATGGGTGACACTAGTAAACAGATTAATATCAGTAAAACACCTTTACAATATCCAGAGCTCTGAGAATGAATTGGAGATCTCCCTGGAATTGTATTTACTGCTAAAAAAATATCTGGTATAAGGCAACAGAGAGAAGTTCCGGGCCAGGCAAAGATAGAAGGTAAAGGAAAGAAGTTCAAAGCTGTGTGGACACAGGAGAAACGTAGAACTGTGGTTTGAGACAGCAGTTGAAGAAATGAAATTTGCAGTCCTGCAACAGGAACTGAAGGACACAAAGATATTATGTTCAAATACTGAAGAATACATGATACCAAAGATTTCTTCCAACATGAGGCTGGAGAAAGCATTTATGTTTTCAGTAGATGATTCACACACCTTGAAAGGTGTCGCTTTTCCCTATAGGGTTAAAATATTTAGAATTTGTACAGCAGGTTTGCTATATAATTATTAAATATAATCTTCATTGAGATGTTAGTAGACAGGTAACCAAAAAATCAAAATGAGAATGTATGGGTACTAGAGGACAGAATGAAATAAACACAGAGCACCAGATGAAGATTATACTCTGCAGTGCAAAGAGCCTCAGATGCATGTTGTCATGCTTTTTTCCTCAAGTAGAATCCCTTCTAACATAAGTATTTATTTCTTTTATGTATTTGAGAAAGGGTGGCATTACGTACATGCTTTCTTACTGCTTCCTTACTAGCTTTTTTCCCTAATTTACATATTATTCTGCCTGTCTTTAGCCACCACACTATTTCCTGAGTAAAAAATATCTTTTCTCTGCTACATTGTTACTGGATTTTCAGGTACATTATTATTCATGTGATCCCACCAACTGAATGAAATTATCACTTTAAGCTATCTTAAATCGGGGCTCTGAGAATGGCGTACATCATTGCTAGGAGTAGCACAACAGTGAAAGTAAGACCTTTAAGAATTTCTTATCTTTGATACTAGCCGATGATGAAAGAACTGTTTAACAGGTTTTTATGTTTCCTTCTCATAAAGTGAATTCTTTTCGCTGATATGTCTCACATTGCATATTGTCTCACTTACAGCTGAAATAAAATTTATAGAATTTAATGCTTAAGAATAAAAATTATGTAAGTTCTACAACTTTTACATTATGGATAATATCAGATCTTTAGATTAAAATGTGAAAAATTTGATTTACATTGCCTATTTCCATTCACCAATGTTTTATGGAAAAATATTCTGGGTTAACTCATCATTATGAACAAAAATGGGTTTAAGGGGCTAAGCAGCAAGGTCATCAGCACCAGTAGATAGTTGCTTTGGAGTTAGTGATATCAGACAGAAATTTGATTGTTTTTAATAGTATGTAAAAGTGATAAAATCAAAGCACTGAAAGAAATATTGATGCCAGAGATGAAGATAGAATTCAAAGAGATGTAAAAGTATATGAGTCTGGCTGGTGTGTAGGTCATAAAGCAGACAAGGGCTCCAACAGGATTCACCTGCAGTGAGAGAAAGCTCCGCTATTTTTGACTTCTTGCCAACCCCAATGCTGGGCTATGTCTGTAACAGAATAAAGAATATCACCTAGAATATTCATAATAGTAAAAGTGAAAAGGCTTAAAGCATAATGGACATCAGAAGGACTGACAAGAGTAAAACAGACTGAGTGAAATAATCAGGTCAGTAAGTGGGTAGGTTAGCTGAGTGTCCTCAGGGCTCAACAAGTGGCAAGGGCCATCACTCCGATAACATTACCACCCCTGATCCATAACACACTGTATTAAAGATGGGAACAGAACCCACTCTCTGAGAGGAAGCATAAAAACCTGTTCAGTTGTTCTTTCCCAATTGGCTAGTATCAAGGATAAGGAATCCTTAAGGTTTTGTTTTCATCAGAGTTCTACTCCTAAGTCATAAAATAGAAGGGCAGAAAAATATAGAACATAATTAAAATATAGAAATTTATAAATGTTAATAAGTAGACAGACTCACCACAATATCTTCAATCCAGTGTCTTCTTATATTTATCATTCGTATGAAAATTTCTTTTACACTAAATGTTCCATCATGGATTTTCAAATTATTTAAAATATGTTCTATGTCATGAAAACTATCAGTCTTTATCCTTCTGTAAAAAGCATTTTCTGCATCCAGAAATGTCTTCAGCTGGTCAACATCATTCCTAGCTATGAGACTGAAATAAATTTCTCGTTCAGCCAATACCATTCTTTCACATATTGGTGGAAGACGTCCTGAAATATGCTTCACTAAAAGTTCATTTTTTCCTGCTGAAACTTTCCATAAGGCAACAAGGAAAAATAGTACTGATGCTGTGTTATCTGAATCCGATGTACTTTCAATAATTTTTGTTCTTATTACATGACCTGAAACAATGTCAGAGCACTATCTTTAAGGCTGTTAGTTACTTACTTACTTACTTACTTACACACACACACACACACACACACACACACACACACACAGATTGTGACATGATGTTAGAAAAGAATACTGTATGGATTACAAGCTGTGATTTGGTACCTGCAATTGAAAGGTTTATCACGTAACAGCAGTCCACAAAGGTATGGCCAGGAATGTGTATATAACAATTACGTGAAGTTGCAAGGTTAAGACAGTAATGGAATACATAATGCTTTCTACCCAGAAGATTTACAGTAGTAAAAGTGAGAAGGCTTAAAACATAATGATAAGCACAAGGACCACAGTAGCAAAATAAGGTGAGAGAAATAATCAGGTCAGTAGATGGATGAGTACAGTCAAGTGGTCCAAGGTGCTCACATTGTGGTGATGGTTATCACCTCCCCCCCCCCCCCCCGTCCCCCCGTCCCCACACAAACCATCCCATCCCTGACCTGCAATAGATAGTGTTGTTAAAATGGGAACAGAACCCACTCTCTGACAGGAAGATAAAAACTGGTCAACTGTCTTTTTTGTCATTAGCTAGTATCATGAATAAGGAATCCTTAAGTTTGTATCTTCATTGGAGCACTACTCTTAAAAACTAAAATAGAGTGTGCCAGAAGAAAGATCTAACCACATCTGAAACTAATTAAAATTGTGTGTGGCAGAAGTAAGATCTAACCACATCTGAAACTAATTACAACAGAGTACAAGAGGGAATGCCAGGGTGTCTGGCTGAGGAGATAGGGTCAAGGCCCATGAAGGCCCCATGTGCAACAGGAGACACACCAACCTCAACAAACACAATGCCCCTACCCTGAAAGCAGTTTAAAATGTTATATCTGACAATAAAGACAGTTTTCTCAGAAGAAATGATGAACCAGTTGAACTATCCATAAGTCATCTACCAGCATTAGAGGCAAAGAATGTGGGAACTGTGCTTCGTATGGAGGGCCAGGAGGCTTCATTCCACCAGAATGTCTGTCTGTAAGACTCCACAACAACAACATAGGGGTGGCTCACTATATGACAGAAAACTATGGGATAATCCAGCATGACTCACATGAAGGCAATGTAAGACAGGAGATACCTTCTCAGAGGAACTGATGGAGGAATTTCATGTAGCTCTAGTCTCTGTCATAGTGGCTAGATAATTTGGAGGGGGCACTAGGCCACTATATTATGTCCCACATCTGAGGAAGTACAGACTGTATCTGCATATGCTAATCCACACACAGGATTGTCGAAGTGGATGTTGAGCAAGTAATCTTTTCTCTAGCCACACAGTCAGTCAGTTCATTCCCCAGGATATCTATATGACTTAAGATCAGAGAAAGACAACCAAGCAGGTAGTACGACAACGGTCAGAGAGAAGATTTTGACTAGCAGATATCAAAGGGTAACAAGAGTAACGTCAATCAATGCCCTGGAAGTGCACACTGAGTCTCTACAAATTAAAACACAATTCATGGAGGTAAGTTAAATAAAACATAGGTCTCTGTTACTGGCTATCAGCTCTGCTCTAAAGACAATACTCATTTCCAGAAACAAAAGTTGTTCTTAACCAGCAGGAGATGTAAAGGTATATCTCATCCTGTTGATGGTTTTAGAGCCATCCATGTAAACGATATTAGCAAACTGATTCTCCTGAAGAACTGAGATGCACTGCATGAATAAAGAATTCATTAAGCTGGATTATTAGGAAAATGTTGTATGTTGATTACACAAGTGAGGAAGATTTGGTACCATTGTAACTGAAAAGGTAAGATACCCAGTTCACTGAGGAAATTGTTTACAGGAATAGTCTGGACAATATCAGTAGCCAGCCATACTCCACTATGATGCACTTCATCCAGTACTTTCAAAAGAGAAGTGTCGCTGAACTGCACACCTGCCAGCCACAGTCCAGCCTGGATGATACCAGAACCTGGTAAATATGGAGTAGAGTAGCATGATTCACACAATAAAAGGGGTGGGTTAGAAAGCAATGAAAGTTAAGGCTTTGCAAAGTGCCACTTGTAAGCTAACAAATATGGGGCAACTACGTCACTTTTTTCAATCAAAGAGGAGTCATAAAAATGAGATTGCACAATATCAAGAAAAAGGTATCCATGCTGCAATTTCTTCTTTTCCTCTTAAACAACTTTAGAAGGTCTGGACTTTTGTAAGGGCTTATCCACTGCGAGTGTAGTAGGAACTGAAGAGGAGCAGGCAGCTTTGAGACCAACAGTCTGTAACTCCTTAAGCTACTGGTTGGTCTACAGTTATGGCAACATTCAGTGCTATTGGGATGGGATGCAAGTAGCCATACTTTTTCAGTGTTTCAACATATGAGAGGCCCTCAGAGGAGACCATAAGTTCCTGGGCCTTATGTGCCTTTACTAAGGTAGCATACTTTCGTAATTGGAGCATGTGATTATTTAGTAAACAGACACAGAACAGTGATTGCTCACATGGCAAGTTTTCATAAAGCAACTGATCACAGTCCCAATAAATTTGACTGTTTGCAGAACAGGAAGATATATACATGACACATTGGCATTTAAGGCATGGCATTAGGGGTGAGAATTATGGCTTCACATCAAAACACAAGACCACTATTTTAGCTTTCTTGGGACATGAACATCCTTAAAAGTTGAGGTGTCAATCTTGTTGTTTAGTGGGCATCCACGTAGGTAATGTACAAAGTAGACCCCATGCTTCCTCAACTGTTAGCAGAATTCCTCATCCATCTGGACTGTTAAGTCCTGGTGAAAAATTATATTCTTTACCATGTTCAGGCCCTTATGCAATCTTGTGGTAACATGTATGTAAACATGTTTCTTCCAAGGGAATAATGCCCAGGAACAAGTTGGAGCTGTCTACTTTAATTAAGACAGAATCACTTCATAGCTTACTTCACGGAAAAGATTTCTCCAAAATTAAAGTGTGAAATTCATTTAACTTTAGTGTATTCTCAATAATCAGGATACAAAAGGGTTCTCCTGGGGGCAGAAGTAAAGTTCGACTGCCAATTTAGGTGGATGAATAAAACAGAGGAATAGGAAGCATGAAAAGAGGTGGTTCACATTTGAGTGGTTGGTGGACAGTCCTGGTGAACAGGGCCGGAGAGCTGTAGTCGTCCACTCTGGCCAAAAGCTGAAGTGCAAGAGGGTGTCTACACTACACACTAACCCAAAGAGTTTCCATCAATGACACATGTGACTCAGCTCCCACATACCCTATTAGTTGTCTGGGTAGTGTGTGTAGCTACTGTTACTCAAAAAGGAAGAAAGAGTCATCTGAAGGTAACTTATTCAGCAAAAGGAAGAGTGGCATGATACTGACGCTTACAAGATCCATCAAGCAAATGTGCCACCATGAGAACTCATGTTGAGAAAATGTTTGAAAGCTGTGGCTGGTACCTTTCAAATAAAATTTCTTCTAAAGCATTTGGAGATTGGCTGGGTGCCCTATACAGTTTGATTCTGATTTCCTCCCATGATGTGGCCAAGAAGGGAAAGTTCTTGGAATTGTAACTATCTGCACTGAAGCATTCAGATCCATCTGCACAGACTATAGGGAGCCCCATGGTCACCAGCTAATAACTTAAATCTTTTCCCTGTGTAAGATATCTGTTCTGATGCCATCTACTTCTGTTGAGGACACTCCCCAAGGGTGCCACCGAGCCAGGGCAATGGCCACCTGACTTGATGGTCATTGCTCAGAGTCACAGTACCCACAAATGGGCAGGCAACAAATCTAAGAATGCACAATGAGGTAACAGTTCAGGCACCCATAATGGATTCCCTGCATAACCAGTGGGCTTCCACCCACAGGTACCTGACAACTCCACACATGAACTGGCTACCACACTTAGTATTAGATGATCAGCATGGCCCACACTTCAGAAAAAAAAAACATGGATAAAGTGGAGGTAAAATCTGGATGTGTGAACCAAACATAAATTAACCAAACAAATAAATGCTTTGGACTAGAGGAGGCCACTAACCAAAAAGCAGAAGTATTGACTCATCAATGGGCACAACAAAAAAGTAATCCTTTTTTGAGCTAGCGCGCGCACACACACACACACACACACACACACACACACACACACACCTGTGGGTACAGGGGGAAAGAGGTGAGAGGCAGGGAAAGGATTTGGGGTAGGGTAGCAAGTGGCTTGATGGGAGGCTGCGAGTTTGCCGGCTAGCGGCTAGGAATATGGGAGGGAGATGTGACAGGTGCACAGGCCAGGCAAGTAATGCATGGCTGTCTGGTAGCACAACATACAGCTGAGCATAACATGCTCAATTTCAATTGCTACTTCATGACCTGGGACATATGGGTTGTTCTCTCTGCCACCAACTTCTTTGAACTACACAGATTTGGGCGGGGGGGGGGGGGGGGGGGGGGGGGGGGGGGAAACATTCTTTGCTCCAGTCATTGTCCTGATCTCTTTTGCAGTAGCCCACTGTCCCCACAACCTCCACCCAACAGTTTTCCCTTCCTCTGTCCAGTCACCATCTCCCATTTCATATCCCCACATCATCTTTAGTCCCACTGGCTCTGGCAACTGTGCACCCATGCCTTGCCCATGTGCCTGCCACCCCTCCCTCCTGCATTCTTAGTGAGCAATACAGCTGCCTCCCTCTGAGCTGTTCATCACCCATCCCCAACCCCTCTCCCTACCACCACTGCCTCTCTTGCCTTCTACCCATCCTACCTGACACAACCCCCACCCTAGCTTAGTCCACCTGCCGAAATGCAGCACAGGCAGATTGTGTCCAGCTGGCACTATGTAGGGGCATGTGTGAGTTTGCACGTATGTGTGTGTGTGTGTGTGTGTGTGTGTGTGTGTGTGTGTGTGTGTGTGCGTGTGCGTGTGCGTGTGTGTGTGTGTAGTTTGAAAAGGGATTACCCCAACACCTAGGAAGCTTTGTTTCTTTTTCACGTGCACCTGTCAATGACTGAAAGCTCCTGCATCTCAGTGAGCGGTCTCCTTTACTCAAAAGTATTTACATTCTACCAGAACTTTCCTACAAAATTAATCAAATATCTACTGTTGTGAAAGTGGTAACTGATGTCATACAAACAAGTTTAGTCATCAACAGGGAATTTGTCTACTGACCAAGTATGAGAAAAGATATAGTGTGCTGCACAGGAAAAGTAGTAGTACTGCAATTGCTTGGGACCACATGCTCACCACACATGTACCCACAAATGAGTTGTAAAGATGACCAATCCGCTGTAAGGCTGGAATGAGCCACTTTTCAGGATAATAATTCATCATTTGTAAGAACTGATGGACAGTGAAATGTGCTCTACCACTGGTAAACTACCCCACACCGGGAAAAGGAGTAAGGAGGCAAGAGTTCAATAGGCAATCAATACTGAGATTTCATTAGCTAAGGAGTAATGAAAAAAAATCGGTAAACAAATTAACAATAGGCCTCTAACAATTGTAATATTTGCCTTGAATAATTAAAGTGAACCATGGAATACCTAAATATTGATGGCAAGACAGGAATTTGATCCCCACTCACCCAAGACACTGTAGTTATATTTAGCAGAAGCATATAAATATTTTACAAGACCAATGTTGATTAAAAATGTAAGGTGTAATCAGAAATGCTGACTTCTAAGAAACAGTGAGAGTAAGGTGTTGCTTATGACAAAAAACATCTGCACAAGAGATACAACTCTCCAACTCAAACCTGTCAGACTCGACTTCAAGTAGATTACCTGGAAAGCTGTTGAGATAGGAAGAGTACATTAGCTCCACTGATGGAACTGTTGAAGTATTCGTACCACCAAGTAGCACTATAAGTCTTTTCAATATAAATAAAACTATGTGAATGAAATGCTATCCTTGTAGGAAAGCATCTTGCAAATACACTTCCAGCAAGGCCAGGTTATTAATGATGGACCAGCAGCACCTGAGTCAGCACTCTGTGTGGCTTAGGAGCTGCCTGCTCTCTAGCAATCCAGACAATGATTATTCTCTCAAAGTTCTAAATTTGTCTTTTAGAGAGACAGGCAAGCAGATCAAATATGTCAAAAACATTTAAAACTGACATAAACACATGTTCACAGAAAAGTTAAAACTGGTTTGTTCCGCACTTTCCTCCACCCTTGTTATATCTAGATGCAAATGGCATGTCCTAATCAACAGAGCTCTTCTACACACCTCCTGAACCCATTAATGTTCCACTGTGGAATGAGATCCTTTTACAAGTGAGGTACTCCTCATCCTTTTCTTTCCTAATGTCATCTAGGTGAGCAAATTTATGCAAGTGATGCATACTGCTTTTCCTTCACATGGCACTCTCATGTCAGCACACTACTGAGATTTAAATCATAGCATCAGGTTTTGGATTTATGGCCTCACCCTCAGATGAATATGTCTTGAAATTTTGTGCATTGCACATACTGTTCCATTAAATGTAAGGATACAGGTTGGTGTTTTAACTAGGGACACATTTACTTTTTTCATTATGTTTTGGAGATCAACCACTGCATTTTGTGCTCTGTTATCTTTCAATTCCTCTTTAGATATACACATGATCTCTCCACATGAAATTCTTTTCCAACAGAATGTCTCCAAATGATTTTGTTGCATGGAATTTGGTGACCTGTTCCATTTCTTACACATTTTACTCATTTTAAGGTGCCATTAATGCATCAAAAGGGTGACACTTTATTAAAATAACCTTCTTGACTTTTTCACTATCAAAAACACATTCTGACAAGCAGTTTGTGTCCTATTACTATTGTTTACACACATATCTTCAGCAGAAAGCTCAGGAGAACCAGTTACTCAAACCCTCTTCCTTGACTGGGTGTTGATATCCTCCAAAAACCCACTCTTCCCACGGGGAGGTTGAGGGGAGGAGGGGGGAGGGGGCAGAAGAAGAAAAATTTGGACATTCAATCTGCATCCAACAAGTCACTAAGGAAATACAGATTGATCCAGAGAGAGTCTCATGTTATCTGGACAAGCCTAATAGAACTGGAATGTGACAAGTGCTGAAGAGATTGCCTAATAAGAACTATTTTAACTCTACAGCCATCCACCCTACAGGCATGCAGCACACATCACGGTTGAGACTCTTTTCTCATTTCTTTAAAAACTTTTTTATGTTCTTCCATCATTTTGACCCAAGCCATTATGTCAAGGACTCAAGTTTTGAGACACATGGCATTCTACCATTACATTTAACAGTGGTTGCTGAAGTTTGCTTAGAGCTTAAGACTGCAGAAGAATAACAGCACTGGCAAGTCCTGACCTAAGGAACCTCAGGCTAGCCAAATGTGACCTCAGCCACCAAGGACTGAACCCATGGGATGCTTGCCATTTTGGTTCACCTGAGTGGCACATGTACATTATGGAATGCTACAGATACAGCTACCATTACCCTCCAATGAGAACAGAGAACTGTTCCAACACCTTGGAATTTTGGTCTCTATTTCTAACACCATTATTCCCAAACTCTGGAGATATGAACAGATTGTTCAAATTGATCTATTTAGTCCAAATGAATGTTCACTTCATCAAACTTTACAGTTTTTTAAAATTATATTCTGTATGTCTGTCTCTATATTAGTATATATATTTTTTCTTCTTTACTTCCCCCATAATTATGTTTATTTTATGTTGAACCCCTCACTCACCTCCCACAACTTTTTCTCACACACACTGGTGTCCAAAATTAAAGTAACAAACTGCTATTTCCCCATCCTGTATCTAATTCATGATATAATCATACAAACTGTAAACATTTGTTGTTAAGATCATGTTCTGCATGGAAAATGGCATTTTGATCAATGGACAACCATGCCAGCAATGATGTCAGGGCACCTATCAAGCAGGGTAGTATTTGCATCCACAATCGCTACGTACACAGTCACAGACGGTGCAGTATGGCACAGAGCGGATGCCTACAGGCCCTCTGCTGTGGAGGGCCATAGGAAGAATGGAAGCAGAAGTTGCAAACTGGTGTGGCCTGATGGTGCAATGTTAATCGTTCTGTTGTTTCTCTGATGATGACACAGTTTACAGAGACTGAAACTGTATCCCGGAGATCAGGACAGGGTCAACCATATGTGACATCAGAAAGAGTTGACCATTATTTGGCTGTAAGGGCATGATGGTACCACCTTAGTACTGCACTGTAACTGGCATCTGACCTTGCAGCATCCCCTGGATGTGTTGTATCAAGGCAAACAGTGTGCAGAAGGCTTAAGCAGAACAGCCTTTATTGTTGGAGACGTCCTGTCTGTTTACCTCAAGTTTACCTCTTGTGTGTCTTCACAGAATGGACATTTAGAGTGGAGCTGTCAACATGTCACCTGGATGGTTGAACAGTGGGCCAATGTTCTTTTCACACGTGAGTGCTGATTTGGTCTAGAGAGCGATTCTCAACAGATTCACATCTGGAGGGGACATGGAACACGATTTTGGGACCCACATATTGTGGAAAGATACTGATATCATGGATGAGCCCTAATGGTGTGGGCAGGTATTATCTTGACCACTTGAGTAACTCTTCATGAAATTGTACGGGTGGCTCAGCAAGATTTAACTGGTGTCAGGTACTGTGAGGAGATCTTGGGATCTCATGTGTGGTGGTTGTGAGGTGCTGTGGGCTTAGACTTCATACTGATGGATGATAATGCTCGACCTCATAGAGCAAGGGCAGTTGATGGTTTTTTTTTTTTTTTTTTTTTTTTTTTTTTTTTTTTTTTTTTTTTTTTTTTTGTAAACGGAAGATATTGCATGCATAGCATGGCCTCCTCGCTCTCCCAATTTGAATGCCATAGAGCATGTCTGAGATGCTTTAGGGAGATGAGTTGCATCACATCAGCATCCACCAACCTCTCTCCAAGACTTGTGAGCAGCGTTGCGGGAAGAATGGGCGTTATTGCCTCGATATGAGATTGATGAAATCATTCACAGCATGTTCCATCATTGTCGCTCTCTATTGGTGCCAGAGGTGGTCACACCGCATGCTGAGCACATTAACCAGTTGTCAAAATGTTTGTGCAAATCTGTTAAGTTGGAGGGAAAAAAAACAAAGAACATATTTGTCTACCATTATGCATGTTCCAGTTGATTACATTCTGTATTTTTTACATTGTTTCTACTTTACTATTACTTGTTTATAATGTTTCATAGCAAAACAAATGCAACCTTGCAAAATTTCAATTTGTTGCTTTAATTTTGGACACCAGTGTATTTCATTACTTATTTCGCCTGTCATCTTCATTTTGTTATTATGATTACTATAAAATTTAACACTTTTCTTTCATATAATGATTACAATCAGTTCATTACAGCACTGGAATAAGTGTTGTGGCTATTCATGTACAGTTGTTTCTGATTCCTTTCCAGTATTTTCTATGACTCCTGATCCAGGATTCAAGTGATTTTTCTTTCCCTCCTTTCCTTTTTAGTTTCATATCTTTTTCTTGAGACTGGCAAAAGTAAAATTTTAATGTTTTAAAACTAAATATTAAGTAATTATTTTAATTGTGTGGCTTTCAAGCCTGCTTCAGCTGTTTCTGCTTTGGTCACTAGTAAGTACAATTGTTGAATGAAGGAATGAGTTTCTGGGGAGGTTGAAAGGGACTAGAGATCAAGGTCATCCATCCCTGCTTTCCTTTAATAAACAAAGCCTAAAGAAGGATAAGAAAAGTATGGAGAAGCAATTTGATGTTTTCCAAGGCAGAAAGCTATGTCAAAAGTGGGGAGACAGAAAGAAAATGTAAAAAGGTAAGGAAATGCAATGAGTCAGAAGAGGTGTGCTAGTCTGAAACAGCCCGAGATCCCCCCTCCTCCAGGTCTTCCCCAACAGCAATAAAATACAGGCTTAAAGCTCAAGTCACAGAAATAAAACACAAAGGTGAAAGGTAATAAATGCAGTGGAATGGGGTAGAGGTGTAATGGCCAGAAACAGCTGGAGGCTCCCGAATCCAGTCCTGCGGTGGTAAGTCAACTCCCACAACTGACCAGTTACCTGCCAGATACTGACTGAATGTTCAAGTTACAGAATGGCAAAGGGGAGACAAAACCATGCTGACAGGCTTTAAATGAGTGTATATAAATCACTTTCATATAAAACATAATGCCAGGCCTACCACTTTGACTTCATCACCAATGGTAGAGAGAAAAAGTTGTCAAGCTTCTCAGCTGAAAAGCAGCAAAGTTGGAGGACTCCTAAAAGGAAATGGATCACCACAGGAGTGTCTCAATGACAACGGGGTGGATCCTCTCACCTGAGCATACGAGCATAAGCCAACGATGTATTGCCAATACATAGTAAACAACGGACAATAAATTCCCTTACAGAAGGGCGAAGGCAAAATTGTCTTGCAGCCGTGGGTTCCTTTGTGGTATGTTGCCTGTTTGTACTGGCCACAGAGACTAATTCATCATTATAAGCCTCAAAAGGCTGAAAACATAGTGCTGACCACAAGTCAGATCCCGGTATCCTAATCTACAGTGTTTTCATTACTGTAGCATCCTTTGCTAATCACTCTGCAAGGTCGTTTTCCAGAATCCCTAGGTGATTTGGGGTCCAGAGGAATACAACTGTGCTACCAGTAATGTAGATGTGGGGAAAAAACACTATGTATGGTCAAAACTAATGGGTTCTGTGAACATAATTGGTTTATGGCCTGCAGGCTGCATGGAAAGTCACTACAGATCAGGAAATCTTAGTGAATGCAAATATAATGAAAGGATTGGATAATGACCACTAATTCTGCTGTGAAAAATGCTACATCCAAATGGTCATGAATATTGTTCATGGCTTCTGAAACGTGTGAATACACAGCAGATGTGATTGTCAACCAATGAGTCAATAGCACAGATGACTGTAGAACACGAAAATTTGTCAAGTACTGGGAAAAATTAATGCTGACAGGTGTATCATTTCATCATTTCCTTTGGTCCTATTGAAAGAGCTAGCTGGATCTTCGGATGAGGTATACACCATGTGGGGCATTCGGCAACGGTAACCTAATGTCAAGGTTCAATGTAAGAAATCGAAAGTCAAAGCAAAGAGACTCCAAGTCAACTGCTGTTGACACACTGAACCTGGGGGACCTAGTGGGAGGTGGTTTCTCCCTTTCAAGAAATGGACGTAGTGAATTGGGTGTTCACAGTAGCTGTGGGTGCATATGACGTATTTTGCAGTAACTGCTGACATCTGATTCATAGACAAGGAATCCCAGTATCTACCAGAAGGCTGTCCACAAGGCTTATCTAAAAGGTGTCAGTTATGAGTCAGACCCAGTAGTGGTGAACTGGTTCCACTACCTGTAATGTCGAAGAGACGGTGGATCTGTAAGTCAGACATCTGTAACCTGTATGAGATAGGATTAGTGCTTTGTACAGGCACAATAGCATGGAGCAATCCACATCCCACGAGGGGTGACAGGCACAGTGGAGTATATCAAGTCTTGTTAAGCTTGTACATGTGTTGTAACCACATCAACTGAGCAGGAAATAAAATTCAAAGAAACAATTTGACTGTACCATACTTAGCAGTTCATTTTCAACGCAAAGTTCTGGTTGTGGGTGAACAGTTTTACATTGGCAGAAGTCCATGACAAGTCATAGTAGTGAAAAACTTGATACCGAGTGTGAGAGTCCAGGATTGCGCTTTCTTGATGGTGCTTTGAACCTGGTAATATGAACTGTAGTAAATACTAATGTAGTCAACTTATATGGGCGGCAAGACCATAGGCCCCATCGTCTCTGCAAGCCTATTAATTGCTGTCAGGAAAAGTGTCACACTCAGCAAGGATCCCTGTGAGACACCATTCCATATATCACTGGCTAATGACATGCCACAATCCGGGGTAAATATGCTAACAAGGTTAAGAGGAAGGTAACCCTCAGCTGAGGGAGCAGGGGGAGTAATAAGAACAAAAGGAAAGGTTGGGTCATGTTGAGGCTCTTCCAGGAGGGCAGGGGTTGGGGAAGGGGGAGGCAATGTTGCTGAGCCTCTTCCAGGAGAGTAATGTCGATGATTGAGTAGCTGTAAATGATTAATGCAGCTGCTTGATAGTTTCCTAATGGATGCTACTTCTCCAAATTTTTTGTCAATAAATGACGAGCAATGGTTTTGTACTCCAAAAAACACTCATCATCAGTTCGGATAAAAACTAGGTACCAAGGGAAGTATTTCTCACCATTTCTGTCAAATTTACTTTCCTGCCTTTGGGTCATACCTTCTTGCATTTAATTGATCCATTCTGTTGAGTGAGTCTGCTGGGGCCTTGCCATCAACATGCAAAAGTGTGATCCTAATCATTGAGGATTGTCCACTATGGTACAGCCCACCATAATCAGGGGCTCTCTACATTAGTGCCACCTTGCCACAACAACAACTGTCTGGAATGGTAACTACTGCTCAGAGGTCTCGTGATCTAAACTCAACAGGCTCATACTACTTAGCATCCATGAACAGATTGCAGCTTCTGCACAAACAGTATGTTTCCTACATTGTCAGGAGGCTATGACCATGCTGGTACCTGACATCCCCACTACAATGGACTATCAAACATGTTAGGCTTTGAGCGCCTAATTTAACTACTTGCAGAAGAATTACTTGAGAGAGAACTGCAAAATGGGTGGAACATAAGCAATAATGGGCAATCTTCTCTACACAGACCAAACAATTGTAAGATATTGAAGAAGAAAAAAAAAAAGGTGAGGGTAAACCTGGTTTCAGAGATCCAACATGTCGTTGTGGTCTTCAGTACTGAGACTGGTTTGATGCAGCTCTTCATGCTACTCTATCCTGTGCAAGCTTCTTGATCTCCCAGTACCTACTGCAACCTACATCCTTCTGAATCTGCTTAGTGTATTCATCTCTTGGTCTCCCTCTACCATTTTTACCCTCCACGCTGCCCTCCAATAGTAAATTGGTGATCCCTCGATGTCTCAGAATATGTCCTACCAACCGATGCCTTTTTCTAGTCAAGTTGTGCCACAAGCTCCTCTTCTCCCCAATTCTGTTCAATACCTTGTCATTAGTCATGTGATCAACCCATCTAATCTTCAGCATTCTTCTGTAGCACCACATTTCGAAAGCTTCTATTTTCTTCTTGTCTAAGCTATTTATCGTCCACGTTTCACTTCCATACATGGCTACACCCCATACAAATACTTTGAGAAACGACTTCCAGACACTTAAATCAATACTCAATGTTAACAAATTTCTCTTCTTAAGAAACGCTTTCCTTGCTATTGCCAGTCTACATTTTATATCCTCTCTACTTCAACCATCATCAGGTATTTTGCTCCCCAAATAGCAAAACTCCTTTACTACTTTAAGTGTCTTATTTCCTAATCTAATTCCCTCAGCATCACCCGACTTAATTCGACTACATTGCATTATCGTCGTTTTGCTTTTGTTGATGTTCATCTTATATCCTCCTTTTAAGACACTGTCCATTCCACTCAACTGCTCTTCCAAGTCCTTTGCTGTCTCTGACAGAATTACAATGTCATCGGCAAACCTCAAAGTTTTTATTTCTTCTCCATGGATTTTAATACCTACTCCTTTACTGCTTTCTGTTTCCTTTACTGCTTGCTCAACATACAGATTGAATAACATTGGGGAGAGGCTACAACCCTGCCTCACTCCCTTCCCAAACACTGCTTCCCTTTCATGCCCCTCGACTCTTATAACTGCCATCTGCTTTCTTCTGTACAAATTGTAAATAGTCTTTTGCTCTCTGTATTTTACTCCCTGCCACCTTCAGAATTTGAAAGAGAGTATTCCAATCAACATTGTCAAAAGCTTTCTCTAAGTCTACAAATGCTAGAAATGTAGGTTTGCTTTTCCTTAATCTTTCTTCTAAGATAAGTCATAGGGTCAGTACTGCCTCACGTGTTCCAACATTTCTATGGAATCCAAACTGATCTTCCCCGAGGTTGGCTTCTATCAGTTTTTCCATTCGTCTGTAAAGAATTCGCGTTAGTATTTTGCAACTGTGACTTATTAAACTGATAGTTCGGTAATTTTCACATCTGTCAACACCTGCTTTCTTAAGGATTGGAATTATTATATTCTTCTTGAAGTCTGAGGGTATTTCGCCTGTCTCATACATCTTGCTCACCAGATGGTAGAGTTTTGTCAGGACTGGCTCTCCCAAGGCTGTCAGTAGTTCTAATGGAATGTTGTCTACACAGAGGGCCTTGTTTCGACTGAGGTCTTTCAGTGCTCTGTCAAACTCTTCACGCAATATGATATATCCAATTTCATCTTCATCTACATCCTCTTCCATTTCCATAACATTGTCCGCAAATACATCGCCCTTGTATAGGCCCTTTATATACTCCTTCCACCTTTCTGCTTTCCCTTCTTTGCTTACAACTGGGTTTCCATCAAAGCTCTTGATATTCATGCAAGTGGTTCTCCTTTCTCCAAAGGTCTCTTTAATTTTCTTGTAGGCAGTATCTATCTTACTGCTAGTGAGATAAGCCTCTACATCCTTACATTTGTCCTCTAGCCATCTCTGCTTAGCCAATTTTGCACTTCCTGTCGATCTCATTTTTGATACGTTTGTATTCCTTTTTGCCTGCTTCATTTACTGCATTTTTATATTTTCTCCTTTCATCAATTAAATTTAATATTTCTTCTGTTACCCAAGGGTTTCTACTAACCCTCGTCTTTTTACCTATTTGATCCTCTGCTGCCTTCACTATTTCATCCCTCAAAGCTACCCATTCTTCTTCTACTGTATTTCTTTCCCCTATTCCTGTCAATTGTTCCCTTATGCTCTCCCTGAAACTCTGTACAATCTCTGGTTCTTTCAGTTTATCCAGGTCCCATCTCCTTAAATTCCCACCTTTTTGCAGTTTCTTCAGTTTTAATCTACAATTCATAATCAATAGATTGTGGTCAGAGTCCACATCTGCCCCTGGCAATGTTTTACAATTTAAAACCTGGTTCCTAAATCTCTGTCTTACCATTATATAATCTATCTGATACCTTTTAGTATCTCCAGGGTTCTTCCATGTATACAACCTTAATTCATGATTCTTAAACCAAGTATTAGCTATGATTAAGTTATGCTCTGTGCAAAATTCTACCAGGTGGCTTCCTCTTTCACTTCTTAGCTCCAATCCATATTCACCTACTATGCTTCCTTCTCTCCCTTTTCCTACTGACGAATTCCTGTCACCCATGACTATTAAATTTTCATCTCCCTTCACTACCTGAATAATTTCTTTCATCTCATCATACATTTCATAAATTTCTTCATCATCTGCAGTGATAGTTGGCATATAAACTTGTACTACTGTAGTAGGCGTGGGCTTCGTGTCTATCTTGACCACAATAATGCGTTCACTACGCTGTTTGAAGTAGCTTACCCATACACCTATTTTTTTATTCATTATTAAATCTACTCCTGCATTACCACTATTTGATTTTGTATTTATAACCCTGTATTCACCTGACCAGAAGTCTTGCTTCTCCTGCCACCGAACTTCACTAATTCCCACTATATCTAACTTTAACCTATCCATTTCCCTTTTTAAATTTTCTAACCTACCTGCCCGATTAAGGGATCTGACATTCCACGCTCCGATCCGTAGAACGCCTGTTTTCTTTCTCCTGATAACAACTTCATCTTGAGTAGTCCCTGCCCGGAGATCCGAATGGGGGACTATTTTACCTCCGGAATATTTTACCCAAGAGGATGCCATCATCATTTAATCATACAGTAAAGTTGCATGCCCTCGGGAATAATTATGGCTGTAGTTTCCCCTTGCTTTCAGCCGTTTGCAGTACCATAACTGCAAGGCCATTTTGGTTAGTGTTACAAGACCAGATCAGTCAATCATCCAGACTGTTGCCCCTGCAACTACTGAAAAGGCTCCTACCCCTCTTCAGGAACCACACGTTTGTCTAGCCTCTCAACAGATACCCCTCCGTTGTGGTTGCACCTACGATATGGCTATCTGTATCGTTGAGGCACACAAGCCTCCCCACCAACGGCATGGCTCATGGGGGGGGGGGGGGGGGGGGGGGGCAACATATGTTAGCAAAAAAAATGGGGAGGATCTAAAAATAAACATATTAAATAAGGAACTTTATTGAGTATGTGAGAGAAAACCACAGCAGCAATCCTTCAGACCAAGTCAGAGAGAAGGTGCTGTCACAGAGTAGGATTACAACGCAGGAAGGTAATGAGTACTGGAATGGTGCAGGTTCTCATGATCGCCACACATGTAGCTGCAAAATAGTTGTGTGGACCTGCGAATTGACAGCTGGAAGGTTTTACTTTTGGTAGGAAAAAAGGAAGCAGTGTTGCATGGGCTTGGGGCCCAACATTTGCCAATCACATACTCACAAACAAAAGAACTGCAAGTTCCCAGGGAGTGCAATTACTGTTGTTGTCTCAAATGCTGTTGAAATGTAACCTGCAGAAATCTACAATATCAGCACAGTTGTAGTATATGAAGAACTGAATCATTAACAGTTGTCATACTTACTTGAGGTAGGGATATTGTTTGTTTTATTTGATGCATCACAATTGAATTTCTCCATATTTTCAATACATGCATCAATACATTCCTTGTAAATGTCTTGCAGTTCATTGTCACTTTCATTAAAGTATGGTGACCAAATACACATTAGTTGTTGGATAATAAAATCTGCTAGCACAGGATACTTAAGCAGACAATCACACAAAAACTTATGGGCATGCATGGAAAAGCACTGTACAGGTGTTGCTATTTTGTCTGCAAATAAGGTCTGGCTGTAAAGATGAGAAAGTTCCTGAAACAAAACATGAAAAACAAGGTTCAAAATGGCTCTGAGCACTATGGGACTTAACATATGTGGTCATCAGTCCCCTAAAACTTAGAACTACTTAAACCTAACTAACCTAAGGACATCACACACATCCATGCCCGAGGCAGGATTCGAACCTGCGACTATAGCAGTCGGGCGGTTCCAGACTGAGCGCCTAGAACTGCGAGGCCACTGCAGCTGGCGAAAAGCAAGGGGGTAAATGTATTAACCTCCAACTAATCAAAGACTGGGCTAATTTTTTCCCCCAGTTATGTAAATATGCAGCCATCAGATAATTACTTTGAAAGTATACATTATTTGGCATATTTACTATGGCCTATTAATAATGTGAATGGCGGCTCAAATCCAAATCATTGCATTTACTTTTGCTTGTCTAAGTCCTATTTTAATTTCTCAGGAAGGCTCACATTACCACACACTCCACAGTAGAGTGAAATACTCATTTCGAAATTGATATAAAATTAGTTAAGTAATACCACCATATCATATTGTATTGTATGGAACTGTGGACCTAGAAACGACAGAGAGGCTTCGTCCCCACCGTAGCCCTCAGTGGTTCACAACCCCACAACGGGGTACAGCAGTCCACTTTACCCAACCACCACCCCACAACCAACCCAGGGTTATTGTGCGGTTCGGCCCCCAGTGGACCCACTGGGAACATCTCACACCAGATGAGTGTAGCCCCCACTGTTTGCGTTTTAGAGTAATTATGGTGTATGCGTACATGGAGAAAGTGTTTCCGCAGCAATCGTTGACATAGAGTAACTGAGGCGGAATAAGGTGAACCAGCTCACATTTGCCGAGGCAGATGGAAAACCACCTTAAAAACCATCCACAAACTGGCTGGCACACTGGACCTCAACACTAATCTGCCAGGTGGATTTGTGCCAGGGACCGGCATTCCTTCCCACCCGGAAAGCAGTGCGTTAGGCCTCTCGGCTAACAGGGTGGGCTAATACCACCATATACTTTCTTCCCCTATTACTAATTCAGTATGAAGGGGGGTTTCTGTGGACTTTGAGCAAGTAGAAGAGAAGAAGTGGCAAATTAAAGTTGTGCTATTAGGTTTGTTCAAAGCAATCAGTTGGTGGGCTATTGTATGCTAAAGGAGGTTCAAGTTGCTGCCCGCATACAGTTTTCATGTCAGAAAGGTTCTTGTGGAAAGCACTTTAATCTTTCTGTCATGTTCCTGCATTCTGCAACATTTGGAACTGAGGAGGTAATGAAATATTTTCAATGGTCCACAAATACAGGGTGATCCATGAAGAATGGCCAGCATTCAGAGATATAACAGGAATCATCATTCGAAGCAAAAATGTAAGGTAAACATGGGCTATAAAATGCACATCTTAAGAGCTATGAGTAGTTGTTCAGTAGAAGAGATGTGTTTCATACTACTGAGGATGAAGAGGTGCTCATACCTGTTAAGGTATGCATGCTAGAGCCAATAATTGTTCCTCTCACATTCCTGAAGATTCCCATTTCTTCTGGGTCACCTTGTTGTAAGTGTAAAAGCAATAGCTAATTAAGCATATGTTTCACACAATGCTTCCTCGTTTCAACAATATTCTGTCTATCAGTAATTGATCCACCAATATACCACCAATGACATTAATTTAAATTGGATATTAAATTATTAGAACCCCTCTCCTCCTGGTCAACTGAGGCCATACAGTTCATAATTTCTTACTATTTGTACTCTATAAAATGACTCATATTTTTGCTCTGAATTACAGTCAAAGATCAACAACTTGGTAAGCAGTCATTTAAGCTTTTTATGTACATGTGCAACATTCCACACTTCATACTGAAGGATTTTTGCACTTTCCTAATAACTGCGTCACTACTTCTTGCATCCATTGATGTTACTGAGGCAGGTGATACCATGAACTGTCTCTGGACATTTCTGAACTGTGCCTACAATAGTGATTTTGATGATAATGACTGCTAAGAATTCCACGCATTACTGTCGCAGCAAATGTCACCTTAACTAATTAAAAATGCATGAACCTTGGGGAAAAATGGAAAATTGTTCAAAGTGAAATACAATTCATCATGTGAAATAGAAATTTCACATCACTTGTGTTTTAATAAAAAAAAAAATAAAACACACATAAAAAAACATAATTTTTAGAGGCTGCATAGACAGACACCACAGTCCTCCTAATGAAGCAGTGAGACTCATTTCCTAAATCAGAATTGAAGTGAGTACTTCACATACCTGTATCATTAATATCTAGAAATATTGTCTACTTTAAGTATGCAAAATATGGTGCCAATGTCAATTTTGTGGTGAATAGATTGTATATAGGAAACAAAACATAAACAAGAAGTGTAAGTGCAAAATTTGTGTATGTATAACTCAAATTGTTTGTAAAAATGGTACCTGAACTACACAGAAAAAAAAGTTGGAAACATGTGTCACATGAACCACAAATGTCCCAACTGCTGAATAGTATGGAACACATAGTCTGCTCCTGACAGTATTTTTCAAGTCAGATGTATCACCTACAGAAAATGAATGAGAGGACGATAAAGACTGAAGTACCAATGAACTAAAACACAGTGATGATATTGAAAACATGTGTATGCCTCCAGACGGAATGCACATCACAGAAAAAACAGAAGTTTGAAGAAGAACTACAGAGGCAGGTGATTGGGCAGAACATCACTGTAATGGTAGAGCTGAAGTCACATGCTGATGCAATGAGACATGGATGTGAAAACTTACTTTGAGCAAATGACTGGGGAAGGACAAACATTGTGAAATATTATTGAACTTACAGACTGAAAGTTGGACATTGATGGTTTGATAAGAAAGCCATACAGTAACTTCATATAGTGATGATTGGTCTAAAAAGTCCATAATTGATTTAATATGTTAGTGGATGATGAACTTATGAGGTACCTAGCAGATATCAAGATATCATCAGAAAACATAAGGGAAGGCTGAGGGAAAAAAAGGATTAAAATGGTATGGGCACATGAAGAGACTGACCGAGAAGAGGATGCCTAGAAAGATGTACAAGGTGAAGATGGAGGGTAAGTGACCAAGGGACAAGTGGCTAATAGGAGCAGAAGAAAACGTTCAGAAGAGAAGAGGGGCCTGGGCAAGAGTAGTGACAGAGACGTGGTGAGAAGAGTGGAGACAACTGATGGGCTTGTACTCCAAGCAAACACTGCCAATATCTGGAACTGTACGAGATGAAGGTGATGATGAACCAGTTAAGTGTCTATATTGTTATATCTCAGAGGTAAGACTCGAAATAAGGCAATAAACATGTCGAAATGCTAAGAACAAACAAACTGAAGAAAACAATGAACACAGAACTCCCACCGCAAGTACATATGATGGACTGTAAAAATAGTGAAATGGAGACCTAGATGAGAGCCTGTCTTTTAATTTTTTTTAATTGAAAGTTACAGAAACTTTGATGAAAAATGGCAAAAAAATTATGTGAATATGTGTGTCATTGCTACCATTACTTATTTTACTTTGTTTCTGGATAGGACAATACACTCTGAGGTAGAAAAAAATGACACACCACAAAGGAATTATCTGACTAGGACAGAAATCAGTAGACATGATGTACATGTACAGATCAACGAATGATTATTATATCAGAGAAATCAGATAATGTATTCCTGAGAAAGAGCTTCATGAACTGAGCAAGTCAATAACACACTGGTCCACCTCTGGTCCTTCTGAAAGCAGTCATTTGGCTTGGCATTGATTGACAGACTTGTTGAAGTCATCCTTAGGGATATCATGCCCAATTCTGTCCAACTGGCATGTCAGATCTTCAAAATCCTGAGCTGGTTGGAGGGTCCTATCCATAATGCTCTAAACATTCTCAATTGGGGAGAGATCTGATGACATTGTTGGCCAGGCTAGGGTTTCATAAGCAGGAAGAAAAGAAGTAGAAATTCTCACCATGTGTCGACAGGTATTATCTTGCTGAAATATAAGTCTATGATGGCTTGGCATGAACAGCAACAAAATGAGGCATAGAATATCAACAACATACTGCTGTGCTGTACAGGTGATGCGGATAACAACCAAAGGTGTCGTGTTGTGAAATGAAATGCCATCCCAGACTGTCACTGCCGTTTGTCAGGCAACATGGCGGGTGACAGTCAGGTCGGTATCCCACTGGTGTCTGGGCCATCTCCAAACATGTTCCATGGTCAGTGGGGCTCAATTTGAAGTAGGACTCATCAGTGAAGACAATTCTACTCCAGTCAATGAGATACTGCATTGAATGTGCCCGGAACCTCTGCAAATGGCCTTGTTGGTGCACAGAGGTCAATGATAGTTGGCACAAGGGGTGCACGAACTCGGCCCACTTTCTGTGAGCTACTTATTAATGGTCCTTGTTGTCACTGAAGCACAAGCTGCACATCAGATCAGTGATAATGCTGAATCTGGGGCTCTGAGTGCCTCTCTGATGATTTCTCAGATCTCTCATTCTGTCTTCTCTCTAGGTCAACTGCTTCCTTCTTGACACTGCTTTCGGCCATGGTTCATCTATTCCTACCAACATCATCAAACAGTGGCTTTGCTCCTATTTAAAACGTCAAGTGATTCACCAATTACTCCACCTGGTTTCTTTATGACTAACTGCACACCCTTGCTCACATGCTGACATCTGCGTATAGTGTATACTGTGAATCATAGTTACCATTTTACTGAGTACTCAGAATGAAATTTGCAATGGCTTTATGGCCTTGCATTGACATATCCTTCTCTTCCTGTCAGTAGCAAGGTGAAACTGAACTGCAGTGTCACATATTCATTCATCCATCCATCCATCAGCTGCCAAAGTATACAATTTTGCTTTACCCATCGATACCCATATGAATATTAACTTGTGACTAATTTGCATAACTGCTTTGTGGTAGCCTTTTTTTTAGTGTATTTAAGAAACATGATATGCATGAGCATCATCACATACAGCTCTGCAATATTACACAAAGTGGTGTGAACATGCTTAGTACCAACATCATTTTTGCCTCTTCCCATTCCATTCCAAAACATTAGCTTCCATAGTATGGGCTCTAGTCCCCATAACTTTATCATTCTGGTACTTAGGTCTTGTGCCTGTAACAGCGAGTAATATATTTTTAAATTCTGCTGTGAAGATCAGTTTGGAAATTTTGAAGTAGCTTTACATGGGATGTGTGAGCCTTTCTTGTCAAGTCCTTCCCAAGAATGTACTGGGTAGCTCTGTACAGTTTTTTTGCCAAGCAAAAAGTCTATTGCAGTCTGTACAGCTCTTCTTTTAAATTATTTAGTTTCTTTAAACATTCTGACTTCTTGACACAGATTCTAGATAGGCAAGTAATACTCCAGAACGGACCATACAAATTTCTATCAGAGAAAATTTAAATTTCTACAGAATGCTTCCAATAAACAGTAGCTGAGCATTTACTTTCCAGCATACAGTTAGTATGGTTGTTTTGTCTTGTGTCACTCTGAACACACACTACAAACTATTGAAATTCTGTCACTGAGATCAATCCTATGAAAACAAATTCAAAGTATATATTCTCTATGTGGAGAGACAAGTAATGTGATATGAAGTGCACAGAAAGGTAAGACCACTAGGCTAGGCCCTACTCCACTGAAGTAATTCAAAAGCTTGCACATAATACAGTTCCCACATTTATGAAATCAGAAAGCGAAGGCCTAGGATACAATAAATACCTGATTATTTGGAAACAGGCACATGCATTTAAATTCAGATAAAGATCCAATTATAAATACATAAGTTTGTAAGTAAGTTACATGTTTCATAGTTTATTTGAAGTTTTTTTTTATCAAAATGATGTGGGATAAGTCAGTTTACAGTATATGTATAGGTTATCAGTTTTGACATTATTTTTAGTGTTAACATTAATTAATGTATAAATTTTCAGTCCTTAACATACAACTCTACTTAAATCTAGCTAGCAGTTTTTAAATAAAAATACATTTATGGAACAGGAGCTGCCGAGAAGTTGCTTTGCTACCTGTGAGGCATTGTATGTATTGTCCACAGGATCAAAATTTTTTGTTGATACATACTGAACTCCTTTCTGAGGCAATGACAGTTGTGATAATGGATAATAAAGGTCATATTTTCTTCTAGTGTTGTGATGGATTATTTATGATAAATTTCATAAGCAAAAATATACACGGTGAAGGTGCGCTTAAAATGCCAAACTATGTGAAGGTGCACTTAAAACGCCAAACTACTTAGAGAGGTACCAATAAAATGATCACAGGTGAACCCCATGTTATTCTTACTGCTGAATTTTGTGCAATCAGTATTTTGCAAGTTATGAATATCCCCAGAAAATAATTCTGTAAGACACTACTGAATGGAAATAAGCAACACACATTAGGAGGTTGATTAATTTGCTTTCAACACTAGCAATTCTATGAAGAACAAAGTAGCTCACCTTAATTGTTTGAACAGCTCAGTAATATGCTTCTTCCAGTTTAAGATTTCATGAATGTTTTTACCAGAGAATTTGGAGCATTCTACTTTGTTTACTGACTGCTGTTCATGTGCTACATTTGTTGTTGTTGTCATTATTTGTTGTACAGAACTGAACATAGTGTGTTTTCCCAACATTATGCAAGAGTCCATTTCCCCAAAAACATTTAATAAGTCTTTGACAACCAATGGAATTTACTATAACACTAGTATTGTAAGCTAAAAGCACCAATGCTATTTGATGAAGTATAAGTGGAAGGTCATTCGCGTGTATAAGGAATAGGAGTGGACTCAAAATTGAACCCTGTGGGGCTCCCCTTGTGGTTTCTTCCCGTCACTAAAATTCTCTCTCGATTCAACAGTTTGGATTATTGAGCAAAATTTTCATACTCTGTTAAGTGTGATTCAAACCAGTTGTGTGTGAAGCCATGAATTCCAGAAAACTTAAGTTTTCATGGAAAGATCAAAGAAACAATTGGTGATATTTTATTATTTAACGCTTGCAGTAACTGGTGAGTGAATGTATAAATAGCACTCTTGGTCAAGCAACCCTTCTGGAATCCAATCTGTGATGTGCAAAATAAATGATTTCTACTTAACTGTGATATTACTTAAATACACTACTTTCTAAAATGTTTTGGAAAGTGACATAGGTAAGGAAATTGGATTATTATTATTAAAGTCTTTCTTATCACCTTTCCAATAAAGAGGTTGAACAATGTCATATTTTAAACTGCCTGAAAAAATTCCCTGTGCCAGTGAATATTACAAATATCACTGAGGACATGATTTATTAAAATAAAAAAAATTCTCCAGAATTCTGTTTTAAATTCTCTCAGCACCATAGGCATTCCTGTTTTTGAGAACTTATGTCTTGTCATTAATTTCAGAGTAGGAGCTGCTTCAACTTTTCTGGAACATCATCCTTATTATAGTCACTTACTAATCTGTTTTTGCTGCTACATTTAGAATGTGATTGTTACAAATAATTGCAACTTGTGAATTATCCTTCACAACATTGTCATTCAGCTTAATTGTGGTAGTATCTTGTGGGCTAACTGGTTGTCCTGTCTGCCATTTCACAATATCTCATGTATTTTCAATCTTACTACTTGCATTATTAATTTCTGTCATGACATGCATATTTCTGGTCATTCTAATGATTTTCTGCAAAGTAATACACTATTTTCGTAGAATGTAAGTAACATCAGAATATGACTTGATCTGGCCTTCATATAAAGTTAAAGTTCTCTTTTCCTGTAACATGATATTTTAATCCATTTAGTTATCCAGAGCTTTCTTTTAAATGGATTTTTCTGGATACCTTTTTAGGAAGGCTACTTTCAAATATCGACACAAATTTACTATGAAACTGAATTTCAAACTAGCATGTCTACCCATACATACCTCACCCATACCCCTCTTTCAATTTATTCTACAACATTGTATCCTGGTGTCATTAATATGTCTTACTGCTTAGTATGAACATGCCTCAGAGCTGTGAGGTGCTATTTTGTTTACTTCTATTAATTGTTCATCATGATTTAATAGTACATTAATGATTTGGTACACATTAACTGTTTGAGTCTGAACACTGTCTACAAAAATGTTATCAGTCAGGGCCTTATATCTTGCTGTGCATGTGTTAGAAAATATAATGAACAAGGGCATGTTATTAAGTAATGCCCCTGAATCTTTCATGTGAAAACTCTCAAGGCTTTTTAAATAAAACAAACTTTACTAACATTCTACATGTTTATTCTTCAAGTCTACACATTTTTTGTCAAGATACTCACTCTGCTGATGAACCCATTTCCCCCAACAAGAGACCAGTTTGTTGATACCATCACTGTAGGATGTTTGACTCTGCTGAAGGAGTCACAACCTCACTTCTGCTTGCACTGCTTCATCACAATCAAAGTGAAGTCCTCGAAGGTGTTCTTTAAGTTTTGGAAACAGATAAAAGTCAGATGGGGCACAGTTGGGACTGTATGGAGTATGATCGATGACAGTAATGGTGTCAGATTGTTGCACATGTTGCAGCACTTGTGTGTGGTCTGGCATTGTCATGCTGGAAGAGAGGGAGCTCCATGTAGGGACAACCTCTTCAAATTTGAAACTCAATTACAGCATGCTGTTTCTCACGCACCAACATAGTTACATTACACAATGCCATGTTACATGCTACAATTTAGAGTCCACTAGTGGCAGGGGGCTGAAAATATGTAGACATAAAAAATAAAGATGTAGAATGTTACTAACTTTTTTTAAAAAAGTTTTTATAGTTTTCATGTGAACAATTCAGAGAGATTACTTTTCCACGTGCCCTCATGCTATAAGATCTAGTTTACACATTGACACTTTATTGTGAAGCTAAGTTTGCACTGCCAGCCATTACACATGCAAGGCACACACTGTGAAAAGTCATTGACTAAATTATTCCATTTTGGCGCATTCCAACTTTGGTGACATGAATCTATCAGTTTTATTAATTTTCTGGTTATGTGCCATTTCAATAATTGCTACATGACATGGGGAACTGGGTAAATGGTTTGATTTGTACAGTTATGCTATGCATAAATACTTGTGGGAGTGCCAGACTTGAGGCAGTTCTTTGTGATATAAACATCAAAGGATTGAAGAGGTCAGAGTTACTGATCAAAATACATTTGATAAGAAATACACACATGAATGAACTACGAAAAATGCAGGCAAGGAAAAAGGTTGACTGGAGAACTGATTACATGTAAAAGCCAAAAATTACATGGTTAACTTTTGGAGATTAATTTCTGAGGAATATTGTGTGCAGAAGGAAAAAGCTGCACAAATAGTGCATACTTAACTGTGTATTTAGTATCACTTTATTCCACAATGTGTCAGAGCTATACATTAAAAAATTATAGTCAATACACTCACAAACTTTGAAATGCTACCGTAGTACAGATTCATCTTTAAGAAAATAATTTGCAACACATTCTGTTCTTAACACAGTCTGTTTGAGACCATTCCTGTTGCCAGATTGAAGCTTTGCATCAATAGGTCCCTGCAGATTTATTCTTTCCTATATTTCTGGTTGGTAATCTCTATTGTTAAGATTTTCCTGATCTATTAATTGTGGCTGTACATAATGCTGATGAGGCCTTTTCCTCTGACAGATATGAATAACAAATGCAGCACTAACTATTTTGTCACCTATCTAGCAGTGTAATTTAGAAACCAGATTCTCCTTGCCTTTTCCATAACACAATTTGCTCTTGACTGTCAAATGCTCTTTCTCTGTAAGTCAGTGGAGCATGCTCTCAGACAAACTTCATCAATTAAGAATCTTAAGTGGCACTGTGTCTTCTGGCAGGTGAAGATGTTTGGACTCCAGAGCAACTTTTGCAATCTACTTGCAAAAAATACCACCACTAGCAGTCCTTCCAGCTTCACCTAAAACAATGTATGTGTGAAACAGTAATTACTGTCCAACACAGCGAAAAGAATAGTAGTAAATGTGCACTTGGAGTTGTGGGATTCTGAAACACTTCTTGTTGGGCATTTTTTCATGTTTTCCTTCAACTGCACAGAACCATGGACATACGTCACATCTCTAAGTTCTTCATTATACTCTTCCATTCCTTTCCAATCTGAAGTATCTGTAATGAAAGGTGGATTACATATCCAAGCACTTTGCTTTATAATAATGGTACTGAACACTCATCATCCATGGTTTAGTTTAATTTGGAGCAATCAAATTTTCTCCCTTTCAGGAGACAAAGAGAACCATACTTCTCAAGAAACAAACTTGAAAAGTATGGAGCATACAGTGTTTTTACCTACATCACACAAAAAAGGATAGCATGGGAAAGCACTGAAGGTGAACACACTCAGTCCGGCAGCAGTTCACAACTTCAATACCTCATAGATCGAATGGTGAGTGAAAGAAAAACATGAATAATGTTCCCTTCATTATTTCAAAAATGTAGTATATGCACTTCCAGCAATATCAAGCTAGTCTAGAGACCGTAACAAAATGCAAGCATCACTTAGAATGTAGCTGACAAAACTTGGGATCTATCCAAAGAGTAAAATGTGGACCTACTAGCAGAAATACAATATTTAATATCTTTGAAGTGGAAAGCTTTCATTTCTGAAAGAGTTCCAGCTGTGAACACTTTCACACCGGAGACACTGTAGATGGGATTCAGTCACAATTATGCTGGCATACTGCAATGTGGACTGTAAGAAGTGTAAGCTTTTCATGTTACATCTGATAACTATTTCTGTTTCTGTATTGTATTAAAGTAAATGAGACTCTCCATGTGCCAAAAAAACATAATGTGATTTGCAGCTTCATTTCTGGCAGTAATGCTTCGCGCATTATAGTATCTCCTTCCTATACTGTATTTTGAATTCTGTTAGTAAGATATATGGATTGTTCTGACATCGTTCTTCGATAGTTGAAATAGTTTCTTGAGTCTTCCACAACAATTTATTTCATCAAGATGCTGACTAATCAAGGTGACATCACTTCATTAGCTAGTCACAAATCCAAACAGGTTTCTTCTTTTTCTTTTGTGCTGAGCTCAAACAGATAAGCATTATCTCCATTCCTACTAATTTAGTCACCAAAACTTTCATTACAAAGACAACAGTGGTGCTATGGCACTCTAAAAATGTCAAAATTGTAGTGTATACTGATTTTCTCGTGTAGACAGGAATTTACAAAACTTTTTTTGCAGTGTTTGCAGTGCTGGTGTTACGAAACTAGTTTCACAAAACAGTGTCTCTGTGTTAACTGTGCTTTCATCACATAGCAATATATTTTTAATTGACATGGAATGAGCAAGTTGCAGTTCAGATTTTGGAAAAGTTGGTCAATAGTGGTTCTTTCGACAAAATGTTGTGGCCTTCTTGTTCTCTCATTTACAGGAGATGGTTCAAGGATACACCAATTATTTGGAAGATTAGCACAGAAGTCACATGGTGAGTCTGTTGTCTTTGGAAACTCCTATGAGAAAGGCAATAAGAAATGCCTGTTCATGTAGATCCAGGATTGGGTCCATATTTTGGAAAATTAATGTGGAATACCTGTTGGAGACCCTACAAAGCAAGAATATTTCTCTAGGGACAACAGCTTAAGCTGATGAGCTAATCTTCTTGGTTGAGGGCAGCAGCTAAACAGAGTTCAGACAAAGAAGTAAATTAGTTTTTGGAAAACTGTCACAGTGATTTGAAAGCCCTAAATGTTCGAGTGCTCAACAAAACTAACATTATTTGTAATTAAAAATGCCTTTTGCCTTTAAATATGTCTGCTTGTGTCTGTATATGTATGGATGGATATGTGTATATGTGTGTGTGTGTGTGTGTGTGTGTGTGTGTGTGTGTGTGTGTGTGTGTGTGTGTGCGCGCGCGAGTATATACCTATCCTTTTTTCCCCCTAAGGTAAGTCTTTCGACTCGCAGGATTGGAATGGCTCCTTACCCTCTCCCTTAAAACCCACATCCTTTCATCTTTCCTTCTCCTTCCCTCTTTCCTGATGAAGCAACTGCTGGTTGGGAAAGCTCGTCATTTTGTGTGTGTGTTTGTGTGTTATTTTATTATGCCTGTCTACAGGCGCTTTCCCGCTTGGTAAGTCTTGGAATCTTTGTTTTTAATATATTTTTGTCATGTGGAAGTTTCTTTCTATTTTAAAATACATTTATAGATTAACACATATGTGAACAAATGAGTGTCTCTAATGTACAGATAAAATGAGGTCTGATAACTTAGGAGAGCCTTTTTTTTTTAAATCTCCGATAGGCTATAAATAAAAGACACGTTCATAGAAAACAATTATTTTATTACCAAATGTTTTGCACACTTATGGTTACTTTTCAACATAATCACCGACAAGATTGAGACATGTACCTGTGGACAAGCTTTGCAATACCCTCTTCAAGAAATGTTGCCGCCAACAATTTCAAAAGAGCACTGACGTTGTTCTGAAGATCTATGTTGGTTTGAAAGTAGTGTCCTCCCAGCCACATCTTCAGTTCAGGACTGGGTGCCAGGTCAGGACTGAACAGTGGATGATCGAAAATGTCCCATTGAAAGTGTTCAAGGAGCTGTTGGGTTGTGCCAGCAGTGTGTGGACGAGTGTTGTCATGGATCAGCACAATTCCTGAGGTCAGCATTCCTCTTTGTTTGTTTTGAATGGCTCTCCGCAAATGTCGTAAAGTTTCACAATAAGCAGCTGCATTGATAGTGGTTCCAGACTGCATTAACTCGACAAGCAACACACCTTTTGGTCCCAAAACATAACCTTTCTGTTTTTGAATGTTTAAATTTTTTTGGGTTGTTTGATGAATTTCAATGCAGTCATTGTTGTGACTTTTGTTTTGTTTCTGGTGTGTCATATTGAATCCAAGTTTCATCCCCAGTAACAATTGATTTCAAAAAGTTCTCTCCTTCATCGTGATAACAGTCAAGGAAATTCAAAGCTGACGCCATTCGGTGACTTTTGTGGGTGTCCATCAACATTTTTGAAACCCAACAACCACAAAGCTTTTTGTAGCCTAAGTATGCACTAACAACAGAGTATACGACAGATCTTGAAACTTCCAGAATTTCCATAGACAAATCAGTTATGCTGAACCTATGATTTTCTCTAACCATTCCATCAACTCATTCAACAAGGTCGGCTGTAACGACATACTTGAATCCTTGGGCCCCTTCATCATGCATGTCATTTTGGCCATCTTTAAACTTTTGGCACCATTTACACACAACACCATCAGTCATGAAGTTATCACCGTACACTTGGCTCATTCTCCAATGAATTTCTGCTGCACTATTCCCGTCTGCTTGCAGAAACTAAATTACAATTTGTAATTCACACTTGGTGGGAGCAACAATGATGGCAGCCATGTTTATGTGGCTGTAGTGCCACACCGTCCGCCCCCGGTAACTGAGTGGTCAGCGTGATGGACTGTCAATCCTAAGGGCCCGGGTTCGATTCCTGGCTGGGTCGGAGATTTTCTCCGCTCTGGGACTGGTTGTTGTGTTGTTCTAATCATCATCATTTCATTCCCATCAACGTGCAAGTCGCTGAAGTGGCGTCAAATCGAAAGACTTGCACCAGGCAAGCTGTCTGCCCGACGGGAGGCCCTCGTCACCTGCCGTTATTATATAGTGCCGCACAGACTGATGCCTTGAGATTGGCAATGGCGAAGTGTGTAGTGCGAGAATTGCAAAGTAGCCTACAGTGCATGTCCACTTTCTGCCACCCACATAGCTTCTATACTGAGCGATCAAAGGTTAAAAAGAGACCCTCGTAATTAAAAAGGAGTTTTCCCCAGTATTGAGCAAGTAAACAAGAGAGCTATGTTGATGTTTAATTTGCTTTGGACAAAACTGTTTTCAATATTTCACTTATTGTAACACAGCTTTACTGTAACAGTTTTCTGTTTCAGTAATATGTTATGACTCATGCATGCGCAGCCAAAGATTTAACCTTATTAAAACTGCCATTGCTGAAATTCAAATAAATATTAGTCTCAGAATTTTTGGGCACTGGGAACCATTTTAAGTGAAGCATTGTAAGTAGAACTGAGACTATATACACCATATGTATTCATCCAGTAACAACCTGGAAGTTATTGGTTAAAAAAGCAGAATTTGATGAAAGTAGACCGATATTTAGTTTATCAACTTTCAGCGAGCAGTAAATTAGGAAAAACAGAAATTATACATAGCATACATGAAGGAAAGTCCATCATACAAGTCAGGGGACTTATTAAATTCATCCCAGTACATGGAAAAAAGCTAAATCAGAATTTTTCAACCAACAAATAGAACGTATATTTCTTACTACCCACAAAAACATTAAATATCAGTGATACAGCCAGAGCTTTTCAAAATCTCTTCACTCCAACAAAAAGAACTTTTCAGGCACTACTGATATAAACACCTGCAAAAACCTGGTGAACTTAAACAGCTGAGTGACACTCTAGACAAATCACCATTCAAATCCTAGTAATCCAGGAAACACGTTCCCAAGATGAAAATTATTTCGACTCCTAAAACTTCAGGATATTTAATGGTAAACCAGCCATAAAAATCAAAGGCAAGTTATCAATACTTAGGACTTCCCCTGCAACAAGGAAAATTATTTTAGATTCAGTTATCAACTTTACATCCCTAAGTGAAAGAATATTAAGTTCTTCCGGTGAAATCAAGCAACAAAACATATGCCTCCATGAATGCTCATGCTCCTAGTAACAGCAATAACAAGACAAGACTCACAGAAAGGAGTAGACTTTCAGAATAAACACTAGAGGAAACTACAAGTGAGAGCCCCAAACACTGTGTCAAAATATTATTAGGTGATTTTATTACATTAGTTAGAATGGAGAAGAAAGACAGGTCAATACTAGGACTACATCCAGTGCATTGGGAGATGAATAAGAACGGAGAATGTCTAACAAGCATCTGTACATCATTTGCGCCTAGTCTCATGTCTACAGAGTTTACACGATTTTTACATAAAAAGAAAACCTTGATGTCATCTAACCCATTATAAGGAGAATTCCAAGTTGATCATGTGGCAGTTTCTACAAAGAATCTGAATGAGATTCAAAATACCTGAGTATGGAATGGAGTTTTTGACTGAGATCACTACTTACCACAAAACAATATTCAGTTCCAACCAAACAGATCCATACCTACTGGCAACTGATTTCCAGGAACTGATATGGACTGCCTGAAGAAAAACTCTGAGGCTTTTGTTTGTGACATAAAAGAACAAGATCCCAAGGAGTGGCCAGACTTCCACAACACATTACAGACATCAGCCTCGAAATTAGGACAGCCACCAGGAAACGTAAACACAGGTGGTGGAACATGACCTTCGATGAAGCCACTGACGAGTGAATAAAACCACAGAAGCACTGGAATAGACATCAACAGAACTTGAAAAATGGGAGCCCTTCCTGAAGATACTAAAATCAACCTCAAAAAACAATTTGCCTGGAAACATATGACTATGATTAAAGAAAATCTGGACCACGTTTCCAGTAAAACAACACATGAAATTTTTAGAAGACATTCTGTGAGAATTTATCTGGGTACAAACTACCAAAATTGTGTTCTGTCAAATTTATGGAAAACTTGAAACAAAAAATAAAGAAAATTGCAATGATACTTTCTGATTACTTTCAAAATTAACAACTGTGAGCCTCCAGTAGAAAGACTGCATTTTGAAAAATCTGCACCAAATCCAGATTCTCATTCCCCAACAAATCAAGAAACAAGAGAGAGAATTCAATACTAAAAAGTAACAAAGTGACAGGAAGGGATGGCATAACTGTAGAAATATTAAAAATAGTAGTAGGATACGACCTAATAAGAAGGATGAAGGCTTTCACAACCAGATGACATAGCTGCTGGTAAACCTTTCGGGATGTGAGGTCATGGTCCAAGAAACTCTTCTGTCCTGCTTCATCCAGGACTGCGCTGGACATCCTCAGAGGCACTCCTCTGCTGAGTCTTGCCACATGACCAATGGGATGTCCAAGAACGACATATATACTGTACGAAAGGGGGACAACGTCACAGTAACACAGGATGAACAGAGAGAATCCTTGTAAAAGATAAAACTTAACTATCGATTGTCGTCTTGTCAAAGATAAAATTGTCTAGCGATTCTGTAGAGGTACTGTCCATATGTTGTTAAGTTTCATTGTCTCCTCTTTCATATTAAAATTATCCTGATGCTTATTAATTTCAATGGCTTCTCTACATAGTCATGGATAATAATTTGCTGTTTCAGAAAACTTCACTTCGTGGTTTCCTGACTGCTACAGCTGATTTTTCTATTTTTTCTAGTTGGCAAAGACTTTTGTGCTGTTTTAGCCATGTATTTACACTCCTCTTGGTAGTTCCAATATAAACTTTACCATACATACACAGAATTTTGTATACACCACATACCAACAGAGGACAACATTTATCCTTCACAGATTGGAGTACTTGACTTACTTTCTTTGTTAGTCTAAAGACCAGTCTGATCTCATGTTACTGTGAAATCTTACATATCTGATCCATGACTTTTTTAATAAAAGGGAGAGAAACTGTATTTTTCCATTGTTGTGGTTTATCCCTGTCCTTCAGTCTTCTGTTCCTTGATCGCAAAATTCTCTTTCCCTCTTTCCCTGAGTAAACATTATTTTCGAGGGCCTGCTTCAGATGTTTTATTTTAGCGTCCAGGTGTCCCAATCTGCATATCCATTTGGCTCTATGAACAAGACTTTTAATGACACCTCTCTTTTGCTGTGGATGATGATTGGAGTTTTTATTCAAATATCTGTTGGTATGTGTTAATTTCCGAAAAACTTTATGTTCCAAACTTCCATTGAACCGCCTCACAACTAAAACATCCAAGAAAGATATTCTATCATTTTCCATTTCCACAGTGAACTGGATTTCTGGATTAATTTTATTTAAATGATCAAAGAATTCATCCAAAGCCTTTCTGCCATGGGACCAAACCACAAATGTGTCATCTACAAACCGACACCTGGGAGATGGCTTCTTATTTGCTTTGTCCAGAGCCAACTGTTCAAATTTCTCCTATATAAATTAGTGATTGCAGGACCTAATGGGTTACCCATTGCTACGCCGTTAAGTTGCTCATAAAATTCATCGTCTCATTGGAACTGTCTCGGAGTAAGGCAACGTCTAAAAAGAGCAGTCAAATCTCCTGGAAAAATATCCATTATGAAAATCAGGATTTTGTTAGCTGGAATCATAATGAATAAGGACACTATGTCAAAGGGTCTTGGATGTCCAACTGGCCAGTTGGCAAGACTTAGCAGAGGAGTGCCTCTGAGGATGTCCAGCGCAGTCCTGGACAAAACATCATGAGCAGAAGAGTTTCCTGGACCATGACCTTACATCCTGAAAGGTTTACCTGCAGTTAATATAAAAGATTCATGAACTTTTAGCAGAAATGTTGGAAACTGAAATGATTCCAAAGGACTGGACGAAAGCTATAACACATCAGTTGCATAAAAAAAGGAGACAAATTGCAGAGGCCTCTGTCTTCTGCCAATTATATACAAGGTCCTATCTAAAGGTCTCTTAAACATATGTGAATAGCAAACAGATCATTTGATTTGTGAATATCAAGCAGGCTTTAGGAAAGGCAGATCATGTGCTGAGTAGAGTATGTTTTTGAAGACAATATTTAGAATATGTCAATGTACCAACAAATATGTCACCTTTATGTATTTCAAGAAAGTGTAAAGATCTTTTGACAGGCAAACTATTTTGGATACTTTAGAAGAGTTCAGGGTAGACACAGAGACACAAGAACTAAAATGCTAGACACTCACAGACACAACATCTCAAGTGAAGTTTCTGGGTGAAATGTCTGATTCTTTGAAATGTATACAGGAGTTTCACAAGGAGATGGCATCTCATCTGAGGACAGAGAATCAAAGTGAAGTGCCTAACTTTTGCTGATGATCTAGCTATCTTCCCTAAGAATAGTGAAGAAACCAAGTAGGCCACAGAGAAATTACATCTACACCTACATCCATACTCCGCAAGCCACCTTATGGTGTGTGGCGGAGGGTACCCTGAGTACCTCTATCGGTTCTCCCTTCTATTCCAGTCTTGTATTGTTTGTGGAAAGAAGGACTGTCGGTATGCTTCTGTGTGGGCTCCAATCTTTCTGATTTTATCGTCATGGTCTCTTCGCGCTACATGAGGTAGCATCAAGGGCAGGCCCTCAGATACTGTATGAGAAGATCCATTTGTTGAAAAATTTGCATAAAAGTATCAGAAGAGTCCCACTACAAAAAAAACATGGGACGATTTCACATGATTCTTCTTTTAAATATAATTCCAGAAAGTAAACAAAATAACATGGAAACACTAAAACAAACAAGTGATATCCTGTAAAGTGAAACTTCAGCACTACAAGACAGCTATCCTGTCTGAAACACTAATCACCACATAAACTACAACTCCAGGAGGCCATTCAAAAATTGATGCAATAGCAAAAGAAGAGCAAACAATTCTAAGACAAATTTATGGAACTGTTAATGTAAAGGGCATATGGATCAAAAGAAAAACTACAGACCTATAAACATCACTAGACAAGTTCACTGGTAAAATACACAGAAGATGCTTGAAGTTCCATGGTCACATCTTCAGAATAAGGAGGGAAGGTGTAAAAGTATGTGAGGGGAGAAAGAAAGTTGGAGAGGTGGTGGTGCGAGGGGAAGGCATGTGGGAGGGTGGTTGAGTGAGGTAGCAGTGGGCTGGAGGTCAGGATTCCATCTTCAGGTACAAGTGACAGCCAAACCGCAGAACTGCTGTGTTGTCTTTATTGGTGGTAGAAATGAAAGAGGAAATGAAATTGAGCCTTTAAGTTTCCTTTTTCTGTCACTTCTTGTAAATTCAGTCAGATCAATTTGCAACAGCACACATAATTTAATTCAATGGGCAGCTTCAGATTGTTTGTGACAAACTGAAATGCATGATAGTCTACTAAGGCAGATGACTGGAAATAAGTTTCAAATGCTGTGTTGATCGATTGCTGACAAAGTAAAAGCTTCAAATTTAAAAGTCTACATTACACACAATCTTAACATCAGAAAAGCATCAAATGGACTGAAGTACCTTCAGAATGATTGGTGGTGGCGATAAAATGTTCAGAATGTAATGGAATTCAGTTTCTTTCCTGAGGCTGCGCACATCAGTGACTGCAGTCGTCATTTCTCTGCAGGCTCCAGTTTCATTACTGATAAGCCAAGTTGAAACCCATGATTGATGCCAAGGCGTCATCACTACAGGTGATGCAAAGCTGCAATGTCAGAATTTTAATTTTACATTAATAATATGAGTTAAAAGTTTGTTATAAAAGTCAATACTCAAATGTACCAAATGCAGAAACATGGTTAATGTGTTATTCTTGGTAGAATTTACAGGCCTGAAATACTCCTGAAACAACATAAATTGGAAAACACACACACACAGTTTCTCTCTCTCTTTCCAATGCTGCTCCAGTATTAACAGGTGTCAGGTCCTCAACATGAATATACCATTAATGATTCTGAAAAAGATGAATGGATTCTCACATTTCTTTTCTATTACTATAGAACAGATGAGAGAAATAAAGGAGGCAGATGACTGAAACAAAATTCAGTAGCCGCAAAAGTACATCAACATTGTCATGCTGGGTGGTGGAGTGGTAACAAAAGTCATAAGACTAGTTGCTGAGAAAGAGGAACTACCACTGCAGCAGGTGGGCAGCCCCATCCAGTGGCTTGGAACAAGGGCCAAATAAGGGAATCAATGGTTTGTGGTTAGTTACGAGGAGGAACCTCATCCCATACAGTAAGATGCGGAATTTTTTGACCCTGAAAATAATAGCTAGCACCTCCTTTTGTCCCTGTGAGTAGTCCCACTGTGCAGCGGAATATATCTTTGAAGTGTAATTAAAGGGTTGTTTGAAGACATCTCAGTTCTGGCACAACAGGAAGGCAGCAGTGCCATAAAAGGATGTGTCACAGACCAGGGTGTAAAAGCCTGGTGTGAAAGAAGCAAGACAGGGAGCAGATCACAAATTCTGCTAGAGGGGCTGAAAAGCCTGTCAGCAGTCCACACACCAAACAAACTTAACACCCTGCTGGTGATGCCAGTTAAGAGACTGGCAGACAGGTGCAGGCTGGGAAATGAACTGAGCATAATATGAAATCTTACCCAGAAAAGACTGGTGTACCTATAGGTTCTTGGGCACTGGTAAACTGACAATGGTCTTCATGCAGTCACCCATGGGGACGCGACCATCTTTACTAAGCACATGACCCAAAAAATGTTCCTTTGGGGAGAAAAAACAACACTTTACCAACTTGCAATGAAGACTATTCTTCAGTGGGCATTGGGAAACCAACTGAAGGTTCTGTCAGTGCTCCCCCAAAGCACTGCCTGTGACCAAAATGTCATCAAGGTAACTGATGCAACAGGAAATGTCCTAAATTAACTGTTCCAAATATCACTGACAAATTTCCAGCCCAGACAATATTCCAAGAGGTAAGCGATTAACTGGTAAACCCCAAAAGGGCTGCTGAGGGCCGGGAAAGTCCTAGAACCTGCACCCAACGGTAACTGCTGGTAAACATTGTGCAAGTCAATGTGAGAAAAGTACTGGGGCCCCAGACAACTTTGTCATCAATGCCGCCTACCACACAGTGAGATACAAATATGCGACACATTGCTCGTCAACTGTCTGTCTAAAACTGCCCCGAAGGTGCAAAGTTCCATCGGGCTTCTGAACTATCACAAAAGGTGTGTCGCACTGAACTGATGAAATAGGAGAAATGACAAGCTGATGCTGCCAATGTTGCAACACAGCCTTTATCTTTCTGCACATGGTGGAGGGAAAAGGGCTGGGGCAACAAAGTTTCGGGACTGCTGACGACTTAAGAGATAAATGTGCCTCAAAATTTTCTGCCCATCCCTAGGTATTCTCAAGAGCGGGCTACAGGACAGCAGTTAGGTGTCTATACTATGAAAAGAAAAGCATTGAGACACTAAATGTACTTTGTCGACAACCTGAAAACCGAGTACAGAAAACACATCGAGCCCAAATATATTTTGCATCAATGGTGAAATGATCACCAACAAAGTAAGTTGCTATTCCACATTCTTGTATGTGTGGAGACGCAGAATTGCCCTCACAAGGGTATGTGCTGTTACCTATAACACACAACCTGATGGAATGGCCGTTGCAACACCTGGCACCCCAAAATTCTCTCACATCTGCAAATTACGGAGGCTGACTGATGGTTGTTGAGCTACTGCTATACTTTTCAATATACATACAACCAAAACTGGGGCACTATGGATAAAAAGGTCATTATTTTACAGATTTATGTTGGGAAAATGTATCATGAGTTACTTACATAAGAGACAAAAAATGTATATAAAAAGAAGCATCAATTGCACTGAAGTACCTTCAAAATAAACGGTCGCAATAAAATATTCAGAATGTGATAAGTATCATGGCTGATTGTAATGCATTCCTCACAACTTGCAAAAATGCATCTCATCACAAGAGATCATTGTCATAATATATTGGCCAGAATTAGTACACACTTCTTAATTGCTTCTAAGAACACAAAAGTTAAAAGGTAGAGGGAAATAAGGGTAGTCTGCAAGGAATAATTTACAATGTTCAAGCAACTGAAGCCTCACACTTCCATAATCATTTTTGTAAGTACGATAAAGTGAATTTTTGAAATACTGCAGTGTGTTGGCTCATAACGATGAAGGTGTTGCTATGCACAAGAAGAGAATTGATAAGCCACAATATACTGAACAGTGTAAATGTATAGATTTGTCAGACAGGATAGAAAATGACTTTGGAATTACTGCATAAAAATGAAGAGCCAAGAATTTTCTCGTGTACAGAGATTTTGAAGAGGCAACATTTCAATAATTTTGGGGGAAAAAACCTGACAAAACTGTTTACTGAAGTTTGAAACCAAGACATAATATGTGGAGAATACAACATAGACACAGGTAAAGAATCCAAATTGAAACACAAATTAAAAGAAACATTACTAAAATTTACTATGCAGATGATAATAAATGTTGAGGGAGTAGGTATCGTCTGCAGGGGATCAGCAACTGCTAGAATTAAAATTGAATAGCAGCCACAGGTCTCATATAACTTTTTTTAATTGACATGTTTCATGTCAAGGTATGGAATCACTGTTTGAGAAAACTCTATCAATAGCAATCAACACAGGCTGTTAGGACCAGCCTGAATAAACAGACAGACATATGCTGAATAAATTTTCATAACGTAAAAATATTGAAATTTCCAACCATGTACAAATACACAACAACAATTTCATTAATCGGTGGCAATGCATGTATTTACTGAATTAGCTGAATGCACTCTATACGTTTTCTGTTGGTCTGTTCTGTAGTAAAATGAGTTAAGAGTACATAAAAAAAACTTTGAGACCTAAATATAAACTGGCAGAAAATTGTAAGCAATATTACTACCAAATCTGATAATTTGACGTTTTATATCGTAAAACGTAGGCCAAACCGTTTGGATTATGCTGACTTCTCCTATATCACAAGTAGCACTGCACAGAATGCAATAAAATGTTAATACATAATTATCAATCAGTGTAGTTATTTTAGTAAAATAACGACAGTAAAATAATACCAGTTGCTTTCTGGATCCACTGCAACATTCCAATGGTAAGAACGACTTTGAGACTTTGCGTCTTGAGAGCTGTCATTTTCGATGAAGTACTTGTACAGTCCCTCTGCAACGTTCCACAGTCCCAAACGCAAATAATGAATCTGATCCATTGCACTCAATTCAAGTTATCTGTGTTTTATACATATGTTAATTTCTGGGAAAGAAACTGAAAAAATAAACATATCACTCAACACGCATGGAAATGTTTACATTACAATGAATCAGCTGACGCCAAAGATGAAAAACGAAGATGCAACAAAGATCCCAAATCTTGTAAACATCGAGTGACGCCACCTGGATCTGGTTGTTTCAATACACTTCTTCGGTGATGCCACTCGGAGTAACTGCCGAGTGGCGTCACATTACTTGCAAGTGGAAACCCGCCTTCATTCTCAATCACATAAGCAGCAATGAAGCCATGAAGCGCTAAATTTACCTCATAAATTTATTAAATATTTCTAACTACATCACGATTCTGTACGAAAAAATTGGAACTATCTCCGAAAATTGACACAGGTGACCACGAAATACATATTTCTAAACTTGAAATACTGAGGATGAAAGGTATTTTGAACAGTTTACGTCTCATCTATATTTCGTCGTAAATTAGACTCTAATATAAACAAACGCACAAACAGCGAGTGATGCCCGATTGGAATGTTTATGGAATGGGCACTTAAATGTGCAGATCAGAATTTTCGTAGCCAACATACACTGCCTCCAAGTCAAGTGACTATGTTTCGTCGTAAGTTTTGTCAGTAAGTTCCCTGCAGTTTTTAAATGTATTACATCGCTAGTACAGGCAGTTCCCGTTCAATAACACCATAAATTTTATACAAGCCATGTATGGACATGTTAACAACTTGCATTCTGCAATGATGTTAACTCAAAGCTTTGTAGAGAGAATGCAAAGCATTTCACTTGTTGCAGCAGGTGTCATCAGCTCAGCTTTCACTATTTTTTAAAAAAGAAACAGAAAGGGACAGCGACCTGTAGTGTATTTAGTGCACTTTTTTGTTTTGCTTGTGACAAAATGAAAGTATACTGAAAAACTTCGAATTTGGAGCTGTAACACGCACCTGATTAATAATTTATCACACTTTGAAATGCTTACGGAGAAGAAAGTCTCCCCTTTTTACTTTCTCGTACAATTTTTTGAATCCTCATTCCTCCTTAGGAAAAAGAATATTAATCACAGATATTTCTTCAGCATGTCATTGGAATTTAATGAAAACAGTGATTTTAAAATTAGCAGTAAGCTTTGGAAAAGTGAATAACTGGGAGGAAATGACTCAGATTGGTGTGTATAAATCTTATCTGGGAACAGTACTTGAAAACTGTGTACATTCAACAGACTGATAGGCAGCACAACCCCACACTACTGACTCTAGCCCCTTTTCTCATAAATTTATGGCCACACAGTTATATAAATTGGCCCTATCGCAGTAACTCTTTCTTACACAGCGTTTAAATATTTTTTCGACAAATAAAGCATTTCTTATTAGTATAATAACCATACTTATATTTGTGTTATACTTACCTATGAAAAGTCTATTTCCCTCCTTTGACCTATTTCAACTTGCATCAAGAGTAGCAACAATTATTCACTGTTGCTTCTAATAATAAATAACCATGTAAAAACATAGTAAATATGTTTCAGCCTGAGTGCAAAATATAAAAGGGAACAAAAGTATTATGCCGGCCAGTGTCGCTGTGCGGTTTGGAACCGCATGACCGCTACAGTCGCAGGTTCGAATCCTGCTTCGGGCATGGATGTGTGTGATGTCCTTAGGTTAGTTAGGTTCAAGTAGTTCTAAGTTCTGGGGGACTGATGACCTCAGAAATTAAGTCCCATAGTGCTCAGAGCCATTTGAACCAAAAGTATTATACAAAAGTATGTAGTAATCCGAGTTTGATGTTGGCAGCTGCAATACAGGTACATAGTACAATTAACTTACTAATGTACGCACCTGGTAGCTTAGTGGTCAGCGCGACAGACTGTCAATCCTAGGGGCCAGGTTCGATTCCCGGCTGAGTGGGAGATTTTCTCAGGGACTGGGTGTTGTGTTGTCCTAACCATCATCATTTCATCCCCATCGACACGCAAGTCGCAGAAGTGGCGTCAAATCGAAAGACTTGCACCCAGGCGAACGGTGTACCCACTGGGAGGCCCTTGTCACACAAAAAGAACTTACTAACTACAGTACCTGGGGAAAATAGTTTGAAACTGTGTCTTTACCGATCATCTAGGTCTCAGATAAATATGCCCTGGTTGGAAAAAATCGCAATATCAAAAAAATAATTAATGTGCAATAATGACATTTCTGGAAGAATTTTATCTAAGTAATACACTTACGTTGTTAACAGTGCAAGATCGCAGATTAATGTAAACGCAAGATAAGCCACTGCAAATGTGTAATGTTGGTACATTAATAACCAGTGTAACAATGAATTCAAGCAAGGAGACGTGCATGTATTGTGTTGTACAGGTGCCAGATGTCAACTTGTGGGATGGAGTCCCATGCCTGAGGCATTTCGTCTGTCAATACAGGGATTGTTAATTCTGTTTGTGGATGACGCTGGAGTTGCCAGGCAACATTCAACACTCTGTACAGTATGTTCTGTTACAACAGCAGTATACGAGCGAGCTATCCTGTTGGAAACCACCCACTGTTCATGAATCGCAGCACAACACATCGAATCACGAGACTGAAATATGGATCTACAGTCATGTTGTGTGGGATAACCATGAGAGTGCTCCTGCTGTGATATGAAATCACACCTCTGACCGTTACTCCAGGTATAGGCCAAGTGTGCCTAGTGAGCTGGCAGACTGGTTGCAGACCCTCAGCTGGAGTCCTTCTAACCAATATATCTCTCGAACTGAGGCAGAACCAGCTTTCATCATAAAACACAAGAGACCTCCATTCTCTCCTCCAATGAGCTCTCGCTTGACACCATTGAAACTGTAAATGGCGGTTGTTTGGGGTCAGAGGAATGCACACTGCAGGGCATCTTCCTTGAAATAACCAATCTGTAGCAGTTCCTTGCGTCACTGTGGTGCCAACAGCTGCTAAAATTACTGTTGTAAAAGTAATTTGATGTGCCAGAGCCGTACACCAAACATGATGGTATTCCCTCTCGGTAGTGCCACGTTGCGATCGAGAGCCTGGTCTTCTTGCGATCGTACATTCTTGTAACCACCGCTGCCAGCAATCAAGTATAGTGGTCACATTTCTGTCAAGCCTTTCTACAATATTGCAGAAAGTACCTCCAGCTTCTTCTAGCCTTATTACACAACCTCATTCAAACTCAATGAGGTGTCGGGAATGATATCTTTGTCACCTTGAAGGGATTCTTGACTAACATCAACTCACCACATTATATCTAATGCTCACGACGATTACATATTGTGTTTAAAGCAAACCTGATTTGAATCCTTATAGTGGCGCTACTAGCGCCATACGCCACTACTATGTGACTGGTGTGAAATTTGCATACACATCATCCTTCAGATGTGGATATCTACCAACTTTAATTTATGCTGCAAAACTCCATCCTGGTGTTGCTGTTTTTATCCCCCATCAGTGTATGTTGTTTTAGAATTGAAATTCATTCTAATGAAGATTTTTAGAGAATTCGCTTATGTGATACTGGTTTGAGATGTAAATACACTGCTGGAAAAAGAAAATCAGTGCACCTGGAAAGACAATGTCTATTTTGATCTGATGATGGTAGATACCACTTGGGGTATAGTAGATGCACTGATAATGGTAGCAACGTCATCTGCCATCAGATAACGTGTTGGCATAGCTACAAGAGTGCCATCTGTGTCTACCCTTTGATAGGGAATGCTCATAGCTAATAGGCTCAATGTGGTGCAAACATTTGAGGCAACAGGCAACCATACCACATAGGCACACTCATGCTTCCTAACCAATTGAGCAAATTTAAAAAGCATCAAATTGTGGCCCTCTGAGTGGTGGGATGGTCATTTCAGAAAATTGCCACACAAGTTGGGCATGCTGTGTCAGTTGTGCAAGGATGCTGGTATCAGTGGTGATGTGAACATTCTTACCCAAAGACGAGGTACTGGACATCACACAGCACAGACACCTGCCTATCATATTGTAAGGGCAACAGTGTCAGATTGTAATTCTACCACAGCAGAGATAAGAGGGCTTGTGGGCCCAGAGAAGTCTACACAAACTGTTGTGAACCGGTTATTAGCAGTGGGACTATGAGCACGCATACCTCTAGCTCATCTTCCATTCACACCACAGCATCAACATGCATGGCTCGACTGGTACCAGCAGAGAGTCACTTGGAGGATGGAACAGTGTGCTGTGGTCTCCAGTGATGAAAGCAGGTTCTGCCTGCATGCAAGTGATGGTCGTTTGTGCGTATGACAGAAACCTGATGTGTACCGCCTCGTGAAGTGCATTTGTGCAAGACACACTGATCCTACTAAAGGCCTTACGCTTTGGGGTGCGACAAGTTACAACTCTTGTTCATCTTTGCTGCTCCTCTCCAGGAGCACTAACCACAAACAACGACTCAGTATGTGCAGAAGCTGATGTGTTGCTCGAACAGGATAATGCTCAGCCACACACTGCCCATGAAACTCAGCGTGCTCTGAAGATGTGCAACAACCTCTCTGACCAGCACAATCTCCATCCTTTTCTCAAATTAAGTATGTGTGGGATATGATGGGACAAGAAGTGACTAGTGCGGCCCATCAACCAGCAACTCTTACAGACCTACGTGAACAGGTCGAGCAGGTGTGGTATAATGTATCCCAGGACAGTAGTTACCATCTGTATGATAGACTGGATGCCAGAGTCAGTGCCAGCATTGCCACCCATGGAAGCTACACTACATACTAAGATGAGTGTAGCAGCGTGGGTCGATACCTGGTGCCTCAGAATTGCTTATGCTGTTGATCTGTAAAGGCGCTCTCTCATTTACTCCACATGGACTGTTTTAACAATGAATATTGAGTGAATCTGAAACCTCTAAAAGCGTGTACTGTTGTTTTTCTGGCAGTGTAATAATATACTGACAGACATCTTACAAGAGCATTTTGTGCTTTGAGCAGCATCTATGATTTGAGGTTAGTAGGGACAGCAGACACTGAAAGTTTGTGGTTTTTATCTTATTTGAATGTCTGAAACTAATATTTATCAGTTCAACATCAATCACATATTGACAGGCACTCAGAATTTGAACCAAAAGAAAGTTCGATTTTGTCTCCTCTATTATCTGACATACATAAATCTGATATACACAGACGGTCCTCTACTTGCAGTTTCAGATAATGTAAGTTTTGTAGATATAAAAATAAGTTTCTCCAACAATGAAATGGAATTAACAGAAGCTTTTAAGTTTTTGGGCCTACAGATAGCTCATAACCTCAACTGAAAAACTCACTGCCTAGAATTAACGAAGCATCTTATTTAACTGCCTTTGCAATGTGTAAAATAACTGCAATAGGTGACTTAGAAAAGAAAAATAACCTTTTTTATTCGGCATATTTCCATTCTCTAATGAGTTATGGAATAATTTTCTGGGGAACCTGAGGTTACAGGGATGACAGATGTGTGTTACAAGAATTGTCTCATGAACATCCTGTAGATACCTCTTCAAAACGTTGCTATTTTGGCAACTATTTCACAACATATAAATTTATTAATGTCCTTTACCATTACCAATATTCCCTCACTTCACAAAAAATTCTGGAAAGCATTAATTTAATCCTAGGATCAATAGCAACATCTACAAAGACTATGTAGTGACCGCACGTATAGATCTGTGAGACAAAGACAAGGTAAGTTAACCTATGTGTTTGATCTTTTGTTTCTCTCTCTTTGTCTACTGTTTTTGTGTACCTTACCTGTGTAGTCTGTTCATTGTAAAAAAAAGTATGTATATTAGAAAGATAAGCATCTGTTTTCTGGATAGTTGTACTCATGCTCCTAGCTACTATAACAATCTACAGTGGTGACCCCACAAACAATGAACACCATCTGAACTGCTACAGTGGATAAACTCAACTCTGATTCCACTGTCAAGCAAGAAGATCCACTGCAGTCTGCTACGACTACACATCCAGATGCCATTTCTTTTCTTCCACTGATGTCTGAGAATTTACCTGCAACACCACAAGGTAGGAAGCTCAGCCACGTACAGTTGCTGTCATTCTGTATGATGGGGCCAGATTTGTACTTTAAGAAAGTCGAGAGTGCTTTTGAGCAACATGGCGTCCGTGAATCTACAGAACATATTCGTTGTGTTGTGGTCTACCTCAACAAAACACAGATAGTGCAGACAGAGGCCATGTTTCACACTCAATGTTATTTCGAATCAAAAACTTATCTAATCATACATTTTACTCTCATGCTGGAGCTATGACTTCAGAAACTGATCTGTGACAAGAAATTTGAATACAAATCGCCGAAATAGCTTTAACTAGAACTCGAGACACTAATGGAAAGTGATTTGTTATCAAAAAATTCCTTGCGTTTGCTGTGGCTAAAGCGCATTCTGCCTAATATTAGGACAGTTTTTAGCGAGCCACACGGACTTACAGCTAAACGTTTTGACTGATAAGGTGGAAACCATTGCCATTAGCTTACAGTATAATGCTTGCAGCATGGTAGAACGTGGCGATAAGGTGATTGGCCCAAGATCAAGAATGCATGGGATGGCAACACACAGTGGCCCTCACCTGTGCCCTTCCTCCAGCACGCAAGAGGCAAATCCGATTAGCTGGCACCCCGTGTGCAGGCACTACACGCCACAATATCTGCTTTACAAGGCAAGTTCTGAACATTTTGCAAACAGACCATCATCTTCCACTGAACAAGAAGGCTTGAAGAGACTCCCCCGGATGCACTATGTGAGAAGATATCCACAGGATTTCCCTCGCATATGTGCTCTGACAGCACAACGGAGAAGACATTCATGAACATACCAGCTGTTACATCACTGGGTAAGGTACCAAATAGACCTGTTTCTGCTACTGCAGCAGAAGCAACAGTCACTTCATCAAACAGGCTTCCTTAACAAATCTCATTATGCTAATGTTCTGCAGACAGCAAAGAAAACTGACATGGGGAATAGGCCTCATTTCGGAATGCTCATCGCCATTCCACAACTTACAACGTCATGTCCACAACAGTTCTGTGGTCTGTGGTTACTGTAAATGATGGCGTACCTACAACAAGAGACACTGAACGCCACTGCTTCCCATTTATGACGGGTTTAGAGTATCACAGCTTTGAAGAATTTAGATCGCTGACGTGGAGAAGGCAGCGAGTCATTCTTCATAGGCAGATATAGCACAGCAGGTTTTGCGCACACAGGAGGAACAGTTTTAAGACGGCTGTGACTGAGAAACTGCCTAGTAGAACATTTTTGGTAGCCACAGGGTCTAACCATAGTGTATTCCCTCGACATTGCTTTGAAGGAGACAACTCTCGTAGCAAACAGTTTGTGATAGCCAGCAACAACTTCCATATTCGGATGTATGGCAAAAAAATATTAAATTGGACCTTAGTTTACACAAGTTGCTTCAGTGAAATTTCATTGTGGCAGATGTCCCCAAGTCTCTTTAGGAGCTGATTTCCTACAACATCTTCGGTTGGCTGTAGACTTATACAAGAGAAGGCTTCTGCCTTTGTCGGAAGTCCACTCTCTGCAAATTAACTCCCTTTTGAAGCACATTGTTCAAGAGTTTCTGGAAATCACTTCAGTGACAACGCTCCGTCGGCAATGCAGACATGACATAATTCGTCACACTTGGACCTTACCAGCCTGACGATCATTGCTAAACCAGGAAGGCTAATACCTGAAAAATCTTTCATGGCAAAGGCAGACACTGAGAGAGAAATACAAGATGTAGTAACTAACACCCTCTGATTGCTAGTGGGCTTCACCGATTCAGATGATGTTAAAAAAGAATAATACATGCCACCTATGCAGCGACTACAGAGCATTTAACACTAATACAGTGCCGAATAAATATTCAGTTCCTCACGTGGCAGACTTTAACAATGATATTATTTGAGAACAGATTTTTAGAGTTATTGATTGCAAAACGACGTATTCAGAAGTATCACTGTCTCTGGAGGATGTAAAAAAAATCAGCAGTTACTACTCCATTCTGTCTGTTTCAATATACCTACATTCCGTTCAGTTTAAAAAAGTAGTGCAGACATCGAAAAGGTTTTTTCACCAAGTTCTCTGCGGTTTAGATTTCCTCTTCTGCTACATGGACAATATCTTGGTGTTCTCAGAGTCCCAAGACCAACAAAACGCGCCTCTGACTGCTGTTTCAATGTCTTAGGCCTTTGGAATGATCATAAGCCCATAGAAGTGCGCCTTAGGCAAAGAGAGCGTCAGTTTTTTGTGTGGTGTACAAAGATACCACACAAGAAGAGTTGGCAACACTTGGTACCACAAGTACCGTGGACATCTGTCCACAGCAGCCACGTCGCTGCATACAAACCAATTACGCTGTCCTTGAGAATCACGGCCCCTGGCAGCAGCACCACCACGAAGAGAGACGCATGCGTAAGTAACTGTGCACGAGCAGAAGTTATCAGTTGCAAGTTGTAAGTCAGTTCGAGTCTCGCTAGGGAATTTGTGCAGAACGTGCATCGTGTTTTCAGGTCATCAAGTGAGTTGTAAACAGTGGCCGATAGATAGACAGTGTTTAGTCTTCAGTAGAAACAGAACAATGAACAGATGTATCGTGTATGGACAGAGATCGCTTGCCTAGAAATTTAACTGCGTACTGTTCGTTCCATAAAAACACGGGAGAACTGCCGGATTCCAGTAACGTCCTGCCACGATATATCGGGGCAGAGTCTTCTAGCCATCTTCAGGTAAGTGCCACTGTAGTAGTACTGGAGGGTACGCGCTGAGCTCCGCTATTTAAAGCCATGCTGAGGTGACATTGCGCATGTGCTGCTCAGTGTGCGCGTTCATTACAGCTCCGTGCGCTGCGCCTCGCGCCCTCCACGGTGAAAGCTTGGCGTATCGATATCAGGTCGATTTTCATCTTTATGCAGAAAACTACGTCGACTATGAAGTTTCTCTATAACAGGATGCCAAGCAGAGTTTATCTGATAACCGCTATCTCGATTGATGAGAGTCTCGTTGTCAGACAATCTTATTTCCACAGATTCATTGATAATCGAGCTCCAAAATTTTGATGTATGGGCCAAAATTTATGTGTCATTGTGATTCATGGAATGGTCTGTGGAAATACAATGTTCAACGATTACGGACTTGGTGAGTTGGAGAAGGCGAGTATGCCGTTGGTGTTCCACAATGCGTTCCTGCACAGTTCGTGTTGCTTGCCCTATATATGATTTGCCGCATTCACATGGAATTTTGTAAACACCTGATTTACGCAGGCCCAGGTCGTTTTTAACGGATCCCACCAGTGATGAAATTTTGGAAGGAGGGCGAAAGATGACTCTTACTTGATACTTCCTCAATATTCTGCCTATCTGTGAAGAAATATTTCCAAGAAATGATAGATAAGCAGTCGACCTGAAGGCCTCTTCCTCTTCCTTGTTTCGCCGTTTGTAGGTCTTCATCACTCTGTTCACTTGTTTAGGCGAAAAGCCATTCTTTAGAAATACTTTTTGCAGGTGTTCCAGTTACTCTTGAAGACTATCGGCTTCAGAGATGATATGGGCACGGTGGATCAAGGTTTTGAGAACGCCCATTGTTTATGCTGGATGGTGGCAACTAGTAGCTTGTAGATACAGGTCTGTATGAGTGGGCTTTCTGTACACCGAGTGACCAAGTGTGTCATCACTCTTCCGTCGCACCAAGACGTCTAAAAATGGCAGACAACCATCTTTCTCTATTTCCAGTGTAAACTTTATGTTTTCATGTATGGAGTTCATGTGACGTAAAAATTCTTGGAGACGGTCCAGACCATGAGGCCACACTATAAAAGTGTCGTCAACGTATAGCCAAAATACTGTCGGTCTACATGTGGCATAGTCGAGTGCTCTCTCCTCAAAATCTTCCATAAAAAGATTGGCCACCAGGGGAGACAAAGGACTCCCCATGGCGACACCGTCAGAGTGTTCGTAAAATTCATTGTTAAATATAAAATATGTAGAGGAGAGAGTGTGCTCAAACAACGCTGTTTCACCAAACATATTGCCAATGAGGTGTAGTGAGTCCACCAGAGGCACCTTTGTGAAAAGTGAAACCGCATCAAGACTCACCAATAAGTCGTTACTTTGCAGTTGCAGTAACTGAAGTCGGCTGATAAAATCACCAGAATTCTTTATGTGATTTGCACACTTGCTTATCATTGGTTTGAGGAAAGATGCCAAGAATTTTGTAGGTCGTAGGTGGCTGCTACAATGTTACTCACAATTGGACGTGATGGCACATTTTCCTTGTGGATCTTAGGCAATCCATATAGCCTAGGCGGAACTGAATTGTTTGGTTTCAGTCTCTTGATGACCTCCTTCGGTAGTGAACTATTTGATAAAAGTTCTGCTGTTTTTCGCACCACTCGGCTCCTGGGATCCTTATCGATTTCGCGATACGTTGAGTCACATAATAAAACATTGATCGTATTAATATAGTCATCCCTTGGTATGAGGACAGTAGCGTTTCCTTTGTCAGGTTTTAAGACTACTGTATCCACATCTGCTCGTAAGTGACGGAGGGCTATGCTCTCCATGGGCGAGATGTTACTCTTCTTTGGTGCACCAAAGCCATGCTTGCTTTACGTTTGATGTTGTTAGCAGCTGAGGAAGTTCGTCGAGAGTCTTGCCGTGTATTGACCAGAGGTCACCCCAACCCATGCGCGGGTGGCGGGAGACAACGGAAATTTTCAGTGTGAACCCTCAGTTTTTATTGCACATTACGATTTTATGGAAAAATCTACATATGATTTGTCTGAAGCATTTTGCTCGTTTCGACACAAGTGGTGCAGTTATCGGGAGGAATAGAACTAGGTACACAATCATAATTTACGACATGCTACTCAATGACCCTTGAATATCCAATGGCACACGGGACCCCACTTCCGTACAGTGAGGGTAGGACAGGCCAGTGTCTGGTAGCTTATAACTGGAAACCCCATTCGCAACGTTGTATTCTTACAACATATCGAACAGGGGCTTACTCGAGGCGCCACTGTTGCTGTGTAGCAAACTACAACATGAAATAACAGGCAGAACACTGCGACCAGAGCTCATGTTTCTTGCAGACGTAAAACAGATAGTGACTCTAAACTTTATACTACTTATACAGTGTTTATTGCCTGCACACCTACCTATCATTTGGAGAACAGATGTGCAAGTTTACGATGAATGTTGAAACCATATGAGAAGAAACTGAAATGATGCTGATTTACGGAGAATATAGGAAAATGTTGAGGCTACTATTGGCTTGTAAGCCAAGAATTTTCCAGAGAAAGCTTGCTCTCGTTCGTTCTTTTACAAGGTTGTGAACTTCATAAGTATCATTTGCACCACACGTCACTACATCAAGACCTTCATGGTGCCGAGTTCCATAACTGAGTGGTGTTTTGTAAATAAGCACGTCAACAAATGCAAATGTCCTCCACTTTCTTTGCTGAGGTACTGTTTTCCAATGAGTCTACATTCACAAATCATGGTAGCGTTAATTGGCGTAATATGAATTAATGGAATGTAGACAATCACGACTGGTTGCGGAAAGTTGACCATCAGTCCCTTGGTTGATTAATATACGGTGTGGCATGAGGGGAAACAAACTCACTGGTCTGTATTTTATTGATGGCACGTTGAATACACGCAAATATCGAACGTTTTTGGAACAGGAACTACCGATACTACTGCAGTATTTTGCCCTGGACATTCGACAACGAATGTGGTTTCAGCATGACGGTTGCCCAGCGCTCTATGGAACTGAAGCATGGGAAGTATTAGACTCAGAGGTAGCCCTCTTAATTGGCCTGCTAGGTCGTCGGATATGAAATCGCCGGATTTCTTTCGATGGGGATATTTAAATGATAAGGCGTACCAGCAAGTGCCAACAGGCTGTGAAGACATAGTCGGCACATCAGAAATGCCTGTGCTGATATTCCCGCAGATATGCTTCTGCCCTCTGTACGGTCATTTGAAAAGCTGATCACGAAGTGTATTGAAGTTGGCGATACTACGCTTGAACTCTTATTCTAATTGGAAAAGTAGAGTAACTTTCGCCTTGAGCCACGGCCATAGCAACACAATGTTGCGCATTGGGTATCCAATTTGAAGTTATGCAATTTTGATCTGTCCAGTCCTCGCAGAATGGAGGTGGGGTCTCACTTGCCATTGGATATTCAATGGCCGTTGAGTAGCATGTCGTAAATTGTGATTGTGTACCTATTTCTATTTATCCGATTACAGCGTCATCTGGGGAGAAACGAAGAAACTGCTTCCGACATGAATGTAGATTTTGCCATAGAATCGTTATCTGCAATAAAAAAAATGGGTGTTCCCCTTAAAGATTTCAAAGTTGTCCCCCGCCACCCACGCGTGGGGTGGGGGCTCGAGTGTAGTATCATTGGATGTCCCTCTCTGAGATAAACAAATTGGAGCTATAACTTTTTCTGATCTGATGTGTATTTTTCGAGATATTTCAGTGTATTCTTTTAAAATGAACACCCTGTATTTTACAATTTCCTACCGAGGTACAGCATATTACTGGTAGCACCAATGTGGTTGACGATTATCTTCCACGCTACTATGCAAGTATAAAAGTCGCCCCTTGACAACAACTTGTAGAGAAATAAGATACGGACAGCAATTTCAAATGGCTGCAGGAGGACGCTATACATTGCGTCAGTCTGTCCCCAGTCTACGTGCAAGCACTCAGAACTTCTTTAGAGTTTGACACATCACACAGCTTACAGCGGCTGTTTATACAACAAAAATATTGGCGCATAGTCTTTGACGCCTTTGGGAACTTGGTGCATCCTGGTGTGCGGGCTACCATCAGACTTATTACGAAGAAAGTCGTGTGGCCAGGAATGAAAAGGAATTGCCATCATTGGGTGCAAGCTTACATAAGGTGCCAACAATGCAAAATGCACTGACTTGTGTTAGTGCTTTTGGGAACCTTCGATATACCGATGGCTCGCTTCAAGCATGTTGACGTTGACTTAGTTGGACCACTAACACAGTACAGATCAAATAACAACCTATAGTAGTTGACGATTCATATGATGGCCAGAAGCCTCTCCAGTAGCCAACATGGCACCATAAACAGTAGCACAGGCCATAGTGACAGGCTGGACTATGACGTTTAGCATGTAGCAAGTTATAATGACAGACAGCAGAAGACAGTTTGAATATGTGGTTTTTCACGAGCTATAGTGTTTGTGTGGTTGCTCACATTTAAAAGAACTACCAGGAACCGCACTGACAGCAATGGGATGGTAGAAAGCTTTCATAGAACCCTCAATGCAACCCTAACATACAGCGGGGAGCAATGGACAGACACACTGCCAATGGTCTCCTGGGTCTACGAACTGTGATTAAGGACGACCTAGACTGTTCAGCAGCCCAGTTGGTTTACAGCGAAAAGCTAAGGTTGTCAGCGGAGCTCCTTTCTGCAAAACCGACACAGGACCTGACATATGACGTAATGGTGGCCTTCATACTGGAGGTACAGCACAGATGGGCTCTGCTCTGGCCAAAATCACCTCAACTACGTAGAGATAAGCCTGTTTTGATCCGCAAGAATCTGCGTACCTCATCACATGTCTGGTTCCATGATGCCAGCGTAAGGACTCCGCTACAACCATCTTACACAGGTCTGTACAAGATACTTGAACAGCATGACAGCACCTTCATGATCGATTTGCACGGCAAACAGGAAATGGTGTCAACTGAAAGATTGTGACCAGCCACCCAGACGAGTATACCACACAATGACATCAGACGAAACTGAGGGTCATGGGAATTCACACACACACAGGATACCCTGAGCTTACCAATAGAACATGAGGACACCACAGTCGCTATGCAAACTTTCCACTGCGTAGCATCGCCCTCCTCCTGTATGTCCAGCTGTAATCAACAAGGCCGGCAGAATGCTGAGGCAACAGTTTCGAAACTTTCCTGGCGCTTCCTACTTCAAAACAGAGAGGGCTGCTGTAGCGACTGCAGCTACTGAGCTGCAAGAGAGGGTCAAGATAACTTAACCCATGGATTTTATCTCTTGTTTCGGTCCCTTTGTTTATTGTTTTTCGCGTGGTTCACCTGGTAACCTGTTTGTTGGAAAAGGTGTTTTATGTGGCAAATATACCGGTGTTTTCTGTATCGGTACGGATTTGTCGTAGGATTATCTCTCACATTCCTAGCTACCATAAAATCCTATAACCTGAAGTAGTTAATATTAGTACAGAAAGGAGCCAGATACATGGGTACATATGTATTAAACAACCTACCAGAACACATTAAATGTCATGTAGACAATGTAGTGGAGTTTAAGACTAAATTAAAGAAGGTCGGGAATCTTTTTCTACTCTACTGAAGAGTATCTTCACAGAAGGTCTTAAATTTAATGTTATATGTTAATGTATAATTAGAATTAGCGCTGTAATGCAGTAATGTAAAGCCATTTCACTTCTCTGCATTTAGATTAAATAAACATTTTTGAACTCTTTCCGAATTCCAGATACAACTATCTGTTGGATCCATGGGATATGAGTAATATAATGTAAAAAGAGTAAATTGACCAACGGGTTTCAGAAAATCATCAGATACAGTGATGAAATTCATCAGACCATGTCGAATGTTCGCATGACAAATAGATCCATTGCGGGCTGCAGTGATCAGAAGTTTGAAGCATTTCGAACTAAAAATGATGTTAGTGTTTGTTAGGCTGTGGAAAACGAAACAAGCTAATTTAAGAAAATTAGAAACCTTACTAAGGTCTGACAACTGTAGCAATACGTAAATAGAAGAAAACGCAAAGGAGAAATTGGAATATTGCCACTAAACACAAGATTGCAACAAAAATACATCATGCTCAGTTCTACATATAAATTTTATTAGGAATTGTAGTATGGAAAGGATTATAACACCTGTTATCGTGGCAAGGGGAGAGCTTGAAATGTCATATGAAATTTACCAAATAAACAATTCATAAGTTAATCATCATGCTTACAAAGCCAAGCAGAAAGCATTCCATATATCAGAATCATAATGTATGAATTTTTATAGCACTGTTAAATTATATTTAGTGTAAAGGTTGCACTGTAATGTAGGACAAGACAAATAATACAATATTATATGGAGAAAAAACAAATAGGTGTACTGGAAATAATGCACACAATATTGCACACGTAAGTAGCACCCATTGTTACAATATCATTTATAGCGTGAGACATCTTTTACATAACTTATAGCTGCGGAAATTTCTTTAAATTATACAGTGTGCATTTCATATAAATGCAGAGATTTTTATATGTAGTACTTTAAAATGTAACATTTAACATATCTATACCGGTGGTCACATGATGCTCAGAGAGGAAGGTTATATCAACTGGTTTGCTCAAGTCTAATTCTTCAATAAAAATAAGCAACTCATTAAGCTTACCCCTTAGTCCTCGGATATTCTGATGCACTGGTTGAATTACAACTGGAGGAGCCTAATTTTTCTGTCAGTTTTTGAATATCTCTAGTTTCAATCAGAGGGTATCTGTATGAATTGTATACATTAAAATTTGCTTTGTGGCTGCCTGTTTAGCAATATGGATCTCATTTTCAGCTTGTATCTGAACATCTTTTGTTTCTGCCCTCCATACCCTTAGAAGACTGGAGTTCTGTCACTTGTAACCACTGGTTCTTTACCATTTGTGATAATGCCGCCCCTTAAGTTACTTGCTATTAGCCCAGACAGTTTTCCCTTCCCTTTCCTGTTGAGGTGAAGGCCGTGCCTAGTGTGGTTCCAACTGCTAATAGAATCAACAGGAACAACACCGATATGAGACGCCATACCTGATTCAAGCAGTCATTCCACCTCTAAATTAACTCTCCTAACAAAAGAGTTGAAATGAGGCTGGTCATGGCGCCTCGGAACAGATAAGAGCCCAGCAGCAGTATATCTCGTTGCTGAAGCTATCTCTACCACGTCACTCTCAATTGAATAATTACTGTTCCTGTCTATGCCGTTTCCCACCACACCCACCATTACCACGGTGCCTTCCTCTGTGAAGCCTTTGAAAAGTGAACTTACATCCTCTATCACCTGACCCAAACTTGCACTAGGTTTAAAAAAAAACTTGTGACCTTGTAACATGACCCTAGTTCATCCTGTAACAGTTGGCCAACACCTCTACCGCGTGAACTACCTAAGAACAAAACTTTCTTTTTCTTCACAACTTTTTCTACATTCATACTTTTCAAATACTTTTTGAAAGTTTTTTGTGTCCTGTCTGTGACTCATCAGTTTCCAACTATGACAACATAAGAAACCTGTTCTCCGCATTCACAACACTGTCTGAGAATGTCCTATTTCTGTTTTTTCTACAACCTGTTGTCACTTTCTACCTCTCTTTTCCCTTCTCCCCCATTAACCTTTCCAGATCTTCCTTTGCTTTATCTACTTCCACCCGAAGGGCAGCAATCTTCTCCTGTTCCACTATCTTCCTGTCTCTGCAGCAAATCCTACACAACCAATGAACCTTGTTTTTCGCCCAGTTCCCACACCATTACAGCCACCCACATGAAAGAAACTGCAACAATCCTCACACCACACCCCAGAACTAACAATCCTATGCCAAGTTATACACTTCTCAATCAGGGCAAACAAATTTTAGCTTTAGTGTAAGTTAAACAAAAATATCTTCCTAGGCTAATCAATTAATATTTTAAATTAATTAGAAAGTTTTAGCCTAAAGTTCAGATACGAATTCAAAACTTCTGGAGAAACGATTTAATATGTATTGTTTACGTGACGAAACAAAAAGTTAAACCTGGGATAAGTCAGCTGGAGGTTTAACAAGGCTAGGTTAGCGAATTTATCTGGAGAATAAGTTTCATAAGTAGTCAGAAATAACTATAGAAATGGAAAGTGTTAATGAGATTTTGCAAATTATCATCAGGATGAAAAAGCGTAAGAAAGTGAGACGTTAGCACAGTTAGTACAAATAATACATCGACCTGGAATTTACAACTGGATTTCGTTTGTCGAAGGATGCTGAACTCAACTTGTTTTGCTATATAGTACATGGAATTTATTAGGCCACATGTTTTCATCACTGGTATTCTACAATTTCAGGTCATTATTTCGTTTGAAAAGGAAGAGAACAATAGTTTGTAGTTTTTGTTTAGTATGTAAACTGAGGAGTATATTTACTCGTGCTGAAAGAGCCTCAAATATGTCTCCTGTTAAACATTTTCATGTGTATGTTACCTCTGCTACAGTATTTTTACAATTAGAGTTTTTATTTAGAAAATACAATCCGAAAGGAGCCCAGCAGTGATAGAAAAACTACTCGCACAAGGCTTATAATTGGACAGAATATACCAAATTTTTCTTCCCCATCTGATGTTAGTGGCAGTTTATAATGTTCTCACAGCGAGCGACATTACTTTTATAGCTGAATATATTGTTCCACCTTCTTCCTTTACAGATAGTGTTTTCGGGAGACAGCCCAACATTGTTAGAACAACTTTCTCTTACTGAAAGGAAAAAAAAAGAAATAAAATATTCTTTCACCTAGAACAACTTACATTTCTTTTACTGTTAGGGGTAGTTCTTTGTAAGAAAATAAACACCCAATGTGGTGAAATTGTGGTTTAATCTAAAGCATACACAACACTATGCATTTTGTGTCATGTACTGGACTTATTCTGTGGTGTAGTCATATAAGTTTCACATGCTTTGATTCTGAATTGGAATTGTCACATGAACAGTAAAACTAAATACAGTACAAAATATGTTTATAGCCTTTCCGTTTGCACAAGGCACTATACACAGGTTGTAGTTGTAGTGATAAGGAATTATTTGAAAATCTGCTAGACTTACACTGCTTTATAGCTAACAAATATTAGGTACTGTATCAGAATGTTTACGACATTCACATTTAAGACATTTTTCAGAGGCTATTAAATACAAGAAGTCCTAGAATATACTAAGTTAAAATATTTATAAAGCAGCTTTCGTAAATATTGGCTTTGGATTAATGGCAGCAACTTCTGGAATACTGCCTGACAGAAATGGTGGTAGTATGCTCAATAACACAACATTAAGGACGTAAAGCCTTAAGTTAAACAGAGGATAAATCGTAGAAGCCGCCACATCACATTCCCTGCTTCAGCTGCTAGATATAATTGCTCATAGCAAATTCATATGTGGAACAGTTACAACTCCTCCAATATCCAGAAGAGAACAAACAAGAGGATACATTAATGTACATGGTTTTTATTAAAACATATTGTCCACTGTTATTCTCCTCCATATGTACGTTCCAATATAATTATCAATAACAACTACATGATACAAATTGGATTTGAATATGTGGAAGTATTACGTATGTTGAAGAAGAATGAAAGTAAATACACAGACCACAAATTTAAAAATTTTCTCTTGTTAGGACATCCATTGGTCCATCCATTCATTAATTATTTAATGATCCAAATACAAGCTAGCTAATACCTCTGAACTTTGAGCCAGTAAGTTTTACTCAAGGATCTGTGTGTTGCCGGAGATTGCAGAACACGCTGAAAATACTATGTAATATAGAAAGATTTTCTCACAGAAAAAAATTCAAAATCTCTCCAGCAGAACACCGAATAATAGTGATCATCAACGCAGCTATTGCACCATCTGCCCAAAAAGTACTTTTTTGGATGATACGTTAGCTTATCTTGAAACAAATCATAACTTTACTATCTAACATGTTGTACCGTATTCTACACAAGAGTTATATTCTGTGTACGGAAGATCGTTAGTTTGCATCTTTTATCGCCTTTGTTAGACCATATATGAGGGAAGTTCAATAACAAATTCAACTTATTTATTTTCTGAAAGCAGGTTGGTTTTACTCAGGATTCCACTCCACCATGCTATTATCCTCCCTTTTGTCTACAAAATTCTGTTTTTCATTATAATAACCTACAGCCTTACGCCACCTTACTGGAAGTCCTGTATGCTCGCATGATACCACTCCACTGGTCGACGTCGGAGTCTTGCTCTATCAATAACCACCACGTCGTTAGCGTAACATTCAAGCAATTGGGCACAATTTGTTTTTCTTGGCTCTTCTGTTAGGTGGTTACGAAACCAGGAACTGATGGACAAGTATGTCTGCACCACCGGCAGAGATGTCCAGTTGTGGAGCAAGGTGTTTGTCATTTGTCAAGTGCCTCGAATCAGAATGTCCGCACATTCCAAAGCTGCAGGAGTCACGGCTGTGTGCGGCTGGCTGACAGGCAGAGGATCGGACAGGCTTGTGCGACCTACATACAGCGCCACCAACTATCGGAACTTCATGAAACTGTAAGGGATTGATGTGGTAATATTTCACAATGTCCCACAGCGAATTCTTCGTACTCCTACGCCACCTCGAGGCTCCCCTTCCCTTAACTCTGACAGCTGGAACCTTTTGTTGGTACAGACAACAAAACTGTAAGACTGCATCCTCCCCTTGTTAGTCCTCCTACCAACTATCAGTTTGCAATCGACCCATCACCACTGCCTTCTCTCATTTTCGCTAGCTCTCTCCTAACTTGGTCCAGCTGTGCCTGAAGGGCAAAGATCTTACTTTCTGGTTCCTCTAATAACTTATTTCTGTTACATATTTTGTAGTTCTAAGAGATGGCCTCAGCGACATCCCCAGAGCCCTCCGCGCTACATACCCCTCCAGTGAAACCAATCACTACAGCTGTTCATGAAATAAAATGCCAGTTTTACCAAGGAAAAATAGACTACGCAACTGTTGTAGCAGAAGCATTGGGTGAACAAAAGAAAATTTGTGGTTTTCTTCTTGACCTTTCTGCGACCTGCTGCTTAGGGAAAGGCAGGATTTGGCGTGGACGGAGCCGTAATCAGTTACTGTTGGTTGCTTAGTTTTTTTAAAATCACATACACTTTATTTGGAAACAACTGCAGATAAAGTTGACAATAAGGAAGAACTATCAAATTTGACTGTTAAGACACAGTGCCTAATTAAAAAATTCTTAAGCAAGTTTCACTCATGGCTGAAGGCCTTTTTGACAAGAAATCCAAATTATTTGTTTGCTGAAGGCCCCAATAGTAATAACTCAAAAAACAATTTGACGGCTAAAGGCCTGGATAGCAAATTCTTAAGAACCAATTAAACTTCTCCAATAGATACTAAAATATTTAAGAAAAGACAATCATCAAAATTTCACTATTAAGAGACACTATCTAATCAAAAATTCTTAAGACCCATTGCATTCACGGCTGAAGGCCTTATTGACAAGAAATTCAAATTATTTGTCGGCTGAAGGCCCCAATAGTATTAACTAAAAAACAGTTGGACGGCTGAAGGACTGGATAGCAAATTTTTGAGAAGCAATTAAATTTCTTCTAGAGATATTTCGAGAATAATCATCAACATTTCAGTGTTAAGATATTTTGTATAATTAAAATTTCTTAAGACAAGTTACACTCACGGCTGAAGGCCTTGTTAACAAGAAATTTAAACACTTTGTCAGCTGAAGGACCAAACAGTAATAATTCAAAATCAAATTAAAAAAAACAATCATCACAATCTGGCCAAATCAAGAGAGAAGTGGAGCACAGACTGTGTTCCAAGGATCGACCTAGGAAAGTCACTCAACTTCGTAAACGATGACAGAGGCAGCTGAGAGTTGTATTTACTTAATCGGATGGCAACTCAAACTAGTGACAGTTTAAATGCAGGCCAACACTCTTGCAAAATCTACCTAACGTCTGATAACAAATACAACGATGGAATAACCCAGGCAAGGCGGAACCGGTGGACAGCACTGAGACTTCAGAGTCCGGCGTTTAGAACATCCAAAATCAGAAGGAACCACTGCGAACAAAGTAGTACAAATGAAACAAAATATCCGAATCACAATCAGGGAGGCTGTCGAACTACACGCCTTACCGGACAGCAGTAGCAGGGTGAGGAAAGGTATACTGCCACCAAAATACGCTAACCTCCAGGGCAGGTAACTGGGGCGTTAGTGACCACTAGGCAGATAAATATCGCTGGTTGAACTTCACCAATAATAACACAAGGTATTCAATGATTAATAATAAGAAGTGGAGGACGGCTAATTAATTTCGCCAACTCGAAACACTCCATCCGTCGCTCTTCGTCTCGGCGACCCTGCAAGCAGTAACACGCGAACAAACGACGTGATCCTCAAAATAGTGGAGGTTTCACTACTGGGTTAATGTTCACTCAGCTTAAACGTCCTGGATCCAGTGGACAACGAGGTTGTGGCCCACGCATCTACAGCTCCTTGATCCGGCAGTGCCTGCGTGCCGGCAGCGGTTCCGGCACGTCCACGCGCTGCCGGACCTCAGGGCTGCTCCGTCCCAACCGAACTCCACAACACACTCCGACCCGGAAAACACTTGACGTCCCTCCAAAAATAGTACCACCATACTAGATATCGAAACTGCTGCTGCTGCCACTCACGGACAGACATAATTAGCAAACGTAATGGCGCCACTTAAAAAACAAGAAGAAAACAAGGCACCACTATCCCTATTACACGATGCCAACCTACCAACGGCGCCAACGTGAGCTGCAACAGGGCTCACTTTCTAATGCATTTGACACTGTAATATATAGCAACCTAATATAAAAATCCCAAAACAGCACTTTGTGTCAAGGACTAAAATTATATAATAAATTGCCAAAGGAAACGAAAGAGATTGCTAAAATACGTCTGTTGAAAAATGCAACTAAAACAAATTTCGGAAGTACTGCGCAACGCACAATTAACGATTACTGAGAGGACTCAGACTCACAGTTAATTACTTTCCCAAGGAAATCATGTCTCGAAATGGAAAATGCATGATAGTTATGTCTTATCGTTCTCCTGAGTTCAGCATCTCAATCGTCACAGAGAATGCTGACTCAGTTTTTTAGGTTTACTGAGGAGTGTAGTTGAATATACACTCCTGGAAATGGAAAAAAGAACACATTGACACCGGTGTGTCAGACCCACCATACTTGCTCCGGACACTGCGAGAGGGCTGTACAAGCAATGATCACACGCACGGCACAGCGGACACACCAGGAACCGCGGTGTTGGCCGTCGAATGGCGCTAGCTGCGCAGCATTTGTGCACCGCCGCCGTCAGTGTCAGCCAGTTTGCCGTGCCATACGGAGCTCCATCGCAGTCTTTAACACTGGTAGCATGCCGCGACAGCGAGGACGTGAACCGTATGTGCAGTTGACGGACTTTGAGCGAGGGCGTATAGTGGGCATGCGGGAGGCCGGGTGGACGTACCGCCGAATTGCTCAACACGTGGGGCGTGAGGTCTCCACAGTACATCGATGTTGTCGCCAGTGGTCGGAGGAAGGTGCACGTGCCCGTCGACCTGGGACCGGACCGCAGCGACGCACGGATGCACGCCAAGACCGTAGGATCCTACACAGTGCCGTAGGGGACCGCACCGCCACTTCCCAGCAAATTAGGGACACTGTTGCTCCTGGGGTATCGGCGAGGACAATTCGCAACCGTCTCCATGAAGCTGGGCTACGGTCCCGCACACCGTTAGGCCGTCTTCCGCTCACGCCCCAACATCGTGCAGCCCGCCTCCAGTGGTGTCGCGACAGGCGTGAATGGAGGGACGAATGGAGACGTGTCGTCTTCAGCGATGAGAGTCGCTTCTGCCTTGGTGCCAATTGATGGTCGTATGCGTGTTTGGCGCCGTGCAGGTGAGCGCCACAATCAGGACTGCATACGACCGAGGCACACAGGGCCAACACCCGGCATCATGGTGTGGGGAGCGATCTGCTACACTGGCCGTACACCTCTGGTGATCGTCGAGGGGACACTGAATAGTGCACGGTACATCCAAACCGTCATCGAACCCATCGTTCTACCATTCCTAGACCGGCAAGGGAACTTGCTGTTCCAACAGGACAATGCACGTCCGCATGTATCCCGTGCCACCCAACGTGCTGTAGAAGGTGTAAGTCAACTACCCTGGCCAGCAAGATCTCCGGATCTGTCCCCCATTGAGCATGTTTGGAACTGGATGAAGCGTCGTCTCACGCGGTCTGCACGTCCAGCACGAACGCTGGTCCAACTGAGGCGCCAGGTGGAAATGGCATGGCAAGCCGTTCCACAGGACTACATCCAGCATCTCTACGATCGTCTCCATGGGAGAATAGCAGCCTGCATTGCTGCGAAATGTGGATATACACTGTACTAATGCCGACATTGTTCATGCTCTGTTGCCTGTGTCTATGTGCCTGTGGTTCTGTCAGTGTGATCATGTGATGTATCTGACCCCAGGAATGTGTCAATAAAGTTTCCCCTTCCTGGGACAATGAATTCAAGGTGTTCTTATTTCAATTTCCAGGAGTGTACGTGGGCATGGAATCTGCTTTCAGAACAGACAGCAGTTGGTGTAAGGGGTACAGCAGGATCCCCACAGTCCAGGAGCCTTCAGCTGGTGTCTTTGTGTGTTTCGAGATGAAGAATGATACTGTGTTTTATCTTACAAGTTACCTGAAACCAGTTGTCTGAAAGTGAATGTATATTGTGTGATAGGGACCAATCGAATGGGGCAGTGCAGCTTTTCGAACACTGAATTCTTATTTGGGCGGTTGCAGCTGCTCTTTCCTGCCATCCTGATTTGGGTTTTCCTAAATCACTAAGTAAAATGCCAGGATGGTTCCTTAAACGTCCGTCCTATCCTCACAGACCACCTGCCCTATCCTCTTAAAGCAGGTATGTATTGTGTGTGTTGTACCTTTTGAGTTTTTAATTTGTACTGTATTATCCTGACAATTCTTGTATCATTATGAGATGATCCCTTGATGAATAAAGATGCTAATTATAATGTCTTTTCATACTACAGTGCTCCAGAAAATGAAACAAAGCTAATAAAATTAACACAAGGTCTTAAAAGAAAAAACTCTGAAGGGCTAATGCGTCCTTTAGGTCGTTGTAAACAAAGGTGGAAAGTCAATACTGAGTGTGGTTAATGCTGGGCACAAGTCTGTAGGCAGGGATACAGCCTTGCTTCCGCAGTTTATAAAAATGAGTCAATTCTTCTTCTTGGAGATTTACTCTTGCTGTCTAGGAAACGTCTCAAATCCAGAAGACTTGCATATGAAAGAGTCCAAATGCTCTCCACTGGATTCAACCAGGACGCTGAATGGAAATGTGAGTGGCAAGCTACGAAAACCTGGAACCATGAACTTATTGACAATACAACTGTTAACATTCCAGGATTTCATTATCCCAAGGATGTGTGGGTATAGCTTATAGGTGAGGTTTTTGCACTATCAGTGTGGTTGAATGTAGTGTTTTCAGACAACGAAAATTAAACTCCCTCCGAACAGGCCTCGAAAGGCTCACCAGTACCGACTGGACGCCACGTTATCCTCAGCCGATAGGCTGCGGATATTGTGGGGTACGTGGTCAGCAAACTGCCCTCAGGGCCGTTGTCAGTTTTCGTGACCAGTGCCGCTACTTATCAGTCAAATAGCTCCTCAGTTGGTCTCACAAGGGCCGAGAGCACTCTGGTTGCGAACAGCACTCAGCAGACTAAACAGCCACCCATCCAAGTACTATGGAAGCCCGACAGCGTTTAACTTCGGTGATCTGATGGGAACTAGAGTTATCACTGTGGTAAGGCTGTTGGCTGATAATCAGACAGTCAAATTATACATGAGTGCCCTAACAGACGTTTCCCTGGTGGTATCTAGAGTTTACTTGAAGCATCTGACGAGGCACCCTGGTGATTTGGGTCTTCTGATACGCGTGTGGTGTCTGGACAATTGAATGTTTTATAGTTAAATAGTTACACATATACACATTCAGTTGTAAAACAATTTCATTGTTATAACTGATCACATGATAGCGATAGCTGAGGGATTAGATTATATATGTACTATGATAATTAAGTATTTTTATCATTGGTTGATGAAACCATTTGCAAATTCATCCATGGAAGAAAGAAAGTAAGTTAGTGCAAGGAATAAGCGTCCTATTTCTCTTACATCTGAAGTTTCTACAATATTAGAAACTGTCCTCAGAAACAGACAGGTCCACTTAGTAGAGAAAAAATAGCACATTAAATGGGGAGCAGCATATTTTTAGCATGTGCAGGCTCACAAATAACAGACTTTGCAGCTATTGCAGCAAAAGTATTAGATGAACAAAAGAAAAAATGTGGTTTATTCCTTGACGTGTCTAAGGCATTTGATTCTGTAAACAATGCCAGCCTGATGCAAAAATTTAGTAACTATGGTAAATATGTAAAGGCACTTGCTTTGTAAAATCGTATCTGGAAGAGAGAGAATAATGTGCAAAGATGAATTATAATTTTGACAGCAGTGACAAGAGGGTGTACTCCAATGTCAAAGAAGTGAAACATGGTGGTCCAAAGGTATCAGTACTGGAGACATTCATATTTATAGGGTGACAATTATTGAACTATATGAAATAAAATCGTCATAACTTCTGAACGGTTTGCATCAGGACGTTCAAACTCCACGGTTGGGTGCGGAGAATGATTGGAATTAGTATGCTAAAAATGGTTTGGTTTAGCGTCGAAGCCCACTTTCATTTGGATGGGTTCGCCAGTAAGCAAAATTGGAGCATTTGGGGGACTGAGAATCAGCATTTTCGATCGAGAGGTCTCTTCACGCTAAACGGGTTACTGTGTGATGTGCAATGTCCAGACACGGAATAATTGGTGCGATATTCCTAGACGGCACAGTGACTACCAAATGGCACTTGAAGGTTTTGGGAGATGATTTCATTCCCCCCATCGACGTAGGAGAGTGTTTGATGTCCTGTAGGAGCAGTTTGGGGACCGCAATTTGGCTACCCAGAGGCCACTGGCATGGGCCTCGACTGGCCGCCATAGTCTTCGGATCTGAACACATCCGACTCCTTTTTATGGGGCTGTATTAAAGACAAGGTGTACAGCGACAACCTCAAAATCATTGCTGAACTGAAAACAGATATTTAGGAGGTCATCGACAGCGTCGATTTTCCAACACTTCATAGGGTCATGCAGAACTTCACTATTCGTCTGCGGCAGATCATCGCCAATGATGACAGGCGTATCGAATATGTCATAACCTAAACCTGAATATCTGTAATGACGTTGACATGTTGAATAAAGTGTGTGGACGCCGTAGTTAGTAACTAACTCACGTTTTTTTTCGTGTAGTTCAATAATTGTCACCCTGTATACCATATGTAAACGGCATCCCTTCAGCAATCAGGGACAATATAATCATGTATACAGGTGGTGCAGCTTTCATAGCGAATACTAGTGCAAGAGAAGAGCTAGAAGAGAGAGGTTCGCAGCATATAACACTTGTAAACACGCACTTTAGGAAACCAACTTAGTCTTAAGAAGAGGAAACACCACAGACATGGAGTTCAATACAAATAAAACATCTATGACAAATGAGATCAGTCTAAAGGTAGGGAATTATGTTTTTAGTAGGATAATATACACAAGTATGGTATATCAAAACAGAGCATAATTTAATAAATACTCTTAGAAAAATATAGGGGTGGAGCACTTTTATTTCTATTTAATCTGACTGAGTAGTTTTAATTAAAGTATCAATATTATTCATCCAGATAAGTTCAGTGAAGTTCTGTCAATGTGTATTTACTACGTAGTTTAGATACTGCTTGATGCATTGTTTTTCGGTTAAAGCAATTTCATTTTACCAGTAGCGTAATTTAAAGTGTGCGCTCATTTGAATCTTTTGTCAAATTAAATATGTGTTGGACTGGCACTCGAACACCAGAAACTTCGCCTGATGCAGCAATCACATAGTTTTAATCTGTCAGGAAGTTTGAAATCAGTGTATACTTCGCTGCAGAGTCAACTTCCATTCCAGAAACAATCTCTTAATCTGTGGCTAAGCTATTTATCCGCATTATTCTTTCTTCCATGGTTATTAGACCCACAGTGTATGCAAGGAGAACTGCACGAAAATTATGGAAAGAATGATGTTGCCACAACCTTCTTCTACCCAAATACCAAATATTAGACTTCTCATGTGTGTAATTTATACCAAATTTCATCAAAATCGAAACTGATTAAACAAGAGATTGATTTATTTGTACAGTCTGATATAGAGTCTCTCATTTGCTGCAGGCTGAAGTGAAATTTAAATCATCTCATTTCTGAGACAATTATAAGTTTACAGATCTAACCAAACAAACATACTGTCACCTACTTTATCATGGTTATCGTCATAAAAAATGTTCTTTGAAAATCTGCTTTCCTTTTTAACTCATTGTCGTTAGCAGTGACAATTTTAATTTGCCTTTTATTTATCAATAAACACATTAATGACAATCAGAGAGCAAAGCCCATTTTTATTCTGACTTAACACTGCTGTATTAAAGTAGTCTTAATATCAATAATCCTGAATCCTGAAACGCAGTTTGTACCTTATTGGTAATTTCTTCATCCGAAACATCTTTAGCAAGAAAATTTCCATCACCATTACTGTGATCATGCACAACAGAAACCGTTTGCCCAGTCCTCAACATATTTAAAAAACTGACAAAAATTATGTTAACTACTCGTATTGTATAGATCTTCCTCTAACACTAAGGTCATTTAGTTAACTAGCTTATACCCAGAGCTTGTCAATTATTTCTGATTTTCCATTTCAGTACAATACGTTAAAAAAACAGGGTTTAATGACTTTTATAAGAGGGAAACGATTCGATGTGTTCTTTCACTTTTGTCACTTCGATTTTATTTGTAGGTGGCCTATGGCCTCTTTTATCAATACATGCGGCTGGTTCTGTACTCCCCGATATTTTATAAAGACGAGCGCCACTAACTTGAAATGTGTCCATAAAAAACGTTTTCCTCACACGAACTGACATCACTGTTGTTGTCAATATGTCAGAGTTTTCGATGTTGGTGCCTTCCATGAGTTTCTTGGACGACGTTGAGGACGACGGTTCAATCCCGCGTCCGGCCATCCTGATTTAGGTTTTCCGTGATTTCCCTAAATCGCTCCAGGCAAATGCCGGGATGGTTCCTTTGAAAGGGCACGGCCGACTTCCTTCCCCATCCTTCCCTAACCCGATGAGACCGATGACCTCGCTGTCTGGTCTCCTTCCCCAAATAACCCAACCCATCCTTCGTGTAGTGTATCAGTCCGAGAAGATAGACGTTCCGCTTTGCATTATCGTCCAATTTATAAAAGGATTCAAATAATGATCGCCGTTCTGCAGGATTTACTAAATCAAAACACTTTTGTGAACATTTGCAGTTCACATTTTTAAAGAATTTTGCGGGCATATTTTTCCCACTTCTGTTCACATAAGCTTTCCTAGAACATGTTTGGTTCAACTGACTACTCTTTTTCAGAAATATTGCTTCCCATTCCGTTTTCGTCCTTTCTGTATTACCGTATTTTCGTTTTCATTGTTTTTATCATGGCTGTCTAACTGGCGATCATCTTCTTCAGTGACATCTACAAATAAATAAAATGTTTAGGAAGTCATTTACTGTAACTCACCAAACAGTTCACAATTCAAAAAAAAATTCAAGAACACGTGTTCAGCAATGGTTGTAACGTAACGTTCCGGTTGGGAGGTTACAGTATCAATAACGAGATAAACAATACACTAGTTTTGGGAAAGAAGCCTCTTCTGGGTGGTCACATTAAATTATGGCACATTTTAGAGGTTGGAATGTACATACCTGAATCGGACGAATTATTCTCATTGTCTGGTACATATTCAGAACCGCTATCTGAAAACGTAGATTTTCAGTGAGTGGAGAGGGCATCCTGATCTAAAAATGACGTATTGTGTAACAGTAGCAGAGTACTATGTCTAACAGTACGGCAAGACAAACAAACTGGTGTTTCAAACTGACTTACCCTGAATAACTTCTAAACATTTCGGCTCATTTACTCTGTGGTCAGTACATGTGCTGCCACTTCGCGTAAGAAATGTCGAAGTGTGATTTACTCGTATCGGCAACTGAGAGTATGATTACTCAGGAATCTGTTACGACATATAAGTCACTTTCAGAAATACGATGACTTACACTGATTGGCTTCTGAGCCCTCCAAACGAAACATATGGGTACAAAAGAAACTCAAGTTCTGATCAAATGTATCCAGACGCCTATTAGTGGACGTTAATATGGGGTGCATCCATCCTTCTTTCAATGAGGTGCCTCATTGGTTGGTTGGTTGGTTGATTTGGGAGAAGGGACAAAACAGCGAGGTCATCGCTCCCAGGGGTATCTGCCTGTGGAGGAGTGGGAGTGGCAACCAATTCTTCCCCAAGAACCGAAACCAGAGAAGGTGGTAAAATTGTAGGCTGGCGTATGGAGTGAAGTCGTCGTTCCAACTCATTCTAAAGGTGTTCAATCGCGCACTGATCAATGAACTTTAATATAGGTTGTGCCCATCCTTACACTGTTCTTCCCCAACAACTGAAACCAGACAAGATCGTGAAATTGGACGCTAGCATCTGGAGTGAAGTCGACGGTCTAACTCATCCCAAAGAAGTTCTATTGAGTTTGGATTGGGACTTCATGCAGGCCAATACGCTTCAGGGACGGTATTGTCCACAAACCGTTGTCTCCCAGATTCTGGTTTCCGGTAGGGTGTACAGTAATGCTCATACAAAAAATCATCGTCACTGAACTGTTCCTTTATTGTACTGAGTACACAATGATGGAAAATGTGTTCATATCCTTCCACATGTAGTGCTTTTTAAGCACAATAAGGAGATCATACCCTAAATACGAAAAACGCCCCTATCTCATAACACCACTTACTTCGTACTTCACTGCGCCACAATAAATGATGGCAGCAAATGTTCTCTAGGTATTCCCCAAATCCACACCCTTTCATCGGATTGTCACACTGTATAGTATGATCTGTCACTTCAAATCACTCGTTTCCAGTCATCCACTGTCCAGTGTCGTCGCCCTTTAGACCACCAAATGCGTCACTTAGTACTGCCTGCAGATACGTGTGGTTTGTAAGGAGCTGTTCGACCACTGTACCCCATTCTTTATACAAACAATCGTTGTGTTAAATGGGCTGCTGATAGCACTTTAGAACCAACACGTGATTCCTTCCGCTGATTTCAAGCGATTTTTTAGAACCATCCTCTGCATTGCTCGACAGTCCCTACCTGAGTTCGCCTGGTCTTGGTTCAAGTGTGGTTGTTCCTTCGCGTTTGCGTTTCGTAGTCACACTAGAAAGTGTCGACTTAGGCACCTTTAGAAGGGTGGAAATTTCCCTGATGGATTTGTTACTCTGGTGACATTCAATTATTAATAGTTCACGTTCGAAGTACTGCGTCCCCGAGAAAGTTCGGCGCTCGCATTGTAAATTTGGTAAGTCATATTCCGGTAACAGCCAGGCAAGGGAGGCCAGCTCAGCCGATGTGCTAATCAAATAGACGACTGGGTGGTACTGCAGCCGGACAGGGTTTGCGACACCGGTCACGGCCAAAGTGTATAGAACAGCTAACACCACACTACGGTGTGTCCAAGAGTGGAGTAAAACTGACAGTACTTGCGTGTCAGTGAGAAACTCACAAGTTGCAAATTTAACTGGCTTAACAGTGTGTGCCTGGTATGGTGTGAGGTAGGAAAAGGTGACAGGACGAAAATTATGAAGCAAATTGAGTCAGCGTGTGCTCGGTATGGTGTGAGGTAGAAAAAGATGACAGGACGAAAACTGTGAAACAAACTGAGGCGTCCCCCCCCCCACCCCCCCCCCACCCCGTAGGACTACGTCAAAGCATAGATATAAGAGTGTAAATAATCGAGCTTAGGCGCTCAGCGCATTCATTCATGCCGCCATTCTGTCCGCGTCTTGAACTAGAGAGAATGAAGGGGCTTTCAGTTTCGAAGAAACCACGATTAAACTTGAGAGATGGAGATCTGCTTTGTTGCCGCCTGTTGATTAATTCCTCAAGTTTCGAAACGAGGTGTGCCATACATGTGGTGTGGCGCGGCTGCGGGACTTTGGAAACTTCAGCGATGCGGTGAGTTTGTGTGTGCCTTCTGAGGGACTTTGCCCAGCGGACTGCAAGCTGCCTACGATCCGGTTGTGGGAGGAGCACCCTGGTGGCCTTCAAGCTACCGAGGCATCCATCGTTCTGGTCAGCCTCTGAAGGGTGGCTGGGCACCGCTGGACTGCATCGAACATCTAGTATCGACTCGAATGCACAACATTGGGACCACAATTATGTGCAGGGGTGCACAGCCGACAAAACTCCGGGGGACGTTGGCAGGCCATGCTCGTTCTTCGCCCACTGGCGACCTAAGTAGCACCGTAGTAGCTGCTGGCTGCGGCTCAGGGCAATGGACGTTATAGGTGTCGTCCGAGCGACAGCAGATTCCGCAAACACGTGGGTTTGTACATACACTGGGTGGCCTCCGGGACGGCTGTCTCTGTACAAGGCTGCTGGAAAAAAACACCTGTTAATGCTATCACTGTTTTGCTACTCGCCCAGACGTAAGTATGCCCTCTCCTTCACCATTTGTCTCAGGCATTCTGAATCGTAGAGGCCCAGAATAGGGCAGGTCATTACAGTTGGTGTCAGTAAGTTGTCGTCAAACTTTCCGACTCGGTGAGCTGCGTCTAGAAGTGTTCTTTCAACCTCCAGGCGCTACTGTTCGGTGAAAGAAGTTATTGTTGGGTAACGTTTCGACACGAAGACGCTGCGGTCTGGTGTCGAATTGTGAGATTGAGTACTTTGGTAGTTACACATGAGCGGTTGTACTTGGAATATCTCCAGCTCAGCAGTATCAGCTCAGCAAAATGTAATGTGGTGCATCTCACTTTGTTTATGCTGGAGCCAGTATTTGTTCTCGTTGTTAGATCTAATTTATTTACACTATGTGATCAAAAGTATCCGGGCACGTGGCTGAAAATGACTTACGAGTTCGTGGCGCCCTCCATCGGTAATGCTGGAATTCAATATGGTGTTGGCCCTCCCTTAGCCTTGATGACAGCTTCCACTCTCGCAGGCATACGTTCAGACAGGTACTGGAGGGTTTCTTGGGGAATGGCAGCCCATTCTTCACCGAGTGCTCCACTGAGGAGAGGTATCGATGTCGGTCGGTGAGGCCTGGCACAAAGTCGGCGTTCCAAAACAATCCAAAAGTGTTCTATAGGATTGAGGTCAAGACTCTGTGCAGGCCACTCCATTACAGGGATGTTATTGTCGTGTAACCACTCCGCCACAAGCTGTGCATTACGAACTGATACTCGATCGTGTTGAAAGGTGCAATCGCCATAGCTGAATTGCTCTTCAACAGTGGAAGCAAGAAGATGCTTAAAACATCAGTGTAGCCCTGTGCTGTGATAGTGCCACGCAAAACAGCAAGGGGTGCAAGGCCCTTCCATGAAAACACGACCACACCATAGTACCACCATTTCCGAACCTTACTGTTGGCATCACACGCGCTGGCAGATGTTCACCGGGCATTCGCCACACCCACACCCTGTCATCTGATCGTCACATTATGTACCGTGATTCTTCACTCCACACAACGTTCTCCACTGCTCAGTCGTCCAATGTTTACCCTTCTTACACCAAGCGAGGCATAGTTGGGCATTTACCGGCCTGATGTGTGGCTTATGAGTAGCCGCTCGACCACGAAATCCAAGTTTTCTCACCTCCCGCCTAAGTGTTATAGTACTTGCAGTGGGTCTTGATGGAGTTTCGAATTCCTGTGTGATGGTCCGGATAGATGTCTGCCCATTACACATTACGATCCTCTTCAATTGTCGGCGGTCTCTGTCAGTCAACAGACGAGATCGGCCTGTACGCTTTTGTGCTGTACATGTTCCTTCACGTTTCCACTTCATTATCACATCAGAAACAGTGGACCTAGGGATGTTTAGAAGTATGGAAACCTCGTGTACAGACGTATGTCACAAGTGACACCCAATCACCTGACAACATTCGAAGTGCGTGAGTTGCGCGGAGCGCCCCATTCTGCTTTTTCTCGATGTCTTATGACTACTGAGGTCGCTGATATGGAGTACCTGGTAGTAGGTGGCAGCACAATGCACCTAATATGAAAAACAAATGGTTTTGGGGGTGTCCGAATACTTTTGATCACATAGTGTAAGTACTGTAATGATTATGTTTAACGTTACATACAGAAAACCAAATGAACCCGTGGACTTATCATTGTTTAAGGATAATGATAGGCCCAATAGCCTAGTACCACTAAAATGTCAGTTTTTCAGTCTTGCAGGCCTCATATTGCCGTACACTAAGGCTGTAGGAGCCACATGTTTCACGCTTAAACATGTTGGTGATGTAGCTCGCGATACGTCACAGTGCAGATGGGCGATGATATACCGGAGAAATTAACTTTTTGATATTGAGTGAAATAATTAGTTATCTGTGTTTGTGGTATTACTTACATTATGTGCAAAGTATGAGAAATGACAGAAACACGTGCTGCTACTACTACAGAGTCTGTTGCTGCTGTAACAGAGCAAGTGTGGGTGTTAGCAGAGGGAAATTCTCTGAGGAACTGCTTCGCAGACATGAAGCTTTGAAAGCCGTTCAGGTACAGTTACAGTTTGATTTACGGGAAAATAAGGTGCAGTTGGTGATGACTTCTTCTTCTTCTGATTCGGCTTTAGCCATACTTACCAATCCCTTTTCTGACAAAATAACGGAAGATATTCATTAACGATATTACAGCTACTGCTGCAATGAGAGGTTGGTCAGGCGAAATAACCCTCCTTGTGGTTAACTTGCAATTAACAGGGGAAACAAAAACATATGAGTTATATCTTGAGGCCTACAGTACAGCACAGTCGTTGGTCATTTTGCTCCGTCAGCGTTACCAAAAACAAAATAACACACTTTTTCTGTCGATAGACGCTTACAAGGGGACCGTACATACTCCCTCCCACTGATTTTATTCATATTGACAGTGTGTGTAGATACAACTAGTACTTCAACATAGGTAAACAGGAAGACGCAACTCTGAACAGCCTTCGAGAAAATCCAGTTTGAAAATTATAGGCTTGCTTGTATACTTCGTATGGTCGCTATTGCTCACGGTGTCCGCAGCCAAGCGAGTAAGCGCTTCGTTTCGTAAGTTCGAGGTCGCTGGATTATCTCTCACTACCGGTAATGTTTTATGTTTTCCACTTAAACTTTTGAAGATGGATATCGTCTGCCAGCAAGCAATATTTAAAGTGATTCTCCAATATGTACTCCACTGGTGCAACCTTGCGACGCTTATTTTCACAGGTTGGCGAAGAACAAAACGACTACCAAATTGTGCGTAAATCGTCGAACAGAATAGAGAGGTGCCTTCTAGAGAAGCTTCTAAAAGTTCCATCAGTCGTACGCCCTCAGTTATCTGCACCAGTATTTGGTGAAATGCTTCTATATGTGTAGTAGACCGCGAGATTGTGTGATGACCGAGAACCGTATATGAGTGTACACAATTTTTTTTGTAATAAACGCTTTGAAAAAAAAATCATCTTACTTCGTTTACGGCTCCGTAGGTAACACGTTATAAATGTAGTTCCAATAATATAAATAAAATGAGTGTACTGATTTGATTGAAATTTCTCGTGTATTCCCTTTTTTACTTCAAATCTCTTTATAGAATATTTTTCCCCTCTTTTTCAGGATGGAGATTATGAAAATACTAAATGATTTATTAGATATAGATAATTTGTACAGTCATAATAAATATTTTATTTACATATTTCTGTTCTTTCACATATGTCAGAAAGAGCAGATACGAATTGGATCTTGGAGCCACTATGAATCAAGACACAGAGGAATTGAAGACATAAGCTGCCAGTGAGCATTGATTTATATCAATTAAGCAAGTTAAAAATTTTGTACTGGGCCAGGATTCTAACCCATGTCTCCTGTTTAAGAGAGAGGTACACTGACCACTGCTATATCTGGATACAGTGGTGACAAGCTATGCACGGACTACTCTAGCATGTTCCCCATAAGATCAAAATTTTCAACTTATACCAGACACTACGGATGTAGTGCCCCTGCTCATTGGTCTCATAACTCGCGGCACCTCGTGGATTCCCATAAGAATTCAAGCTTGGTGTGCGTGTGTACTGAAGGGATCATTGGCCATATTCACCTTCATTAATTATGTATGTGGTGTCTGTTCTTGCAGGTATGTCGTAAGTTCAAAGTTCTCACCAGAATCGGTGAGATGTCGCGAGTATTGAGACTAATGAGGAGGGGCAGTATGTAACCTCCTCCACACTTATCGACCTTAATGACAGTGAAAAATTAAACGACATGTACCTAATGGAAATTTGGGAAAAGCAATCGTCACCGAAGTTAATCAGTCGGTAAAGAGGGAGGAAAGGGTTACATCTAAATGAAAGGAAAAATGCAAATGAAATTGGTGGAAATTAATTTTGAGAAAAGGGTAAAATTAATAAAGAAAGTAAATATGCGGTCGTCACGTTAACAATTAATAGAATATTTGAGATTCGGGGAAAATTACGGTCGCCTGTCCCATGGACAACTACTATAATAACTGAAAATGAAAGATTAATGCACATATATTTAGCACTAAAAGCGTGGCAACTGAAGGTTGACACGTGTTGTGTGAAAGCTGAATGTTTCTCAGAAGTAATAAATTTCGCTACAATCTGACTTAATTTGGCAAAAGAATTAATAAAACCAAAAAATTGAAAGTTAATTTAGTGATTGAATTTAATAGAGAACTTTGTTTCTGACGCACTACGAAATTCAATAAAATAAGGTTAGTCTTGGGCTACCTCAACAATCATTTCAAAAGCTACTTCAATCTACGCAATTTAGAAATAAGAGATTTAACTTTGAACTTGAATTAAATGTTTCTGAACAATTAACAATAGTAAATTTTAATACGTACCAAGCTGAGCAGCAGTCACAGGTAAGCTAAAATATGGTAACAAAACTCGCACTCTTAATTTGTGCTTGTGTAATCTAAATATTGTAGCCAGTTATGAATACTTTAACTGAATTTTGAAATTAAAGCAGTGAAATGGAATAATATTACTTTAATGCTGGCGTCTGAATTTCAACGACACTCGGGTTCATTTCGGAAAAGGAAGGGACCCTGCTTGGTAATGCAATTGGGACAATGAGCAACAAAGGTTCATGCTAAGTTGCTATAAATTTGTGATGAAACAGTTTTAAAAGCTGAGGTCTGCCATACGGTTCTAAAACTTTACGTGCTTCCAGTCTTCCTTGTTGGTTGATTGAAGTTGATTGAATCATTGTCGGCCGTCACTGTTGCAGAAGCTGGATGTTGGCACGCCTTCTTCTCGACACGGTCACCGGGCGATACGGGCTCTTGATGTGCGCCAGCTAATGCTTCTCGTCCGCGACACCGTGTCGGAAACTATCGTAGCAATTTCATGCTGCCAAATGCCGAAAGCGCGGCAACTCGCGGGTGCATCACGCAACACACCTGCTTCTCCGCCCTACTCCAGCCAGACTCTCTCTGCCCGCGCTCCATGCGGCACAGTTAACACTACCAAAGATCCTAAACACTTTGGTTCTCCACACGACCTATCGATTTACAATATATAAAGACACAGAAATGTCAGATCTTCAGGTAACAAAATAAGGAAAAAAACTTATAGTAAAATAGATGGAAACAGGAGGATATGCATTTCCGGCGTTGCACGTGCCCCACATTGTCTGAAGATGTTCGTGTAACCTAAACAGACTCAGAAAATGTCCCAAAAAGGTAAAAAAGCAACGGAAATGTATATGCTCAAAATATAAAGAAAATTTAGCATTAGGCTAATTAACCATAAACCAATTTTTAGACCATAGTAATTGAGTGGAGACACCCCTAACCTTATTCCACTCTGTCATCTTACACAAAAGAAAACAGGTTGACAACATATTAAAATTCATAGAAAACATAGAAAATTGTTTAGCTATTCAAAAAATCAAAATTCATAACAGTATAAAGAAATGGAATACTATTTACAAAATTAATCAGAGTTTATGGTCATAAAAACAGGTAGATCAAAATACGCATATTAATAATTAATTACATAGAATGCACATTTTTATATAATCTTTTGATAATTAATATTCTTGTCATGAGAGTCCACTAACGCTAAACAAGAAAATAATACACAGCAGAACGAAAAAAACATAAATATTGACAGCAGACTTCTTTCTACCAGCTGTCCGGAAAGAAAAACAACTCCGCCTTCCGTACCCTCAAGTTCAAAGAATGCCGACCGGCACAAGAGCCGACAGCGGCTCCGCCTCGCCAGTACCGTTGCGCCCGCCTGTGCGGCACGCTTGATCTCACTCGCCTGTATAACGGCATTTCCAGAACGTCCGTTTCACTGAATTCTTTCGGAAAAACTCACTCCCGAGTAATCTCAAGGAGTCCATTAATACTATCACAGTGGATAACTCAACACTGTCCATCATCACAGGCATGTACTAGCCTAAAACTTAAAACAACGTCTAAGTACGTCGGCAATGACTAGTAAATCACATATTCATGAAATCTTACAGCTAGTTAGAAAATCATATTTACATTCCTTCATCTACTGTGACTCAGCTGAAAACATAAACTGGCAGCTTGGATTTTTCAGTTGATTAATAACCAGTTACTCTTAAATCATTTAATCAAAATTAATTACTTATTAATTACAACTTGTTTAATGCCCTCTTGATCAGGTAAAAGCATGACAATCCAGCAAATCGTTATATCTTACACTCTATATTTACATACTGCACAAATTACCCATTCTGTGGTATTAATCAATCCTAAGTTGGTACAATTTCAAGTCTAGAATATTCCGTATACCTAATAACTTTCTAGAGCTTCGATACTCTAAGCAATAAGCATTTGTGTGAGGTATACCAATTACTTTTTATATGGTCCATTATAAACAAACTTAAATTTAGAGATTTCATTGTCTATCTCGATCGATTTCTCATGAGCTTTTACAAGTAGTAAGTCTCCGATTGCAAACTTAGCAAAACGCGCCATGACGACGTATGCGAGCATCTGCTTTTAGCTTCATTATTTCTCGCAAACGATCTTTTTTCACACCAATACTAATGTCAATCCGTGGAGGGAATTTGATTATCTCTTCCACTAATCCCGGTTTGTCTGAAAACACACTCTTATTCCTCATTATTACTTCATACAGGCCTCGTCTTTGTTCGTGTGTTACGTTTGACACACCATCTACAATACTTTCCAATTTAGTTTCTACACTCTTGTCAATGGGTTCAAATTCATATCTACGTCAATGGCATCCGGCCAGTTAACAATGTGTATAGGCTGGTATTGCCGATGCACACCGTCTCCTGCCTCGTCAAAACTAGCTACTATTGTTTTATCTTGTGACGTACATGTCAAAGTTTTGCTTTCGCAATTAATCACTGCACAGTACTTTAATAGCTAATCTTACCCGATAATTACTTCCGTAGTTAAGTCTGGCAAGACGACAAACTGTTGTTCAAATCGTGCCCCACATATCTCGAAGTTGACAAAAATATGTTTTGTGACCGGTTTACTGGCCTTCCAAGATGCACCGATAATTTTCACTCCTGTTACTGGCATAACTACGATACTAGGTCTGTCCTTCAATAACTCAAATATTTTCCCAGATACAGCACTCAATTCTGCACCGGTGTCAATCAACACGTTTAGTTGTAGGTCGTGTATATTAACAGACACTACTATCTGTCTACACTTGTCCTCGACTGTTTCTTTATTTTCCCACAATAAATCCTCGTCTATATCCAGATCATTCCAAAAAAAAAACCATCCGGCTTTGATCGTAAATCCGGCTTATCTGGCGGCTTTTTCAGCCTCTGTTGACATACAGTTTTAATTTCAACACGTTTGTCCTGAGGCTTAGTCCGTAGCTTCGTCTCCAATATCGAAACCTTTTCCTGTAACTCGTCAACTAGTGAGTGTTGCTTTGCTATCAATTCACTAATTGTCACCTTCGTTGATTCCTCATTGGTCAGATTGACCTCATCTGCCAATCTACCTGGAGGAATGTGCCCAGTAGTATCTGCAATGACTTCCTCTGGATCTGCGCAACCCTGCTACCGTCTGACCGTATAACGTCAGCTCTAACCTCATACACGCTGTAATATACGTGCTTTTCTACCAATCGTGTCCGGCTATCACTAAAATTTTCGTAATCTTTTTCCTTAATACTCTCGCAATGTTTAAACTGGAGGTTTGCGTCGGATGGGTCGGCTACTTCTACCACTATAACTTTCGGTAAGGTCTGCCGGTTAGGGCCAGAACTTTCCGTTACTACTTCAACGTCCAACTCCTGCGGGACGAAACACGACGAATCTTGCTCGTGCTCCCCATTAACATCAACAATTTCTGGTAAAGTCACCGGTTAGGGCCAGAACTTTCTATCACTTCACAAACACTATCTTCCTGCGGGACGAGACGCGGCAAATCCTGCCCGCGCTCCCCATAAACACTTCTCCCGTACAGGTCCCTATAATCTCTTAGTTCGTAGTACAAGCGACCGAACTGCCTTAACCAGACCTCATCCATCTCTGCATCCCCAGGCTCGATGACGGACGTGTTATCCGACACCTGATCTTTTCTCAATAATTGCGAATCATTCTTAAACTCAATCTACAGTTCCACTGTGGGTTTTACAGCTGCCACTTTATAATCGATTTCCGGAACACTACTTAAATTGTTCTCACTGACAGTGAATGTGTTTTCTACTGCCGTGTCTACAGCTGATCTGCTACTTGTGGGCGCACTCCTTTCTCCTAACACTGTCACACTCTCCCGCCGTTCATTATTCCATACGGAATTTTCATAACGACGACACCTCGGTTTTCCCCTGTTATTGGGCCGCCAAAATATCCCCCCGCCCGGTCGGCCCCTCACCGGCGCGGCTAATGGTTTCCCTGTCTCGTCCCAGCAGATCCGCTCCCCGGATGCTGCTGAGGCGGCTGATCACACCCTCTGGCGTTATTACTATTCTGCGAAGCCCGTATCACGCTAGTATGATACTGGTTTCCGTCATTCCTGTTATTATTTGCATTGTACCGATTGTCATTACGGCCCGAACCACTATTGTTATTGCTGCCAAGATTGCGGTATGCATTATTCCCATAGTTATCGTTGTTGTGGTTGCTGTGGTACCCGTTGTTGTTACTACTGCCTCTACCACTGTCGCGATTATTGCGCCAATTGTCCTCGTCCTCAACTCTTTCCAGGAAATCATTGATTGTCCTGTAATGGCTCCCTACGTAGCGTTTTGTATAATCTGGAAGCTTCTTGTAGAGTTCCCAGACTATTTCGGATTCCGTGCGGCGATCACGCAAATATTCCCACTTGCGAATCCAGCCCTCCCAAAACTCCTTCATCGAGCCGCGCGAATTCGCATCGAAAGGCCTCGATACGACAAATTCGCGCCAGACACTTTGTTGTTTTTGCTCTGACCAGTATTCAGCCAGAAACAAATTTTGAAACTCGTCAAAAGTCAGGTTCGTGATGTTGAGGTTTAAGCCCCAACGCTTGGCATCACCAGCCAACACGTCCATAAGCGCATTAATTTTTCTCTCATTAGTCCATGATCTGGGTAAAACTCTTTTACAATTTTTAATGAAATCCGCCTTTTTCCAAGGGGTCGAACCGCTCCTCTCTCGTCAACAATTCCGAACTATGCGCACAGATTGGCACATAGCTGTTTTTCGTCAAGTTTCTTTTCTAATTCCGAAACTCTCGTAATTACTTGGCAAGTGGTTGTCGCAAGCGTTTCCACTTCCCTCTTTTTCTCTTCGCAGGTATTAGCCTGCTTCCTCACTTTGGTATCTGCTTCGGATACTAAAGCCTTTAAAGTTTCCATCTTCTGTTGATCCTCTTTTTTCACTAATTGAATTTGTTCCGTCACCTTATTCTCGATGATCGGAGCAGCTGCTTCTCCTACACTTTTCTCGATTCTGCTAATTTCGGAATAAAAACGAGTATTTATGCTCGCAATTTCCGCCTGAACGCCTCTCAATTCCTGTTTAAGATTAACGATTTCGGTATTAGTCACAACAATATCTTCTTCGATTTTATCAACTTTTGTGTTAACAACTACAACATTGTTGTTAACAACATTAATAGCTTTCTTCTGATTGTCTACCTTCCGTTCAATTTTTTCAGACTGAGCTTCTTGCTTGGCAGACTGAGCTTCTTGCTTGGCAGCCTGAGCTTTAATTTCTGCCGATTGAGTTTCTATCTTGCTACACTGAGCCTTGATTTCGTTAATCAAAACATTCAATAAATCAGCTAAATTCTCGGAAACCAGCGGTTTTACTTCCGTAGCGGGTGCCTCTTTCATTGTCCCTCGGTATTCGTCATCCATGCGGCAGAGTTAACACTACCAAAGATCCTAAACACTTTGGTTCTCCACACGACCTATCGATGTAGTCGTTCGGTAGCATAGTTTTCCCTAGGCCAGACCCAGCGTAAAAATACAAATAATATTTACAAAACAAACCAATCATACATCGACATAACAATTACAATATATAAAGACACAGAAATGTCATATCTTCAGGTAACAAAATAAGGGAAAAAACGTATAGTACAATAGATGGAAATAGGAGGATATGCATTTCCGGCGTAACAACTACATCCCAGTACATCTGTAGTGTGTGGTATAAGTTGAGAATTTGGGTCTGACGTGAGCGTGCCAGGGTAGTCCGTGCGTGATCACTGTGTCTGGATGGGGTAGTGATCAGTATATCTGCCTAGTACGCGGAAGACCATGGTTCGAATCCTGGTCCACCAGAAATTTCTAAGTTGTTCCATTTATATAAATCAGTGCCCAATGGCACCTGATGTCTTTAATTCCTTTGCATCACAATAAATCTGTTGTTTGCATTCCGCGGGAATGGAAAAAAAAGGCCATCACAGTCGATCCAGCGACCTAATGTTTACGAAGCCAAGCGCTTTCTCGCTCGTCTGCGGACCCCGTGAATACAACCAACCACAGAAAGCACATAAACGCGCCTAAACCTTTCTAACTATTTCTAAAACAGTTGAGAGATGCATCTTTCTGTTTACATATGTTGAAGTCCTAGTCATGCCATACACACCCTGTCAATGTGAATAATATCAGTGAGGGGGAGTTCGTATGATCCCACTATCAGTACTTTATCTTTGAAATGTAATGAGTCAGTGGAAGCATTTTCAGACAGGATTCGCAAGGTCAATGCGCAGACACATGTCGAACCAAGAATGCGGACGTCAAGGTTGATTGGTTGATTTGGAGGAGGGTACCAAACAGCGAGGTCATCGGCCCCATTGGATTAGGGATTAGGAAAGGTTAGGGAAGGAAGTCGGCTGTGCGCTTTCAAAGGAACCATCCCGGCATTTGACTAATGCGATGTAGGAAAGTCACTGAAAGCCTAAATCAGATTGCCGGACGCGGGTTTGAACCTTCATCCTCCCTCATGCAAGTCCATTGTGCTAACCACTGCGACACGTCGCTCGGTTGTGGACGCCGATAAGGTGCTACCGCAGGAATCATAAAACAGAGCGTTAGGCGTTTTCTTGGTCGGAATAACCACAGAAATGTCACGAAGAGTTCGCACTGAGAATCTGGGTGAATTAAAGGCAATTTCAGCGCAGCTGAAGACGATAGATCTTGCCATGAAGGAAAGGGCTGAAAACTGTGCATTCGCTTCGGAGGTCAAATGCTATAGTTTTAGACGTAAGGGCCACAAGCAGAGACACTATAGTCAACCCTAGGTTTATTCGTGCTGGGAAGTGGGCCACCGAGCATCAAACTGTCGGAATAGGAAGAATGGGAAGCACTGTTGGGATAAGCAGCCGCTAAATTGAAACGGAGATGCTTCGACTGTCGGAAAGCAGTCCAGATAAATCATAACACTGCACAAGTTAGTGCACAGACGAAATGCTGCTTAGTAGACTTAGTGAGTGATGTGAAACAGAGGTTGCTTGCATACATTAGAGCGCATACATCTGTTATCAGTCTGGACTTGGCGAGCAGCAGATTTGGGTCACCACGATATAAGTTACGTGGGGTTGACGATAATAGTTTTGAGTTAGTAGGTATGACTGTACTTGAGTTTATTACTGGGAAAACTAAGTTTACGGAGCATTTGGCAGCTTTAGTATGGGTGAAGGATTCTGAGTGACTCTCGGGCTAGATTTCGCATCGTAAAATACCTCTGCAGAAGTTACCAGAGGTGTTGACGCTATTTCAGATGCTTGGGCTCAACATTTCAACACATCACCTGCAGGGAATAGGTATATATTATTTACCATTTTTCAGGCCAACAGCCAGTACTATGGCACAGGCGTTAGTTAACAGATTGATATTGAAGCTTGGAGTGCCTGATACCTTAGTTATGGATCAGGGCACGAACATTGTTTCAGGACTTATGGAACAGCTATTTCATATGTTACTGTGACTGGGACACCTATCTTCCATATCCGGTTTGTGCATACAACTCAAAGACTTGTATAGGAATAGGCATATCACCATTTGAGGTGGTGTTTGGGATGAAGATGCCGACCCCTTTTCACGTTTTAAGTCCCATGTTATGATCGGATTGCGAATTAGTAAAGATGTTTGCGAGAAGAACATATGAAGTATGGAAAAACGCGCAACGCCTATCGTTGATGCCATCTGGGTAAAACCATTTAAAGGCATGATGGATGGGGTACCACAATTATCTGTAACTGACCTAGTGTGCAAAGGTGGAGCAAACAGCCCGAAGGAACCTCTAGCGGTGCGACAGCGCATGGCACATGACCTGCCTTATGTTTCAAGGTCGCGTAATTAGTTATGTTGTTAGAGCCTTGGAAATATTTTTGTGGTGTTTGATTTATTCTTGTTATTTGCATTTATGGATATATCTTACATTACAATGTGTTCGGATGGATTTAGTGTTGTTTTGTTACATCGCTGCAACGTGTATTTATCTTTCATTTTGTAGGGTTACTCTCTGGTTCTTTTGCCATTGTTTCTTATTTTCTACTCGTCATTAGTTACTCATTTCGAAAGGAGGGAGGGGATGATGGGTCGTTCCTTTTCTCAGGTGGCGAGCTCGTGAGGACATCGTGGGTAAGAGGGAAATCGATGTATATAAGGGTGCAGGAGGTCTTGTCGATTTCACACAATAGAGAAGCTCATGTAGTTATGTCGTGAGCAGATTTAGAGAAGTGCACTCCAGGGAATATTGTTGCCTGTCCAGGTAGACTATTACTGACTGATACGCAGAAATGTGAGGCGGGTATGTTTTTGGAAAAAAAAGAGACAAATTGTGAAAAGTCTTATTTCCAAAAGGTAGCGATGCGTTGTTGGACTCGGTCTTCTCGCCAGAAACTGTGTTGACAAATTGCTATGTAAAGCGGAAACCTGAGGGGGCGGGGAAATTAGAATTGCAGGGAAGCAGTGTTATCATCAACAGTGTGGCTTATGAGATAGTCGTGATGGATTTTCGCCTTCCAGCTACATTCACCGGTACGATCGTCATGACATGGACGCGAAATATGATGTATTGGCCAGAAGGGGCACTATTTAACTTATCTTAATGCCAAGCTCAATTCTGTATTAATGATTTCATTAAACAAATTAATCGAATCACAGAAGAGGAAAATTTCAGTAGAACACACGTACAACATGTTCAAAATTTTCAAGAAAATCGTCAACACAAGATTATATCTATAAGCGTATCAGCTACCAGTTGTGACGTGTTTTTACTAAGTATTTGCATATTTTATATTTGTAATAAACGCATACGTGCACAGTGTACAGAGCCACCGAGGCATCAGTTGCCAGTTGAGTGGTTAGCTGCCGTAGACTGAGGGAACAGTTGATGGAAGTAAAACCACTGTATTTGTGCAGTATAAGCATTAGACTAAGAATTGCACTGCAATCAGATTCTGGAGACCACAGTTTCAGAAAAGGCTCAGGTTAGTAGTAAATAATCGAGAAACTAATGTGGGGCAGCTCATGGTTACAGCTCGGTGTTGGCATCGGTACAGAGTTTTTTTGGTTAAGAGTAATTTTAAGGGAAGACTAGTCTTGGAAGATTCGGGACGAATCTTTCGCAAGAGGGAAGACGTGCTGCGGCCAGAAAAAGTTCGGCGCACGAATTGTAAACCTTTAAAGTTTTATTCCAGCCGCGGGCAGGCAAGGGAGGCCAGTTCAGCCGATGTGCTAATCAAATAAGACACTGGGCGGTACTGTTGACATTACGCCATAACACTCTGGCCGGACGGATTATGCCGTCCCGATGATGGATGAAGCAAACGGAACAGTTAATACCGCAGTACAGAGTGAGTCACTAACTATTGCCACCAAGAATAACTCCAAAAGTATGATAAAAGGTGAAAAGTTTGTCGGACAAAATTTGCATGGGACAACGGTGGCCATAATATGACGCTGGTTTTTTGTTGCCCACAAACTTTTCAGCTACTATCATACTTTCGGAGTTATTCTAGGTGGCAATAGTTAGTGACTCATCCTGTATAGTATGATCAAGTGTGAAGAAACATTTTGTAACTAAGAGCACTTGCGCGCCACCGAGAAACTCGCACACTGCAAATTTAACTTGGCCAAGCAACCCTTGCTCGATAAGGAGCTAGCTAGAAAAATCTGACAGGACGAGTAATATGAAGCAAACACACACGTGCTTCCCCTTCCTCCTCCCATAAGTATTACTACATCAGAAGCGTATCTATAAGGGTACAAATAATCAAACTTAGGTGCTCAAGGCATTCAATCATGAAACCATTCTGTCTGCATCTTGAACGTGAGAGAATGACAGGTGAGACCAAGAACAAGGATTGGGATTAATTTAAGGAAAACACGTGGAAAGGTGGCCAAACCTGATGCGTCATTTATCATTCCCAAACGAATATTTTTATTTAATAACAGTTCATTTATGAGTCAACTGACAATTAGCAAGATTCTTACGAAATACATGCAAATGGTTTTAAATTAAATTCGTAGTGTATAAGGACGTGGCATGATACCAAAAGAGCAACAACAAACTCCTCAACTTGAGGCTATAACGGGAGATCCGAAGAATCACGTATGACCTGTCAATAGTTAGGTCTCGTGCAATGACGGGAAAGCCGCCGAAGCAGAAGGAAAACACGTCCCTGCTCCGGACCTGCAGAACAGCAAAGCGTCAATCGCTGCTAACACAAAGCTGTTGACGTATACCAAAGAATAAACAGCAAAACAAGTTTAATAAAGATTAACATACACAGTAATAACAGTAATAATTAAAAGGGCAATTGAAAATTCGGTTATTAATATTTGAGCATGGGAGCGGCCCTCTGGTAGGATTGCAAGGTAACCTTCCCAGCAATAACAAGAAGCTATGTACAAGGTCATTTAAAAGAATAATTACATCATAATACAAACAAGATTTAAAAAATCAAGGTATAGCTGCAATGGGGCCTCTTAGGGCCTAAAAGATACTTTAATGGAATATGTACAAAATGGCAGATGGCTGGTTAATCTGTACACCTTTAACCCGAAAGTCTCCTCAACAAGGAGTAAGAGAGTGTGCTAATACACACACATGATCCAATGATCCACAACTTCAGTTTCAGGTCAACTTCAATAACTCGCCCCAGGAAGGGCCATGAAGTTAAACAGTCTTCATAGCAAATTTCAAATACATTCCAAGGAGGCCAATAGCCTCAGGACTCCGGATAATACTGCCCTTACCCACTAAACTCGCCGGTAGCAACGGTCCGCCGGCCGCGGTGGTCTCGCGGTTCTAGGCGCGCAGTCCGGAACCGTGCGACTGCTACGGTCGCAGGTTCGAATCCTGCCTCGGGCATGGATGTGTGTGATGTCCTTAGGTTAGTTAGGTTTAAGTAGTTCTAAGTTCTAGGGGACTGATGACCACAGCAGTTGAGTCCCATAGTGCTCAGAGCCATTTGAACCATTTTTGGTAGCAACGGTCAACGGTGACAAGTCGCTGCAATCGCCAGGACGCCGAGTATTCAGGCACACCCGTCCAGCTCCGTGCCCGACACACCACTTGCCACCACAGAGCCCAAGAGGGAATACGTAACTCATCAAAGATGATACGACGAGGGCCAGAGTCGATCTTTTGAGTTTCAGAGAAATCACGAATAGCTATGGGTGATGTAGATCTACTGAATTACTGTCCGCTGAATAACTCATCAAGTTCGAGCACGAGGCGTGTCATACCTGTGGCGTGGTAGATGCAGGACTTGGGAAATTTCATCAATGCGAGAAGCTGCTGTGCGGCCAGCTTCCGCCCTCGGGCAACGGACTGCAAGCTGTCTGCGATCCGGCTGGCGAAGGCGCACTCTCAAGGCCTCCTAACCACCACGCTTCATCAGCCATCGTCGTGATAGGCTCGTGGTGGATTGCCGAGTTATTGCTACTCTCCATCGAACATCTAGTGTCGGCTATCGCACCAAAGCTCATTACACGGGGTCCAAGAGAATGGGTGGGTGTGCGTAGCCAGCTAACCTCTGGAGGACCTGGACAGGACACGGTAGCTCTTTGCCGACTGGCGACCCACACGGCACCACGGTAGCTGCCGGCCGCGACCCAGGTCAATGGATGTCGTAAGTGCCAATCAAGGTGTCAGCAGATTCCGAAACCGGCTGTGATTGTAAACGCACTGGGTGGCCCCCGGGGACGGCCATCGCGCTGTACAAGGTTGCTAGAAATAGAAACCTGTTTTGCGATACACCCTGGCGTGAATTTGCCGTCTCCGTTACCATTTCCTTTACCCATCCTGCTGCATAGTTACCCGGAATTAGCTGAGTTGTTAAAGAAATCACTGAGCTCCCCTGACGACCCATTCTGCTGTCATTGCTCCTCTGCTGACAACACAGTACTCACTGCATGCTCTTGTATTGACGGGTACACCTCTCGTGCCATATCGTAGTCAATTCCACATTACATAGGGATGTCCTGATACTTTTGATGGGACAGTGTAGAAGAGATGGGAGGCCGCCATACGTTTTCAAGAAGGACTTCAGTTCCAACCGATTGCCGTGCTAATGAACGGAAGAGTGAGAGCAGTATATTCCCACTTGTGAGCACATTCCATCGACTCTGGCCCTCGTCGTATCATCTTTGCTGTGTGACATTAATCAATATCTACACGCCACCAAGCTTGAAGAGAGAAATAAGCTTCTAGCAATAGCAGCTAATGACTTTAGGAGGGGATTTCAAATTCATAATACATATATAGTACCGAGTCCCACATTTTAATTGTAGATAAGATCTATATAATGTAGTGAAGGGATTGGACATAGACTGGTAACTTTTGTAAGTAGGCTGTTTAGGTTTTTATGTTGGTAACGCCATGTAGTGCTCTGTATGAAAATCACTGACTGCACTGTGTGCAGTCTGTGGCTGGTTGGACTCATTGTTGAAATATTCACTAGTGTAGCATTAGGCAGTTGGATGTGAACAGCACTTAGCGTTGTGCAGTTGGAGGTGAGCCGCCAGCAGTGGTGGATGTGGGGGGAGAGAGATGCCAGAGTTTTGAGGGGACTATCTGGACGTGTGTCCGTCAGAAAAAGGATATTTGTTTAATTGAATGTCACAAAATTTTATTTATATATTATGACTTCTGAATGCTATTAAGATAAATAAATTGTTTGTTCTCTATCAAAATCTTTCATTTGCTAACTATGCCTATCAATAGTTAGTGCCTTCAGTAGTTATAATCAGAAGTTGCCGCCGGTGGCTGTCACTCATCTCGCCGACGTCTTTAATGTAATCCTCTGGTCCTGCAGTTTTCCTCAGTCCTGGCAGCATGCAGAGATCGTGGCGATTCTGAAGATGGGGAAGGATCTGCGCCAGCCCGCGAACTACAGACCTATTAGTTTACTGCCGGCCGTCTCCAAGGTCTTTGAAAGGGTGTACATCAGGAGGCTGCAGCGCCACGTAGACGAGGAAGGCCTTTTGCCCGAAGAGCAGTTTGGCTTTCGCAGGGGCCACTCGTCAGTTCACCAACTCCTACGGCTAGTGGAAGATGCGTTCGTCGCCCTCGAGCAGCACGAGTTCTTCGGCGCTGTGTTCCTAGACGCGTCGCGTGCTTTCGACAGTGTGTGGCACCGCGGCCTCTTGTTCAGACTTTCTGAACTTGGGGTCCCGACGTCGCACGTCCGTCTCATCCGTTCCTATCTTGCCGATAGGGCCTTCCATGTGCGGGCCGCGCATGGCTTATCCTCCGTCCACAGCATCAACGCCGGTGTGCCACAGGGCTCGGTCTTGGGACCACTCCTGTACTCGCTGTACACTTCTGATGCGCTGAAGATCGACCGTGTGCGGCTCGCCCTGTACGCGGATGATACGGCTCTATATACGAGGAGCCTCAATGCTGCCGTCATGCGCCGCCGTCTGCAGCTAGCCATTGACACCCTGACAGCCTGGGCCGTCAAGTGGCGTCTACAATTCAATGGGGCCAAGACGCAGTTCCTGATCGTCACCAGGCGACTCGTTCGTGCAGGTCAGCAACCGCTCACCGTCGGTGGCAGCCCTGTCCCGTGGCGTCCGACGGCGCATTACCTCGGCGTCACCATCGACCGCCGACTCACGTGGGTTCCGCACATCCGCGAAGTGAAGGCCAAAGTGCAGAACCGGCTCCGCATCCTGTACCCGGTGCTGAACCCTGGCTCCCGACTACCACCGCGGCTGGGCATCACTCTCTACAAGGCGCTGCTCCGCCCTGTACTCCAATACGCCGCCGTCGTCTGGGGGAACGCCGCCGACACGAACCTGAAGAAGCTGGTGACATTGCAGAACCTGAAGAAGCTGGAGACATTGCAGAATCGCATCCTTTGGCTGGCCTTGCACCTGCCTTACGATTTCCCCACCGCTCATCTTCAAGACATCGCGGAAGTACCTCTGCTCCGTGTCCTCTTCCAGGCGACCGCCCGCACCTTTTACGAACATTGTGGCCGGTCACACAACGCCCAAATCCGAACGCTGGGCCTCAAACTGCCGCGCAGCGTCACCACCCGCTGGCCACACCTGCTCGCTGCATAGCTAGCACTGTAACTGTGCTGAGGAGACACCCAAGAAGACAATCTACATGTGAAGACGCATTACATCGGCATGCATGGGAGGCAAACACTAACTGCTGTGGACTCCATCACACATCGGAGGAAAAGTTATCTCCGTGCAGATCCACGCGAGACCGGTGCTCCCACGGACGTCCGCCCCCGGCTCGTCCACCATTTGTGGTCGTGGCAGTTGTCTGGGGCCGGACCCGCATGTGGCGTTCCGTTCGTGGTCGCCCGCTTGGCGCTGCTCCCGAGGTGTTGGCACTTCCCTGGTGCTCCGATGGAGATCCGCGCCCGCCTAGTCCACCATCTGCAGTTGTGGCAACTGTCTGAGGCCCACCTCGCGTCGGGGGCTCTGTTCGCGGTCCTCGCCCGCTACTTCCGCATTTCTTCTGGCTGATCTGCTTCAGCTTGGTGGTGCAGGGTTTACTTGTAAGCATTTCCTACATCTCTCAGGGGGGTAGGTTTGTGTTGAACATCTTTATTTGTTTGTGTGTCATGGGTGTGGGCGGGCATGAATCAGTTTCCATCTTGGGTGCAGATTCCGTCGTATTTCGGGTTGTTTTCTTTTTACATTTTTACCTTTCAAGCATGGCAATGGGTCGCGCATAGCGTTCCCTTGGCTGAGGCGGTGCTCCAAGGTGTCGTATCAGTGGGTTGGTCGAAGTTTCAGTCCTGGCATAAAATCGTCGTGCAAGCTGCTTATGTCTCTGCGGTACCTCCAATTCTTCGGCTGCTTCATGAATGTATCGGTGAGGAAAACTGCGGGGGAACGTGGAAAACACGGCGAAGTATCTTATTCTGGAGCGATTGAAGGCGCTGAAGATGTGTCTTTGCTGCATTGCCCCATACCTCACAGGCATAGTCAAAGATGGGGCGAATGTACATCCTGAATATCAACAGTCCGTTGGCTATCGATAAGTCTGAGCCCTCGTTGATGAAGGGGAAAAGTGCCCCTATCCTTCGTGACACGTTAGCGCGGACGTCGTCGATGTGGCGCTTCCATGTAAGTTGTTTGTCCATGGTCACTCCTAGGTATTTAACAGAGTCCGTCCACTGCAGTTCGGTTCCATAAAGTCGGAGGTTCCGAAGATGTCGAAGTCGGCGAGGGCCAGGTCTCCTCTTGGCGAAGATGATGGTTTGCGTCTTCTGTGGGTTGAACCGGATGCGCCACTTTCCTGCCCATTCCTCCAGGGCATAGCAGGCACTCTGCAGTCGTGGGACAAGGACTTCAAGCCATTTCTCCCTCGTGTATATCATGGTGTCATCGGCGTAAATGGCTTTGTCGACTCTTGGTGGTGTCGGAAGGTCCGATGTAAAGACGGAGTACAGGACTGGTCCGAGGACTGAGCCCTGTGGGACCCCTGCACGGATAGGTCTAGCCGTGGAAAGCGCATCCCCTACTCTGACCGCAAAGGTGCGTTGGTGGAGGTAGGCGGCAACGAGCTTGACGTACGCCCTGGGGAATCCGAAGGCGCTAAGCTTCCAAATGAGGCCCTGATGCCATACACTATCGAACGCCTTCATCACGTCCAGAAGAACAGCACCACAGAACTCTCCATTGTTGAAGGCTGACGTAATATATTCTGTTGCCCTACGAATCTGCTGTGTCGTGGAATGACCAGATCGGAAGCCAAACTGCTCCGGTGGCAGAACTTGGAGGCGGTCCATGATGGTGTGGAGCCTCTTCAACAGGAGCCTTTCGAAGAGCTTACTGAGATGTGGTAGCAAGCTTATCGGTCTGTAACTGGTGGGTAGTCGTCGGTTCTTCCCAGGTTTCGGGACAGCCACCACTATAGAATGTTTCCACGCTGCTGGGTACTTGCCCGTAGCAAAAATCCAATTAAAGATGGTTGCCAAGTGCACAATCGCGGTCCACGGGAGTTGTTTTAAAGTCCTTCCCGTGATGTCGTCGCAGCCAGGTGCTTTGCTGGCGGGTAAGGCCCGGATGCCAGCGTCGATTTCAGCAGGCGTTACTGGAGGGATGAGGTCGTCATCGTTGTCGGCGTCGTCGTCGGCTGCACGAAGTATGGTAGTAACTTCGTTTTCAATGTCTGCAACCCGCTGGGGGTCAACTCCGTCGTCCAGCGGTCGAAAGTTCGTTTCGAAAACGTCCGCCAGCATATTGGCCTTGTCTTCCGACTTGTACACAGTGCGATCATCATTTGTCAACGGCGGTATCCGGCTTCGTCTATTTGTGAAGAACCTGATGGAGTTAAAGTTCATCGGGTCGGGCGTAAACGATCGCAGCTTCGCAGCCCATCGCTGGTTCCGGTGTTCAATTATGGCTGCCCGTATGTCTCGTCTAAGTTGGTTGATGCGTTGTTTCAGTGCTGCGTCGCGCGTGAGGCGCCACTCACGGCAGAGTCTATTCCTGGTGCGTATGGAGTCCAATATGTGCGGTGGCAGATCCGGTGGTGGACGATGAGGTGGCCTTGGAGGTGGTGTGGCCAGTTCCAGGGCGTCCGTGATGGAAGTGGCGAACCGTTCTGCGGAGGTCTCGTCGATTTCGTCTGGGTCGTGGATGACGTCAAGAGAGAAGGCAACAGAATCACGAAATTGGTCCCAGTTCGTGTGCTTCAGGTTGAGGCGTCCTGCAGAAAGTTCCGGCGCAACCTGAAGCTGGAATAATACCGGCAGATGGTCGGAGTTCAGTCCATGGATCACTTCCGCAGTCATGTATTGGGGAATTCCCTTAGTAATTGCCACATCTAAGATGTCCGGTGCGCCATTGGACGGGTAGCAAGTTGGCTCTTCAGGGCCACAGACGTGTGCCTGGGCTTCTTCAACAGCCTGCAGGAGAAGACGCCCGCTCATGTTCGTGTGTAGCGAGTTCCATGCAGCGTGCTTGGAATTCAGGTCCCCAGCTATAAGGAACTTTCCCGGCATCCGTAATAGCGTTCTGGCGTCGTCGAGGTCGAGTAGGCGACGAGGGCTGCGGTACACCGCAACAAATGTCACAGGTCCAGTCCTTGTTTCCACTACGATCGCTGTTGCTTAGATGGTCCTTGTGGTAGGCGCCTGCACTTCGTAATGTTTGATGGAGCGACGTATGTAGATGGCAGTGCCACCCCCATGGGTAAGGCGGTCCGTGCGATAGCAGCAGTAATTGGCCACGTTGCTTCTGATCCCCGGTTTAAGAAAAGTCTCATTGACAAGACAGATGTCGATATCATGATCACTGAGGAATTGCTGGAGTTCTGCGACGTCATGAGTGAGATTGTCTGCATTGTACTCGAGGATACGAAGGTCGTCGAGAGGAAGATGTCTAGGCATGGTGGACGTTGCCTTCTCTGAGTGCCTGGATGGCTCTGCTGACCGACAATTCAACAGTGGCGGTGATGGTGGCTGGTAGTTGGGCCAGCGTCTTGGTGACCTCTGCCAGTGACGCCGCGATGGTCGTCAAAAGTGTAAATAGGTCCTTCAGCTCAGTCTGTGATGTTGATGGTGCTGGATGAGTCGGCTGGCTTGAAGGTGGCGGTGCTGCTGGTCCTGGTAGGGCAATCGACGTGGTCGAGGGTGGTTGTGTCTGCTTCATGGCATCCGTAGCAGTCTGCTGCGAGTGAAGTCGAGCTGCCCTCCGCTCTATCAGCGAGGGCCACGCTTTGGTCACAGCAGGCGTCGGGGGTGCTGGTGGTGGCAGTTGCTGCCAGCGTCTGTGGTTCCTGGGAGGCCTCGGCGGAGCAGGTGGAAGACCTCGCTGACGTCGGCTCTCTTCTTTGTGTTTAACACAGGTGCGGTAGTTAGCTGGGTGGTTACCGCCACAAAGGCCACAGGTAGCGGGTTGTTCGCGGCCCCTGGTGCATTGTCGGCTGTCGTGGTTCCCGCCGCACTTGGCACAGAGCCAAGGCATGGTGCAGAGGCGGGCAACGTGGCGGAAGCCCTGACACCGGAAACATTGAACCGGCCCCCTTGACTTCCTGAGCTTCTCAACTTTGATGTCCAAGTCATACAGCCTGGTCAGCTCAAATATTTTCCTGTGAGCTGGCGTGTCGGGCAGGACAACGACTCTGTGTCCCGTCTTTTCATTAGTGCCCGGCATGCGATGGTGGTCAACGACTGAAGCTGTAAACCCTGCATCTTCAAGGGCGATTTTTAATTCATTATTCGGCAGCGACGGTGGAATGCGTCTGATGAGCGTCTTCAAAGTTGGAGGGCGAACAGCTTGGAACGTGTACATCGGGACGCCCCTCCTCCCAAGCTCGTCGTGGACTTTCACATAGTCATCGATTGAGTTCAGTTGCAACTTCAGCGTGTCGCCGTTTCCGGCTTGACGCACGGTGAACGGCTGTGTACACGTGGAATGGAGCCAGTTTCTGAAGTCCGTATATGATTCCTTGTAGACTAGCACAATCGGCGGGATTCGTCGCTGTGGACCAGGCGGCGGTGCGCGGCTTCCTGCATTCTGGCCCCGCGATGGCGGAGCGTCGTCCTGTTGCTGGTGCGATGCGTTGGCAGCATGCTGTTGCTCTTCCCTCTGATTCTGCTGCTCGGCGAGGGAACGGCCAGCTTCTTCTAGGGTCGCCCCCTCCCCCTGCAGAGGCTGGTAGCGGTTGCTCACGTCCAGCTCTCGCGCTACAACCGTAAGGTTTTTCGCGCGGGCTTGTTTCTTCGGCGGCGGCTGCTTGAAGCCCTCTGTAGTTGTGTCACGGCGCGTTGCGTGACGCTCTAAAGATCGGTCTCGTCGGCTTCTTCTGTACAGCGCGGACCCCCTCCTTTCTACTCTGTCGTCCTCCGCTGTAGCGGCACTCGAATCCGAACCGTATTCCATATCAGCGTCCATGTATGTCTCCGCGGTCGAGGTACTACTTCTTCCCTGTCCCGCGGGTTGAGTCGTCATAGATGCGCCGGCTGATGGCGGGGCGGCCGTCAGGGCAGGCCCTGCCGGACCGCGGCCGGCCGGCGCGGTTGCGGTTGCCGCATCGTTCGCGAAGCGCGCGAGCGCACTCTCCACGTCTGTTCGCTGCAACATCTCAGTCGCGACTGGTCCTCGCCCGCCTGGCGCTGCTTGTGAGGTGTTGTTTCTTCCCCGGTGCTCCCTCAGACGTCCGCGCCCGACTTGGTCTACATCTGTGGCAGCTCTCTGAGGCCTGTCCTTTGTTATATCATATATGATATAAAATGTATCTTCTGTCCACCTTCCAAAATTCGGGCCATGCTAGGGAGTGTGAAGGACGACCTGGGGCTACATAAACCAGGCATTTATAACATCCCGTGCCAGTTTGGAAAGTCATACATTGGCCAGACAACCAGGACGTTGGACGTCAGGTGCAAAGAACAGCAGCGACTCACCAGACTCGGAGATGCAACAAAATCTGCCATAGCAGAGCACTGTCTGGAGCTCGGCCACTCAATGGACTATAACAACACCAAAATTGTGACACAGACGCCAAGATTTTGGGACAGTGTCATAAAGGAGGCCTTCGAGATCAAGGTCACAGCCAACGTAATAAACCGAGACAGCAGTTACCAGCTCAGCTCGGAGTGGAGTCCGGCTCTGGACCTTTCAGGGCTCAACGAAATGAACCAACAAGCTCCTCAAGAAGTAATAACACTGCAGGAGTAGCGCCAGGTGGGTGTGGACAGCGAACGCAGCTGCCGACGCAGGACGGGCCTCTGACAGCCGCCACGACCACAGATGATGGACGAGCCAAGCTCGGACGACCGTCGGAGCACCAGGGAAGTGCCAACACCGCAGGATCAGCGCCAGGCGGGCGCGGACCGCGAAGGGAACGCCCGACAGAGGACAGGCCTCAGAGAGCTGCCACAGATGGCGCCCAAGTCGGGCGCGGATGTCCGAGGGAACACCGGGGAAGAGACAACACATTACAAGCAGCGCCAGGCGGGCGCAGATGGCAAAGAGAGCACCCAAAACACGTAAATACTAGGCATCAAACACGGAATTGTGGCCCGTGTACTCTTTTAATCACTGTGTTCATAACGTGTGGTTTAAAGGCAATGCTCAGAAACTGACTTTACTTTGGGAGTGTGGTAACTAAACATCTTGCATCTATTAGAGGTCTACATCTGTAAGCATAATCCACAAGCACCTTACACTGCGTGCGAGAGGGTTCTTCACGTACGCGTTGGCCCGCTTTCCTGTTACACCTGCGAATGGCTTGCGGGGAGAATGACTGTTAATAAACCTCCGCATGTATTTGTATCTCTCTGATGTTACGTTCATGGTCTTTCCTTGATATATGTAGGAAGGAAGTGCAGGTCCGCCGTTATGACCGCAGAAGACCAGTATGGCCCACCCGGCCGTCATGTCATAGAATAGAGAGTATGCAGAATGGACTCAGCTAAAATCCATGCGCCAAAATTTAATGTACATGCAAGAATCTGCATGTTAATTGTGCATTTTAGCTGCTGGGCTTACCTGCAAGTAAACAATTGTCTGATGCAATCTAAAAATTGGAAACATATAATCAGTAGTAGTAAGAGAAAAGGCTACGAACGTGTGATTCCCACGAAGCGCCTAATGGAAATACATGAGAAAAATGAGTTTTTCGATTTTCTTGCTGTTACAGTAAAAGCTCTTTAAACTGTAAAAAATACTGTATGTAAATGAAGCTACATTAACGCCTGCAGTTACTTCTCCGATAAAAAATTGAAAACGACAGTTTTAACCTGCCAGAAAGTTTCATATGAGCGCACACTCCGGTACAGAGCGAAAATTTGATTGTAAAAACGACTTCTTTCACACGTATGCATCTCGTTAAATTCCAAGGAAATTAATTGGCATATAAAATTGATTTCTTTCGTGTCTTATAGTTTCATATCACAGCTTGATGATGAAGCAGGATCTGTTTTCTCGTTATGGGTCATAGTTACTGTGAAACTTAATTTACAGGGGCTCTGTAGAAAAAAATTTGAAGGGTTTGCAATGGAAAATGCGGTCGCTAGCTACTTTACGTTTGGTTCATTTTAGGCGCACGTTGCTCTATACTAAATGTAACCAATATATCTCACTCAGTATGTAGGGGAGAAAATAGAAGTATATGTTTTATTTGAGCGCAGTAGCGTGCACCTGACAAGGGAACAGCGCTTATTCGGCATTACAAGATGTGACGCAGCATGTGAAGGTTGCTGTGTATGGACGGGTTACTCCTGTACTCCTGTAACCGAAATTGCAGATCTGAAGATGGTTCTAGAGGAATGGAAACCAGTCATGTGAATTAACATTTTTCTCAACCAAGACAGATTATAAATAACAATGGTATCACTGATTTGTGGTATATGCAGGGCTTGGCCAGAAATTAAAGGGACAGAAGTGGGAGCTCCAGGTGGCCCAGGTGTTTGAAGGAAAATAGCATTTTTGGCGCGGATCGGGCGCCGGATAAGCCACTTATCAAAGTTCAGTTTGCAAGCTTGCCTGGCAGAGGGGAAACGTCGTGGAACGTTAACCCACAGGTCGCGGGTTCGTTTGTAGCAGCTATTTTATACTTTCCGTTTTCAATTTTTACGTTACTTACACTGTAAACTAAACAGAAATAAAGTTTAACATAGTGTACTTATTAATACATTAATAAAAGGCATGGAAAGGAAAGACAAACAAAAATTTGGAATTGCATATGGTTTTCCAGGAAGCGATTGTAATCTATACACAAGAACTTCGTATCTAAAATTACACGTTTTACTATTTTACAGTTGATTATTTATGCGTGCGGGGCCATACTTATCGTAAAACCGGTTGTTAACATTTCGTGAGAGCAGATGCACTTTTCTCAAACTAGTGATCACTATTTATTGTAGCACTTATTGCTCACCAAGTGAGGTGGCGCAGTGGTTAGCACACTGGACTCGCATTTGGGAGGACGACGGTTCAATCCCGCGTCCGGCCATCCTGATTTAGGTTTTCCGTGATTTCTCTAAATCGTTTCAGGCAAATGTCGGGATGGTTCCTTTGAAAGGGCTCAGTCGACTTCCTCGGTGAGACCGATGACCTCGCTGTTTGGTCTCTTCCACCAAATCGAACAACCAACGAACTTACTGCTGGAAGAAGACATTGTACTCCAATAGTCACATAACAGAAAAGCTGAAAGCTCACATTTAGAACAAAGTTTATTTAAGACCCTTATAAATAGTCATTTATTAAACGAATATGATTCATATTACGTAACATGTTAGAGTGAACTTGTAGGTCTGGCCCTAACTGAAAACATTTGTGCAAATTAAATTTTAGTCATCTACTGACTTTATTTAAAGGAATGCTTACGCGATGAAAACAAGAATGAAAAAGAGTGTTGAATAACAGCTGTTTCTGATGAAAGAAAAGTTGATTTATTAGTTCACAGTCCCAGAACGGAAAAACTAAGGAATAAAATAAAATCTGTGAAAGTAAAGAACCGATATTTACAAAACAAAGTAGCTTCATCGTCACTGAAGCTAGAAGTAGTGGCAGTTCACGGCTTGTACATGAGAAGGTTACTTAATTTAAAAGCTCATGTGATAAGTTTATAACTAAAGATTTATCACACCTTGATTCACAATCGTTTCCTTACGTAAAAGTTTTCATTTAGTCGGTTACATTAATTCCAGTTCATAACAATGTCCATTTCGAGCCGTAGTACTAAGCGGCTATCGTTTTGCGTTTACTCATTTTAAATGGCATCGAGCCCAACGCTAACGCTTGGCTTCATAAAAATCAAAGGAGCCGCCCTCAGGTTTCCTTTCTGTGTACACTCTTTTATGTGACCACCTCATCCTCAGCGAATGGCGTCACTTGGATGCCGTATGGAGAGGCGTGTAGTCAGTCACTGCTCTCCCGACATTTGTCGAGTTAGGAGGCTTGGAGCCACTACTACTTGGACATGTAGCAACTTAACTGCCATCATGAGGCTCAGTGGACCCCGCACTATTCCTCATACCAAAGAAAAGTCCCAGACAGTGCCAGGAATCGAATGTGCGGATGTGAGTCCTCCGTTCGGCAGCCATCGACACTGACCACTCATTTATGGAGACAGACAGACTCATGTAGGTGGAAATAATATATTGGTGGACTCTTCTAGGAACGTCCTCTCTCGGAATTTTAACAGTAAGCTACAGAGTGATACAGTCCGGCTCTCTAGTAGTGACTGCCACAGGAGATGGTGGAGTATCTCTGTGGCATATCCCGACTGCTAAATGAACCTGTAATGAAAAATACAACTTTATTTTGATTTTCTCTATTTCGTGCGTCAACCCTGGCTGGTAATGATCCCATTATGACGAGAAGTATTCAAGTATAGGTCTATAAGGTATGAATAGTTCTGTAAGGTAGCCTACCTAGTTTGTGGATGAACTACAGTTCTCGAGGGTTTTTCTAATGACTCTCATCTTGGCATCTGCCTTAACGGCAGTTATTATACACGCAAAACGAACAGTCACACACAGCAGTTTTGCTTATTTTAACATGGTATTCAACAGCAGCATTGTTATAGTTCTTCAGGCTACGCAACATTTCGACAACGTGACTCGTTGTTTTCAGTAGGTGCTACCTGAGAGTGTTCATTGAGTTCTCCTGCCTCTTTGTTTTCCATTCCAGACTCTGAGGGAGGCGGACATTTGGAACGGGTCGAATACTATGCCTGCTGCCTCCCCACTCCATGGTCGACTTCACCAGAAGAGAGGAACACTTCAGCGCTTTCTCTAACAGGGGGTGGGGCATGCGGCACGCTACTGCTCCTACCCTGAGGCACGCGTTAATTGCGCGGGTAATCACACACTGAAGCGCCAAAGAAACTAATATAGGTAAGCGTATTCCATTACAAAGATACGTAAACAGGTACAATACGGCGCTGCTGTCGGGAACGCCTATATAAGACAACAAATGTGTGGCGCAGTTGTTAGATCGGTTACTGCTTTTACAATGGCATAGAAAGAAGGATCCTATTATATGATAGCGGAACAAACAGCAAACACGGGTAGCAGTTACTCCTGTAAAATATCTGGGAGTATGCGAACGGAACGATTTGAAGTGGAATGATCATATTAAATTAGTTGTTGGTAAGGCCGGTGCCAGTTTGAGATTCATTGGGAGAGTCCTTAGAAAATGTAGTCCAACAAAAAAAGGAGGTGGCTCACAAAACACTCGTTCGATCTATACTTGAGTATAGCTCATCAGTGTGGCATCCGTACCAGGTCAGGTCGACAGAGGAGATAGAGAAGATCCAAAGAAGAGCGGTGCGTTTCGTCACAGGGTTATTTGGTATGCGTGACAGTGTTACGGAGATGTAGTAAACTGAAGTGGCAGACTCTCCAAGAGAGGCGCCCTGCATCGCGGTGTAGCTTGCTGTCCAGGTTTCGAGAGGGTGCGTTTCTGGATGGAATATATTGCTCCCCCCTACTTATACCTCCCGAGGAGATCTCGAATGTAAAATTAGAGAGATTCGAGCGCGCACGGAGGCTTTCCGGCAGTCGTTCTTCCCGCGAACCATACGCGACTGGAACAGGAACGGGAGGTAATGACAGTGGCACGTAAAGTGCCCTCCGCCACACACCGTTGGGCGGCTTGCGGAGTATAAATGTAAATTTATCAAGATTTAAGTGAGTTTGAACGTGGCTTTATAGTCGGTGCACGGGCGATGGGACACAGTGTCTCCGAGGTAGCGATGAACTGGGAATTTTCCCGTATAAACATTTCACGAGTGTACCGTGAATATCAGGAATCCGGTAAAACATCAAATCTCCAAGATCGCTGCGGCCAGAAAAAGCTCCTACAAGAACGGGACAACAGTGACTGAAGAGAATTGTTCAACGTGACAGAAGTGCAACCCTTTCGCAAATTGACGCAGAGTTCAATGATGAGCCATCAAAAAGGGTCAGCGGGCGAAACATTCTACGAAACTTCATCGATAAGGGCTTTCGGATCCGAGGCGTCCACTCGTGTGCCCTTGGTGAGTGCACGACACAATGCTTTACGTCTCGCCTTTGTCCATCAACACCGACACTGGGCTGTTGAGCATTGGAAACATGTTGCCTGGTCAGACGAGTCTCGTTTCAAATTGTATCGAGCGTATGGATGTGTACGAATATGGAGACAGCCTCCTGAACCTATGAACCCTGCAAGTCAGCAGGGGACTGTTCAAGCTGGTGGAGGCTTTGTAATGGTGTTGGGTGTGTGCAGTTGGAGCGGTGTGGGGCTCTGATACGTCTAGATACGACTCTGACAGGTGACACGAACGTAAGCATCCTGTCTTTTCACCTGCATCCATTCATGCCCATTGTTCATTTCGACGGACTTGGGCAGTACCAGCAGGACAATGCTATACCCCACACGTCCAGAATTACTACAGAGTTGCGCCTGGAACACTCTTCTGAGTTTAAACCCTTCCGTTGGCCACCAAACTCCTCAGGAATGACCATTATTGAGGATATCTGGGATGCCTCGCAACATACTACATCTACATCTACATACATACTCCGTAATCCACCATGCGGTGCGTGGCGGAGGGTACCTCGTACCACAACTAGCATCTTCTCTCCCCGTTCCACTCCCAAACAGAACGAAGGAAAAATGCCTGCCTATATGCCTCTGTACGAGCCCTAATCTTTCTTATCTTATCTTTGTGGTCTTTCCGCGAAATGTAAGTTGGCGGCAGTAAAATTGTACTGCAGTCAGCCTCAAATGCTGGTTCTCCAAATTTCCTCAGTAGCGATTCACGAAAAGAACGCCTCCTTTCCTCTAGAGACTCCCACCCGAGTTCCTGAAGCATTTCTGTAACACTCGCGTGATGATCAAACCTACCAGTAATAAATCTAGCAGCCCGCCTCTGAATTGCTTCTATGTCCTCCCTCAATCCGACCTGATAGGGATCCCAAACGCTCGAGCAGTACTCAAGAATAGGTCGTATTAGTGTTTTATAAGCGGTCTCCTTTACAGGTGAACCACATCTTCCTAAAATTCTACCAATGAACCGAAGACGACTATCCGCCTTCCCCACAACTGCCATTACATGCTTATCCCACTTCATATCGCTCTGCATTGTTACGCCCAAATATTTAATCGACGTGACTGTGCCGAGCGCTACACTACTAATAGAGTATTCAAACATTAAGGAATTCTTTTTCCTATTCATCTGCATTAATTTACATTTACCTATATTTAGAGTTAGCTGCCATTCTTTACACAAATCACAAATCCTGTCCAAGTCATCTTGTATCCTCCTACAGTCACTCAATGACGACACCTTCCCGTACACCACAGCATCATCAGCAAACAGCCGCACATTGCTATCCACCCTATCCAAAAGATCATTTATGTAGATGGAAAACAACAGCGGACCTACCATACTTCCCTGGGGCACTCTAGATGTTACCCTTACCTCCGACGAACACTCACAATCGAGGACAACTTACTGGGTTCTATTACTTAAGAAGTCTTCAAGCCAGTCACATATTTGGGAACCAATCCCTTATGCTCGTACCTAAGGAGCCTGCCAGTGGAGCACCGAGTCAAACGCTTTCCGGAAGTCAAGGGATATGGCATCCGTCTGATACCCTTCATCCATGGTTCGCAAGATATCATGTGAAAAAAGAACGAGTTGCGTTTCGCAGGAGCGATGCTTTCTAAAGTCGTGCTGATGCATGGACAGCAACTTCTCTGTCTCAAGGAAATTCATTATATTCGAACTGAGAATATGTTCGAGAATCCTGCAACAGACAGATGTTAAGGATATTGGTCTGTAATTTTGAGGATCCGTCTTTGTACCCTTCTTTTATACAGGCGTCACTTGCGCTTTTTTCCAGTCGCTCGGGACTTTACGTTGGGCAAGAGATTCGCAATAAATGCAAGCTAAGTAAGGAGCCAATGCAGTAGAGTACTCTCTGTAAAACCGAATTGGAATCCCATCAGGACGTGGTGATTTATTTATTTTCAACCCATTCAGCTGCTTCACAACCCCAGGGATGTCTATCACTATGTCCGCCATACGGTAGCCGGCCGGAGTGGCCGTGCGGTTCTAGGTGCTACAGTCTGGAGCTCAGCGACCGCTACGGTCGCAGGTTCGAATCCTGCCTCTGGCATGGATGTGTGTGATGTCCTTAGGTTAGTTAGGTTTAATTAGTTCTAAGTTCTAGGCGACTGAGAACCTCCGAAGTTAAGTCGCATAGTGCTCAGAGCCATTTGAACCATTTGAGCCATTCCATAGGGGAATCTGTACGAGACTCTAACGGCGTTATGTTTGTACGATCCTCCTGCGTGAAAGATTTCTCAAACGGTAAATTTAAAATTTCAGATTTCGTTTTACTGTCTTCCGTTGCCAGGCCAGACTGATCAGTGAGTGACTGGATGGAAGCCTTCGACCCTCTTCCCGATTTTACATAAGACCAGAATTTCCTTGGGTTTTCAGCAAGATCTTTATCTGAGGTATGACGGTGGTAGTGGTTGTATGCTTCGCGCATCTCTCTTTTTACAGCAGCACGAATCTCTACTAACTTTTGCCTGTCTTCATTTTCCCGATCTTTTTTGTACCGCGAGTGCAACTGTCTTTGCTTCCTGAGTATTCTCCGAATTGCGCTTTTAAACCACGGTGGGTCTTTTCCGTCCATAACCCACTTTTTCGGCACATAATTGTACAATGCGTGATTTACAATGTGCTTAAAATTTGCCCATAATTCTTCCACGTCCATCGTACCGGAAGTAAATGAAGTCGATTCATTTACTATGTGGGATGCTAACAACTGCTTATCTGCTCTTTCTAGTAAGAATACTCTCCTAGCCTTCTTGACCGACTTTTTAACTTTTGTTACCATAGTCGTAATGACAACATCATGATCAGTAATCCCTGTCTCAACACTGACACCGTCGATGAGGTCTGGTCTGTTCGTAGCTACCAGATCTAAAATATTTCCGTCACGCGTTGGCTGTCGATTTAGCTGCTCAGTACAGTTTTCGGATAATGTGTTCAAAAGTTATTCACACGACGGCTTGTCTGTACCACCTGTAATGAATCCATAGACATCCCAGTCTATACTAGGTAGGTTGAAGTCGCCTCCGACTATTATAGCATGATCCGGGTACTTCTGCGATACAGAATGTAGACTCCCTTTGAATGATTCTAGAACTTGCACATTGGAACCTGGTGGCCGGTAACAACACCCCACAATTAACTTTATTTCCCATAGCCCTGTTAAACGTGTCCAGATAACTTCAAAATCACACTCTACTTCGACCTCAGTAGACACAATATTTTTGTCAATTGCACTGAAGACACCACCTCCTACGGTGTCTAATCTGTCTTTCCGATACACGATCCAACCCTCAGAACTTCCTATCTCAGGGTTGAGCCAGTTCTCAGTCCCGAGAATAATTTGCTCGCCACACGCTTCCTGGAGGGCAGTAAATTCAGGAACTTTATTCTGAACACTCTGAAAATTTACTGCTAATATCTTGATAGCTGAAGTGTCTTTACACTGAGCGCGTCCTGATTTCCCTGCCTGCACGTCGACTGGTGAGTGTTCATCAGGACACCTCGCACTACTGCCTAGCCTAAAAAAAAAAACCATGCACGACACAAGTACTCTGCTACCCGAATACCCGCTTGCTTTGTGTAGTGCACCCCTGACCTATCTAGGGGCGTTCTACAATTCCCCACCCAATAGCGCAAGTCTAGAAATCGGCAGCCAAGACCGTCACAGAGTCGACGAAGCCTCTGGTTTAGACCCTCCACTCGGCTTCAAACGAAAGGACCCCGATCCACTCTGGGAACTATGTTGCAAATAGAGAGCTCTGCTTGCACCCCGCTTGCGAGGCCAGCGGTCTTCGCCAAATCCGCCAGCCGCCCGTACTAACTGAGGATCGCCTCAGAACCCAAGCGACAGGCATCATTGGTGCCGACATGAGCAACTACTTGCAGACGACTGCACCCCATATGCTCGATAGCCGCAGGCAAGGCCGCCTGCACATCTTGGATGAGGCCCCCCCGGCAGACAAACCGAGTGCACGTTGCAATTCTTTCCAGCCCTGTACGCTATTTCCCTATGGGGTTCCATCACCCGCCTAACATTGGAACTCCCAATAGCTAGCAAGCCTTTGCCCCCGCGTGCCTGCTCGGGCCCTGCTGAAGGAGCGGCTACCTGCCCACTGACAGGACGAACGGGCGAAGCCAGCCGGACAGCCTCCACACTGACCCTCTGCCTCGAGCGACGCGAACGCGAACGCATTGCAGTCTGCCACTCACCCTGAGGTGATGGCGGCCCCAACGCGCCGGCTGAGTCAGCAGACGCAGCAAGCGACACCTGGGGTGTCTCAAGCGACGCGCCAGACCCTCCGCCGTCGCTGCACCTCGAGGGAGCAGCCTGAAGGCGGCTGACAGAGGCCAACAGCACGCTCAGCTGCTCGCGAACCGCGGCCAGTTCCTCCTGCGCCAGCACACAACACGCACACACCCTATCCATCCTACTGATAATATCTGGACGTATGGAGTTGAGACAAATAAAACAGCAATATGCGTCTGCACAGTTGCGTCACCAGCGCCAGATTGAGCTGCGATATATGAACAATTACTTACAAACTAAGCAATGAAATGACCACGACTATGCCACTATACAGATATTACAACGCGATCCTACCTCTGTCTTAGTACAAATGACAACCGCCTACGCGATGTTACACTCTACCATTATTAAAATTCTACCCCTTTCTAATTCCAAAGATCCGAAAAATTTCACCACGCAAGCACACAAACACACAAAGTAATTTGAATTAAACCTGCGGAACTAATTAGAAAAACTGAATATACGACTAGTTTCTGCTACTGCTGGTCGCACACGTCACTCTGCAAGCACAGATGAAAGTGCACTGGCCTCTGTCTGCTGCTAACTGACTCTACGAAATAAACAGAAAGCACTGGCTGTCCAAAATAAACAACTGTCTAACGACTCCGCGAATTTATACTTTACAGCTATCAATAAGCAATATAACTCCTCCCAAATACGAGAATACGCAACGATTTTATGTAATTAAATATGCAAGCGCACAAACACTCGGAAAGAAATTAAGAATCAAACTACAAAACAATTATGAAAGCTAAATATGCGACTGGCTACTGCACTGCTGCTGCACTGATATTTCTCCAGCGGCTGCTCAAGGCTAACTGCGCTGTGTCAAAAGCGCACTGGCTGTCCAAAACAAACAACTGACTAACGACTCCACGAATTTACACTCTACAGCTATCGGTAAGCAATATTACTCCTCTCAAATACGAGAATACGCAAGGATTTTATGTAATTAAATATGCAAGCGCGCAAACACTCGGAAAGAAATTAAGAATCAAAGTGTAAAACAAATATGAAAGCTAAATATGCGACTCGCTACTGCACTGATACTTCACCAGCGGCTGCTCAAGGCTCACTGGTCAGAAAAGATCTCCATCCCTTTTACTCTTACGGATTTACGGACAACCCTGCAGGATTCATGGTTCAATTCCCTCCATCGCTACTTCAGACATTAGTCGAGTCCATGCCACGTCGTGTTGCGGCAATTTTGCGTGCTCGCGGGGGTTCTACACGATATTAGTCAGGTGTACCAGTTTGTTTGGCTCTTCAGTGTATGAGAGCCAACTGGCAACGCCACCTTGCAACTGCCCACTACCGCGGCCGCATAAACCTAAATGTTCAAACTGTGGCGGTGCGCACTTCGTGACCTACCGTTACTGTGAGAAGTTCAAGGCCGCGTTGGCTCGCCAGCACGACATGCCGTACAGCAATAAGAACAGCCGCTTCTCCTGAAGTCCGCGTCCAGGCATACGGAGGGTGGAGGGGCCGAATAACTCACATGAGGTGCAGACCAGCGAGGCTGACAACATGGGGAGGGTGGCTATCGCTGAAACAACCGGTTTACGGTTGCACTGGTTCTTTTCGGCTCCACTTTAATCCGGCTGTTAAAACCGCTCAGAATAATCGGTTTCTTAAATAACCGGCTTTCGGTTTTTTATCAACGTAGAGTTCGAAAAAATATTGAAAAATTCTAACGCACGTAAAGGTCTAGAGTATCACGATCGAAATGGGGCTGATTGCGGCAGAAATCGGCTTTATTGTCTCCAGAAGAGATCGCGAAGGTGAAAGAGACTGGCGCGGCGCCAGCCAGTGCGAAAGGTCTCAACTTGATGACCTGTATCGTCACTTTTAGATGATACCAATTTTTTAACCGAAAGTGGCCACGAAATTAACCGTTCAGTTATTATCCTAGTTTATAGGGCGTAAATAAAATTATGGGCATATCAATTAAATTTACCTCCTCTTCCAAGGAACACTGTGGATGTTTTCTTCTTATATGATGTCACAGTTTTGTTGTGCCTCATTCCGCTTTCAATCTTTTACAGCAAATGGAGTATTGTGATTCACTGCTACCACACTTTGTAAAATACTTCCAGACTAGGGATGGTACCAGTCTTTAATGCAGGTGCTGTCCGAAGGCGACAGCAAGGAACTACCTTACAAACCAGGTGGGGACGTGTCTTGCATAGTGCACGTACACACATACCTGTTAATAGGCCACGTCCCACTACAATAAGTACATTATTGTCTCTGAAATGCTGTACTGACAACGTATCAGCTGTTGCTTATCTGAAAAATTCAGGGCTGCGTAAAAACAGGGTGAAAAAAATGCCACACTTCGCGATCGCCATGCGATTGCTCATACCATTTAGAGGAAAAAGTGTATCTAAAAAAATCTAGTCCCACCAACAGGTTTAATAGAATTGGGATTTAAAGAAGGAGGCTCTAGCAATGCTGTAACTGCGTGCGTGCAGTGTGGCCGAGAACAGGTAGAATGAACTCTGAGTCGTGTCAGAGCTGTCCTATTAGTTCATAGAGAAACGAGGAAACGTCGTCGGGACTGGACATGTAGCCTCGCAGATGTTTGAGTCGTGTTCGCGCCAAGTATTTTCTTTTACAGTGAAAGCGTCAAATAGTATCCAGTTTACGTCTCCAGAATACGGTATCTTGTGTATATAGCTTTGTTGCTTTATTCAGACATTAAGACATAAAATGAACTTCATCCAGACGTAAACGACCACTTTGTTTCGTCCATGACATAAATAAGGCCGACAGAAAATACCAGTGGATACAGTATCATCATCTTTATTCAATGAGGGACAAAGAACACAATAGGTAGCCTACACCAGATTGCACATTATGCTATGCACAATTATTCCATATTGTACGTTTGACGTCCAGGCTTGACTTCACAGAGCCAGTGGGTACACATGCAAGCAACGTTTACTTTAGAGAAGATATTCAAAATGACCACTTTGCATTTGCACACACGTCGCCACTTGTTGGATCATACTTTTTTGGACCCAACGAAACGCACCTGCTAACAGATCGTGCACATCCATGGCTGTAGTTCTATAAACTTGTTCCTTTAAGTGTCCCCACCAATAAAAAACCGGGGAATGTGAAGGCCAGAGCATTGGATCTCCACGACGAATCCATTTCCCTGGAAACCCTTCATTTAAATAGTTACGCACATTCATCAAAGAGTGGCGTTGCACCATCATGCTGTAACCATAACTGTCGTTGAACACCAAATGGAACGTTTTGTAATGCATCAGGAACAGTATTGCAAAGAAACGCACTATAGAGGGGCGCGTTCAACTCGTCTGGCAATAGGCAAGGGCCCAAAAGCACTGCTCTCACAATTCAAGCCCACAAGTTTATGCCAAAGTGTGCCGAAAGCCACGTTTACATATGTCACGTGGGTTGTGTTCTGACCAATAATGGTTGTTGCAGTGATTGAAAATAATTTCACGAATGAAGCTAGATTCGTCATTCCATATCACATTATTTACAAAATGTTTGTTATCTTCCTCTTGGTTCAAAAGCCGTTCACAGAACTCTACTCGTCGAATGCGATCTTCTGACTGCTGGTGTTGGATATGGATTCAGCTCTTCACTGTGCAGTATTTCAACAACCAGACTTTGATATCTCTGGAACTGCCTTGCAATATCACGGGTACTTCGCCGAGGTGATTGGCGAACCAAGAATTGCGTCCTCTGTTTGTGGTGAACCAAGAGTTGCGTCCTCTGTTTGTGGAGCATGTCTAATCTTTGGACGACCTCTGTCCATTACTTGTGGCCAAAGATTACTGGTTTCCGAAGGGATGGCGCTTTTGAGGGTGCCGTGCAGCATATGCACGCCAAAAAGAAAATTTATGAGGGAAGTAGACTGAACGTCTACAAAAAATGCATCTAATGATTACCATACGAATAAAGACAAAAAGTAAAACAAGATTCTGTAACATCAAGAAAAAGATGGGGAATGCAACAGCAACAAATAACGGACAGTTAACGAATAATAATAATAATAATAATAATAATGATAGTAAGAATCTGGAACTGGCTTGCGATGAATATTGTGAATATAGAATACATAATCAGACTAAAGTCTCACACATAACAAAAAATACCGAGCGATTGGTCCCATGTTAAGTGCCATCGTAATCGGGAAAGGCAGAAATTGAATCCCTGCCCAGCCGTAATCGTTTTAATTCAGTAAACGGCAGCCGTATCCTTCTACTTGACGGTGAACTGTAATTTTATCTTCTTCTTTTTCTCTCCCCTCCTTACTTTTCACATACTGAAGCAAATGGATATCTTTATTTAATAAGCGTTGCTTTCGTGCTCTGCTTCGATTAATTTGTTTAAAATTTTATGGACTTATCTCCGCCTATTACGTCGAAAAAAATTGTCCTCCTCTCGCCACAAGCTCCATCCAGTCAAGCAATTCGAGTATCTCATAAAAAGCTCGTCGGCGGAGCATCTCATATCGTCCCTCTTTATGAAATCCCGCGCTCCCGCAGCTCGCCTAGTATTCAGTCCGCGTACACTGCTGTACTGGCGCGACACCAGCGGTGTTTTGTCATGTAAGTAATTTGCTGGCGGTCGCCGGTACTGCCTCATATCTGCTACAGATAGCTTTACCCGATGGTTTCATGGAATTAATTCCCGCCTTGTTATGGAATTTCTCTGATGTTATTAGGTATTCTTGAAAAGGTACTTTCCCTAAATTTTTTACGCATCTACACAGTGAACTGTACCCTGATAATCTAATTGCAGGCCGCTGTGGCCGAGAGGTTCTAGGCGCTTCAGTCCGGAACCGCACTGCTGCTATGGTCGCAGGTTCGAATCCTGCCTCGGGCATGGATATGTATGTTATCCTTAGGTTTAAGTAGTTCTAAGTCTATGGGACTGATGACCTCAGATGATAAGTCCCGTAGTACTTAGAGCCATTTGAACCATTTGATAATCTAATTGTGCCATAACAAACATATTCTCCTAAGCTTTCCGAAAGTTTGCAGTCATTTAAGAGACTATAGTTCTGCATTCAGTACAATGAGGAGGTTATCAACTGTTTACACATGGTCCAAATCTCGATACAATCAGACCATAATATGTCTTAATCACATTGGCTATTTCCACCGAAATTTTCCTTTTGAAAAAATTGTAGAAGGTGATATTATACCGCATCATTTACAAGCCTGTTTGAATGGGTTTTCATAACAGTAGATTTTACTATGAGGATTTCCGTTTGACGAATGGGTTTACATATATGAAGGACATTTCGAAAAAGCACTGCACATTGGGTGAAATTTTCTTACGATTGGAACGAGTACGGTTACCCACTGGATTTAGTTGGTGCTAGAACTCTCCCTATGTCGACAGTAGTTGGGTGATGAGCTTTGTTCCCCTAAACTGAACATAATAAATGGCAGTTTTCAAATGTGAAGTTTATTATATAAAAGCTGATCATCAGCAAAAATTACAATGATAATAAATGTACATAAAGACGAAAAACTACTTCAGTAATGTTATATGAAGCTCACTCAAAGTACTTAGCAATCACCAACTACAGAATTAAAGAAGAAGACTTCAGAGATATCTTTTTGACAGGTCAGTAAACTTATAACCTGCAATACGACTAGATTTTTATGGCTCTGTTAACTAATCTGCAAGGTCACTTTGGTAACGGACTTGTATTTCTAGGAGCACATGAAGCATCATCTGAACAGGTCTCTCTTTAACAGCGATGAAGAACTCACAGGTGTCATTGCGGACGCTCTGGTAGAAGTTCATAATAAATCACATGAAACATTTATCAACGACCATCGGTCTTGGTCCAGCAGCATCAGTTGTGCGATGGTAGTGGCACACACTTCGAGCTTATCAAAACTACCCAGTAAAATAGCTACAGAAAGTAAAAATCAAAACTAATCTAAAATAAAACACTTTACAATCAACTTACTGTGCCGTGGGCGGTGTTTGATTGGGTTCAACTGAGAAAGAAACGAACCCTTAGTTTTTGCTGATACCCAGACAGTGTGCCACTTGTAAACCAGACTTATGACCTCGCAGTTTTGTCCCTTTAACCACAACAACAACAACAACAACAACCAATTAAAAACCCTTCGTAACTCTATGAGTACGCTTCAAATTCTTTATGAACGGTAGTAGTTCTATTCTAACTGAAGCACCGGATATCCTCCAGTCATCTACGTAATAGACGGAGCGCTTTGTTTACGCATTTTACAGCGATCAGGAAGTTGATATGTGTTTCGGACTCGAACGATTTAGTCACGTCAATGCATGTCCTCAAAAATGGGCAATGTATGCCTGTCTAAATCTAATGCAATAGGGAATCACTAAATTTTTTTCAAAATAAAGAATGGGAATAAGCGGGAGTAAGGAACAAGTCTGAAGTACCAAGACATGATGTTTGCAGATACTCATCTTAGAAAGAACAGAAGTATGATTTCGAGGAAAAGAAAAGGAAGTATAACAAAATCAGTGAGTTTACTGCTTTTTTTCCTCAAGAACATGGACAAAATTTTAAAGACAAAAACGGAAAAAAAACAAATGTGAGACAACCTGTAAGGAGAAATACACAGTTGCAGACGCACGATTTCGTACTGGAGTTATTCACCAGAAGTCGTAAGAGTATTCATTGTCACACGGGAGAAGGAGAAAAAGGGGTAGTAAGCAAAATGTGGATAGAGAAAATGGATCTGGGGACGTGGGAATTCGACGTATGTTTCCTTGAGAATAGTTTCAGAAATAATTCTTCTTTCTTGGCGACAAGACAGCGCAGCGAACAGACTTTCATCTGACGAGAACTTGATCTGTAGCATGGGCACCCAGCCCATGTACCACCCCATTACCAACAGGACCGCAGACTGTCAGCAGCCAACGAAATCAAAGGTATGTTGTGTGTTCAATAACAGAGGCCAGGTCAGATGCTGCTGACCGGACATGGCAGCACATACACTTCCAGTCACATTACTGAGACCGCCGACAATGTTCGACGTCAACGTACAATAGCCACTAACAGACGGCAGGTGGCAGCACTAACGGTGAAGAGTACACAAAGTATGTCGGGAGAGCGCGAAAGACGGTGCAGTCGCTGTCGTAAAGCGCAAACGGAGAGATTTGTCTGACGGCCAATACGCATTGTCATTGGCTTTTGGGCCAAGGGTGGAAGAATTTCTGAAACGGCTAAGTCTGTAAAGTATGCGCGTACTGCCCGTTGATGCCAAAATGTCGCTATCCGAAAACGGCGCCGAGGCAACTGTGGTGCACCACGAGCTACAGATGACAGGAGTGAACGACAGCTGCAGAGATGTGTACAAGTGAATAGATGTGCAACGTTTAAGCAGCTGGCTGCTCAAATTATCCAAGGGGCTACCAAAAATGTCTCCTCAACCACTTTTCAGCGAACGTTGGCGCATATGGGCCCCCGCAGCAGGCGCTTGGTTTATGGACCCATGCTGACTGTAGTTCATTGGCGATGAAGGATGGGATTTGCACACCAGTACAGCAACAGGACATCCACTGAGTGGTGGAAGGTCACCTCTTCTCATTAATCACGTTTTATGCTCCAGCTGACAGATGACAGTCGGCATGTACGCCGTGAAGCGTCTGAAACCGAACACACTCTAGCAATCACCGGAAGGGTTCAGGCCAGAAGGCATTCCCAAGGAGATCTCGTCATCCTGGAAGGCACAATGGATCAATACAAGTATGCACCTATCCTTGGGGAACATGTCAACTACTACATGCAGTCCGTTTTCCCTCGCCGCGATGGCAACTGCCAGCAGGACAATGCATCATGTTATAGCTTACAGTGTATGTACTTGGTTCGAAGAGCACCAAGATGAGTTTAACATACTGCCCTGGGCACTTAACTCTTCGGATGTAGACCCAATCGAGGCATGGTTGAACTACAGAAAACACGAGCCGTGTGCCTCCTTCCTGGTGGAATGACTGGAACTGATCGGCTGTCGGACCCCCTCCGCCTAATAGGCGCTGCTCATGCATGGTTTTTTACATCTTTTGGCGGGTTTAGTGACATCTCTGAACAGTCAAACGGACTGCGTCTGTGATACAATATCCACAGTCAACGCCTATCTTCAGGAGTTCTGGGAACCAGGGTGATGCAAAAAAAAATTTTGTGTCTATATTTATGAAACTTTTTCGAAGACTGGTATAAATTTATTTTAATATTTAATCTCTTTTCAGAAAATGTCTATAATTTTGTACTGATTACTTATTAAAATAAATTTAAGGCTGTCTCTAAAAAGTTACAGAAATGAATGATGAGTTCCACAACTTGCTATTAGCCAGTAAATCAAGTTACTAATACCAAATGAACATAGTATTAGCGCCCTTTTTGGTCGCAGGGACATAACAGTGACGTTGTTCTGTATCCAGTTTCGTTTGATGGAACATATACGTTTTCTCTTAGTGGAGGAGGAATAAACACGAACACAGCTTCTTTGTTTTCACCAGACGAAATCTGTACATCTTTTGCCTTAAGCATGGACTATGGCATCGAAGTTATTCCTCTTCACTCTTCCCCTAATGACGCACATTTGCGGATATGTACACTGCATCGCCTAATTTTCATCTTATACCCTCCACAGTCACAAGACACAGCTTCGTGAGAGGCAATCTGGTACCGAAAATCGGTCCTTTCATCCTGTGAGTGCTACTTTACAACAGCAGGATCGGGCGCTCATCTTTCATACTAACCTGTAAGTCACAAGTAGCCTTACACTTCTCTACGCTTCAATAAAGCTGTCATCACACGGATCGAGTTAGCTAATGTTAACGTGGCTCTCTACAAGTTTTGTGACGTCACTAGTAGATGAAAAAGAGGTCTTGTGGCTCACTGACTCAATATCTGCCTCACTCTCCGGATTCGTCAGAAATTGAACCAGTTATCCACAATCCCCCTTTTTCATCGACTTTACTCCAAATGTTCAAATCTAACTCACCCCATTTTCATTCAAAAATTCTGTTATAGAATACATTTAGTGACGAAAGTACTACATGTGTACATTATCGCAGTAAGAAAGATGTCCATGGTGAGATTTTAGTCATGAGAATATTGCTTTACTAGAGGCCAAGAGAGTTATCCTTCCAGTTACCACGTCCTAGGTGTATAAATCTTCATAAACTGCATATGGTTATTTATGTAACAAAACAGTTTGCACAACAAAATACCGTCATGAAATAATAGTGCGCCGTGCACGGGCTATATAGGTGACTTGCTTTGTTATCGATATAGTCCGCTTGGTGGGAACCTCTCTGACGACTTAACCTGGTAACTCGCAGTGGCAATAAATTACCAAAAGAGATTAAAGAAATAGAAAAAATGCACTTACTTAAAAAAGGTAACTAAAATTACCTGTTATGCAATGCATTTTATACATTGAAGGATTACTTAGATAAAGTAGACTATGGGTTGGGTAAAAAAATATTTTACAAATAAATAATAATAATGATTACAAAACATCGAACATTCCACATAACACTTGGCGTTCTACGGATCGGAGCGTGGAATGTCAGATCCCTTAATCGGGCAGGTAGGTTAGAAAATTTAAAAAGGGAAATGGATAGGTTAAAGTTAGATATAGTGGGAATTAGTGAAGTTCGGTGGCAGGAGGAACAAGACTTCTGGTCAGGTGACTACAGGGTTATAAACACAAAATCAAATAGGGGTAATGCAGGAGTAGGTTTAATAATGAATAGGAAAATAGGAATGCGGGTAAGCTACTACAAACAGCATAGTGAACGCATTATTGTGGCCAAGATAGATACGAAGCCCACACCTACTACAGTAGTACAAGTTTATATGCCAACTAGCTCTGCAGATGATGAAGAAATTGAAGAAATGTACGATGAAATAAAAGAAATTATTCAGATAGTGAAGGGAGACGAGAATTTAATAGTAATGGGTGACTGGAATTCGAGTGTAGGAAAAGGGAGAGAAGGAAACATAGTAGGTGAATATGGATTGGGGCTAAGAAATGAAAGAGGAAGCCGCCTAGTAGAATTTTGCACGCACAGAGCACAACTTAATCATAGCTAACACTTGGTTTAAGAATCATGAAAGAAGGTTGTATACGTGGAAGAAAACTGGAGATACTAAAAGGTATCAGATAGATTATATAATGGTAAGACAGAGATTTAGGAACCAGGTTTTAAGTTGTAAGACATTTCCAGGGGCAGATGTGGACTCTGACCACAATCTATTGGTTATGACCTGTAGATTAAAACTGAAGAAACTGCAAAAACGTGGGAAATTAAGGAGATGGGACCTGGATAAACTGAAAGAACCAGAGGTTGTACAGAGTTTCAGGGAGAGCATAAGGGAACAATTGACAGGAATAGGGGAAAGAAATACAGTAGAAGAAGAATGGGTAGCTCTGAGGGATGTAGTAGTGAAGGCAGCAGAGGATAAAGTAGGTACAAAGACGAAGGCTGCTAGAAATCCTTGGGTAACAGAATAAATATTGAATTTAATTGATGAAAGGAGAAAATATAAAAATGCAGTAAATGAAGCAGGCAAAAAGGAATACAAACGTCTCAAAAATGAGATCGACAGGAAGTGCAAAATGGCTAAACAGGGATGGCTAGAGGACAAATGTAAGGATGTAGAAGCTTATCTCACTAGGGGTAAGATAGATACTGCCTACAGGAAAATTAAAGAGACCTTTGGACAGAAGAGAACCACGTGTATGAATATCAAGAGCTCAATGGCAGCCCAGTTCTAAGCAAAGAAGGAGGCAGAAAGGTGGAAGGAGTATATAGAGGGTTTATACAAGGGCGATGTACTTGAGGACAATATTATGGAAATGGAAGAGGATGTAAATGAAGACGAAATGGGAGATACGATACTGCGTGAAGAGTTTGACAGAGCACTGAAAGACTTGAGTCGAAACAAGGCCCCCGGAGTAGACAACATTCCATTAGAACTACTGACGGGAGAACCAGTCCTGACAAAACTCTACCATCTGGTGAGCAAGATGTATGAGGCAGGCGAAATACCCTCAGACTTCAAGAAGAATATAATAATTCCAATCCCAAAGAAAGCAGGTGCTGACAGATGTGAAAATTACCGAACTATCAGTTTAATAAGCCACGACTGCAAAATACACTCCTGGAAATGGAAAAAAGAACAAATTGACACCGGTGTGTCAGACCCACCATACTTGCTCCGGACACTGCGAGAGGGCTGTACAAGCAATGATCACACGCACGGCACAGCGGACACACCAGGAACCGCGGTGTTGGCCGTCGAATGGCGCTAGCTGCGCAGCATTTGTGCACCGCCGCCGTCAGCGTCAGCCAGTTTGCCGGAGCTCCATCGCAGTCTTTAACACTGGTAGCACGCCGCGACAGCGTGGACGTGAACCGTATGTGCAGCTGACGGACTTTGAGCGAGTGCGTATAGTGGGCATGCGGGAGGCCGGGTGGACGTACCGCCGATTTGCTCAACACGTGGGGCGTGAGGTCTCCACAGTACATCGATGTTGTCGCCAGTGGTCGGCGGAAGGTGCACGTGCCCGTCAACCTGGGACCGGACCGCAGCGACGCACGGATGCACGCCAAGACCGTAGGATCCTATGCAGTGCCGTAGGGGACCGCACCGCCACTTCCCAGCAAATTAGGGACACTGTTGCTCCTGGGGTATCGGCGAGGACCATTCGCAACCGTCTCCATGAAGCTGGGCTACGGTCCCGCACACCGTTAGGCCGTCTTCCGCTCACGCCCCAACATCGTGCAGCCCGCCTCCAATGGTGTCGCGACAGGCATGAATGGAGGGACGAATGGAGACGTGTCGTCTTCAGCGATGAGAGTCGCTTCTGCCTTGGTGCCAATGATGGTCGTATGCGTGTTTGGCGCCTTGCAGGTGAGCGCCACAATCAGGACTGCATACGACCGAGGCACACAGGGCCAACACCCGGCATCATGGTGTGGGGAGCGATCTCCTACACTGGCCGTACACCTCTGGTGATCGTCGAGGGGACACTGAATAGTGCACGGTACATCCAAACCGTCATCGAACCCATCGTTCTACCATTCCTAGACCGGCAAGGGAACTTGCTGTTCCAACAGGACAATGCACGTCCGCATGTATCCCGTGCCACCCAACGTGCTGTAGAAGGTGTAAGTCAACTACCCTGGCCAGCAAGATCTCCGGATCTGTCCCCCATTGAGCATGTTTGGGACTGGATGAAGCGTCGTCTCACGCGGTCTGCACGTCCAGCACGAACGCTGGTCCAACTGAGGCGCCAGGTGGAAATGGCATGGCAAGCCGTTCCACAGGACTACATCCAGCATCTCTACGATCGTCTCCATGGGAGAATAGCAGCCTGCATTGCTGCGAAAGGTGGATATACACTGTACTAGTGCCGACATTGTGCATGCTCTGTTGCCTGTGTCTATGTGCCTGTGGTTCTGTCAGTGTCATCATGTGATGTATATGACCCCAGGAATGTGTCAATAAAGTTTCCCCTTCCTGGGACAATGAATTCACGGTGTTCTTATTTCAATTTCCAGGAGTGTACTAACGCGAATTCTTTACAGACGAATGGAAAAACTGGTAGATGCAGACCTCGGGGAGGATCAGTTTGGATTCCGTCGAAATGTTGGAACACGTGAGGCAATACTGACCTTACGACTTATCTTAGAAGAAAGAAGAAAGAAAAGGCAAACCTACGTTTCTAGCATTTGTAGACTTAGAGAAAGCTTTTGACAATGTTGACTGGAATACTCTTTTTCAAATTCTAAAGGTGGCAGGGTTAAAATACAGGGAGCGAAAGTCTATTTATAATTTGTACAGAAACCAGATGGCAGTCATAAGAGTCGAGGGGCATGAAAGGGAAGCAGTGGTTGGGAAAGGAGTGAGACAGGGTTGTATATTGAGCAAGCAGTAAAGGAAACAAAAGAAAAATTTGGAGTAGGTATTAAAATTCATGGAGACGAAGTAAAAACTTTGAGGTTCGCCGATGACATTGTAATTCTGTCAGAGACGGCAAAGGACTTGGAAGAGCAGTTGAACGGAATGGAAAGTGTCTTGAAAGGAGGATATAAGATGAACATTAACAAAAGCAAAACGAGGATAATGGAATGTAGTCAAATTAAATCGGGTGATGCTGAGGGAATTAGATTAGGAAATGAGACACTTAAAGGAGTAAAGGAGTTTTGCTATTTAGGAAGTAAAATAACTGATGATGGTCGAAGTAGAGAGGATATAAAATGTAGACTGGCAATGGCAAGGAAAGCGTTTCTGAAGAAGAGAAATTTGTTAACATCGAATATAGATTTATGTATCAGGAAGTCGTTTCTGAAAGTATTTGTTTGGAGTGTAGCCATGTATGGAAGTGAAACATGGACGATAACTAGTTCGGACAAGAAGAGAATAGAAGTTTTCGAAATGTGGTGCTACAGAAGAATACTGAAGATAAGGTGGATAGATCACGTAACTAATGAGGAGGTATTGAATAGGATTGGGGAGAAGAGAAGTTTGGGCACAACTTGACTAGAAGAAGGGATCGGTTGGTAGGACATGTTTTGAGGCATCAAGGGATCACAAATTTAGCATTGGAGGGCAGCGTGGAGGATAAAAATCGTAGAGGGAGACCGAGAGATGAGTACACTAAGCAGATTCAGAAGGATGTAGGTTGCAGTAGGTACTGGGAGATGAAGCAGCTTGCACAGGATAGAGTAGCATGGAGAGCTGCATCAAACCAGTCTCAGGACTGAAGACAACAGCAACAACAACTATGTTTTTTCTTCTTTTTCCTTTTCTAGAAAAACTATGCATACCACAATACTAACACCTCTTCCTCTTTCTGAGCTCATCATCTCACTCATTAAAAGAGGCTGCTGACTCAATTAGATAGAAAATGGGAAGTTGCGGTGCAGAAAATATCCCAGAGATCACCAGTTTGCGTGTGTTTGTGTGTGAAGTCAGTGGATGTTAAGATACAATGTGTGTATTGTGTGTGCAGTGACTGATAGTGAGATAAGAGTGAACAGTGTGGCATTACATTATTTAATAAGTTATTTGTAAAAAAAGTGTTGCATACCGGGAGTAAATCTAATGATTGTCTCTAACTAGAAGTTTTTAAATGTATGTGGATACGAATTAGCTTATTTTAAATTGATGTAAACTTGTAAATACTTTGGCACGTACTATATCCTTGTAAAAGAGATATACGGATGAATAAAGCTGCTGCTGCTACTACTACTTCTACTACTACTACTACTACGCTCCCACCAGTGGCGGCGGTGTGGCGCGGTGCGCCGATATACACTGAGGGAAAAAATCGCAAAACCAGAAGTTAATGATGTACAATAATGAAATGTTGGGAATAGATTTATATAGGTAACATATTTAAGTGATTATCATTGCAAGATCACAGGTTAACGTAAGTGAGGGATAAGCCATTGCAAATATGAAATGCTGTTACGATAATAACCGATGTAACCGCCAGAGTGTTGAATGCAAGCATACAAACGTGCCCGCATTGTGTTATACAGGGACCGGATGTAAGTGTTTGCGATGAGGTTCCATGCTTGTTGCATATGGTAAGTCAATAGAGGGACAGCTAATGCTGTTTGTGGATGACGCTGGATCTGTCGTCCGATGATGTCCCACTATGTGTTCGATTGGAGACAGATCTGGTGATCGAACAGGGCAAGGCAACATGTCGACACTCTGTAGAACATGTTGGGTTACAGCCGCGGTAAGTGGGCGAGCATTATCCTATAGGAGAACATCCACTGGAATACTGTTCATGAACGGCAGCAAAACAGGTCGAATCACTAGACTCCAGATAAGGTGCGTGGGATTACTACGAGAGTGTTCCTCTGTGATACGAAATCACACCCCAAACCTATAATTCCAGGTGTAGGTCCAGTGTGTCTAGCACGCAGACAGGCTGGTTGCAGGCCCTTAACTGTCCTCCTTCTAACCAACACACGGCCATCACTGGCACAGAGGCAGAACCAGGTTTCATCATATAACACAACAGATCTTCACCCTGCCCTCCAATGAGCATTTGCTTGACACGACTGAATTCGCAAATGGCGATGGTTTGGGGTCAGTGGAATGCACACTACGGGACTTCTCGCAGCTGTCCATGAAGTAAATAATTTGTAACAGTTCGTTGTGTCATTGTGGTGCAAACTGCTGCTCAAATTGCTGATGCACATGCATTACGACGCGGCAGAGCTATACGTCCAATACTATGGTAGTCCCACGTGACCGTCCGGAGCCTGATCTTCTTGCAACCGAACATTCTTGCGACCACCACTGGCAGCAATCATGTGCGGTGGCTACATCCCTGCCAAGTCTTTGTGCAGTATCGCAAAATGAACTTCCAGCATCTCGTACCACTATTACATGACCCCGTTCAAACTCAGTGAGGTGTTGACAAAGGCGTCTTTGTCACCTTAAAAGCATTCGCGACTAACATCAACTCACAACGACCAATCTCAAAGGTACCTAACGCTCACGATCGTTACAGCGTGTATTTAAAGCAAACATGATTTATATCTTCATAGTGTCGCTACTAGTTACGGTGGAAGTTATAGTTCCACGTCGAATGAAGTATGCTGCCTGACGTAACGAGACGACGGTTGTTGTCAACGACTGTGGTGGACGTGTTTATTTCGGATGATCGCTGAACATAGCGGAATTGCGCCAGCTATTCGAGGCCAGAACCTATCGTTATGGCAGTTACAGGGGCTGAACACTCAACCGCTGGAAGGGACACGCCTTAATTTAGTCACTGCTTGCCATTAGCAGTGAGCAGCTTTCTTGGTGAACTTACAGTGTTTATTGGTATGGCCACCTAGTGCCTATTTGTGGGCCATTGACTAGAGTGTCAGCTGTAGTGAGTGACTAGCTGTGTCATAGGTGTCAGTACAGGTTATTCATTATTGTATTCTAGGTTAATTAGAAAGTGGCAGAAAATTTTGTTGTTTGGCGTTTGAATCATTTGTTCGCTCGGATCACACGACCTGCCTTCTTTTGTGTGAACTTTTGCAATGATTCAATAAGGCGTTTATGGCCAAATGTTAAGCGTCATTTGATCCATGATTTATTTATTAACAATTTGTGAGTTTCAGTCTATCACTAATTTCATTTGTGTTGTGTAAAGGAAATTATAATGAAATAAGCATTTGATTGGTAACACACAACAGTCAGTTGAACCTGACAGTTGAAATTATAAGCTTTAAAATTTACGTCTTCAGGGTTAATTGGTAAGCTTTAAGGTGGCATATTCCGTGCGTGCATTGCATTCTGATATTGCTTTATTTTATAGTTCAAATCTTGATTGTTTTGCTGTCAGTTAATAGTTATATATACATTATTTGTTAAAATTAGGAACATTTATTCTGTGCATCTATTCTTGTTTATCGAATTTGCTCCCAGTGGTTAATGAATTCATTGAGTATAACTTATTTTATTTAATAAGGTATTCATGTATTTAACGCCTGATACTATTGATTCAAATTAATGTGTCTTTACCGAATATGTATCTGTTTTTGCTGCATCTGAGTTAGGCTCCTCTCTATGTTCGAGTCACGAAGCTTAAGCTTTATTTTCTTCTACTACTTTTTCGTAATGTTTCTGTGGATACGGACATGCGTGACAGTTAATTTTGGCGCCGTGGTAGTAGTTTGTGTGTTCTTTGAGCTGAGGGGTAACTGTCTCTTACTTTGTCACTACCCCCTGGGGTTGTTTTCTCATGAAAATGTTCTTGTTAAAGACCGAGTTATGCGGCGGGACTGCTAGGATTAATACCATTATTTGCTATTTTGTCTGTTTAATTAAATTTTCTTTGAGGTGTAACTCGTTTCACGGTTAACTATATCTCAGCTTATTTAGAAAAAGTTAATTGTGTTGTTGTTTATTATAAAGGGCTAATTTCATAATTTGCTATTTTTATCTATTTTTAAAATTTTGTGTGAGCATTTATTTAAGGAGTTATCCCACCATTAACTCTCTCCAATCAATCTGTTTTAAATTCAATGTGGTTAATTATTAAAAAAAAATAATTTCATTTGCTTCAGAATTTTACGTGATCAGTTAAGAATGTGTCCTTTTTTTTTTTTTTTAAAGAAATTGGCCCCTGCGCGTTATGGTAATCACTTATCTAAACTTACATATGAGTTCCAGTAATTGCTTGAAATTGCCTGTGACAGCTGTAACAAATTCTGAATTACTAAAAAGAGTTAAGTATGTCTTATAAAGCCTATATTGCCAAAGTTTTGGTTGATTAAATTGTGTTGTCATTTTGGTAACTATTTCCGCAAAATTTTGATATTTATGTCTTGTGGTAAGTTGCCTTTGTGTTTTTGTAAATAAAGTTTGTTAAACTTAATCAAGATTTTACTGGCTCCACAGCTTACCACTCCCCCCTACCGTCCCTACTGCTTCAAACGGTCAGGAACTATTAGGAGCTAATTCAAAGTAGCATAGTCTATTATATGTCTTTTCATTTTCTAAAAGGCTGCTCACTTACACTGTGAGGCCGCTGATCGGTATTTTTTGGTAAAAGCAGGAAGTCTACGTACATTTACATCTGCATCTACACCGATACTCCGCAATTAATTTTACGGTGCCCAGCCGAGGGTACCCCGTACAACTATTAGTCATTTACTTTCCTGTTCCACTCGCAAACAGAACACACAAACGACTGTCCATATACCTCCGTACGAACCCTAATTTCTCGTATCTTATATTCGTGACCCTTATGTGCAATGTGTGTTGGAGGCAACAGAATTGTTCTGCAGTCAGCTTCAAAGGCCGGTTGTCTAAATTTTTCCAATAATGTTCCCCCCAGGGATTCCTATTTGGCTTCCCGATGCGTCTCCGTAACATTTCCTTGTTGTTCAAACCTACCATTAAGAAATCTAGCAGCCCGCCTCTGAATTACTTCAATGTCTTTCTTTAATCCGACCAGGTTAGGATCCTAAACAATCAAGCAGCATTCAAGAATAGATCGCACTAGCGTCCTGTATGTGGTCTCCTTTATATATGAACCGCACTTGCCTAGAATTCTCCTAATAAACCGAAGTCGAGCATTCGCCTTCCCTGCCACAAAACTCACTTCCACGTTCCGTTTCATACCGTTTTACGTTACGCCCAGATATTTGGAGGACATGACTGTCAAACAGGACACTACAAACGCTGTATTCGAAAATTACGGGTTTGCTTTTCTTACTCATCATCATTAACTTATATTTTGTCACTTTTAGAGCTAGAGTTTATTTATCACACCCACAAGAAAATTTATCCACGTCATATTGTATCCTCTTGCAGTCACTCAACGACGACACCTTACCGTACCCCACAGCATCATCACCAAACCACGGCAGACTGCTGCCAACCCGGTCTGCCAAATCATTTATGTATATAGAGAATAACATCGGTCCTATCACACTTCCTTGGGGCACTCCTGACGTTACCATTGTCTCCAATGAACAGTCGTAGTAGAGGAGAACATACTGCGTTATATAACTTAAATAGTCTTTGAGCCAGTCACATCAGGGAAACTGTTCTTTAAAAGCCTCCAATGGGGCACCGTGTCAAACGCTTTCCGGAAATCTACGTCGAAACTACTACCAACCTAAGCGATATAACAGTGTAATTGTTGAGTAATTGACGCACAACGGCCTTCATTTCATTAATTTCATAATAAGTACTGCAAACAGCACCACATTTCAGCATGAACGACTCTATACTGTGCTGTCAGAAGACTCAGTTGATCGGTACTGCGCGAAAGTGTTATCAGCAGTGAATGAAGTTACATTTAAATTTTTCCATAGGTAACAGTGTATTGCAAATGGGCAGCGATGCATGGATGTGGTTTACTTAGAATTCTGTACACTGTGAACTGTAAAAGAACAGTAAATAGAGTGAAAAATGATCGATATTCGAAAGTTCTTTAAATCTCATAAACGAATGAAAACCGAAACGTTTATCAGTACCTGCAATGAAATATCACGAAAAAGAACGAGTCAAACTCAAATATCTCTGTTATAAAACACAGTAATTGTATAAATGGAGAAAATATAGACTTGGCCATGACCTCTGCTTATGAAAAGGATATAGTCTCCTGATTACTATTTCCGATGTTGAAAATTATGTCGAAAAAAACGAAATTGACTGTTCTCTAATGTGTGGCGACCTGCCGAAAATTATAATTTCAGGAATGACGAAGATGACGCAAAGAGAACATTTCATTAGGACTGGTCGTTATTAGATCCATCGATTTATTCTAAAGCCAGTGAAGGTGTACTTCATAAGTTGTGCGCTTTCCCCGTAGAACGCACGGAAAATACCATGCCGCATTCATAAATCGTCCGTTCACGAATGTCAGGAAGTTTCAGGAACCTTAAAAAATGCATACGAATCCTAAAATGGCTAAAGATACAGTTGAAAAGTCAAGCAATTTTGACCATATTATGATAAACAAAACTATACAGTTGAAAAGTCAAGCAATTTTGACCATATTATGATAAACAATACTATGAGTTTAGATTGTACACTGTGGAAGAATTCGTTAATATGAGTCCTGCAAAATTAGTACTAACTAATAACGTTGAGTTGAGATCTGTTGTGTCTTGCGTATTGTTTTTGGGAATTGCATGACTTGTCTTTAAGAAGAAAACTAAATTCAAATACTGTTTCTGATGATTTATTGCAGTTTAATGTAGCCATGCGACGAAACATTGCGGAAAGATTATGAAAGTGACCCTTAAAAACGCCGCCTAGATTCCTCATAGAATCCAAGCTAATTTAAATTCGTCAACAACCTGTACAGTTTTATGCCGTGCTCCATTTTACAGGTTGTAGGTGAGCGGGAACACGATGTTCGTTCCAAAAAAATCGATTTGAAAATCCATTGTTGTATTGGTTCAAAAGTGCAAAATGGGAGAAATGTTAGCCATCTGAAAATTGTAATGGCAGGAAATGACGTAAATGGCGGTAAAACATAAAATCTGGGAATGTAAAAACAGGTTTTAGTATGAGGTGCGTTCAGTAAGTAGTGAAACACTTTTTTTTCTGAAGGCAGATTGGTTTTGTCCAGGACTCCAATACACCATGTTATTCCGCTGACTTGAAATCTTGGATCTGACTGTTTCCTCTTTCAAAATCTTTTTTGTTTTCAAACTATGTCCTGGAAGCATGAAAAATAAGTTATTTGAATATCGAATGGTACTCTGTTATGTTCTTAATTACCTCACTACTTTCAGTCAGTTCAATATTTTTTGCAAAATTACACCCCACACTTGTTAATTTGATACCCCAAATGTACATTTCCTACTCTTCGTTTGGCTATGATAATTCTGAGAAGTCATTAATTATGATCTTCTTAATTGCATTAATTGCGTGCAAGCAATTAAATCTTTCTTTGAGAAACTACATCTCACATGGTCAATTTGATACCTCATTTGTTCATTTCCCACTCTCGGTCTGGCTTTGAAAATTCGGACAAATGTCCATTGTGTGATTTCTAGGGAGTTGAATTTCGCTCCGCTCAAACATTTGACCATAAAGGATTACAAGATTCATTAATATCTGACGAACAGCTGCTGTTAGGTATGTTCATGAAGTGCTTTTTTACACGTCATCTCTTCAAGGCCTTGCTATTTTGCCCATGTAAAGTTACATTGGTGTGATATTTTTAGCTGTCAACAAATGTATCAGCACAGCAAAAACGAGTCAACCTAGAAATTATAGAATGGATTTTTGTCCGTATTTCTTAGCCAAACCAAAAATGGGAGACAGATGAATGGGTTGTCAAATTGACGAGTATGAGGTCTAGTTTTGCAAAAAAGTATTTAATTGATTGCAAGTAATCAGAGTAATTAATAGAGTAATAGATTGCCGATCGATACTTAAATATTTTATGTATCATGCTTTCACATCAAAAGTTCTTTTAGTAACAAAAAGTTTCCATCATGCTGCAAACTGACGATAGTTAAAAAGAATTTCGAAATTTCATGTGAAGATGCTCTTTCGAACCTTTCAGGGCAAGATCTGTCTCATAATTTTAGTAGTATCTACTAGATGTGAAGTCTACAAAGGGAGAAAGGAAAAGAGAGCCGTGGATTATCCAATAATTTAAACTGCTGTTGGGAGGTTAATGTTTGTGTAATTTTGTAATTTTTTCTTGTGGGATGTGTTTATTAACAGGATGCGTCTCTCAGAGTTTTTATTGTTCCACTGGAGAGTCGAGATGGAAATCGAGCAGTGAATTTGTACATAATTTCCGCTTAAAAGAATAATGTTTCATGAAAATGGTTGTTTTCAGGTTTAAAACAAGATACCTATATCATTAAGACCACCTGCAATTTCTCATTAGGTCGAACGGCGACAGACGGCCAGACTCGACCCATGGCAACGCCACAACACAAATGCCTGCGTTTTGAGTGGTGCTATGACCAGGAAGCAAGGACCACTGATTACTGGCGTCACAATGTGTTCAGCGATGAAACGCGGATCTACCCTAGACAACCACTGTCAGAGAGTGTGGTGGCGACCTGAGGAGAGGATCCATTCTTCCAGTGGTTTGGGGAGGCACAACGTGTTACTCCTATCGTCATGGTGTGGAGAGCAATTGGGTATTACCTCAGCAGATAGTGATAGAGGGAACTATGATGCCACAATGGTAAGTAACGGATGTCCTGTGTCCTCAAGTGTTACCCCTCATGTGCTCCCTGCCGCCGTTGGATAAGCAGCTGCCAGCAGCAAGTCGTATAACCCTAGCTTACTTATTTGTTAGATAGTTTAATTAATTTCTTTGCATGTTTTTGGGTACTTTCATTGTTTAATTCATATATTTCGGGCGTATTATAGTATTTGACAGTTGTAGCATCGCGCTTTAGTGTTTACTTGGTAGATTCTTACTTAAATTGCGTGTGAGTTTCGTATAGGAGGTGCAATTTCGAGTTTTAGTTACTGTAATCGTAAATTCAGCAGATTGTAGCGCAGTCGTTAGGCATTTGTACAGGTTAGTTGATACGTTCTTTGCGTGTTTCGCTTGCGTTATCTAGGCACGGACTCGTGTGTCAGTAACTGTTGTTCAACATCGATTAGAATGGACAGGGACTGCGATTGCTGTGTTCGGATGAGGGCTGACTTGGCATCCCTTCGCTCACAGCTGCAATCGGCGCTGACTTCGGTCGCGCAGCTTGAGGCTGTTGCCAATGGGTACCACTGTGGGGAGCCGGACTCGGGTATCACGGGGATGTCAACCTCGTCCCGTCTGTCCCCAGATCGGTCTGCCGCTGTGGTTGCCCCGGTTGCTGTCCGCAGTGGGGCTGAGCCCTCGCCTGTGGTTGATTGGGAGGTCGTTCCAAGGCGTGGCAGGCAGCGAAAGGCGTCCCCGGAGGCTGATCAGAAAGCCTCCCCGGTGCGTCTGACAAACCGGTTTCAGGCACTGTCTCTGGCTGAGCCAGATGCAGCTGCCTGCCCTGTTTCAGAGGATCATTCTCAGCCTTCAAGGACCGGGCAATCGCGGAGGGTGGCCTTACTGGTAGTTGGGAGCTCCAATGTTAGGCGCGTAATGGGGGCCCTTAGGGATACGGCGGGTAAGGAGGAGAAGACATCCAGTGTGCACTCCGTGTGCATTCCGGGAGGAGTCATTCCTGATGTGGAAAGGGTACTTCCGGATGCCATGAAGAGCACAAGGTGCAGCCAGCTGCAGGTGGTGGCACATGTCGGCACTAATGACGTGTGTCGCTTTGGATCTGAGGAAATTCTCTCTGGATTCCAGCGGCTATCTGATTTGGTGAAGGCTGCCGGTTGCTTACGAGATGAAGGCAGAGCTCACCATCTGCAGCATCGTCGACAGAACCGACTGCGGACCTTTGCTGCACAGCCGGGTAGAGGGTCTGAATCAGAGGCTCAGACGGTTTTGTGACCGTGTTGGCTGCAGATTCCTTGACTTGCGCCATAGGGTGGTGGGGTTTCGGGTTCCGCTGAATAGGTCAGGTTTTCACTACACTCAGCTGGCGGCTACACGGGTAGCGGAGGCTGTGTGGCGTGGACTGGGTGGTTTTTTAGGTTAGAGGGCTGCAATGTCAAAGGGTCCATGGCAAATACAGGGCGTGCTTGGATCAAGGAACAGTCGGAATTATAGTTGTAAATTGTTGTAGTTGCGCTGGAAAAGTCCCTGAGCCTCAAGCGCTAATAGAAAGCACAGAAGCTGATATCGTTATAGGTACAGAAAGCTGGCTAAAGCCTGAAATAAGTTCTGCAGAAATTTTTACGAAGTCTCAGACGGTGTTCAGGAAAGATAGATTAGGCAGAATTGGTGGTGGAGTGTTTGTGTTTGTCAGTAGTGGTTTATCTTTTAGTGAAGTCGAAGTAGATACTCTGTGCGAATTGGTATGGGTGGAGGTTATACTTAACAGCCGAATTAAGTTAATAATTGGTCCTTCTACCGACCCCCAGACTCCGATGATACACATGCGGAACAGTTCAGAGAAAGTTTGAGTCTCGTAACAAATAAATACCCCACTCATACGGTTATAGTTGGTGGGGACTTCAACCTTCCCTCGGTATGTTAGCAAAAATACCTGTTCAAAACCGGTGGTAGGCAGAAAACATCTTCCGAGATTGTCCTAAATGCTTTCTCCGAAAATTATTTCGAGCAGTTAGTCCACGAACCCACGCGAATTGTAAATGGTTGCGAAAACACACTTGACCTCTTAGCCACAAACAATCCAGAGCTGATAGAGAGCACCATGACTGATACAGGGATTAGTGATCACAAGGTCGTTGTAGCTAGGTTCAATACAGTGTCTTCCCAATCCATGAGAAACAAACGCAAAATAATTTTATTTAAAAAAGCGGATAAAGTGTCACTAGAAGCCTTCCTAAAAGACAATTTCCATTCCTTCTGAACTGACTATGCAAATGTAGACGAGATGTGGCTCAAATTCAAAGATATAGTAGCAACAGCAATTGAGAGATTCATACCTCATAAATTGGTAAGAGATGGAACGGATCCCCCGTGGTACACAAAAAAGGTCCGAACGCTGTTGCAGAGGCAACGGAAAAAGCATGCGAAGTTCAGAAGAACGCGAAATCCCGAAGATGGGCTAAAATTTACAGACGCGCGAAATTTGGCACGGACTTCGATGCGAGATGCCTTTAATAGATTCCACAACGAAACATTGTCTCGAAATTTGGTAGAAAATCCGAAGAAATTCTGGTCGTATGTAAAGTACGCAAGCGGCAAGACGCAGTCAATACCTTCGCTGCGCAGTGCCGATGGTACTGTTACCGACGACTGTGCCGCTAAAGCGGAGTTATTGAACGCAGTTTTCCGAAATTCCTTCACCAGGTAAGACGAATGGAATATTCCAGAATTTGAAACACGAACATCTGATAGCATGAGTTTCTTAGAAGTAGATACCTTAGGGGTTGTGAAGCAACTCAAATCGCTTGATACGGGCAAGTCTTCAGGTCCAGATTGTATACCGATTAGGTTCCTTTCAGATTACGCTGATACTATAGCTCCCTACTTAGCACTCATCTACAACCGCTCGCTCACCGATAGATCTGTACCTACAGATTGGAAAATTGCGCAGGTCGCACCAGTGTTTAAGAAGGGTAGTAGGAGTAATCCATTTAACTACAGACCTATATCATTGACGTCGGTTTGCAGAAGGGTTTTGGAGCATATACTGTATTCAAACATTATGAATCACCTCGAAGGGAACGATCTATTGATACGTTATCAGCATGGCTTCAGAAAACATCGCTCTTGTGCAACGCAGCTAGCTCTTTATTCGCACGAAGTAATGGCCGCTATCGACAGGGGATCTCAAGTTGATTCCGTATTTCTAGATTTCCGGAAAGCATTTGACACCGTTCCTCACAAGCGACTTCTAATCAAGCTGCGGAGCTATGGGGTATCGTCTCAGTTGTGCGACTGGATTCGTGATTTCCTGTCAGGAAGGTCGCAGTTCGTAGTAATAGACGGAAAATCATCGAGTAAAACTGAAGTGATATCAGGTGTTCCCCAGGGAAGTGTCCTGGGACCTCTGCTGTTCCTGATCTATATAAATGACCTGGGTGACAATCTGACCAGTTCTCTTAGATTGTTCGCAGATGATCCTGTAATTTACCGTCTAGTAAGGTCATCCGAAGACCAGTATCAGTTGCAAAGCGATTTAGAAAAGATTGCTGTATGGTGTGTCAGGTGGCGGTTGACGCTAAATAACGAAAAGTGTGAGATGATCCACATGAGTTCCAAAAGAAATCCGTTGGAATTCGATTACTCGATAAATAGTACAATTCTCAAGGCTGTCAATTCAACTAAGTACCTGGGTGTTAAAATTACGAACAACTTCATTTGGAAGGACCACATAGATAATATTGTGGGGAAGGCGAGTCAAAGGTTGCGTTTCATTGGCAGGACACTTAGAAGATGCAACAAGTCCACTAAAGAGACAGCTTACACTACACTCGTTCGTCCTCTGTTAGAATATTGCTGCGCGGTGTGGGATCCTTACCAGGTGGGATTGACGGAGGACATCGAAAGGGTGCAAAAAAGGGCAGCTCGTTTTGTATTATCACGTAATAGGGGAGAGAGTGTGGCAGATATGATACACGAGTTGGAATAGAAGTCATTACAGCAAAGACGTTTTTCGTCGCGGCGAGACCTTTTTACGAAATTTCAGTCACCAACTTTCTCTTCCGAATGCGAAAATATTTTGTTGAGCCCAACCTACATAGGTAGGAATGATCATAAAAATAAAATAAGAGAAATCAGAGCTCGAACAGAAAGGTTTAGGTGTTCGTTTTTCCCGCGCGCTGTTCGGGAGTGGAATAGTAGAGAGATAGTATGATTGTGGTTCGATGAACCCTCTACCAAGCACTTAAATGTGAATTGCAGAGTAGTCATGCAGATGTAGATGCCAATATCGCGGTGCCAGTTTTTCAACAGGACTATGCTCATACACATGACTCATGTTTGTATGAAATGTTTGTATAACGTTGAGATACTCCAATGACCAGCAAGATCCCCAGATTGGCCACCCACAGAACATGTGTGGAAGCAGCTCGGACATGAGCTCCTCCCCAGCGTCAGCTTTCAGTATATCAACAGTGGTGAGTCAGCTTGAACTGAATTAGTTCATGTATCCAAGCCAGAGCACGCAACGTTATACTGAGAAGTGGAAACATACTGCCAAGACCTTTATAAATTTGCCTATATTTTGTAGTCACTGCAACAACATCAAATAATCTCTCGAGCTTTTAAGTTTCAATTGGTTTCCTCCATCCCTTCTAGATGCTTCATTTCTTTTGTTAGGCAGTGTATACCCTCACATTCTCTAACTATCAGAGAACATACCTCCACTCAACAAAAAAGTACCACACAAGATATAGGGTGACCAACCTTTAGTGGTGAGACGACCTAAACTACAACTGAAAAAAACCGACATCTTTACTAGTTCATAGTTACACAGCAAAATAAATCTGTTCATATTCACTAATTATCTTATGACTACAGAAAAATGCATAAGAATAATCAATTTCGGAACTGCAGGAAAAATAATCACAGAACTTACTCTGGTATTTGCCTCCTTAATGGGGATTACTCTACAAACACTTTTAGACTACAAGCGTAATGTACGCCACGTGATTTGTGAGACTTAAAGGTTTCTCCTCATCCGAACTAGCATATATGATCCTTCTTACTCTGAGGAGGCCCAAATGTAACAAGAAAAACTTGTGACGCAAGGCCTTCTGTTGACTCGATAGAGTGTGGCACTTTATTAAGACTTTCTAGCCAACATTTTCTTCCTCAGTCTCTAATTTCTCGTTTACCTGTTTCCTTCTCCTTTCTACCCCCCTCTTAACGTGACTTACTACCAGTGATATAACTTTTGAGTTGTGGAGTGTATGCCAGAATAAGGGACGACAGAAGCGCTCTTCTTATGCGTTGCAACTCCGCATCTGCTTTCTCATCCTAGTGCCAGGGCGACTTTTTTCTAGTCAGTCCTTATAAGTGAGTAGTGGAGAAAATATCGAGAAATATAAATCGCGTATAGAAATTTGAAAGCATGGTCTTCGCTATCATTTTGTTGTAGTCACAGAATACTCATCAGTTGCTCGAATCTTGTCGGTATCTGAAGACACCTTCACTGGAAATTATGTGTCCCAAGATCTTTACGTTCTTTGTGCCAAAACATGACTTTCCTAAGCTCGCAGTGAACTCTTTATCATGGAAAGTTCGAAGCAAAGAGCCGGAAACAAAATTATGCTTATCCCTGGACTTCTCAGCTATAAGAATATCGTCCATATATTAAGTAAACCGATGATGGAGGGATTCATCTAATGTTGTGTGCTGACCACGAATGAAAGATATAGAGGAAATATTCAACTCAAACTAAAACTGTCTGAACTGTAAGAGCCTCCAGAAACAGAAAAATGCCATATACTGCCAAAAGGATGTATTACGTTCAGTTTGACAATAGCCACACTTTAGAACATTTGAATAAAAGATACAGATATCATGGAACTATTGAACGAATTTCTCTAGATTCCCAGGCATGTCATTGTCTGGCACAGAGACCATATTAATTTAACGTGAATCGAAGACAAGAGGTATGGCATTGTCCTTCTTTGATACAACGCGGAGGGGACTGTTGTAGGAGACAATGGCGTGCTCCTGTACTTCCTGATCTAAGATTAACTGGATCTTGCAAAACCTTTTCTTTGTACGCCAGTGGCATAGGATAGGGTTGTACAACAAACTTTGTTGTTCCTTTACCTTAAACGTGAACCTAAAATTCTTGATGGTTGGAACTCGAGGAAACACCAAATAAATATTTTTAAAGGTATACAGAAGCCCCTCACGATCACTCTCACCTATGTTGAATATAGCGTTAGTATTCTGCCGAATGTTTCTGTCGATCTTGACATTTAGACTTGCTCGCTAGCCTGTGATAGAACTTCAGGAACAACTGGAGCATTTTATTCACGGCCACTACAGATTTTAAGATAGCTGTATTCAATCCCTTCTCGAACGACCTGCTCTTCAAACTTTAAACATACCGGTGAGTCCTTCCCCAACACAGTCTCTCCCTAACGAAGGTCCAATAAAATGTGATTAGCGTTCGTAAAATCCACACCAAGTACCACATCAGTAGACAAAAATGGCACTAACACGAAATTTCCTGCAAACGTGTGCCCTTCTCATGGGAAGTCAATCCACGCTTGCTTCCCCACTTTGACATTTTTACCAAAGATTGTACCTTTCATCTGTGTTTCCTACAGCCATAACATGGCCAGCTTCTGACGTCCTTACAATTCACGTAAATATTTCATACTTAACGTCTTTATTTGACATAGATCTTTATTACCTAAGGATTCATTAGAAACTGCATCCGTTTTTTCCTCATGACACTACTGAGGTAGAGGGCGCTCATTTCCGACATTGTTTCTTGGGCTCGGAGATCGCACCTATACGATCTCAGAAAGAAATCCGCTTGTCTCTTGACCACGCAGGTCTTGCTGAAAGCGATAACCGTCACTGTTATGGTGGCTGTTCCGGCACCCTCGGTTTTAATTTCCCGAATGGAAGTTATTGCTTCTTTGTGGACAGAAACCAATGTTGCCATTAGCATTGCGATGGGGCTGCTCTTGATCTATTGGTCGATTTTTGGTTATATCGTTGCCTCTCGAAAATATGATTCCTTGCAGCAGACTCTTAGGACCTCTACATCATTCCTAAAATCTTGTCTAAAGCGTGCAGATGGTCAGTAGGCAATTTCATATGGCAGAACTGTATTGCCTCTGCTGGACGGAAGGGCTGATTCTTTCTTAGCACGTGTCTAAATGACTTCACGGGGCTGGTAAAATTCAAGTTTCAGAAGTTGCTAGTCATCATTAAGCCTTGTGCTGCGGATGACCGATACTTCACAAGGAAGACTTCTTCGAAACATTGATAAAAATCACACTTTCATCAACAGGTTGCGTTCGTGTAACAGTTTCATCCTCTAGATATCAGCAAACAAATTCCAGTCTTTGACCAAGTAGTACGCAAAGAATACTCACATTGCTCTAACCAGGCGCGAAAAAGGAGAGTGTTATTGTTGTCTCGAAGGACCTGGAATTTCTCGACAGAATGTTTGTGAGCAAAACTTTCGGCCTAGGCCTGGCTGATAGGGGATTCCCCATGATGTGGTAATGATATTCAGGAAATTCAGAGTTTCAAGCATCTTGTGGACTAGGATACTCCGGACCTCGATTGGAAACCACTCTATCGGAGTCTCCATCATCGTTACTCCTATCACTGCTTCTCAGATGTAGAGCCCAAGGGATATTTCTTTTCAGCACTTCGTAGTCATGGACCATCGCGATGTCACTTATCAATTATTTCTTGTTATTCTTTGTTTTGGAAGTCGAGTACGTTCAAAAATGGTTCAAATGGCTCTGAGCACTATGGGACTTAACTTCTCAGGTCATCAATACCCTAGAACTTAGAACTACTTAAACCTAACTAACCTAAGGACATGACACACATCCATTCCCGAGGCTGGATTCGAACATGCGACCGTGGCGGTCGCGCGGTTCCAGACTGTAGCGCCTTTAACCGCTTGGCCTCACCGGCCGGCAATTCGAGTAGGGAGCTAGCGTCCTTGGTTTCCATGACTGGAACGGTCTGAGTACTCACAGAATTCTAACACACATTCTTAAGCTCTATTGCTTAATATCAGCTTTTCGACCACCTCTGCCAGCCCTATTGACTGTTCTCTTCGTATGTCCCTAGCCCCTTTCCAATGCGGTTTGCTTCCCCATGCTGTTCTGAAACACTGAGCAACATTGTCCATGTCTTTCCCAGTCCCTGAATTCGGTCCAATTCCTCTCCTGTCCAGGTAGCTGTAGCTCTACTCCTATTTTTTCTTCCTGTATTTGTGTAGTTTTTGAACACAGTCTAGACTGCTTCTCCTGTTGATGCACAAATGCAGCGCACTTTTGAGACATAACCTTTTGCTTTACAGATTGACCACAATTTTTTAAAATCTAGTTCAGCTATTTACCTGCATCACTATTTGCATACATATTGACCCGCCAGGGTAGCAGAGATCGCTAACGCGCTGATTCCTGGAATCGGGTTGGCGCGGCGGATTAACGACGAAAGCCGGTGTGCCCGCCAGCCTGGAGGTGGTTTTTAGACGGTTTTCCACATCCCGATAGGTGAATACCGGGCTGGTCCCCACGTTCCACCTCAGTTACAAGCGTCGCAGACATTAGATACACGTTCGCACTATTTCACGACTTACACTAGATGTAGACAGCTAGGGGGCACTGATTACATCCCTGGGGGTACGCGGTGGCGGCAGGAAGGGCATCCGGCCACCCCTACAACTAAACTTGCCGAATCCGTTCTAACCACGCCGACCCTGCGATCCTTGCGGGACTATGGCGTCAGCACAAGAAAGAAAGAAAGAAAGCATTATTTGCATGCATATTTCGCAAGCCACTGAACGGTGCGTGATGGAGGCTATCTTGTACCAGTAGTAGTCATTTTCGTTCCTATTATACTTGCAAACAGAGCGAGGGGAAAACGACTATCTACACTCCTGGAAATGGAAAAAAGAACACATTGACACCGGTGTGTCAGACCCACCATACTTGCTCCGGACACAGCGAGAGGGCTGTACAAGCAATGATCACACGCACGGCACAGCGGACACACCAGGAAGCGCGGTGTTGGCCGTCGAATGGCGCTAGCTGCGCAGCATTTGTGCACCGCCGCCGTCAGTGTCAGCCAGTTTGCCGTGGCATACGGAGCTCCATCGCAGTCTTTAACACTGGTAGCATGCCGCGACAGCGTGGACGTGAACCGTATGTGCAGTTGACGGACTTTGAGCGAGGGCGTATAGTGGGCATGCGGGAGGCCGGGTGGACGTACCGCCGAATTGCTCAACACGTGGGGCGTGAGGTCTCCACAGTACATCGATGTTGTCGCCAGTGGTCGGCGGAAGGTGCACGTGCCCGTCGACTGGGACCGGACCGCAGCGACGCACGGATGCACGCCAAGACCGTAGGATCCTACGCAGTGCCGTAGGGGACCGCACCGCCACTTCCCAGCAAATTAGGGACACTGTTGCTCCTGGGGTATCGGCGAGGACCATTCGCAACCGTCTCCATGAAGCTGGGCTACGGTCCCGCACACCGTTAGGCCGTCTTCCGCTCCCGCCCCAACATCGTGCAGCCCGCCTCCAGTGGTGTCGCGACAGGTGTGAATGGAGGGACGAATGGAGACGTGTCGTCTTCAGCGATGAGAGTCGCTTCTGCCTTGGTGCCAATTATGGTCGTATGCGTGTTTGGCGCCTTGCAGGTGAGCGCCACAATCAGGACTGCATACGACCGAGGCACACAGGGCCAACACCCGGCATCATGGTGTGGGGAGCGATCTCCTACACTGGCCGTACACCTCTGGTGATCGTCGAGGGGACACTGAATAGTGCACGGTACATCCAAACCGTCATCGAACCCATCGTTCTACCATTCCTAGACCGGCAAGGGAACTTGCTGTTCCAACAGGACAATGCACGTCCGCATGTATCCCGTGCCACCCAACGTGCTGTAGAAGGTGTAAGTCAACTATCCTGGCCAGCAAGATCTCCGGATCTGTCCCCCATTGAGCATGTTTGGGACTGGATGAAGGGTCGTCTCACGCGGTCTGCACGTCCAGCACGAACGCTGGTCCAACTGAGGCGCCAGGTGGAAATGGCATGGCAAGCCGTTCCACAGGACTACATCCAGCATCTCTACGATCGTCTCCAAGGGAGAATAGGAGCCTGCATTGCTGCGAAAGGTGGATATACACTGTACTAGTGCCGACATTGTGCATGCTCTGTTGCCTGTGTCTATGTGCCTGTGGTTCTGTCAGTGTGATCATGTGATGTATCTGACCCCAGGAATGTGTCAATAAAGTTTCCCCTTCCTGGGACAATGAATTCATGGTGTTCTTAATTCAGTTTCCAGGAGTGTATATGCCTCCGCACTTGCCCTAATTTCTCTTGTCCTATTTTCATGACCCTTACTCGAAGTGTTCGTTGACTGCAGTAGAAGCGTTCTGCAGTCAGCTTCAAATGCGGTTTCTCTAAATTTTCTCAGTGGGGTTTTTCGAAAAGAAAATCGTCTTTCCTCCAGATTTTCCTTTTTGAGTTCCCTGAGCATCTACTTATGTGTTGATCGAAACTGCGGCTAAGAAATCTATCAGCCCACCTCTGAACTGTTTCGATGTCTTCGCTTAATCTGTCGTGGTGGGGCTTTTCCTAAGTCTTCTTTGAACACCTTCCTAAACTCAGTTCTTACCCACCTAATTGCTTATCATTTCTTTTCCTTTCTCTGTTCCATTTCATATACAAAAATGTTCAAATGTGTGTGAAATCTTATGGGACTCAACTGCTAAGGTCAGCTTGCACACCACTTAACCTAAATTATCCTATGGACAAACACACACTCACCCATGCCCAGGGGAAGGACTCTAACCTCCGCCAGGACTAGCCGCACTGTCCATGACTGCAGCGCCTTAGAGCGCTCGGCTAATCCCTCGCGGCCATTTCATATATCTCTTTCTTCATTGCTTCCATGCAATCCATATTCATTTCTCTTATAAATATCACTGTAGTTTTAAGCCGAGGAGGTTCATTAGAAAGCCCCAATGTTGGAGTAACAGTTTGAGTCCCTAATGGAGCATTGTCAGTGTAATGAGGTGTTGAAGATCCCTGAGCTAAATCCCCTGAATTCTCATTGGCCAGAGGACAGCATGTCTGCTGCGACAAGCCTGTCTTCAATGGCATTGATCGAATTAATAACTGCTCCTACTGCAACATCATTACCCATTCAGTCAGGGAGTGGCCGAGCGGTTCTAGGCGCTTCAGTGTGGAACCGCGCGACCGCTACGGTCGCAGGTTCGAATCCTGCCTCGGACATGGATGTGTGTGATGTCCTTAGGTTAATTTGGTTTAAGTAGTTATAAGTTCTAGGGGACTGATGACGTGAGAAGTTAAGTCGTATAGTGCTCAGAGCCATTTGAACCAGTCAGTCAGGAGCAGCCTGACTGAACCCTTCCCCAAGTGCATTATTGTTAGTATATTTATGCATTTATTTAACCTGATACAGTGAGTAAAAATTGTAGTGCACAATAATAATAATAATAATAAATAACAACAATAATAGTAATGACTATATGTATAGTAATCAATATTTGGAATATACGGAATGTTAGTCTTATTAGCAATAAGAATTTCCTCATTATTTTCCTGTCTAATGTTAAAAGTGTCATTTGAGACGGAAACATATGTCAGCATTACAGGAAGAATCAGTGAGGAGAAGAAGTTGATTCGTCAGAGGAAGATCGATATGTTTAACTGATGACATGGAAAGAACAAAACAGAAGCAGAGAGTGATAAGAAAAGTAAAGAGTTTGCAATGTGACAAAGGTACTGGTACCCCGCGAGGGAGACTACGTCAATGATAAAAGACAGAGCTTCAATCTCCTCTTGTTTGCAGATTGATTTTGGGTAAGGCACAGTATATACGGTCATTTATCGCACAGTCGTACTACTGAAATGAAGAAGGAAAAAGATTCAATGTTATTTAAAAGTACCAGGCCCTTGTTAAGGACTCTTGACGCACCTGGTCAAAAAAATCTCTGCTGTCCGCCCCCTCCCCTCCCCACAACCTCCACTCCAGACTTGAAATACAGAAGTTTATTAAAGTTTGCCTAACATGTGCACGTATCTTTTGTGTGTGTAATAGTTAACTGTGAGTTGCAGACCGAAAAATCGTGCTTTTATAAAAAATACAAATAGAAAAACTTAGTAAGGTGTCATACAATACATATAAATGCAAACACTATAATTGTGATTATGTCAAAACTAACTACAAATGATACAAACAATTTATATTACATTTGGAATGGTATGAGGTTGCAAAACACTGATTCTTTAAATAACAAGCGGTCCTATCAATTGCAAACAAGTTTATGATTTCTTCATAGCTCAGTTTCACTGTCAAATCTGATCCAGTCGCATGGACACCAAAATAACTAAGACGATTCTATTTTAGTGATGGTCTTAAATAATTATTTATGCGTCTTACAGCAGGAAATGACCTTTCTGTGAAGAAATTGGAAGTACGATTACTGAAGTGTATTCTAAGAGCTATGTTCAAATTTGGATAAAAATTTTCTTAGTTGCTACCCTTTTACAACTTGCACAGTTCTGGAAGAGAGTATGGCTAAATTTTATTCTTTTCATCAGCGATGCAGCTTTCGATGTGTGAACGTTCAATGATTCTTCAACATCTGAACTGTAGGCTTGCTGAAGCCTGGACGACGCTTCTTGGATATCAAGTGGACTTAGCTTCTTCAGGTCTGACAAATAGATAAATGGTTCACAGATGTCCTCATAAGAAGAACCTCTCTTGTTCAGTTCTTCCTTCAATTTATTCCCGGGTTCGATTCCCGACGGGGACAGGGATTTTCTCTGCCTCGAGATGACTGGGTGTTGTGTGCTGTCCTTAGGTTATTTAGGTTTAAGTAGTTCTAAGTTTTAGGGGACTGATTACCATAAATGTTAAGTCCCATAGTGCTCAGAGCCATTTGAACCCTTCAATTTATCCAAAATCAAAAGGAAAGATACCCACATCTCGTCTAGTCCATTAAGTAGTTCAATGTCTGAATCAGGTTCGTCAGAGAATCTTTCGTCTTTCTTATTACATTTGTTATCCTGAACTTAAGTTTGTTGAATTTTAGCAGCATTACAGACAGATTAAAATTTTTTACAACCTAGATTCTTGAAAGCTTTGTATTCCGTTTTAATTGCTTGTAAGAACCCAACTAAGGAACCTTACAACTTCAGAACAGTGAATACGTTCATGTCTAGTGCTTGTAATTACTTACGTAGAACTTTAGATCTGTCAAGAATTGAGTCCCAAATTACAGTCATGAAAGGTGTCCCGAAATTATGCAATTTCTTCATTATGGCTCTGGCTTCAGAGTTCAACAAATGTTTTTGAATATCATTCCCAAGGACTGACAACAGTGCTGTGACGATTGCTTTACCATCATTGTTTAACCTTGTGCAAGTTTCTTCTGTAGCAGACAATAGAGAGGAATTTTTAAGGCAAGTTGTTTTTACTGCAAAATGTGCTTAAATGATTCTGTTGCTTATTAGAACCACTGAAAAAATCAAATATGTCAAAAAAGAAGTTGCATAGTAAGAAAATTTTGCTGCACCACCAAATTAAATGTGTGCGCCAAGAAGGTAAATACACTCCTGGAAATGGAAAAAAGAACACATTGACACCGGTGAGTCGGACCCACCATACTTGCTCCGGACACTGCGAGAGGGCTGTACAAGCAATGATCACACGCACGGCACAGCGGACACACCAGGAACCGCGGTGTTGGCCGTCGAATGGCGCTAGCTGCGCAGCATTTGTGCACCGCCGCCGTCAGTGTCAGCCAGTTTTCCGTGGCATACGGAGCTCCATCGCAGTCTTTAACACTGGTTGCATGCCACGACAGCGTGGACGTGAACCGTATGTGCAGTTGACGGACTTTGAGCGAGGGCGTATAGTGGGCATGCGGGAGGCCGGGTGGACGTACCGCCGAATCGCTCAACATGTGGGGCATGAGGTCTCCACAGTACATCGATGTTGTCGCCAGTGGTCGGCGGAAGGTGCACGTGCCCGTCGACCTGGGACCGGACCGCAGCGACGCATGGATGCACGCCAAGACCGTAGGATCCTACGCAGTGCCGTAGGGGACCGCACCGCCACTTCCCAGCAAATTAGGGACACTGTTGCTCCTGGGGTATCGGCGAGGACCATTCGCAACCGTCTCCATGAAGCTGGGCTACGGTCCCGCACACCGTTAGGCCGTCTTCCGCTCACGCCCCAACATCGTGCAGCCCGCCTCCAATGGTGTCGCGACAGGCATGAATGGAGGGACGAATGGAGACGTGTCGTCTTCAGCGATGAGAGTCGCTTCTGCCTCGGTGCCAATTATGGTCGTATGCGTGTTTGGCGCCGTGCAGGTGAGCACCACAATCAGGACTGCATACGACCGAGGCACACAGGGCCAACACCCGGCATCATGGTGTGGGGAGCGATCTCCTACACTGGCCGTACACCTCTGGTGATCGTCGAGGGGACACTGAATAGTGCATGGTACATCCAAACCGTCATCGAACCCATCGTTCTACCATTCCTAGACCGGCAAGGGAACTTGCTGTTCCAACAGGACAATGCACGTCCGCATGTATCCCGTGCCACCCAACGTGCTCTAGAAGGTGTAAGTCAACTACCCTGGCCAGCAAGATCTCCGGATCTGTCCCCCATTGAGCATGTTTGGGACTGGATGAAGCCTCGTCTGACGCGGTCTGCACGTCCAGCACGAACGCTGGTCCAACTGAGGCGCCAGGTGGAAATGGCATGGCAAGCCTTTCCACAGGACTACATCCAGCATCCTTACGATCGTCTCCATGGGAGAATAGCAGCCTGCATTGCTGCGAAAGGTGGATATACACTGTACTAGTGCCGACATTGTGCATGCTCTGTTGCCTGTGTCTATGTGCCTGTGGATCTGTCAGTGTGATTATTTGATGTATCTGACCCCAGGAATGTGTCAATAAAGTTTCCCCTTCCTGGGACAATGAATTCACGGTGTTCTTATTTCAATTTCCAGGAGTGTAGTAATCGTAAGGAGAGAGAGCTTTAATTCTAGCTTGCAAGCCAGAGTAAATATCTGACATATTTCGTGCATTGTCGTAGCTTTCTCCTCTGCAGTTCCTTATGTCCAATACATGTCCCTCAGGAAAGCGGAGTACTCCATCTGCCAGGCTCTGGCCACCGTGCCTGGAATTGATATAAATTCAACAAATCTCTGTTTTGCTAGTCCCACTTTATTGACACAACACAAGACACAGCTTAACTGATCCTTGTGCGCAGTATCAGGACTTGAGTCAATAATGACAAAATAATATTTAGTTGCAAATAATTTCTACAACTACTCTCTTCCTCATGATTCTGATTACTTCCTCACATGTATAAAAAGACAGGTAAGACGTTCTTCGCTTTCCAGAGTTCTTATATTGTGGTACGCAGCTAGCTATAAATGGATCAGTTTGAGCAATAAGCTCCATACGTAAAAAATAACCACTATGAAAACTTCCAAGTACTTCTTCATCACCACGGAAAGGTATTCTTCGAGAAGAACGTTCATTCACGACAGCAAAAACTCTTTGTAAGACATTAAGCCACTGTTTCACTTCATTTTGAAGTTGTGTGAACAATTTTCCATCTGTCCAAGTCAGACCTTAGCTTCTATTTTTAAAACGAATTCCACAATCTCGATGCATTTAACTGTTTTCATGAACTGCACTAACTTCCGGATGATCCCAGTCCGAGGAACCACGAGGTCCTACCAAGTCTGATGTTCCCCTAAACGGAGGATATGGTGTACAAAATAACGCTCCCCGACTGTCTAAATACGCTAAAGAATCTCTATCAATAATTTCATTGTTTGTCAGCTTTCTCTGAAAAAATACGCTAGTAGAGCGTCTTGTGTTGCCATCTTGATGCTTAAGTGGTTGATGTGTCCCATTAAAGTAATATGAAGTTTTGAGCATTGGGACGTCTATCTCTCATATATGCTAGTGCTAGCATGTAGCGAGATGCTTTCGGAACTTGGTAAAAAGTACCATGGATTATGGGGCGGGTATATAGAACAATCTGAACGACTAAATGCGGCGGCATGTGTTTATAGTGTGTCTGTTTCACTAAAATCAGATCATATCACCATCTTCTTCATTCCAAGAATGTCTGAGGTATCTAGCTGTGTCTTCTTATACATCATAACAATTGTTTTGAAATGTTACTTCGCACCTCAATAATTCTGATGATATGTACATAATTTGTATGTAGTGCGACAAATACGCCCTAGAAAACTTCATTAAACGTAGAAAAAGTTGGTGCGTTATACGCCAAAGACGTTTTCAAATGTTACGTTGAAAACATTTGTGTGCGGTATTTCATGTTTTTCGTTGTCGGGGGAATAACTGTGTTTTTGTTCTGATTTGTTTCACTTCTTTCCATAATTTTCATCTTGATAAAATCATTCTAAAATTAAATATTTAATTCTGAAAATCATAAGTGCACGTGAAAATACGAATCTAGTTAGGTTCAGCGGCCACATCTGCCTCACTTCACCGATTTTCAAAATCGGTCAGCTTAAAAATTTTTTGGTTGTGAAAGTGTATTATTTATCACAAAGGGAGACAGGTTTTGACCCTTTATTTTTCAAATATGTCCGACATAAATTTTAATCACGAAAAGATTAAACTAGTGTTTTGATTTTGAAAAATCACTTTCTTCTTTTTTCCCTATCCAGTTCATTGCGATGTACTACCAGGTTTTATCAGTTTTTCCAAAAAAAAGGGGTTCAGCACTGAGTGTGAGAAGGTTTCTCCACAACGATGGGCGTTTCATTTTCTCTTTCGTTTGATGGAAGTGCTTCTTTCTTCGTCTTTGGGTTCATTTGAGGTAAATGTTTCTTCCTGGTCTTCTTCAGTTTCACTAGGGGAGAATGTACGTCCTCTACCTGAATTCTTTGGGTATTTTATAAAAGCGTGAAGGCACGTAAGTTTTTTCGATGTTTTTCTTCTCTTTTTCGTTTTTCTTTTGCCAGAAGTCGATACTGAGCCAAAGTTAGTCGCTTTCTTCCACTCATTTTCTTGTGATTACCAAAATATCGTAAAACAGCATCCATTAACGATAGAGTAGAAATGACATTAAAAGTCATTTTACATCTGATTTAACGAACGGAAGCAAACTGTGTTCTATCGTCCGCTTGAAGACCATACAGGTTGCACCTGCTAGTCTCTGGTATTATATGCACAACGTGATGTTAATTTAATTCAGCATTTGGCTCATAGAAGTTAAAAAAAATCTGTTTATAAAACACGGGACAGTTTCGAAAAATTCGTTGTTTTGTTTATGTACATGCCCAGGAAAAAATATGGACGGATATGTCTTTTTAAGAGCTTATTGACAAAGTTCACGGAACCGCGCTGGTGTAGACGTACCTTAACGCCATTTTAACCACATTGTAACGTAATTATCAATCGAAAATGAAACATGTAAGACCGCTCTCTCGTAAGTTAGGAAAAGATCAAATTAGAATGACTATACCAAATTATATCCTATCTTTGCTAGCAGTATAGAGAATAAACGTCATTAAGCAACACACTTCTGCGTGTACGTCATCTAGTATTTCCCGATGAACGAGAGATTTAAAGTTTCGGAATGTGCCCTTGGCATCCAAACTGATCAGCAGTCCTGATGTGCGACAGTTAATGTATCAGTGTGACCGGGAGATTTAAATGTTAGGCACTTGTTTAATGGCCACAATTTTTTCGCAGTTTTCCACAAATATTGCCGCCCCCTCTATAACTTGCTGCCATAGGCAAATGCCCAGTTTGCTCTCCCCCCCCCCCCCCCCCCCCCAAAAAAAAAATCACGGCCCTGAAAAGTACAATCAGTATAATGGATGTATCCGAACTGTTATTGCAGTTATTGAACGACAGTAAGTATCTGATACATAGATCGTAATGATGTGGATCGAGTTATTTTACATTCACATCGCAAGTTAATTTGTGTACATGGTTACATTCTCAACATCTCTAAGTTATTACCAAACGAAAAAAGATGTATAAATGTGAGTTGGTAGTTCCTCCCACCACGTCTTACACATTACAGTAATAGAAATTCTTCTACCGAATAGAGAGAATTGTCAAAGAGAAACTTTCTCCGTTTGTTTTCAAATTTTACATTGCTGTGAGGAGAGGTATCAAGGACACCACTGAGTCAGAAATCAATGAAACAAACAGCGTGAGTGAAAAGCACGCCGTCTATCAGGTCGCATTCAACCTAACTAAGTATGGGAAGGATAGATGTGATCTAGCAAATGAATGTTGCACACAAACTCGTATCTTATGGAAGCGTTCATCACTAGCTGGAGTTTACAATATTCGTGCTGTGTTGAACTATATCACAGTAGTAAAGATCTGGCAGGACTAAAGACTAGACTGATTTGTGTTTCATTTGAAGTGTTCTACATTTCTGGAGTGCATGTAGGCAGGAGAGAGATTTCCTGCATGTTGCAAAAGTTTTTCTATCGAGAGTAGAAGCTCATTCAAGATTATGCCAAGGTTTTTTACTGTTTTTAAACGTTATTTGGATAAAGTTGAGAGATATTGCAGGAATTGTTTCGCGAAAACGTCCGCTGATCGACTTTCTGTGAGATATGAGGATAACCTATAACGTCTAAGAGTTTAATTATAGGAAAAGAGTTTTTGCCCATCGTGATACTGACCAAACACCGTCATCAATACCCGATACGGCTGGAACTTGGTACAAGTGGATATCATGACATATCATGCCACAGATGACTCGTTCACATCTGTTACTGTACTGAAGCAGCTGTCGAGCTACACTATTATACTACCTGAAAATTTAGCTGTTTCGCTTTGACAAGGAATATAGCGAAATCGACAGTATTAAAAGCACTGCTGAAATCAAGCGGTGTTAAAATCGCCCTTCAATTCTGTCCATGATAACACACGGAGAGCAGCAAGTTTCTATTAAGCTTTTCCAGTGTTATCTTAGTAGTATATTTCTTAAATTTCGTGCCTGTTTTTCTATTTAAGAAGTTTAATCTCGTGTTTTGTAACTATAGGCGTAAATTCAGGCAGACTGTAGTGCATTAGTTATTCATTTGTTTGTTTTGAAGAACCAGACAGCGTTCGTTTCATCCTAACAAGCGTCAGTCAGGTTTCAGGTCTCGCCTGGTACACACCCCGAGTGAGATAAGTTACTTATTTAGCTTTTTCGTGTTTTATTAGTAGTAAAATTCTTAAATTTATTGAGTGTTTTTCTATTGAAGAATTGTAATCTCGAGTTTTTATAACTGTCAGGCAGCCTGTAGCACAGTTGTCGTTTCTTCTGAACAGCTGATTAAAGCGGCAGCCTGCATAGGTGGCACGTCAGGAGAGTAGCAAGTTGCGTATCTAGGTTTCTGTTTCTGCTTTTATGGATTACTTCTTTAGTTAGCCCTGATAGGCTGGGTAGGATGTGTGTGCTGTATGGGGACGCAGGACAACCTGGCCACGGCTTGCAAATAGTTGAATGCGCTTTTGGCTATGGTCAGCCGTCTTCGGGCTATTGCCTCAGGCTGTAGCGGCGGTGGAGAATTTGGTGTGTCGCATGGGTCATCTCAGGTATCGCTTGTTTCGCCCACGGGCTCTGCTGCCAAGGCACCTTCCAGTATACCCGACCAGGGGATCTGCCCTTACCGCAGTCTGAAGGGCGGGCGGTAAACGTTCGCGTCACTCGAGGCGGAGGGCCAATGTGGAGGCCGGCCGGCCACCTGGCCGCACCTATTAGCCCTGTGAGTGTACAGGTGGTCGTTCCTTCAGCAGGGTCAAAGCAGGCACACGGGAGCAGAGGTTTGCTAGTTATCGGGAGCTCCAACGTTGGGAGCTCCTTAAGGGAAATAACATTAAGAGGCGGAAAGAAAGACAACGTGCATGTCTGCCAGGGGGTGTCATCCGGGATGTGGAGGAGGTCTGGCCTGAGGCTATCGAACGTGCAGAGCGCAGTCGTTTGCAGATTGTGGCTCACGTCTGCATGAACTACGGCTGTCGCTTTTGCTCGGAGGCAGTACTCAGTTCACACAGGAGGCTGGCGTATGTGGTGAAGGCTGCTGGTCACGTGTGCGCGGTGCAAGCAGAGCTTCCAATTTGCAGCATTGTTCCCACAGTTGATCGGGGTCCTTCGGTTTGGAGCCAAGTAGTGGGACTCAATCAAAGACTTTGTCGACTCTGTCACGGTGTTGGCTGCAGATTTCTTGACCTGTGTTATTGAGTAAGGAATTGTAGGACGCCCCTTGAAAGGTCAGGGGTGCACTACACAAAGGAAGCAGTTACTCGGATAGCAAAGTACTTGTGGAGTGCACATGGGGGTTTCTTAGGCTAGGCGATAGTTTGAGGTACTCTGACGAACACTCGCCAGAAGACACGCATATGGCAAAGTCAACAACGTTCAGAGTAGGGACACTTCGATTCTCAAAATTTTATCAGTAATATGTCGAAGTATTCGCAACAATGTTATAGAATTTACTGCCCTCCAGGAAACTTCTCGGACTCAGATTATGCTCTGGACAGAGTGCTAGCTGAAAACCGAAGCACGAAGCTCTTTGATGTTTAGCGATTCACGGAATGTATATCGAAAACACAGATTATATGACATAGGAAAGGGACTGTTCACTGCAGTGACATAGATATTGTCTCTATTGGGGTAGAATTTGAGTTTAATAACGAAGTTATCTGGTTGCGTATAACAGTTTTGTGAAATCAAGCTAAATGTTGGATATTTTTACCGGCCACGCGATTCCGCTGTGACAGATTTAGAGTCATTTTAAAATAATCTACCGCCAGTAGTGCAAAAATACCCAGGTCTTGCAACATTAGTTGGAAGTAACTTTGAACTACCGAGTACAGACCTGGACCTGTAAGGATTTATTGCAGAGTGTACAGACAGTCTTATGAAGTATTCTGAACACGTTTTGAGCAGCTAGTTCGACAGCCCATACGTAATGAAAATATTTTACACCTTGTAGTTACAAACATGCCTGACCTTATCGACAGCGTCACTATAGAGACAAGGATTAGTGACCATGGTCCTCGTAGAGACTAGGGTTACTAAAGCTAATGAATCAATCAAGAAGGCTATGAGAGCATTTCCGCTAGAAGAAGATGACAACCTGTTGTTAGCATACCACTTAGACTATGAAATAACATCATTTAGTTCCAGTACAATGGGCATAGTGCAACTATGGGTAAAGTTTAAACTGATTGTAAATCGTGCTCTGGAGAAGTATGTGTCGAGTAACTGCATTGATGATGGAAAAGACCCAACGTGGTTTAACGATGAAATGGAGAAAATTCTGAGGAAGCAAGGGCTGTTGCATTCTCGGTTCAAAGAGAACTTGCAAATGACGACAGGCAGGCTAAATTTAGTAGAGATTCGCGCGTCTGTAAAAAAATCGATACACTGAGCATACTGCAACTACCGCCGTCATATCTTAGCAAAAGATCTTTCTGAGAACACGAGAAAATTATGGTTTTACGAAGTATCGCTTAGAGGGTCTAACGCTTCCATCCAGTCACTCATTGAGCAGTCTGGTGTGACAGTAGAATACAGCAAAAGGAAATCGTTCACACAGGAGAATCGTACAAACATACTATCATTTGACTATCACACAACTCCCACATAGAGAGCATAGTAATAGACGTCCCTGGTGGAGAAATGGAGGAAAAGAACTGAAAGAGTTGACAACAAATACGAGTCGTATGTTGCCAAGTTCGGGTGGAATCCCAGTTCGGTTTTACAAAGAGATGCTGTAAGGCATGGGCCTCATACTTTGCTTGTATTTATCGCGAATCTCTGGCTCAACGCGAATTACCAAGCAACTAGAGAAAATTTCAGGTGCCTCCTGTGTATAAGAAGGGTAAAGGAACGGAACCGCAAACTTGAAGACCAATATCCTTGACATCGGTTTTTTGCAGAATTCTTGTACATATTCCTAGTATGAATCCAATAATTTTCCTGAGACAGAAAAGCTTCTGTCCACGAACCAGTACGGTTTTAGAAAGCATCGTTCGTGTGAAACTCAGCTTGCCCTTTTCTCAAATGATATACTGCAGACTGTGGATGAAGGGCAACAGGCAGATTCCATATTTCTCGATTTCCGAAAAGCATATGACACCGACCCCACTGCAGTCTGTTAACAAAGATATGAGCATATGGAATAGATTCCCAGATGTGTGAGTGGCTCGGAGACTTCTTTAGTAACAGAACCCAGTACGTTGTCCTCGACGGCGAATGTTCATCAGAGACAAGGGTATCGTCAGGAGTGTCTCAGTGAAGTTGGTAGGACCGCTGTTACTTTCTGTATGCATAAATGATCTGGCAGACACCGTAAGCAGCAATCTAAGGCTGTTTGCTGTCGAACTGTGGTGTACGGAAAGATGTCATCGTGGAGTAACTGTAGAAGGATAAAAGATGACTAGACAAAATTTCCAGTTGTTTTGATGAATGGCAGCTAGCTCTAATGCAGATGAGTGAGAAAAACCAACCTGTAATTTTCGACCGCAGCATTAGTAGTGTGCTGCTTGACAGTCACGTCGATTAAATACGAGAGGCGCTCAAGAAGTAATGCAACACATTTTTTTCCTAAAAGTAGGTTGGTTTTACTCAGGATTCCAATACTTCCCTTTATTTTCCACTCTTTTCGGTACAAATCCCTATTTTATCAACGTAATCAACGTTCAATGCAACTGCCTTACGCCACTTTACTGGGAGGGCCTGTATGCCCGCATTGTATCACTCTTGTGGTCGACGTCGGAGTCAACGTGTAGTTGCATCAATAACCTCCCCATCATCCACGTCCTGCTCCTGGTGGAGTGCATCAATCATTAGACCAAACAGTCGGAAGGTGCGAGAACCGAGCCGTAGGGTGGATGAGGAAGAACAGTCCAATGATGTTTTGTGAGCTCATTTCGGGTAAGCACATTTGTGTGAGGTCTTGCGTTGTCACGGAGAAGGAGAAGTTGTTTGCATGTTTGTGGCGACGAACACGTTGAGGTCATTTCTTCAGTTTCATGAGGGTAGCAAGACACACTTTGGAGTTGATCGTTGTACCATGAGTGAGGACATCAAACAAAATAGCTCCTTCAGAGTTCCAGAAGACAGTCGCAATGACCTTACCGGCTGTGGGTCCTGCTTTGAAATTTTTCTTCGGAACAGAAGTCGTATCATGTCACTTCATGGATTGTCCTTTTGTTTCCCTTTCGAAGTGATGAACCCTTGTTTCATCGCTTATGACAGCGTTCGACAAAAAATTGTCACCATCAGCCTCGTAACGCGCAAGCAGTTCCGTACAGATATTCTTTATGGTCTTTTATTAGGTGGTGAGGAACCCAGAGGGCACATACCATTGAATATTCCAGCTGGTGGACGTGAGTGTCAGAACCACCGACAAAAATATTCAATTGAACAGCGGGGTGTTTGATTGTGATCTGTCGATCAACTCGAACGAGAGTATCCACACGTTCCAACATTGCAGGTGTCAAAGTTGTGTGCGGCCGGCCAGGACGCAGGACATCAGACAGATTTGCGATTATGAGAGACGCCTCGTCCAGCGACTCATCGTGTTGTTTATGCTCTTCACGGGTATGCTGCAGGATATGATCGTCTTCACTGCACGGTATTTCGGCGATCCATCTGTCCGCCATCTCCAGGTGCGATCGCTGAGAGGACAATCATGCCGGAACTGAATGAACATCTTTTTTTTTCATGTAGGATCGGGTCCCTCCACGCCCACACCGACGTGCTGACCAAGCCAAAAGTTCTACTGTCACCTCCGTATAACATGTTAGTTTTCGAATCAGGAGTCACAGGATGCGGGCTGTGATGTTGTCCATGCGTCTGGGTAGGATTACTCATTGACATGGTCCACCAGGAGAAAGAAAGTGGACTAAAGCGATCTAAAGGTTTGTAGGGGCAGAGGGGAAAAGAAGTGCCAAGGGAAGCGCCAAGGGCAAAAAAAAAACCTCTGCGACATTAGGACGGGTAGTAAGGGCAGCAGCGGCTTGATAGCTGCGACAGTGCATGCAAGATGAGGTTATGTTACTGCGAGGTATCGTGCATCGTTACCTTTGTCGTTGCGGGTGCTCGTTGTAGATGGGTCAGTCCGGGTGCTGCAGCTTGGCTCCTGTGAATTCTCCTGAGCCTGCTGCAGCGGCTTCGTCCCTGTCACAGTCCGAGGTCGTCATACATTAGTGGGTGATCGGCCATATATCAGCTCACAGTGTAGGGGGGCGTGTGTGGCTGGTTTGCGTGTTGTGAACAGTACGGCTTCCCTGCGATTGCCTGTTTTTCGGCGGGTCGAGCATCTGGGGTTGCCAGTAGTAGCTGTGTTGCAGGGGCTCGCCAGTACTGTTGTGTTAGCGTGCTATGGACTGTAGATATTTAGTTCCTTGCTAATAGTGTCTTTGGTCTATTATGTTTCCATCTATGGTTGTGGTCGTAGTTCCCCAGAGAAAGAATAAACGGGTTATGCGAGTGTCACGTGTTTCTGTACGATCGTGTGGAGAGTTCTTGGCGTACCTGCAAGAGGGTATCTAGTCGATATTGCTGGTGAAGATCCACGGGGCGTGAGTACAGCGGAACATCGCTTATGATTCTGAGTACTTTGTTCTGTATGAGCTGCAGACGGCGCAGGCGTGTGGGCACAGCTTATCCCCAGACAGGAGCAGCACACGTCATCAGAGGTGTGATAAGTGTGGTGTACGTGGACCTGGACACCCTCCTATTCAGTGTGCTACGTCTGTTAAGCATAGGATAGAGTTGTTTGAGCCTCGCGTTTGCTTTGTTGGTCATGTGTTGAACGTGGTCCCCCCGGAGTAGTTTCCGGTCCAGCCAGACACAGAGGTATCTGACCTTCTCACGGACACGTATTGGCGTGCGACTAGTGTTATTGGGTTGCAGTCTTGATGTTTGCGCAGTAGTTTCGATCGTCTAGTGAACAGAACGACTTCGTACTTGTCGCCGTTTACTCTAACACGCCATGAGTGCAGTCTGTAGTCGTGAGTTAATGTTAGACGGTTTCCTGTCTTGCGCGAGTATGGCAGTGTCATCCTCGTAGATTGCCACATCGTGTTGTGTGTAGCTGGAAGGTCATTAATGTAGAGGTTAAACAGCATGGGCCCTAGGGTGCTTCCTTGGGGTACTCTAGCCTGAATACCATGTCGTGTTGATTGTTTGCGCTGTACATCGGCAGAAGCGGCGGCTCCTTAATAGCCCGGGTCCAGGCCACTGCGCCTGCGCGAGAAGCGGAAGAGCTGCCTCCTGCGAAGCGAAGAATTACAGCGCCGCCGGCGGCAGAAACTGACGAAAGTGATAAATCGCAAATTAAGATGTTGTGGGTCGAAACCAAACCGTTGTTTTATATAAGATAAAAGAGAGTTGTATATCTTGCTTAAAAGAAAACCTTACCTCTGTTAATAATGTCATCAGATAATAGTATTTCGGTGGATTCCTTGAGAACACAATCTCAGTAACGAGAAACCGGAGCAATAATTTGCCTATCTTTAAACGACATGTTACGCCCTTCATTGAGACAATGTTAGGCGACGGCAGGTTTTTCAGGCTGAAGTAAATGTATGTGGCGTTGATGTTCCACACATCGATCATGAACAGTGCGAATAGTTTGTCCAATATAGGCCTTTCCACAATGTCAGGGAATTTTATAAACTCCATTCTTTCTTAGTCCCAAATCATCTTTAACAGATACAAACAGGTTTTTAGTCTTGGCCAAAGCCAAGAGAACACTTTTAATATCATATTTCCTGTGATTCCTAGAAATTTTTGAAGAAATACTTCCAGCGAAGGATACAAAAGCAACTGATTTAGTAGTATCCGGCTCTGGTTCACTTGACGGTCCAAATTGAAAAGCATTGTTAATTTGGTAATCAGTGTATTCGTTGAGCTTGAAGACAGCCTTAACATGATCCAGTTCCTGTGCCAATTTTCGTAGTCAAAAATGGCATAAGCTCTTTTGACAAATGTACGTAGAACTCCCATGCACTGATGTGGTGGATGACAGGTCGTAGAATGAAGATAGCGGTCCGCGTGTAGGTTTCTAGTATGCGCCATGTTCCAAGGTAACGCTTTCTTTTTTGTGTACCAAAACATCCAAAAAAAAGGTAATTTGTCGTATTTTTCAATTTCCATACGTGAATGAAGACAGTTAAAATGATCTAGAAACTTACTAAGAGCGTCCATTCCATGTGGCCAAACAATGTGTTGCGGCCACATGCAGTAAGCGTTGCTTCACGCAGTGGAGAATGGTGAAAAAGAGGCACGCCAGCAACCGAGACGTTGCAGAGTAAAGCACGCACAGATAGCTTTGCTGACAGCAGAGGTCTACCAACCGGCTGATGCAAGGACGTACACGGACCGTGCGCCGAGCGAAGCCTGGAGAGAGCTAAGTAAGGGAAAGTGAGGCCAGCATACTAAGTTATGCTGCAATATACTGCGGGAGTAATAACAAGAAGCTACCACCGAGGGTAAAAAACGTCCTCCTGCTGGATATAAATAGTGGAGCGCAGGCAGCAACAGACAGAAACCATTAGGAAGCACTTTGGGTCTGGGGACGGACGTGGTCCGTGTCCGAATGTTCAATCCTCGTAGGTGACGAATCCGGAAGTCTGTTTCAGCTCGCCAAGTGTCATCCGTTCGCCACCAGATGTCAACTTCAGCTCCGGAGGTCGGCCCAAGTTCGGTCGGCACCATTGCTGACTAACTACAGCGAGAACTTCCAACAGGGCCGGCAGCAGCGCTGTATTGGTCACAGGCGCCGCCGGGACCAATACAGCGCCCGGACTTCACGGCAACCCGGCTGCACGGCGAGTGGTCCGTCCATGACGGGACCTCGCGGACATCTCGACTGGCGTCTTCCCAGCCGCCGGTGCAGCTGGCGTCGGCAGCTGACCTCACGGCGACTCCGCTCCGTGGGCGACGAGTTCATCTCAACCACAGGGCATCCTGGCTTCAGCGAAGCACTAGTCGCCTGAGGCTACCGAGTGCGATCAGAGGCGCGCGTTGAGCGCTTTTTCGGTGAATCTGCACAGCAGCAGCCAGGCGGAGGGATCCGCAGGGCTGGGCAGCGACGACGAGGGAGAAATTGTAAAGAAGGTTCAGTAAATTATTGTAAAACTCCACGCCGTCCCAGTCTTTGTCTCAGCCACTGTGTCTGCTGCTAACAAGTGGCCTAGTACAGTAACAAGTGGTGCAGAAGCCGTAACAAGTGGTCTCAGGCGCACCCACGCCACGACTTTGACTAGCACCGTGTGGAGCAACCGAAAAACACCGAATAGGGTGAGTCTAGCAACTGCCTACTCCCTATGTTTTCTGAGTGGCTAGACATGTCGCGGGTAACGTTAAGGGATGTGAGAGTATCATTTGAAAGGCATTTGAGCCCTACAGACTTGTCGCAGTTTCGTGGGAATGATAGTCACGTTAACTTGTTGTTGTGGTTGTGGTCTTCAGTCCTGAGACTGGTTTGTTACATCTCTCCATGCTAATCTATCTTGTGCAAGCTCCTTCATCTCCCAGTACCTACTGCAAGCTACATCCTTCTGAATCTCCTTAGTGTACTCATCTCTTGGTCTCCCTCTACGATATTTACCCTCCACTCTGCCCTCCGATGCTAAATTTGTGATCCCTTGATGCTTCAACACATGACCTACCAACCGATCCCTTCTTCTAGTCAAGTTGTGCCACAAACTTCTCTTCTCCCCAATCCTATTCAATACCTCCTCATTAGTTACGTGATCTACCCACCTAATCTTCAACATTCTTCTGTAGCACCACATTTCGAAAGCTTATGTTCTCTTCTTGTCCAAACTATTTATTGTCCATGTTTCACTTCCACACATGGCTACACTCCATTCAAATACTTTCAGAGACGACTTCCTGACAGTTAAATCTACACTCGATGTTAACAAATTTCTCTTCTTAAGAAACGCTTTCCTTGCCATTGTCAGTCTACATTTTATATCCTCTCTACTTCGACCATCATCAGTTATTTTGCTCCCCAAATAGCAAAACTCCTTTACTACGTTAAGTGTCTCATTTCGTAATCTAATTCCCTCAGCATCGCCCGACTTAATTCGACTACATTCCATTATCCTCGTTTTGCTTTTGTTGATGTTCCTCCTCCATGGATTTTAATACCTACTCCAAATTTTTCTTTTGTTTCCTTTACTGCTTGCTCAATATACAGATTGAATAACATCGGGGAGAGGCTGCAACCCTATCTCACTCCCTTCCCGACCACTGCTTCCCTTTCATGTCCATCGACTCTTATAACTGCCATCTGGTTTCTGAACAAATTGTAAATAGCCTTTCGCTCCCTGTATTTTACCCCTGCAACGTTCAGAAATTGAAAGAGAGTATTCCAGTCAACATTGTCAAAAGCTTTCTATAACTCTACAAATGCTAAAAACGTAGGTTTGCCTTTCCTGAATCTTTCTTCTAAGATAAGTCGTAAGGTAAGTATTGCCTCACGTGTTCCAACATTTCTACGTAATCCAAACTGATCTTCCCCGAGGTCGGCTTCTACCAGTTTTTCCATTCGTCTGTAAATAATTCGCGTTAGTATTTTGCAGCTGTGACTTATTAAACTGATAGTTCGGTAATTTTGACATCTGTCGACAACTGCTTTCTTTGGGATTGGAATTATTATATTCTTCTTGAAGTCTGAGAGTATTTCGCCTGCCTCATACATCTTGCTCACCAGATGGTAGAGTTTTGTCAGGACTGGTTCTCCCGTCAGTAGTTCTAATGGAATGTTGTCTACTCCGGGGGCCTTGTTTCGACTCAGGTCTTTCAGTGCTCTGTCAAACTCTTCACGCAGTATCGTATCTCCCATTTCATCTTCATCTACATCCTCTTCGATTTCCATGATATTGTCCTCAAGTACATCGCCCTTGTATAGACCCTCTATATACTCCTTCCACCTTTCTGCTTTTCCTTCTTTGCTTAGAACTGGGTTTTCATCTGAGCTCTTGATGTTCATACAAGTGGTTCTCTTATCTCCAAAGGTCTCTTTAATTTTCCTGTAGGCAGTATCTATCTTACCCCTAGTGATGTAAGCCTCTACATCCTTACATTTGTCCTCTAGCCATCCCTGCTTAGCCATTTTGCACTTCCTGTCGATCTCATTTTTGAGACGTTTGTATTCCTTTTTGCCTGCTTCATTTACTGCATTTTTATATTTTCTCCTTTCATCAATTAAATTCAATATTTCTTCTGTTACCCAAGGATTTCTACTAGCCCTCGTCTTTTTACCTACTTTATCCTCTGCTGCCTTCACTACTTCATCCCTCAGAGCTACCCATTCGTCTTCTACTGTATTTCTTTCCCTCATTCCTGTCAATTGTTCCCTTATGCTCTCTCTGAAACTCTGTACAACATCTGGCTCTTTCAATTTATCCAGGTCCCATCTCCTTAAATTCCCACCTTTTTGCAATTTCTTCAGTTTCAACCTACAGTTCATATCCAATAGATTGTGGTCAGAGTCCACATCTGCCCCTTGAAATGTCTTACAATTTAAAACCTGGTTCCTAAATCTCTGTCTTACCAGTATAGAATCTATCTGATACCTTTTAGTATCTCCAGGATTCTTCCATGTATACAGCCTTCTTTTATGATTCTTGAACCAAGTGTTAGCTACGATTAAGTGATGCTCTGTTTAAAATTCTACCAGACGGCTTCCTCTTTCATTTCTTAGCCTCAATCCATATTCACCTACTATGTTTCCTTCTCTCCCTTTCCCTACTGTCGAATTCCAGTCACCCATGACTATTAAATTTTCGTCTGCCTTCACTACCTGAATAATGTCTTTTATCTCATCATACATTTCTTCAATTTCTTCGTCATCTGCAGAGCTAGTTGGCATATAAACCTGTACTACTGTAGTAGGTGTAGGCTTCGTGTCTATCTTGGCCATTATAATACGTTCACTATGCTGTTTGTAGTAGCTTACCCGCACGCCTACTTTTTTTATTCATTTTTAAACCTACTCCTGCACTACCCCTATTTGATTTTGTATTTATAACCCTGTATTGACCTGTCCAGAAGTCTTTTTCCTCCTGCCACCGAACGTCACTAATTCCCACTATATCTGACTTTAACCTATCCATTTCCCTTTTTAAATTTTCTAATCTACCTGCCCGATTAAGTGATCTGACATTCCACGCTCCGATCCGTAGAATGCCAGTTTTCTTGCTCCTGATAACAACTTCCTCTTGAGTAGTCCCCACCCGGAGATCCGAATGGGGGACTATTTTACCTCCGGAATATTTTACCCAAGAGGACGCCATCGTCATTTAATCATACAGTAAAGCTGCATGCCCTCGGGAAAAATTACGGCTGTAGTTTCCCCTTGCTTTCAGCCGTTCGCAGTACCACAACAGCAAGGCCATTTTGGTTAGTGTTAGAAGGCCAGATCAGTCAATCATCCAGACTGTTGTCCCTGCAACTACTGAATAGGCTGCTGCCCCTATTCAAGAACCACACGTTTGTCTGGCCTCTCAACAGATACCCCTCCGTTGTGGTTGCACCTGCGGTACGGCTATCTGTATCTTTGAGGCACGCAAGCCTCCCCACCATTGGCAAGGTCCATGGTTCATGGGGGGAGGCACGTTAACTTAGTACCATCTAAATGTGTAGTGAGTGGATTAACAGGTCACGCCGCTCCTTGCGATAAATTTGTACCAAACACTTTGCATGATACTTGCTTTCCGCACCCTCGGCAGGCATCCTCAATTTTATAAATGGCACCTGTACTATAGAAGACGCCAGCGGCCATTTGCAACAACAAGCATCAATACTCAAACTAAAGTTTTATTCGGTGGTTTTGATCAAGTTAGAATTAGAATATTATTATAATGAAGTTTTAAAACCACCTTACAGAGTTTATTAAATGAAATATGCCCATGAGTGGGACATAGACAGGTGATTAACTGAAATACGCATACCAAATATTCTGTGAAATGATAAGGGAACATGATGTGGCTGGGAGAAGTCACTGTAACATATTTATATAATAACACAATCAAATTTATTCAATAAACATTACAGTCTCAAATACTCCCTCTCACTCATCACGGAATGCTGGCGTGATACAAATTGTATAATATCTAAGTAAACTTAGTTAAACCTCCGGCTAACATGTGCCGTGAATCGACAATGACTACCACCTGCACATTTCTATCATCATTTAGCCACACACACACACGCACACACACACACACACACACACACACACACACACACACACACACACACACTAACATTCACTCTATTCATTTTATCTAATGGATAAAAGAGGAAGGTTCCCATACACCAAGTGAGACAACACTGGGAGAGAGCACATGGTTCCAACTGTAACTTTAATTCGGGCAAGTCCCGTCTTCACGTTTAACTAACTCCGCGAGTTTTACTGGATATTATGAAGAAACACTTAAATCACACGCGTGAATTTACGTAGAAGATCCAGCTCGATCACGAAATGTGATTACGTCGAGCTGAAGCTTCTCACCAAGAAATGCACGGGGTCTGCGGACCACGTGTTACCAATCTCTCCACAATCAGTAGTCAATAAACACATTTAAATAAAATACACTTTGCATATATCCTTCTCACTCACACTGAAATGCAAATTGAGAAATTCTGAGTATTACTCGGCAATGAGCGCCTGTTCACTCCCAAGTGCAGTGAACACAAATTCCCATGAAATTACTTGGCACAAGAAATCATCTCCCTATCTCTCCTAACCGAGATGATTCTAGGAAATACCATAGTGGATTTCCTCAGCAGGGAAGCTGCTTCCAAGTTCAAAGTGAACATGGAATGCTAAATCTTCGCTAACTATCGGAGCGATAGAGCAGAGCGTGCTTATTCACCCAAGTCTTCCCAGCAACAACACCGATACGGTCTCCCTCGTCCGGGTCCACACAGCGTGGCCGCAAGGACTCAGAGATACCGCACATGGTTATTTGCCAACCTAACGAGCGCTAATGACGTGCGTGGAGCTTATGCCTCTCTGGTCCAGTGCAGTCGCGCTCTACTAGATTCGAGGTTGGCTACACTTCCACTATGCCTATAGCACACGCACCGCCGATATCTCACGCATACCTCATCATACGTTCGCATTCACACTTTGCAGACAATTACCATATCTAATATTAAAATGATCGTCTATATTTAACTAAACCTATTACTAATTATCATCAGGCTCTTCCCTGAGTGTCGGAAGGGCACTCAGGTGTCTTTAGTTGTGGGGTCGAGCCATGTAGCGGTTTACATGGAGCCGTTACATAACCCTCCCTTTCTGACGAAAAAATGGGCAGCAAGTGTCCTTGCTTTTGGAAGGGCACTTTCAAGCTTTTTTTTTTAACCTAGTGGTCGGAGGAGTGTCATTTATCTATCTGATTCTTTACTGGGTTTATTACACATCCTCCTCATCTGTTCCATAGAACATAGTATTCAAATTCAAAACTCAGACTACAAAATTTAACATTCAAAACCCTCACACATGGTTATCTCCTTCTGAGAGCATTATGCAGCTATTAACACATAAACATATGGGCCTATGCCCCTCTTAAACATCATCATTGAACCATATACAATTTTCCATTAGTATTTCAATTTAACACAAATTTTACTTATCATCTAGGCCAAGCATCCGTTTTTCAAATGTAACATGAGTGAAAACTTTAAATTTTTCGACAAACATAATCAGTTCTTATATACTAGACATTTAAATCTTTGTGGGCACTTAAATTATTAAAGTCCTGTTGCCAGTGTGTCCCACTTTGAAATATTTCACAAGATCTATCAAAACACATAAAATCTTGAAATTGCACAATTTAAACAAATTATATAATGAATTGAATTTCATACAACATATAGATAAGTTGGTATTAAGCTTGTGGGCATTTTAATTCTTAGCGTCTTTTCGCATTTGTATCCCACTTTGAAACATTTGCGAAGCATAGAAAACATACAAAATCTATTAGTTAGAGAAATTTTAAGTAATTCCCATTACATCTTTAAGCAATTTCTTTCGTTCACTTCTAGATTGACGTGTTAAAGTTTTTTCTTTATCTCTTTCCCTATTTACTTTAGCAACTAGCCATAATACATGCAAAATCAGTTCTGCTGACAAGTAAGCACACGAGCTACATATTGAATGTACGTGGCACTTTCAAACACCCTGCACTTCACTATGGGATCGGGGTACTTGGAGGAGCACAGTTTTGGGCTACTTGGAGGACAGGGGAGGAAGTTATTCTGCAGGTGTCAGCGACTGCAGGCTCTCCGTCGATCATGCCGGCCGCCTCCTTGCATCAGGCCGCTCCCTCACCTTTGTCAGCTCCGCAGGACCCGTGTTGCCTCGCGTTGATGGCTGCCTCAGGACGTGGTGGCACGCGTTTCCGTGTCAGGTGGGCGTCGACCTCAAGGGCAGAATAGCATGCCCCCAGTAGTGCCGCATCGTGAGCGCCCGAACCACACTCCTGACGTCACCCCCTCGGTAACGTCACTCGCCTCTCTCTTCCGTCTGCAGTCCCGGCATGTCCGACTCAAGTGGTGAGTTTGACATGCCTCTTGAATCGGTACTGCGGACGTTGTAGGTGTGGTGGTGTCGTTGTTGACACGCCGCCACTGGTGCCACGCCCCTGGCGCGCACCGGTTCTCCTTCCTTGATCTGCTGCACCGCGACGCCTGACCTGGATACGCCAAGCTCGCCTCTTACGGGTGCCTACAGTTTCCATCCCGGATTTGTTTGCGACGATGTCTACCAGGCGTGGCAGCGCGTCACCTCACGGGTCGTCCATACGGATTGCCCGTTACCATCTGCTGCTGTGCGGCGCCCTCAGAGTTGGGGGCGTGTCACCTGCTGGCGCGGGCGCTCGACATATGTAGGTCACCGCCGCTCTCTGTTCGTCTGTTTCGTGATTGCGGCCGGCTACCTGGGTAGCCACCGCGTTGTTCCTGCATGTGGGAGGCCCGGTAATCGCCTCCGGCGCGTGTTGACACAGTCGCGGACAATGGCCGTCACTTAGGGAATCCCAAGTGCCGTGCGCTCGCTCGACGTCTAGCCGATAATTGCTTGCGTCGGAGACCCGGTCTCCTCGGCTGCATTTTCCCCTGGTTGCTAATCTAAACTCAGGGAAGCTTGGCTATACCGATACATTTCAGACAAATTTTCTCAGCAATCCATAAGGTCTTCCTACATTACTCAGATTCTATTTCTCTCTCTCCTTCTCCTACTGTGCCTTATGGACGTTATCCTTCCAATGATATTTTAACATGGCTTTTAGTTTAGCCGCATTTTCATACATGAATCATTATCCTATCAATTTACAACAAGTTTTTATTCTTATATGATCCCTCAATGGCTTTATAATAGGGATATTTTAATCAACATTAATCAACGATATTTTCTTTACTGATGGACAAGAAATGGATGGAACTAGAATTCCATTTGTTTTAGATTATGATCTATAGTATTCTTAAGACTAAATTTTCACACTTCCACGTCCTTCAGTCATTCATTTCTCACTCTTCTCACATAAGTGCAACATACACACATAGGCACTCTTTACTAGCTACATAGCAAGCATTCCTTGTGACGTCACACATTTCGCATCCACAATTTCTCATTTACGGTAACCTTCCCCTCTAGTTTACAGTACATGCGCTACTGTAACAGGTATGACAGAGAATTAACTAACAACCAAAACATGCCTTATAGTAACAAAATCCTACACACACAGTTACCGCTACTCCCACTACAACCGGTTTCTACGATAACTTACACCCTTTTTCCTTTGTACACCTCATTTGAGGTTTTTGCATCGTTCCTCTCCCTTATGGTTACAGCTCCTTCCTGTAACACAACTTCTGGATAGGGATTAATCTTTCTCTTTACATACTTATCTCCTTATGGAGTAATTTCGTCCTTACTCTCCTTACCTCCATGCGCGACTTGTCTGCTCATTGATCACATGTTACATCTTATTGCCCGGAATACAATTTATCCTAATACATTTTACACACAACATATACAATATACTCTAAATCTATTTTCCTATATTCTATTGTTCCACAGTTTTTATTCAATGAGGGGTTTCACATTTGATACGTGATGAAGCCCTCTCGATTTTGTCGTCTTCAGTGTCTGTACTTCTATTGCGTTCGGACGAGGGATACGGCACACACGGTACGGACCATTCTACAGGCTTAGGAACTTCTTGCAGATTCCCTTGCCTCTGTTTGACAGTTTGTGTGACCGAACCCACACCTTCTGTCCAATGAAGAATTTTATTGTTCTCGTTTTCTTTTGGTACGCCTTTTGCCTCCGGTCTGCCGCACTCTTGATATTTTCCAGCGCAAGATCAACGACCTCCTTGTGTCTTGGTTGTCTTTCCTTTGGCCAAGGTATGACTTCCCTGATTCGATTAGGGGGCTCCTTATTCTTTAGCACTAACACTGGTGGCAACATCGTGGAGGCATCTGGCAATTCATTTAAGATCTCCTGTCACGCCTTTAGGTGTATGTCCCACGTGTTATGCTTCCTATAACAGTATAGCCCGCACAGCCGCCCTAATTCCTTCATTATTCTCTCGGCGGGGTTATACGAAGGGTGGAACAAGGATATAAAATTCGGCTTTATTTTCCACCGCCCCAACATCCGCAGCCAATGTTTAGATCGGAATTGCGGTCCGTTATCCGATATCACTCGTTTCACCGGCCCGACCTCGCGCACGAAATCGTTCACGAATACCGCCGCCACCGTTTTCCCCGTTGCTTTCCTCAGCGGAGTAAAGCAAACGAACTTCAACGTCAATTCCACAGCTACAAGAATGAACGCGTAGCCAGATTTCGTTCGAGTTATTGGCCCGAACAAGTCCACCGCGGCGACCTCTCTCAACCTGCTGGGAATGATCGGGTGCATCGGTGCAGCAAAAGATGTGGTGGGCGGTTTCGTACTTTGGCATGGTTTACACACTCTAATTACCCGCTGTATCCTCTTCAGCATGTTATTGAAGTAACAGGCCTCTCGTAACTTCTGGAAGCACTTCCGTGCTCCGAAGTGTCCGTAACTTAGGTGTATATACCACACTAGTTTATTTATTAGCCCCTCAGGTATTACCACCAACCATCGCGGATCTTCTATGCTCCGTTTTTTCTGAAGAGGATTCCGTTCTCTATTCGCTAGTACTGCCGAATAGCAGCTTGGGACCTGTCCTTCCACTTCTCTTTCACCTCCTTTAGTATCGGGTCCTTCTCTTGTTAGCGCCCGACATTCTTTAGTGACATCGTCACAAAGTTTTCGAACGTGACGTTTTTCAGGTAGAGAATACTGAAATTATTCTCCTCCGGGTCACCGTCTATGCCGTGTTTTAGGCCTATCGGAGCCTGAGACAACGCATCTGCTATCAGGTTTTTTTCTCCTGGAATGTATTTAATTGTGAAATCGACCTCCTGTAGATACAGCGCCCAGCGAGCTAAACTGCCGTGGGCCAACTTTGCCGACATCAGAAATTGTAATGCCCGATGGTCGGTGAACACTTTAGTATTTCTCCCATACAGGAAGTACCGAAATTTGCTAAACGCAAAGATGACAGCGAGACCCTCGAGTTCCGTCACCGAGTAATTTCTCTCTGCCCTCGACAGAACTCTACTCGCGAAAGATACGGGCTTCCATGTCAACATATCCTTCTCGTCTTCCCCTTGGAAGAGAACCGCGCCGAGGCAGTTTAACGAGCTATCCGTCATCAGATAAAATTCCCTACTTAAATCTGGATGCGCGAGAATCGGTGTATTCACCAATGCTTTCTTTAACCTCATGAACTCATTCTGTGCTTGCTCGTCCCAGTACCAGATCGTGTTCTTGCCAGTGAGTGCGCAAAGACGTGGCGTGGACAGCACACCTAGGTTTACAAATTTCTTAAAGAAATTCGCGACTCCTAAGAATCCTCTTAGTTGTCGCTTAGTCGTGGGTCTTGGGAACTCCGCAATTGCCTTGATTTTGTCCGGGTCCGTTTGTATCCCGTCCACTGAAACTATATGTCCCAGGAACTTTATCTTCTGGCGCCCGAACTGAGACTTTTCCAGGTTTACGGTTATTCCTGCTCTTTCGAAGGCGTCTAATAATCGATTTAATACTTCATTATGTTCCTCCCAGGAACTTTCCGAGATTAATACGTCGTCGATGTAGACCGTAATTCTTTCACGCAGGTCTTCCGGAAGGATGCTGTTCAAGCCTCGTATGAACGCCGCTGCCGAAACATTCAACCCGAACGGAAGCCGTTTGAATTGGTAGCAGTTACCGTAGCATAAAAACGCGTTATACTGCCTACACTCTTGATGCAACACGATTTGCCAGTAACTAGCTCGCAGGTCTATGGAGGATAACACCTTCACTCCATGAAACCGTTGCAATAATTGCTCCAGGCTTTCCGGTCTGTCTGTTTCTGCCTTTATTACCGAATTTATTTGCCGAGATTCCAGCACCAACCTCACCGATCCGTCCCTTTTCGCTACTACTAGGAGTGGTGAGTTGTATGTACTCACGGCGCGTTCTATAACGTCTTGTTCTAACATCTTCGCAATCTCCTTCCTGCCCTTTTCTTTATGCGCTAGTGGAATCGGGTATGGCCTGACGAAGAACCTTTTATGTTCTCGTATTTGGAATTTGTACTCGAAGTTCCTTATCGCACCCGGTGCGTCTGAGAATATTTACTCATGGTTCCTCAGAACTTCTAATAATCGTACACGGGCATCCTCTGGCATGTCTCCTACATTGCGCATGCTTTCCTCAATTATTCTCTCGAAGACCTCATCCTTTCCATGCGTGAAGGACGGTAAATCACGCCATTTACACAGTTTATTAAGATCTCCGGCTCAGGGCGCAATTCCGGGTAAGTGAGAATTCGTAGGCAGCAAGTTTCCACTCCGTCCCGTAGGAACTAATTATTGAACTTTAATTCTACGGGGTTTCCATCTCTGTTCAGAGACATGATGCCTCCACCCAGGTCTACAATTGCCTGGTGAGCGCTCATAAAATCAATCCTGAGAATCATTTCTGTGTTCTTTAGGGGCACAATGAAGAAGTTTGCCTTGAACTCTTCGCCCTGGCATTGGAACGTAATCCTAGTCTGCCACTTGACTTCTACACTTTTCCCGTATATCGCCCCCTTCACCTTTGTACCTCGCAACGGCAAAGTCGGCAAAGTTCCCGTCTCCTCGCATTTCTGGAATGCGGCCTCACTAACGATCGAAACCGGGCTTCCCGTGTCGACTATGCAGTCCAGTGAAATTCCTTTCACCGAGATTGTAATTACTGGGCTGACGGCCGAAATTCGGTTATCCGTCTGCTCCTCCAGTAATGTTTCCCTAATGTCGTCCTGACCAATGTACCTTATCTCGCGGTTATTCGTTATCAGGGGTCGACTAAGGTTGTCTCCCTTGATTGGCACAGGTCATAATGTTTGATTTCCTCCTGGTTCTGGAGCATTCCTCCGTGGATCGGCCGATCTGATTTCTACGTCGTCGGTGATATTTTCCCTTCTCTTTCTCCCTGTGGCCTGTTCGCTTCCTTCACCCCTATTTTGTGGTGAATTCGCACGATTCCCGTGGTTGTTCCTACCTTTATCCCTGTTATCGTGCCCGTCGTGCCGGCCATTGTGTCCCTGGGCTTTGTAGCAGCCATGCTTGTTACCATTTTTCCAATTCGCTTTGTATGGCTGGAAACTGGTATTCACATGCTCCGCCACATGTGAGCTTGTACGCTTCCGCGTTTTACTGCGGCCGCGACTCACTCTCCTATTTCTTCCTACGTGCTCTCCTCCTGCGGTCTGTACCCTTTCCGGTTTACATTGTCCTATATCAAACTCCAATTCTTGTAGGAATAATTTAAACGACTCTAAATCGTCCTTACAACGCCCGGCTAATATGATATGGCGAAGCTGCGCTGGTAGATTCATTATACACAGCCTTATCAATTCGCCTGGACTGTAAGGGTTGTACAAGAATTGGTTATTCTGCACAATGTTTTCAAACAGTCTTGCAGGACTCGCGAAATCGGATTGACTAAGACTCGGCAGCATCATTATATGATGTTTCACCCGATCTTGAGCGGCTTCGGACCAATATGCCGAGAGAAATTCACGCTGAAATTCCTTCACCGTTCTACAGTTTCTCGCTATGGCTCTCATCCGTACTGCGGGTTCAGCCTCAAGATGCCCGCACATGAACTCGATTTTATACTCATCCGGCCAACTGGGCGGAAGACAGAATTGGTACTGTTCCAAGAAAGCCCGTGGGTGGATTCCGTTCACAGAATTTCTAAAGACTTCGAACTTCCGTACGGAGAGAAAGTGCTTATAGTCGAAGCCTTCCACTTGCCTCCGGTATGGATCTGCGCACGGTTTTAGGCGTCGTTCCCGACACCTCCCTACATTTCTGCGTTCGCCAGCCTCCTCGTGATCATCCTCGTGTCCGGAATCGCGTCCCTCGCTTTCGCACGCGCCCTTGCGCACATGGTCCTCCCACTCGTCACCGCGAATGAGGAGATTCTCCACGTGGGCCATGCGTTCACATATGCCATTGGTAACTATCCGTTGCCGCCTATTGACTTCGCATTGGCCTTCTTGAAATTTCCGCAATGCCTGTATCTCCTCGTTATCCCTCGAGTTCAGAATTGCAGCACTCTCGCTTCCCTCTGATATTGTTCAGTCCGCAACCTTCTCCGCGAGTTTTACTAACTCCTCCTTTACTTTCTTTGTCTCCTCGCTATTTAATGTCTTAACCGTATCTATCTTTTCCTCAAGATCCACAATTGCCCTACTGTTTCCGTGAACCTTTTCTTCTGTTCACTCCCAAGTGCAGTGAACACAAATTCCCATGAAATTACTTGGCACAAGGAATCATCTCCCTATCTCTCCTAACCCAGATGATTCTAGGAAATACCATAGTGGATTTCCTCAGCAGGGAAGCTGCTTCCAAGTTCAAAGTGAACCTGGAATGCTAAATCTTCGCTAACTATCGGAGCGATAGAGCAGAGCGTGCTTACTCACCCAAGTCTTCCCAGCAACAACACCGATACGGTCTCCCTCATCCAGGTCCACACATCGTGGCCGCAAGGACTCAGAGATACCGCACATGGTTATTTGCCAACCTAACGAGCGCTAATGACGCGCGTGGAGCTTATGCCTTTCTGGTCCAGTGCAGTCGCGCTCTACTAGATTCGAGGTTGGCTACACTTCCACTATGCCTATAGCACACCCACCGCCTACATCTCACACATTCCTCATCACACTTTCGCATTCACACTTTGCAGACAATTACCATATCTAATATTAAAATGATCGTCTATGTTTAACTAAACCTATCTTACTAATTATCATCAGGCTCTTCCCTGAGTGTCGGAAGGGCACTCAGGTGTCTTTAGTTGTGGGGTCGAGCCATATAACGGTTTACATGGAGCCGTTACAACTTGTGACGTGTGTGGCTCCTATGGTCATGTAACGGGGCAATGTGGTAAGTCTAGATGGCTTGCCATTAGACGTGCTAGGAATTAACTTGCTTCTGGGTAACACAATTTTATTTTTGTGAGGTGAGGTATACCACACGGAAAATGTGAGCGACACGTGCAACCAGGACAAGTGACGCCATAGTCTCATTGACAGAGCAAGTTTAGAAACTGATTGAAGAAAATAAGTTGCAAGAGCAGCACATGCAGTGGATGGAGTAACAATTATTGCAAAATACTCAATCATGCTCGGAAAGCGATAGTGTAGAATGCAAGGGTACTGTCTTTTCCAGTGTAGCAGATTGTTCAGCGGCTAAATTGATACCTTCCTTCTCGTGTAAAACATCAGAGGACGTGAATGTTTTGTTAGTGACGTACGTAGTACGGCTAGACTGTGTGGATGGTCGGGTGTAATGTGTTTGCAAATGGTGAGGTTATGGTTAGTAAGTGAACCAAAGACTTATGTGGCATACCACAAAGGGTCAAAGGATGCTACTACGTTCACAGAGTTGGCTGAGGGAGTATTGCAAAGATTTAGGAAACAAAACAATGCCAGATTTTTTAGAGAAAAATTGGGGAGGATAATGCGAAAAACGGGTGAAACGGTAGAAGAATTTTCAGACAGAATTAGGAGAACGAATGCGCACACGTATGAGTTAGCGCAAGATGCGAGTGCAAATGAAATTCTATTGAAAGAAGCAGAGAATAGGGCTTTAGACGCATTTTTGCGAGGGGTCTCGCCGGATTTTTCACGCCGGATACGGATGGAAAATCCAAGTGACTTAACAGCAGCATTGCGCGTCGCTACACATTTGCAGGAAGTGGATAGCGCCACTAGAAGTCGCAATGATAAGAAAATTTTTTCGTCTTCCAAAGAGTGTTCCCGTTGTGGGAAGCAAGGTCATTTTAAGTGACAATGTCGGGAACCGCAGTGTTTCAATTGTCAGAAAATAGGGCATAAGGCACAGCAGGGTAAAGCCAAGAAACGGGTTAATGATACAGCAGGTAAAAAACTGTTAAACGAAAAAGGGAGTAAAACTTCCTGGCAGATTAAAACTGTGTGCCCGACCGAGACTCGAACTCGGGACCTTTGCCTTTCGCGGGCAAGTGTTCCACCAACTTTTTTTTAATAACATTAAATACAACAAAATATAACATCCTTTTTTGTTTCTTTTTTTATAATAATTTGTATTGAAGAAACTAAAAGTACATATATATTCACTATGCAAGAGTTCTTCAAGGTACCATTCCATTTAAACATATACAAATGACTGTTAGTTAAGCAAATAAATAAATAAATACATTAAAAAAGTAAAAAAGAAAAAAAATTAAATACAACAAAGTATAACATATTCTGTCTTCTTGCTTTTTTTTTAATTTTTTTTTTCGATGCATGGGAACGTGGATAAGGGTGTTGCATCATGTGACAGGTATGCATGGTACACCCCAGCTTTGAGGGGGGTCAAGGAAGACGCTGCGGAGATAACCGGCAAAAGTTTGTCGGTAAGATGGTTTTCGGGTGAGGGTGCTATGCGAGGTCACAACTTTGTACCAGAAGTCAAGGACTGTATGCGGACCATTTTGAAAGAGGTATTCTAAAGCCAGTCCTCGAAACCAGATGAGAGTATGGTGCTTAGCAAGAGGGTAGTGAAATGTCTGGGGCAACAACAGGAAATCCGGGGTTACCATCGTTGGCGGGGCACGGAGGTAAAAGCCCACGATTCGTTGGATGAGGAGCCATACGTTTTGTTTCAGGGGGCACGTAAGACGGTGCTCGTCGGTGTCTTCGAGCTGACAGTCAGGGCAGAGTGGGGAGGTGGCCAGTCCTATGCGATAAAGTCGACTGTTAGTCGGGAACTTTCCATAAACTAAAACATACCAGAGTGAAGACACAGACGACGTTAAAAAGGGTGCATGCACACACCCCCAAACCGTGCGCCAGTTAATGTCAGGATGCTGTAGCACCATGGGGTCGCAAGGGTTGGACAGCATAAACAAACGATAATAATCTTTTGTACGGGGAGGACGGGCGACTGGAAGATCGGCCCGAACGTAGCTAAGTTCTATGAAACAATTGGCGACGTGGTACAATAATGGAGAAATAGGTGCCACATTGATCGGTGGATCGAGAGAAGCTGGTCGGAGGATATCTAAGAGACTACGTGTTAAGGACGGAACCGTCCCCTGCCAGTGCCGCAACAGAGTGTGGACAAAGAGTGCAGAATATCGTGCCTGCACGTTGACGAGTCCGAGGCCACCTTTTGTAGGAGGCAATGTTAAAGTGCTGTAGCGGACTTTGAAAAGTGCACCTGCTGACACGAAATATCCAAAGGCTGATTGGATGCGGTGGCCAAGAAGTAACGGCATTGGGAGGATCTGGGCGACGTGTACCAGTTTAGGGGCTATATACATGTTGACATAGGACACACGTTGGAGTTGGTTTAAGTTACGGTGCACTTGACCGCGGACATGGTGCTGAATCGACTGCAAAAGCCGCCGGTATGCCAGGGCCACTGTGCGGTGTGTGGAGCTCGTAAATTCGATGCCCAAGTAACGAAGGGTGGTACTGACTGGGAGTGGGTTCGGCACCATAGCCGGGAGGCCGCGCCCAATGTGCATCATAGTCGATTTGCGGACATTAAGAATGCTACCAGAAAGACGTCCATACTGGTGGATCCATTGGATGGCGTCATTGAGTTCCGTGGAGGAGCAGGTGAGAAAGAGGAGATCGTCCGCATAAGCTCTACAGTGAAAGGTGTAGTCACGCAAAGTGAGGCCCTGCAGTCTAGAGGTAAGTCCAGTGATGAGGGGCTCAAGTGCAATGGCATATAGTAAAGTAGACATAGGGCATCCTTGACGTACAGAGCGGCGTATAGGAATCGGTCCTACAAGCCTCCCATTGACTTGTACCATCGAGACGGCGGGAAGTAGTAACCGGCGAATGGCATCGACAAAAAGTAATGGGAACCCCATACGTGTCGCCACCATGAGGAGGAATGGGTGTCGAACGCGATCAAAGGCACTCGTGAAATCGACGGATACCAGTGCTGCACGAAGGCGACAAATTGACGCCAGTGCAATGAGGTCACGGCATTCTCCTAGGGCTGTTTGTAAGGTGACCCCACAACCACGTGCAGTCTGCTCAGTTGAAAGGACCGTAGGTAAGACGGTGCGCATACGTGCTGCTAAGAGGCGTGCATAGATTTTATAGTCTGCATTCAGTAGTGTAAGGGGGCGATATGCACAGACATGAGGCCCTCCCTTCGGTTTAGGCACAGGTAGAAGAATGCCAGTGACGAATTCAGGTGGAATTGGGAAGGATGGAGTAAAGAGTTCCTGAATCATTTCCGTCCAGCGAGGAAGCATCAACGTGGTGAATGCCCGGTAAAACTCCACTGGGAGACCACCTGGTCCTGGTGATTTGTTCTTGGCCCCTCTGTTGATCGCATCTACTACCTCTTCCGCGGTGATTGCAGACATCATGGACGTTGACTCCGCTACGGTGAGGGTCCGGTCAGGGGAAGGACGGAGATCATCAGGAATGGGCGTCGCCATCTGTTCATCGTCATAAAATTGGCGATAATGTTCAGCAAAGGCAGACACCACCTCCGCCTGTGTTGTGTGGTGAACACCATCGGAGGTCTTGATGTGGGAGACGAAGAGTCGACGTCGACGACTATGGTCGGATGCGGCATGGATTGTGGATGGGGTTTCGTCGTGGAGGAGGTCTTGTCGCCGGGAACGCACCACGACACCATGCAGTCGTGCACGTTGAAGAGAGAGGAGACGAGCTTTGGTACGTTGTCGTTCCCTATGAGTGTCAGGTGATGGAGGGAGCGCATCGAGCTCACGGAGGACGGCGTAGTAAAAATTTGTGGTGTCTCGATGCCATGCTGCTGCTTCCTTGCCACATTGTATGAAGGCCTTTCTGATCGCAGGTTTGGCACATTTGAGCCACCAATGGAACGTGGATGTGTACTGCGGAAGGCGTCGTTCGCAAGACGCCCACGTAGTGGCAATACATTGTCGGCAGTGTGGATCATTAAGGAGGGAGGTATTAAGCTTCCAGTAACCTCTGCTGCGCCACACTGACTGAGGTGGCAGAGCCAGGGAGCAAATGACGGCGCAGTGGTCCGAAAATGCAAGGGGCCACCGTTCAGCTTGGGCGACGTCATTGCCAAGGTGGGCAGAGACATATAACCGGTCCAGTCTGCTCGCAGAATGTGCTGTATAATGGGTGAAACCGGGGTTATTGCCATGAATTTTCTCCCAAACGTCCACTAGGTGAAAATCTTCGATTAAGGTGAGAAGCGCCGGGCATGGCGAATAACCAGGCATTTGGTCCTGAGGATGGAGGACACAGTTGAAATCGCCTCCCATGATAAGGCGATCATAGCGTCCAGAAAACAGGGGCGCCACGTCATGTCCGAAGAAAGTGGACCGCTGCCGACGGTTCGAGGAGCCAGACGGAGCGTAGATATTGATGACGCGCGTGTCGAAGATGGTAACAGCCATGCCTCTTCCACAGGGAAGGATTGTCGTGTCCTGGAGTGGGATTCCTTCGCGTATGTAGAAAGCCACTCCACGCCCTGATTGATCACATGTGGACGTGTATGAGTCGTAGCCGTAGACTGGTGGCAGTGTGGCAACGCGTACTTCCTGAAGAAGGGCGACGTCGACGTCAGAGGCCCGAAGCATGTCACATAGGAGTTTCAGCTTGGGTACAGTGCCGATCATGTTGATGTTCATCGTGGCAAACCGATACGTTTGTTTCAGTGGTGGTGGACGCGCATCTACCATCACCAAGGGAAGTAAGAGGAGGGCACCGACAGGAAGTCCCGTCCCATCAGCTGCAGGGCCTCGCTTTTGATGTTAACAGGCAGCCTTGTCCGGCGGAGGCAACTCATCCGGAGGAGGGGGCGTATCTTCCTCAATCTCGTCGGCCCATGCTCCTGTGCCATGGGTCCGTCCAATGTCCATGGGAATTGCGTCGTGGTGAGAGAGATCTGGAGTTGTCGGCGGGGAGACAGGCGTCTCAACCGGCGCACCGATCGTTACATTGTGCGTGGCGACCTCCATAGTGGTCCCGTCCTGCGAAATGTCTTGATCATCGTGAAAGTTGTCCGCCGACCTCTGCATGGAAATGTCGGTTGGTTGGGTGTCGTCTTCGTCGTCGCGGGTGGCGACGCTTTGAGAGCCCGTGGGTGAACGGCGACGGCGTTTGCGCCTACGTGGCTAGCGTTGTTTGCGCACGTGTTCCTCAGTGTCGGACCTGGTTCGAATGCGTCGGTGGGTACAATGAAATTGTCAAACAGGTGTTGTGAAGAAGTAGTGTTCTCCTCAGCGTCCGGTGCGGGAGCCTGTTCGGCGGCAAGGTTGTCAGGTGGGACGTCCGCACCGTCCATAGGTGACTGGGACGGTGGGACGTGCCGATCGGAAGAACCGGGCGACGGACTGGACGAAACTGTAGACGTGGCAAGAGCCGCTGCGTAAGTGACCGGTAGGGCGGTCATCGTGGGTGTGACGGACGCTTCCGACAACGGGAGCTGCGCGACACGTCATTGAATGCATTCAGACCGTAGGTGACCTTCTTTCCCGCAACCGGAACAGGTTCGAGGTTGGCCGTCGTACATTATAATTGCACGGCAGCCTCCGATACGTAGATAAGAAGGCACGTGTTTCTGCAACTCGATGCGGACCTGTCTAACACCGTTTAAAACGGGATAGGTCTGAAATTGTACCCATCGTTCGGCAACATGTTCCAGAACGTTGCCATAGGGACGGAGCGCCTCGATGACGACGTCTGCAGGTAGTTCGAACGGCAGTTCGAAGATCCTTATCGTCCGTGTGCCGAGACCTGCGTGATCGAAGGTAACGGGTCCGACGTTGCCGTCGGAATGGCAGAAGCGCAGTCCACGTTTTGCCTCTTGAAGCACCTTGTCGCACGCCGCATCGTTGATCATTTTGACGTAGACGGTACTGCTAACTATTGACAAGTGGATACCAATTAGATCCGTTGGTGGTATCTTAACTTCATCGCGAATAAATCGTTCTACCTCCAGGGCCTTGGGTCGGGCGAAGTCGGAACAAAAGTTGAAACGTAATGTCTTCTTCCGATAGTTGTGCGCCATGGTGGTCTAGAAGGGAAAACGGCACTTACAGCGGCCGAAGTAAACACAAACACACCGCGCGCGCCTCGCCCGCAGCGCTCTGGCGCGTGACCGCCTCGCAGCACTGCCGGCGGCAGACTGAACCAACTGAGCTACCGGAGCACGACTCACGCCCGGTACTCACAGCTTTACTTCTGCCAGTATCCGTCTCCACAGTATCCTTTCTTTCAGGAGTGCTAGTTCTGCATGTTTCGCAGAAGAGCTTCTGTAAAGTTTGGAAGGTAGGAGACGGATACTGGCACAAGTAAAGCTGTGAGTACCGGGCGTGAGTCGTGCTTCGGTAGCTCAGTTGGTAGAGCACTTGCCCACGAAAGGCAAAGGTCCCGAGTTCGAGTCTCGGTCGGGCACACAGTTTTAATCTGCCAGGAAGTTTCATATCAGCGCACACTCCGCTGCAGAGTGAAAATCTCATTCTGAAAAAGGGAGTGTTCCTGCCGTCGGGAGGCATTCCCAGTAAAAAGAGGTACTCAGAGAGTGCACGAAGAGGCGGATTGTAGTTTGATGGTTCGGATAAAATATAAGTGGCGAAGAGTTTTAGTGGATACTGGAGCGCATGTATCATTTGTCAGTGTGGACCTCGTGGGCAAGAAAGGATTGGAAGCTCCGAGATACAGATTGCGCGGAGTAGGTGATAAAAAATAGATGCACTAGAGACAGAACAGCTGAAGTTTAAGATAGGGAACATGTGGTTCCGGGAGCAAATGGAGGTGTTGTCAACTGTCGGACAGAGATTTTCAGCAATACTTGGGTTGGACTTTCTGATTAAACATCACGCCAAAATTCACCTTTTGCAACATACGCTGGAACTCGATGGGAACTTGTTCTCAATGGGAACAGCCGTTGCAAATGTTTCAGAGTCGAAAGGTGCACCGATAGCTACGTTGATACCAACTAAACTGCATACAAGTTCATTAAAGGTGATTTCGTGTGACAAACTGCGATCAGGTACAGGGAAGTTGATCTGGGTACCGATGGATGTCGATGTGCCACAGCAGGGGTTATTCTTGGTAGAACCACTACCGAGTAATGAGGTTTTAGACGAAAAGCATTGCTTTATTCGTAGGAGTGTATCACGGGTAACGGACATAAACAGGCAGTTTATGGTTCTGGTGAGTTTAGGTAACTTCGGGCGGGATGTCGATCTGCCGAAGGGATTACTAATAGCCACAGTAGAGTTAATGGATGAAGAGGACATCGATAGTTCGAGGCTAGACTATGATGTAAAGCAAACCGTCAGCACGTCCGCACTTCGTGACAAGATAGATCATTTGGGAGGAAATAATCTTTCGGGTATGGAAGCATTATTACTAAAGTATAAAGCATTGTATGAAGCACAGGGTACGTTACCTGCTACACCGATAACACAGCATCGTATTCCGACGGGGAATCACGCTCCAGTGTGTCGTAAGCCATACAGACTTCCGAAACAATTACAACCAGTAGTAGAGAATTTAATAGAGCAACAACTGGATGATGGGATAATCCAGCACAGTAATAGCCCTTGGTCTAGTAGCGTGGTCCTAGTTCCGAAGAAGACACCGGACGGGTCGAAAAAAATTCGCTTTGTTGCGATTACAGACATTTGAATGAACGGTCAGTGGCGGACGTATATCCGATTCCCAATATCACAGAGACATTAGACAACCTAGGGCAGCGTAAATTTTTCTCCGCGATGGATTTGCGAAGCGGTTATCACCAGATTGAAGTATGTCCGGAGGACAGGCCAAAAACAGCATTTACGACGCATTGTGGTCACTTCGAGTATACAAGAATGCCGTTTGGACTAAAATACGCTCCAGCAACATTTCAGAGGTTGTTGGATGGAGTCCTTCGCGGGTTGAAACCGAATAAATGCATGATGTATCTGGATGACAATATAGTTTTTTCAAGAGATATAGAGCAGCAAATGGAACGGTTAGAGGAAGTGTTTAAAAGATTAGAGGCAGCTCGGCTAACATTAAGTTTGGACAAATGCCATTTGGCGCAAGCACAAGTAAATTATCTCGGGCATGTTACCAGTCAGGATGGGGTACAGACAGATCCTTGTCTCACTTCTGCAGTACGAGGTTTTCCGGTTCTGCAAACGGTTAAACAACTGCAGTCGTATATTGGTCTGGCGAGCTATTATCGAAAATTCGTACAGGGGTTCGCAGAAATAGCGAGGACACTTACTAAGTTGCTAAGAAAAGATGTTACCTTCCTGTGGACGTCAGAGTGCGAGAAAGCATTTCAAGAGTTGAAACGGTTACTGATATCAGATCCAGTTTTGAAGTTTCCAGACTTTTCGAAGGAGTTTATACTACAATGTGACGCGTCTAATCACGCTCCTGGGGTTGTACTTGGGCAAGAAATTGATGGCAAAGAACATCCGATTGCGTTCGCGTCTCGTCAACTTAACAAGGCGGAACAAAATTACTCCACAACGGAGAAGGAATGGTTAGAGGTAATACAAGGGATTTCGTACTTTCGATGTTATCTGTATGGTAAAAGGTTTAAGGTTGTGACGGATCATTCAGCTCTGAAATGGTTCTTAGGTCTGAAAGACCCAGCGAGTAGGCTAGTGAGATGGGCACTGAAACTCAGTGAGTTCGCTTATGAGGCAATACACAATCTAGGTGTGAAACATGCCAATGATGACGCATTGAGCAGGAAAGTGGCAGTATTACAAGTAGCAGGGGTGAATGAAGATGAGTGGACAAGGGCGTAAGCCGCGGATAGTGATTGCCAATTGTTCAGAAAGCAACCGCAGTTCCTAGTACAGGACGGGTTACTTTGCAGGTCGACGAAATGCGGCCCGCGCGTCGTCGTACCAGCAGCGTTAAGATCTGAAGTTTTGCAACAGGCGCATGACCATTTTCTTTCAGGACATGGCGGGAGAAGAGCTACGGATAGGCGGATAGCGGAGAAGTTTTGGTGGAGGGCATGACGTCACGACGTGGACAAGTACGTCAGGAATTGTGTGCCATGCGCACAGCGTGTGGACTTGAGCCATCAAAAGATTCATCTTCAAACATTATCAGAGGCAGACAGACCTTTCCAAGAAATCGTAATCGATGTATTCGGCCCACTTAATAGGAGTGCAGCAGGGAATAAGTATGTATTAACAGTGACTGACCACTTTTCTAAGTATTTAGTCATGGTCGCATTACCAGATCAGGAAGCAAGTATGGTGGCACAAGCCTTAGTTAATAATTGGTTACTCAGGTATGGGATACCTCAGTCCTTAATCTCGGAACAAGGTACTAATTTCACGTCTGATCTGATGAAGCAACTGTGTAAGGTAAAGAAATTACGGACCAGTCCATTCCATCCGCTTTCGCATGATCGCTAAGATGTTGAGTCACTATGTAAATAGTCAACACACCGACTGGGATATGTACTTGCAATTCGTAACCACTGCATATAATAGTATGATACGTACGTCGACAGGATTGTCGCCGTACAAAGTGGTGTATGCGCGGAAGATGCCATCACCTTTTGACATGCTTCGTCCAAGGCTGGGACCGGAGGACGAGCATGTAAGGCAATTTGCGAAAACCATTAAGGAAGTATGGCACAGAGTTATACGAGCTAACACGAAAGCGTTGGAACGACAAGAACGGATGGGGGGCACAACAAGAAAGTTGCCACAGTACAGAGTAGGCCAATGGGTGCTACTAGCTAATCCGTATGTTCCAAAAGAGAGAACCAATAAGTTCACAAACAAGTTCCAGGGGCCGTACCAGGTAGTGGAAATGACATCATCTGTCAGTGTAGAATTACAATTGTGTGTAGGTTTATAGTATACGCCATCTTCCAAGGTACCGTTTTCTTTTTCGTGTACCAAAACATCCAAAAAAAGATAATTTGTCATATTTTTCAACTTCCATCGATCCATTCCATGTGGCCAAACAATGTGTTGCGGCCACATGTAGTAAGCGTTGCTTCACGCAGTGGAGAATGGCGAAACAGAGGCACGCCGGCGACCGAGACATAACGAAGTAAAGCACGCACAGATAGCCTTGCTGACAGCAGCAGTCTACCAACCGGTTGACGCAGGGACGCACACAGACCGAGCGCCGAGCGAAGCCTGGAGAGTGCTGAGTAAGGGAAAGTGAGGCTAGCATGCTAAGTTACGCTGCAATATACTGCGGGAGTAATAACAAGAAGCTACCACCGAGGGTAAAAAACGTAATTCTCCCGGATATAAATAGTGGAGCGCAGGCAGCAACAGACAGAAGCCATTAGGAAGCAGTTCGGATCTGAGGACGGACGTGGTCCATGTCCGAATGTTCAATCCTCGTAGGTGACGATACCTGAAGTCTGTTCCAGCTCGCAGGAGTCATCCGTTCGCCGCCAGATGTCAACTTCAGCTCCGGAGGTCGGCCCGAGTTCGGTCGGCACCATTGCTGACTAACTACAGCGAGAATTTCCAGCAGGACCGGCCGCAGAGCGGTCTTGGTCACAGGCGCCGCCAGGGACTGACACCCGGACTTCATGGCAACCTGGCCCCACGGCGCGTGGTCCGTCCATGACGGTACCTCGCGGACATCTCGCAGACGGCTTCCCAGCCGCCGGTGCACCAGCGGTCGGCAGCTGACCTCACGGTGACTCAGCTCCGTGGGCGTGCCCGTACACGGGGCGCCGAGCGGCGACGAGTTCATCTCAACCACACGGCATCCTGGCTTCAGCGGAGCACTAGTCGCCTGAGCCTACCGAGTGCGATCAGAGGCGCGCATTGCGCGCTTTGTTGAAGAATCTACACAGAAGCAGCCAGGCGGAGGGATCCGAAGGGCTGGGCAGCGACGACAGGGGAGAAATTGTAAAGAAAGTTCAATAAATTATTGTAAAATTCCACGCGGTATCAGTCTTTGACGCAGCCATTGTGTCTGCTGCTAACAATTACTTCAGAAGACGTAACAAATGAAAATATCATCCACGTATCTCCAAAAACTTGTAGGTTGGAGAGAAGAAGTCCTGAATACGCTATCTTCAAAATCTTCCATAAAATGATTGGCGACATTGGGTGAAAGAGATCTCCCCATAGCCACACTTTTAGTTTGTTCAAAAAATACGTCATTAAATAAGGAATATTTCGATGTCAACACATGGAGACACAGCTCCGTAGTTTTATCACCCAAAAGTTGACCAATTGACAACAAGGACTCTTCCAAAGGTACCTGGGGGAAAAGAGAAACCACATCAAAACTGGAATGCGATTTTGACTCTGCAGCGGAGTGTGCGCTGATATGAAACTTCCTGGCAGATTAAAACTGTGTGCCCGACCGAGACTCGAACTCGGGACCTTTTGCCTTTCGCGGGCAAGTGCTCTACCATCTGAGCTACCGAAGCACGACTCACGCCCGGTACTGACAGCTTTACTTCTGCTAGTATCCGTCTCCTACCTTCTAAAGCTGTGAGTACCGGGCGTGAGTCGTGCTTCGGTAGCTCAGATAGTAGAGCACTTGCCCGCGAAAGGCAAAAGGTCCCGAGTTCGAGTCTCGGTCGGGCACACAGTTTTAATCTGCCAGGAAGTTTCACATAAAAACTAACTAAAGGATCAGATGTTCCAATGCATAAAGACTTCAACCGTTGAATAAAATCAGTCGAGTTGGATAAATTATGTTCACATTTCCCATCGGAAGCAAGATATTTAGCTAAATTATAAGCAGGAGCGCCCACATTACTAACGATAGGACGAAGAGGAGTTCCAGGTTTATGCACCTTCGGTAAACCATACAACATTGGTGGTACTGCCGTCCCTGGATGTTTTTTGATGGTGTCCTTCGGCAGGGAGCTCTTCTTAATAAGTGAAATAGTCTGTAGGATCACTCTGAAGTTTACGCTAAGCAGAAACATCCAATAAACAGGCCATTTTAGCCAAATAAACTTCAAGAGACAAAAGAACAGTGGCATTACCTTTATCAGCTGGAAGACGTAAAAGACCCTTATCTTCCCTCAATGACCGATTGGCCTTCCTTTCACTAGAAGAAATATTACTCTGTGGTGGCGGTGCACGACGAAGATGATAAGAAACTTCCTGTCTAATTTCCTCCGTCAAATCTTCAGGAAAGCGAGCAATGCCCTGCTCAACAGTACTAATGAAATCAATGGTAGGCACGTTCCATGGTGCATCGGGCAGCATACCCGTGAAGAGCATAAACATATAAGACGCTGAGTAGATCTACGGAAACACGACTCATCATGTTATTCACTGCCAGGTCTCCGTAGACATTATGGAAGCGCCTATGAATATCTACGATGCTATGTTTTTGCGCCGAAAGAAACTGAATGAAAGCTCTCTGCTTGGAATGCATCTCCGTTACATAGGCCACTTTGAAGGCTATGTATAGCGCCGACACATGTCAGTACTTCATGAATCTATAGGGGCAGAAACGGGGATATTCCGGGATGTCCTACAACAAATTCCGTCTTTTTTTCAACCGAAACTGGTTGAGAAAAAAATGTGTTATATTACTTATTGAACGCTTCTTGTATCTAGGAGTAATGATGCAAAGCGACGTGAAACGGCATGAGTATGTAAGGATTGTAGTAGGGAAGATGAATGGTCGACTTCGGTGTATTGTCAGTATTTTGGGAATGTGTGGTTCATCTGTAAATGATACCACATATAGGACACTAATACGACTTATTTTTGAGTATTTCTAGAGTGTTAGGTCCGTGCTAGGCTGGATGAAAGGAAGATATAGAAGAAATTCAGTGGCGGGCTGCTTACTTCGCAGCTTTCTGTATACTTTCTACAGTTCAGGTGCTGGACTTCTCTTAAATATGCATATGCAGAGTTTCATTTATTCATTATCTGGCATAGGTCTATAATCTGCCGTCGAACAGGAGCTCCTTTCACTTTAACAGAACGTTTAGGACACATTTGTCATAGCATGCAATAAGTCTACAATTTCATACCCGGGCTTTACCGTCTAATGTCGCCTCATTGCTTATACGAGGGTCGGTCAAAAAGTAATGCCTCCCATTTTTTTTCTACTTAAAAAAATTAAGTTAAGTGAAAAATTTGAATTTGGCGCCATTCCTCAAACCTTCTTCTGCAATCCACTGCAGTAGTAACTTTCTGTGTCAACAGGTGGCAGCACAGCAGAAGTTTGTAAGATGGCCGACATCGATGTTCGTTTGAGACAGCGTTGTGTGATTGAATTCTTGAATGCAGAAGGTGAAACGCCCATACGCATTCATGAAAGACTGAAGAAGGTGTATGATGTTGTGACAGTGGATGTCAGCACTGTTAGACGATGGGTTCGTCGTTGAAAGGAAGCTGAAGGGCAAACACCGTTGACTGACGAAAAGCGGAGCGGCAGGCCGGTGAGTGCAGTGACTCCACACAACATTCAGCAAGTTGATGACATCATTCGTGGTGACCGTCGGTTGACTGCAGATGAAGTGAGTCGCATTATTTCTCTTAGTAAAGGCAGTGTGATCACGATTATTAAACAATTGGGGTACTCAAAAGTTTGTGCACGGTGGGTTCCAAGAATGTTAACCGATCAGAATAAAGAGGCAAGGAAAACAATAGCCTCCCAACACTTGCAGCGCTTCCGTTTGGAGGGAGATGAGTTTCTGAAAAAAAATGTGACCGGGGACGAAACATGGGTGCATTTTTTTGAACCCGAATCAAAGAGGCAGTCAATGGAGTGGCGTCACACAAGCTCGCCGAGGAAGAAAAAATTCAAAACTGTGCGATCGGCAGGGAAAGTTATGGCAACAGTTTTCTGGGATACAGAGGGTGTGATTCTGGTTGATTTTTTGGAGCAGGGATGCACAATAAATTCTGTTCAATACGTCACAACCCTCAAAAAACTTAAAGCACGTCTTCAGCGAGTTCGCCCAACAAAATCAATGGCAGATGTTCTTCTTTTGCATGACAATGCAAGACCACACACCAGTCGTCACACCTCTGACGAGATTGTCAAAATTGGATGGGAAGTTTTGCCTCATCCCCCATACAGCCCTGACCTGGCACCATCAGACTTCCATCTGTTCGGGCCACTAAAAGAAGCTCATCGTGGGATTCATTTTGAAGATGAGGAGGCCGTCAAAACATCCGTGCGTCAATGGCTTAGGAAGCAGAGCTGTGATTTTTACCGTGCTGGGATACATGCCCTTGTTCAAAGATGGACCAAAACTGTAGAGATGGGCGGAGATTACATTGAAAAATGACAAAATGATCCTCAATGTTGTGGTTTTCAACCTATGTAATTGCATTTAAATTTCCTGACAATTAAACGTAGAAAAAAAATAGGAGGCATTACTTTTTGACTGACCCTCGTATCATGCCATGGAATATCTGAACAGTCATTGTGTAGGGTATCACAGTTAACTTGTTTTAAGTTTCTGTAGTTTAGATGACAATTTTCTCTCGTGGTCTGAACTGAGTTCAATAAAAATATCACATCATGGACATAAAGTCCTGGGACAGGAGTCTGTTTGGTGTGAACTACCTGAACCGTCCTGTTCGTTGTTATTAATCTCCTTCGTTGTTATTATGCATAACTAAAGGACCAACCAGAAACTCAGGGAAATTAACAGTCCCATCATGACTAACCACCAACGCAGATAAACTGTTGCTTAACCTAGCACCCTTCCTACTCTCTCTTTGAATCTAGGTATTCATAAGCACCTTAAACTAAAGCGATTCACGGTTGTACTTTACATGTGCATTTGCCCGTACGTGAGTACACGAACACACAAATCGAGAAAGAAAATCCGCCCAAAGTACACCAAAGAGACAAAGCCCCCGAAAAACACCAAAGATACACTTAATATTAATACTGGAGAGTGGAAGTATGAAATAGCTGTGTGATCATCAAGAGCGAACACACACTGTACATGACTAGCAGGAGAAGTTTATGAATGTGTACCAGTCGTACACAAGTTAACAACACAGAATAATTCAACAGCGTTAAAAATCAGCAGTGCAGCCTACCTGTAGCTTCAGGAGGATAAACGTAATGATGTTCATACGATGTCCGAAATAGTAAACCAACTGCACCTATGAAACATATGCAGTCATTAGGTTCCAATCTTAGCACGAAATGCATAAGTAATCTTTTCTAAATTTTCTCTAAATTTCCATTGGTGCGAATTTTTGTGCTGGACTCAACTATGAAAATTTCAGAATCTCTAAAGCACATCAAATATGGATTACTTGTTTCGAAGCAGAGAAATTTCAGCAATGCTGACAACTGCTTTCTACAATTTATTTGAAATCGCCGCTCAATTCAACAAACTAGCAAGTCACACTTCGAAACTGGTCGAATTTCAAGAAAATTATCTAACGTTCATCCAATCTCCAGATCGATTTCCGAACCAGATTCTAGACATTACGGGTTAGTTTTACACCATTACCCTAGGATAAAGCCACAAGAGGAAGGTCTACAACTTTTATTTCACTATACATAAAAAAGTCACCTCTACCACAGCAACTGAAAAGCATAAATACATTAATAACTCCTACTAGAGATAGCGCGAATTAGCCACAATAACAGAAATGCTGGCAATATGATGAAACTACATAATCCATAAAATAATCAGTACATTATCAATTTAATTACAGATAAAATCAGACCGCATCACATCGGGTTACTATGGATTCAGAATCCTAGCCTGTAGTCGCCATTTTGGAAGTTCACCTTTTTAAAAAATTGATATTAATCAACCATCTCAATCGTTTTGGACCCTGCCAATCGAGGAGTGTAACCATATAGTTCTTTTTAATCGTAATCTTTCACAAGTTATCAAGAATGATCTAGCACACTGGCGGGAGCACAAAGCAACCATACACGTGAATAATCACATGTATGTGCTTGTTCCACACGCAATCGAGGGCGTCAAATAGAATGACTGATTCGATTCTTTCGATATTAAGGGGAGGCCCCAAAAAAGCATGTTCTTTGAGAATTTTTTCTCGGGATGTATTTTAGATATCAATGTCATATTTGGTCAAAATGTTTATTGATATTTTCTCTATAAACTGAAATTATTTCGACTGGAAATACCGAAGAGCAAAGTCGGAAGTGCCGTCGGAACGAAACAAAATTTCGATGTAGACCTACATGCGCGGTATGTCACAGGTCAGCCTGCTCGTCAGAAATAAAAATTGAGTTGACGTGTGCAAAGTATATAAGATTCTTTAGGATTTGTACCTAACTTAAGTTACTTGGACCATAGGAAACATAACGGCAGCCATTTGAAAAAAATACGGCTTTTTCATCGATTTTTCGAATTCGTCGGCCAAGTAAAAATATTTATAGTTGATGAATCGGAATAAAAGTCGTACAAATCCTAGACTATTTAATTAGCTTCGTCGGAAACAAAGAATCATGCCAATCGGTTCAGTAGATTTGAAGTTACCATACCGCACGATAAAAAACTCATTTCGGGAAAAACGCGCTTGAAGTTTTGACTAAATATAAATGCAATATTATTCAACTTACATTCAATCTGCTATTCCGGGTCCATAAACTAGTTCTACCTCTACTTCATAGAGGGCGTTCTCCTCGATCTGGGACATCGTGCACTGCTCCAGAGCTGCTCTTACGACCGGTGAGAAGCGGTTTTCGGCCGGTTGAATCCGGTGGTCCTCCGAATGCTTGTCGAACTGCGCCGAATAGAGTCCCAGGGTGACGTCCATCGTTGTCATGGTCTTCAGAATTGCTGAATACCTTTCGTGGAAGCTTCTCAATGCCAGGGATGTCGCAATCTCCAAAGCCTTCGCACCAGAATGCAAATGCTTGGGAGCTAACTTCCAAACACACGCGTTCAAACTTTCATTTGAATTTTGTATGTTTCCTCCCAAGCACCGGCACAGTAACTCGTCCTCCGAAAGAAAAGAACTGGTGCGTGATAAATGCCGATTTCAGGCAGGCGCATTTTTTTGTTCAACTGCGAAAAACAAACATTGCCGTTCTGTATTCGGAAAACCCGTTACAGGGGTGGATTCTAAACACTTTTATGGATCGAAAAATGCAATTTTTAAAAATCGATTTTTTGAACCAAAAGTTAGTAAACCTCCCCTAAGGGCATCAGAAACAGTCTTTGCTTCCGGTATGGAATTGGGTAGAAAGTGAGACACTGGAAATTAAAATACTGTTTACTGTAAATGAATCGAACATCTCTTATCAATGCAGGATATACTGAAACAAGAATGTATGTTCAGTCCTTGATACACATTAGTTAAATTCTTAAGCAATGGAGCAAGATGTCGTACAAGTTGATAAAGAAAGGTGTGCCCTCCAGATACATCAGGAAAACTAAGGTATAAGAATCAAAGGAGGCTCTCAATTATACGACGTCAGTCAAAGAAATTACTCACTGTGATAATACATGGATAAGGAAAATGAAAAGGCCACAACAAGCACACACTAGTTTCACAAGTTGAACATTAGAAGAGTTAGACTATCTGTAGCTTAGAAAATAAATTACTGTAGGTCGTAGCACAAAAACTTGACTATCGTAAGACACAGACCACGTGGATTTCAGACAAAGAAACATCCTGGAACTGATTAATTAACACCGCAATTTTATACAATTATAGCAATAAAATCTGTTATACATCATCTAAGGAGGAGGAGACACTATGAAAGTACTGATTTAATGGATGAGGTGCACATCTGACTGAATATACGGCACATCATACAATCACAGATATGAAAGTATTTGTAAGTGAAATGTAAACGAAGTGTTAACCTGGTATTCAATGCAGTTTTGCACTATTCCGAGTAAAATACAGTGAATTTTGATGGTAGTCTTGTCTGCTACGTCAAGGAACGGCATATACAATAAACTACCTTCTATCACCTGACGTTTTTAGAAGTTTTTCAGTAATGCTTCAACTCACTAAGAACTATTTTAGGGGGGAAGAAAGTAATGCATCATGTTGTACACTAGAAGAATGAAGCTGATGTTATGAAATGGCTAATGTAACAGTGGTGCATTATGGACCTAAATTCTGGGGAGGCGAGGAGCATATTGGAAAATCTCCATTCTTTCCCTTTTAGTGTATGCACACCTAGCGTTCCCAACGACCACTACCACCACCACCACCACTACTACTACTGCTATTAAGACAACGAGTACAACCACCATCACCACCAGCGCCACCACTAAACTACTACTACTAGGTTGTAGTACTACTACCGATACTACTACTACTACTACTACTAATAATAATAATAATAATAACGATAATGATGTGGGCCTTTCAGCATTGTTAATTATAAAACAAGTTAAATAGACGATCCTTCTTCTACCCGAATCTTTCGATGACATCGTCATACCATGTGTCTTGGCTTTCAGGTATTCGCAGAACTGATTTTTCAGTTGATGTACGAGTAAGAGCTGATAAACAGCCGTGGGCTATACTGTTCCTCAGATACATTGTGACACGTTCTAGACAAGAAAAAATCCTTTCAACTGAAGCACTTGTTGTAGGAATTGTGGCAATTAGGCAAAATAGTTTCAAACCTTCTGGAAGAATTTGGTCCGTTTTAGGCCGAATCACTCTTTTGATAACGCCTCCAAAACTGAGGAGTGAAATGTTTCTTTATGCTGGGAAGAAAATACGGTGTCCAGTGCTACGCGCATCTGCGAGAGTCTGAAGGACGCATAATACTTTGGTAATAACGAATCCAAACCGTCTACAGGGAAGTGGTAACCATAATTGCAAACTGAGCAATGTCACCTAATTTAAGAAAGCGCAGTTTATAAGGATGTGAAAATCTTGTTTCCAGTTAGCCAATATCTCGAAGTACACCTGTTTGTATTCTGGCATCAGTGGATTGCCAAAGCATTCATCCATCATTTCAGCTTTATTAATGGAAGCTTTAGTTTGCTAATTAGTTGAGCGTAGTCGATCAATTTGTCTTCTTTTCTTACGTTTTTCCTGTAAACTGCGCATTCTGAGACAGCATGGTTGCAAAACTCTGCATCACTGTTTTTTTCTGAAGAATGTTGAAAAGCAGTTCAGTCTTTAAAAATATGCTTTGAGAAACAGAGAAAAGGAAAAACAAAGTCAAAGTCCAGGAAGCAATTTTTGAAACCACAAGCTCCTCTCGTCGTCTTTGCGCTATAGTCTGCACTGTCAATTGTTTCATTAAAAACCCCAGTTAGGCCTGGACGGTTTTCATGAATGGCAGATGTTATTCTGGCGCTACAGTTCTATATAGTTTCAACGAATACGTTTACCAATAATACTGTCGAGAACTGTTGTGCGTTTGGAAGACCCGCGGAAGAAAGCAGGAATACCCTGCAACGTGGAGAACAAAATTCTTAGAGATTTTATTCCGGAACAGCTTTGAAAAACTAAATCTAAGTGATGTGCAAAACAGTGAGTACAAACAGTTTAGGGACCAATCTCACGGACCTTAGAATGCAGGCCCTTTAATTCTCCTGCCATAACGGAAGCATCATCATAGGTTTGGGCCACAAGCGTGCTCTTCGTATCATAATTCTGGAACATGCTAATGAGTACAGCGAATAAAGCAGCAGCAGTTGTAGTTCCACTTATATCAGGCAAATCAAGAAAACGTTCTTGAATGTCGCCGCTGGAGCAAGGACGTATCCAAAGATGGGTGGTCCGGGGGGTGGGTGGGGGGGGGCACACACCCCTATCACCTAAATGACATTACGCACGACCTACCAGCCGTGAAATGAGATTGGAAGTTATAAGGGGCGATAAAAAAGTTTAGGTCTGATGGTATTGCAGAAGCGTATGTGCATCGTAGCACATTTCCGATGCTGTTGTATAAGCACCGACATGTCGGCAAGGGATTAGTCCGCTATTCGTGTTTTTTCGGCGTGCGTGAGGTAAATGTGTAAACATAAACTGTGGCGACGTTGCTACCAAATGCGTCCAAGCAAGACCAACGTGCTGTTATTCCTTTCTTGGTTGCTGAAGGATAGATACTCGTAGACATCAATCGGAGAATGAAGAATATATTTGGGGCAGCATGTCTGTCAAAAAGCACTGTTGTGAAATGCTACGACAAGGGGTGCTGCTGCTTCATGATAACTTACGTCACCATATCGCTAATGTCGTAACGAGGAAGTTACGTCAACTCAAGTGAAAGACACTCAAGCACCCGCCCTACAGTCCTGGTCTCTCTCCCCACGCGCTCATCACGCGCTTAGTCCCGTAAAAAGGGTTTTGAAGGGTCGACGATCCCTGTCGTTTGAGGATGTGCAGCAGGCAGTTACGGGCTTTTTCACACAGCAGGACACGGACACGGGTATCTTCAACCAGGTGCGTCGGTGGGATGATTGTCTCAATGTCCACGACAATTTTGCACGAGTAGCATACCTATTTTGGACTGTAAGACCTTCGAACGCAGACGTTTTGATCACCCCTTATATTTTGATTTTCAGTCATACGACGAAAATGTGATATGCACTACCGGCAGGCAACACGGCAATCGATTGATTTAATAGATTTAAACTATCGACACTTCGATAGCACTATCGGCTTTTGCCTGTCCCTATTTTAGCCAAGACCAACAGCTATACATCGTTGGCCTTACTTGAGTTCAGTTTTTGTTTTTTTGATCTGTTCAGTCCTTACTTACTTTAATGCAAGTGCTGCCGTTTATTATTTTTGTGCTGTGTGCTGTTCTGATAGTATCTAATTACGGATATGTTTGTAACAAGAAAGAAGAAAAACTGATTTTAATTCGTCCACTAGCGTAATAATAAGTTAAATATATGTGACACTACTGTAAGAGCCTAAATACCCATGTGTAGCAAATTAATGTTAACAATGGAGTCGTTATTTAGAGACTGGTAGAACTTCAGTCTTGAAATATTTGAATGTTTCATACTGCAACGGAGCTGCAAACGTCATTGCAAATAACATTAAACTAAAATCAGGTTATAAAAACACACTTGCATTTGCCTGTGCCATCAACAAAAATATAGCCCAAACTGCGATGGTTGCATTTCTTTAAAAAAATTGCTCAAAATTCATTCATTATCAGCCCAAATCTGGTCATGCAGGCGGTACTCAATTACGAAAACCGGTTCCGATACGGTACTCTGGGGAGGGGCTTGTGGAGAACAGAAGTAGTATTTGATGACAGCACATTCTATAGTTCGTTCGTTTCAGCGGGCTGCTTGAATTCGTACGAGTCGACTGCACCCTCCACCCCCCCCCCCCCTCGCCCCCCCTCCCCCCACACACATACACACACACACACACACACACACACACACACACACCCTTTATTCGAAAATCTATTTGCGCTCTTATAATACTATAAGAATTGAAGCCAAGAATGCTTTACACAATTAAATTTAAAAATGCATACATTGATGCACTATCAAATGACGAAACATGCACAATCACAATCAAAGGGAAAACGTGCGGCGCAAGAATTCCACCTTTTGTTATGATGCGTTTTCTTTGAAAACAATGTACAGCAACCAGTTTTTTCACATTCTCCGCTTATCGGGGTAGCCTGGATTCGGGAGGCGAGGTGGTTCGAATCAAATAGCCAACATCTATGAATATGGTTTTCTGTGTGGTTTCCCATATTAAGTTCAGGCAGTTGCCGTGGTTGTCCCACTACCGTAGGCCACATCAATATCTTCCCAATTTCTTTATTTCCTGTCACATCACAAATACATTAAGATCCAGCCTGTCTGCTTAAATGAAAAGAGCGGCATCGGAGGCGACACGAACATCACATCTCAGACTTCTGACACTATAAGCCACATTCACGTTGGAAGACATCTAGCGATCGTCATTTTGTGTTATGTTTCTGTGCATAAAGATGGCTTACTTGTGGAACGGCCCTGTATCATAACTTCAAGTTCTACTACAAGAACGATGTTCTGCTGTGAAATATCATATTCGTAATATCCTTGGAACAGTGAGTCCAACAGTCACGACTCCAACGTATTTGTACCTAAATGTCATATAACAGACAACGTATGTTGGACATCGCAGAGGAGTTTATAAGCATCAAAGGTTTTACAACCGTATTATCATGGATGAATACGAACTCTTAATGAGATCGCATACATTAGAAGACGGGTTGAAATTAATGCATGAATCAGTGTCAAGATGCCAAACTTGTAGCTTATCGTATCTGTCTATTCCGTTTTGTTTTATAGATGATTGTTGATACCGTAATTTTAAAAAAAAGTTCTTGATAACTTAAGGATTTGAAGAATTTTAATGAAATGGAAGATACTTTAATAAAAATTGAGACTGAAATGATGAACTTAGGATGCTTTGATGTGGCGAAGAAATTTTACAAATTGAGATAAACTGAAAAATAACTTATTGTTTCCAGTAGTGGATACATGGTTTTGAAGCACAGAGCGAGTAAATACGTTTATGTCCATTTACACACTAATACATAAATGTATGTATCCGCACATAAACATGTTTACTCACACTATCCTTCAAAATCATGCATCCAGTCTCAGTCACATAATGCATAAGTGTATACATGCACATAACATTTTGACTCATACTGTGCTTCAGAACCATGTATCCACTACGGAAAACAGTAAATTATCTTGCAATTTGTTTTATTTCTGCAAACTTTTTTTTGACTCATCAGTCTTCTGACTGATCTAATGCGCGCACCACGTACTCCTCTCCTGTGCCAACTTCTTCATCTCAGAGCAGCACATGCAGCCTACATCCTCAATTATTTTTTTGGATGTATTCCAGTCTCTGCCTCCCTCTAAAGCTATTACCCTTTACAGCACCTTTAAAAACATGGAAGTTATTTCCTGATGTCTTAACAGATGTCCTATTATCCTCTCCCTTTTTCTTGTCTGTGTTTTCCATACATTCCTTTCATTCCTCATTCCTTGAACTTTTCTTTACCTTCACTGAGAATACCAATGTCATCAAAGAATCTTACTGACATCCTTTCACCTTGAATTTTAATTCCACTGTTGAGCTTTTCTTTTATTTTCATCATTGTGCTTTCGATGTGTAGATTGAACAATAGGGGCGAAAGACTATATTCTTGTCTTACACGCTTATTCATCCAAGCACTTCGGTCTTAGTCTTCCATTTTGATTATTCCTTAATGGTTCTTGTACAAGTAGTATATTACCCATTTCTCCCTATAGCTCAAGACCGGCGCCCCACATAGGGAGAGCCGAACACCCGCAGAAGGGCCGCGTTAAAGATGCCTGCCCCAAGGATGGGTAGCCAAGCGGCCCCATTATCACCGAGAGGCCGCCATTTGCATATACACACTCCGCATTTAGATGTCTCAATTCAACCGTGTGGGCACAGTCAACGTTAAAGACATAGGCTCTGTCATCAAAACGCGCATGTTCCATGGTATGCTCCGGGCGGTGGACCTGGATATCACCCTCCTTCAAGAAGTCCATCCAGAGCTGCAATTGAACATTTATGGATACACAGCCTACGGCATCCCATCAAGCGACGGTGCCGGCGGAACCGCCATCCTATTATGCGACAGCATCGAGGCATCGGAAGTTACGTATCTGCCATCTGCACGAGGTGTTGCCGTCAAGGTGGGAGCAGTCCGTATTGTCATTGTTTACGCGCCCTCCGGGTCATCTCCTCGAAGAGAAAGGGTCACATTTTATTTCGACGAAATTGCTCCACCCCTGAATGGGAATATGGAACGCTACATCGTGCGAGATCTGGCGCTACACGACACGTGGCGTCTCCTTCACGAGGACCGCCGTGGCTATACATATTTCACCGATCACTTTGCCAGCCGCCTCGACCGGATATACGTCTCACGAGCACTCCGCGCCGCGACAAGTTACACAGAACTATGACCGACAGCCTTCACCGACCATCTGGCATACATTTGCTCGGCTAAACTCCCCCGGCAGCTCACACACCGCAGCCGTGGTCCACGGACGCTGCACGTTTCCCACCTGTATGAGGACGCATGTCGGCGGGAGATCGCTGCTACGTGGGACCGCTGCCTCCGGAGTTTTAATGCACATCCTTTCCACCTTACATTGGTGGCTCGACCACACCAAGCCGGCCCTCCGACGGACACTCATGGGATATGGCCGTTACAGAGCGTGGTGGTGTCGTGCGACGTCGGAATTTTATTACACTGCGTTGAGGGAACTAATGACCCAGCCGCCACCATGTGAACGGCAGACAGCGGTTAATTGTCTCAAAGCTCGCCTACTCCGTCTCACCGCGGAAGAGCTTGACAGAGCCCGAGTCCGGGCGAGGGTGCAAGATACCATACCCACCGAAATGAAATCCGTATAATACATTATACGAGAGAGACGCCACCACAAACGCCACCTTATAACATCAGCAGAGGCAGTTGAGGATCGACGTGTCGACTCCCAGTGTGCCATTGCTGTGGTATTCGTCCAGCATTACAGGACGTTTTACGCTGAGGACCCGCAGACTGTTCGCGAGAACGAAGACATCCTGTGCGGTCTGCCTGACCCCAAAGTAGTGGCCAAGGACGACGCCCTGCTGGCTCCCATAACTGCTGAAGACTTAACAGCAGCCTTGGCACATTGCGCCCTGAACAAGTCACCGGGGCCGGACGGCTTACCGAACGAATTCCACAGCGCCTTCTATCCCCTTATGGGCGCTCAGTGGATTCAGATGTTTCATGACCTCCTCCGTGATGATTTTACCGTCCCCACAGGTTTCCTCGAAGGCATAATGATACCAGTTCCCAAACAGAGCGGTTCTCACCATTGTCACAACTATCGCCATTTTACGCTCCTCCGGCCCGAGTGGCCGAGCGGTTCTACGCGCTACAGTCTGAAGCCGCGCAACCGCTACGGTCGCAGGTTTGAATCCTGCCTCGGGCATGGATGTGTGTGATGTCCTTAGGTTAGTTAGCTTTAAGTAGTTCTAAGTTCTAGGGGACTAATGACCACAGCAGTTAAGTCCTATAGTGCTCAGAACCATTTGAACCATTTTTTACGCTCCTGAACGCGGATTATAAGCTTTTCGCCCTTATCCATGTCTGCACACGTCTTCAGACAACCATCGGACACATGACCATCCTGACCAGACATTTTTAGGTGGTGACAACAACATCCACAGGGCGCTTGGCGCCTACCGCGACGTCACGGCGCTGGCCGCGGCCTGCCGCCTGCGAGGCGCCCTGGTCGCCGTCGATTTTGATCACGCCTTTGATAGTATCGACCAGTTTTCCATCGTGCAGTGCTCGAACACATGGGCATCTAAGAGGCGTCAGCAAGGGTGATCTTACGCGTAACACGCGGGACGCGCTCGCGGATTATGGTCAACGGCCACCAGACTGAACACATAACTCTTGGACGGTCGGTGCGACAGATATGTCCTTTATTAAGAGTCTGATTCGCGGCGGCCTTCGAACCTGCACTGCATGGCCTTCGCCAGCGACTGGAAGGCATCATCATTCGAGACGTGACCTTCCGATGTGCTGTCCTCGCTGACGACGTGGTGGACTGGTGCAGTCGGGAAACGAACCCCAAGCGACGCTTCAGTGGTTGTGCCGCTACGGCGCGGTATCGGCCAGCGTCATCAACATGCGCAAGATAACATACAAGGATGTTAGGAGAGGCCTACTGCACCCAACAGCGATTCCCTTCCAAAAGGTTCGCATTGAGGGTGCAGTTCTTCAGTACAGATCGCCGAACTGCGACAGCCACATATCGCCGACTACTACAAAGGATACTGGCGCTGCTCTGTGATAGTAGATTCCGCAATATGGTTATGATTCTCCGAACGCGGTACTTCAACTCTTACCTAGGGTCCAACCTTAATTATTTTGCGCCAATTCTTCCGCTAACAGTCGCCATGGCCCACAGTTTCCAGGCGGCATACGGACAATTTTTGAGTGCAGGTAATATATTCAAAGTTCGCTACACTACTTTAACGAGGCCTCCACTGGCAGGGGGCGTGGGGTTGACTTACGTCCACAACCGCCCGCGGTCATTGTAAGTACGGACGATACGGCTCGCATTGACCGCGGCCAACAATAGCTTGACGGGGACGCTGCTACAGATCTTCGTCCACCGTCTCTTGCCAACATCCGCGGTTTCCTGGTCGAACTAAGCTACGTAACCGAGGATCTACTGGCGCAGAGAGCACCGAGCACGGGAGATTAGAGAGTTTACTACCGCATCTGTCAGGCACCACAACCCCGTCACAACATTGTATAACAACACCCAACCATCCGCTGGACCAGGGTGGGCCAGCCGTCCACACCCCATACGTGCCCACGTACGCTCGTTCCTTGTGGTATGTGGTGGTGAACGGAAAATTAGCCACATGCCAGCGCCTCGTTTCCATCCATCTCACTGACGACTCTCTGTGTACGCACTTCACAATCGTCGGTTCTGACGCGAACCGCCTGATATGTAATGTGACAGGCAGCTGCTGGAATCTTGTACAACTTATGCTGGCATACCTGTTGCGACGACAGCCAGAGTCTATCATGGCGGTCGAACTCCTACACCCAGATCCGTTTACTTTCCCATTACCAGAAAGTACGCCATCAACTGGCTGAAGGGCATGGTGCTGTATTACATTTTGCAAGCCGCGCCCGAAAGCGCTCAGAACTTGTGGATCCACCCGACGCCGACTCGTGAGGCGTTCCGCCACCATGAATTGTTCCGCACACACTATCGAATTACTTAGGCGCATTATTCGAGGATTCTCCTGCCCATTGGGGCGTACCGAGTGCTAGAAGGCACACTTGAAAATGATTCACAGCACACGACTGATCCTCTAAGAAAATGGTTTAAAGAGAGTGCCCATTACATTCATTACGCGAAAACGACTCGGAAGGTTCTAGTGGTTGTTGTAGGATCCCGTTAAAAATAAGAAAAACAAGAATTAAAAAAACACCAAAAATATAGAAATAAATAAATACATGAAAAATATATACAGGGTGTTCAAAAATGGTTCAAATGGCTCTGAGCACTATGGGACTTAGCACCTATGGTCATCAGTCCCCTAGAACTTAGAATCACTTAAACCTAACTAACCTAAGGACATCACACACATCCATGCCCGAGGCAGGATTCGAACCTGCGACCGTAGCAGTCGCACGGTTCCGGACTGCGTGCCTAGAACCGCGAGACCACCGCGGCCGGCCTATAATTGTAGTACCAAGCATCCCACACCAGACGTTAACTCTCGATTGACGCTGATGTTCCACCTGTCTAAGCCATCGTGGGTTGTCGCTGGACCAATAATGCATCTTCCTTGTGTTTACCTGTCCTTTGTCTGAAAAGGAAGATTCATCGGCAAATAAAACATTGGAGAAGAAGTTCGGGTTGGCGAGGAATTGCTGCTGTGCCCACTGACAGAACTGTACATGATTCTGGAAATCATTCGCATGCAATTCTTGACGTAGGTGTACTTCGTAAGGATGGGACCGGTGACGTGTGAGAATACGATGTACACTAGTTTTAGGAATGCCAATCTCGTGGTCAAGCTGTCGTGTGCTCACATGTGGATTCATAGCAACGGAAGCGAGAACAATAACTTCGGCAGCTTCGCCTGTGCGAGTGCTATGACGATTGCGTTGTCGTGGACTGAAATTTCCCGTTTCCCGAAGCGTACCAACAAGACCAGAAAACATCCGTCGGGAAGGGGGGGTTCTTGTCAGGATATCGTTCTCTGTACAGTTCCGCTGCCTGCGTAGCGTTTCGCCTACCTTCAACAATAACAACAACAACAACAATAAATGAAACGTTATGTCCATGGAGTTTGTAGGAAGAACAGACAGCCTTTACTGTATGCCTGTTCTACACAACGGTATTTAAAAAGACTAAATTACTGTACTAAATGTACCCGTACATAAGAAAACAGTATTGCAATTACTGTTCTGCTAACTTACATTCCCCGTAGATAAGTAGCATTTGTACCTTCTCTTCGTTGGTGTACATTCTACTCACACAACTCTTCAGCCGACGACGGTTGACGGAATGACGGGTGTGCATTCTACTTATGTTTACATTTGTCGTCTATCAACGTCAGCACGTGGATATGTTCCATTACCCAGAGTACCTGCACTAACTGCTGGGAGCGCCAACATCAGTGTTGTGTTATGTAATTAATAACATTGTGTTTCAAAACATGTTCAAATGTGTGTGAAATCTTATGGAACTTAACTGCTAATGTCATCAGTCCCTACGCTTACACACTACTTAACCTAAATTATCCTAAATACAAACACACATACCCATGCCCGAGAGAGGACTCGAACCTCGGCCGGGACCAGCTGCACAGTCCATGACTGCAGCACCTAGCCCGCTCGGCTGATCCCGCGCGGCAACGTTGTGTTTCATTCAATGGTACACCGTGATACATTTTTGAATAGGTCTTTAGGAGAGGAACTGAATTACCGAACAAAAAATACTGGGCGCCATTTAAAAAAGTCATACCGCTGTTCGTATCTTTGTAAAAAAACAAAGCTACAACGAAGGCTATCATGCTGATTGACGTCCCCCTGACGGCTAAAGAACATTTGCTTGAAACATTTTGTAACTTGTATGTGAACAAACAGTTATTTACGGTGGTCAAGAAAAATGGGACACCCAATATATATCCTATAAAGTTCTCTTGAAACTGTTGAACCCCTTTCCTTCCTTGGCTCTGGGACGGCGGGCGGGGATGGGACATTGAGGCCATACCTAGGAAGACGACCCCTGCCCTCTTTGCCCAAAAAAGTAGTCATCGCGACGAAATGCAGTGCAAAGGGGCCCGGGTTCAATTCCCGACGGGGTTGGAGATTTTTCTTCGCTCAAGGACTGGGTGTTTTGTTGTTTTCATCATCATCATATCATCCCCATCGACACGCAAGTCGCCGGCCGTAGTGGCCGTGCGGTTCTAGGCGCTACAGTCTGGAACCACGTGACCGCTACGGTCGCAGGTTCGAATCCTGCCTCGGGCATGGATGTGTGTGATGTCCTTAGGTTAGTTAGGTTTAAGTAGTTCTGAGTTCTAGGGGACTGATAACCATAGCAGTTAAGTCCCATAGTGCTCAGAGCCATTTGAACCATTTGACACGCAAGTCACCGAAGTGGCGTCAACTCAAAAGACTTCCACCAGGCTACTTGCACCAGCCACGGCATTACATTTCACCTCCAGCTGTATCTAAATGAAAAAGCAATACACTTTAACACAGCTTTCTAGATTTTCAGTACTGATTTGTGTGTACTTTCGAAATAGTCACAGAATATAATGTTAGAGCTCAGTTTAATCAAAACCCAAGCGGCCCTGGCAAATCATATTAGGCTCATTGTACCGAAGTATCGCAAATCTCCAACACCTTTAATGCTATATGATACAAATATCAACATCTATCCCTCAGCAAAAATTGTGCCGAGCATACAGTGGTGATGTGCAAGAACGCATCATCATCTCTCCATGCCCTACAAAAAAATAAGAAGCTCTTCTCTTTCGATATGAAAAAGAAACTTCTGTAAACGCTTATACTTTCAACTGTTCATGACAATGACATTATCCCTCAAGGTCTTTCTCAGGAAAGTTCACGGCGCCCGTAACTGGTAAGGAACGCCTGCCTACGGTATATTTGGGACGTTTGACTCTTTGATCATATTTCACCATCTTATACACGTCTGTCCTGGCTAAGTGCAGACAAACGTAGAGATTTCCATGCTCTCTGTCTTCTCTACCATCTTGTCAACGTACGCTGTCCTTCATATCTCTCCTCGACCTTAACGCTTTTGTCTGAAAGATATAGCAGAAATATTCGTTCCCAACAGAATCAAATAATTTCTTTCCCACTCAGTCACTCAGCCTCTTTCTCGAAGCTCTTTTTAGTATCAGAAACCAGACTCTGGAATGACCTCTGTCCTTATAATAGAGAACTGAATAGCATCTCCAACTTCAGAAAATAGTTAATGGAATACTTACTAAAGCAACGGTAATGTCTTTCTTTGTCCCTGGACCGACCTGTGTGCCGAGCGGTTCTAGGCGCTTCAGTCTGGAACCGCGCAACCGCTACGGCCTTAGGTTCGAATCCTGCCTCGGGCATAGATGTGTGTGATGTCTTTAGGTTGCTAAGGTTTAAGTAGTCCTAAGTTCTAGGGGACTGATGACCTCAGATGTTAAGTCCCATAGCGCTCAGAGCCATTTATTTTATTTTGTCCCTATTATTATTATTATTAAGACTATTGTTGCAGCGGCGGCAGTAGAAGCAGCAGTAGCAATAGTAGTTGTAGTAGTAGTAGTAGTAGTAGAAGTTGTAGTAAAGGTATTTGCTCATAGTAACTTTATAAGTTCTTAGACAGTGCCATTATTCTTATTATCTCTACATTCGTTAAAATCGTTTTAATTATATCCTACTAATACTATGACATTACTATCTGCTATTTTATTTCTTAGGTAACCATAACGTTACAAAAATAAGTACTGTATGTGTGAAACGCTAGTCCGATGTAAGATAGGCCTAAATATATTTACCTGCGTCATCCCTATCTTTCGACCGGCAGGACCGACGAACTGTACTGTGTAACAGGTTGGAAGAAACAGTGCTTCATCATGTGGATGATGGACCTTCAATCTGTAGTAGATCAGTTGTGCGTGAAATGCGTGTCGTGTACAGTACTGTGTGGAAGATCATGCAGGGACAGAAATTCCACCCAAAGCATAAACGGGAAAAGCTGACTCCGGACTTCGTGTCGTGTTGAGCCAATGTCTAATAAACTGCTGTATGATCGATCCTTCCCTACCATTGTACTCGTACTTTCTCATAGGAAGAAATCTTGCTCTGTAACTGCGAAGAGCCATTAACACAAATTTGCAGGAAACTTGTGGATGGGAAGAGGCAATGGTTCCTTAACAGGCTCGCATTTGCTTTCTTCCCCCTTAACTCCACAAGTATACACTGTAATCCTGAGAGAAATACTTTCCACTTTGTCGGGAAATTTTCAGTTGACCTTTGTACATGCATGTGGGTGCATATCCTGCTCCTTAATAACTGCACCAGACGTTCCACAAAAGGTGAATAGAGAGACAAGCTCCTGTTTCGTGGCCAACATGTTCACCTGATATGACCTCATTTGATTTCTTCCTTTGGGTCATGTTTACTAAACATTTGTGTAGATTAAAGAGCAGTCTCCTCTGTGGATATCTGGATGTATGTGATAAGACTTCCTGCGACGTTGTCACACGGCCTTTAATTAGGGGGTGCAATTTTCAACAAATATTGTCACTGTACCACAGCTTGTAAGTTGTCTATATGAGTATAATTCTCACATATGTATACCTAGTTTCTATCATTGTCACCAGACCAACAGAAAATTTGAATATGTTTTCCGAGTATGAATTTCAACTTTGTTGCTTCGAGAACAGGATTCCATACATTGAGCTGATACATTTGCCTTTCCCCAACACCTCTGACAATTTGTATTACTATCGCGAATACTCCCTGTACATTTACTTGTATCTTGGTCATTTCTTGGAAGTGAACACTGTGTGCAGATACAGTACTCGAAGCCTAAGACTTACATTGGGGAGTACATCTATTACAGAACTTCTTCAGACAGAAATTAGGTGTCAGGTTGTTGTATATAACCTCAACTCTGCGAATAGTCAGGCCGTGAATAAAAAATGTATTCCGAATCTCCTATCCCATTAGTAACTGTAAAAGAAAGGGAATACTGGAGTAGATTTGAACTGATAACACGTAAAAGTATATAAGCTTAGCTTTTGAGTTAGTGAAAGGATTGTGATAGATTACACGACTTGCTTTTTAATATTTTAAGTACACCTCACCAGCGTCTTCAGATACAAGGTTTCTTGCGGATTTCCTGAGGGAAATCTCGAAGATTACAGAGTACTCAATAAGTTAGAAGCCCATCTTTTACCTGCTGCAGAGTCGCGCGCGGCGCTGAGTGAAAAATCTGAAAACTCTTGTCTGCGGCTGACGACAGCTCGGCGCGTGACCACTCAGCAGCCGCTGCATAATTCATCTGTCTCGAGGAGGAGCTATCGACAAGCTGCAAAAACCGATACTAACTGCGTATCCGCTGACGCCTCACATGAACCCCACTTTAATAATTCACTGCGACGAAGTCCCAACAGAAAAAAGCATCTTATAGTGCATCACACACAAACCATAGAGAGGGAATGGTCGTCTACACAATACAATAGTAATTTCTGAGACAAAGTTTAGTAGTATCATGTTTAAGAATTAGGTTTAATAACATTAAGACACTGTGGATTTTGTGGTAAGAGTTAATCAGCAGGTAACTTTTTCTAGAGGGTTAATTATTTATGGACGGTAGAACAATATTTCATACTACAACTGGAAAGATACCGTACGACTTGTCAGTAGATTTCACTGTGAATCTTTGTAGTCTATAAACTATTAGTTACCTGTCATAAGTTAGAACCTTCAAAAACTTTTTACGAGTAATTGGTGCTATTGTGCAGCTGATTAATGTTTTAATTCTTCGAATGAATTTTAAACGATTATTTGGGTGTTTATTTTGTTTCAGAATACAGTTTTAATGAAGTCACCTCCTTACGTTGATGATTTTTTATTGTACGACCTCCTTAACCGATAATAATTCGCATACCAACACTAATAACATGCACAACATCATGAAAAATGTTATATTCTGAAATCACGATGATAATAATGGAATTTTTCCTGTGGCTCGCAGCAAATGGAACTTTAGTGACTTCCTCTCTTCCACACACATACACATACAACAACAAATAATACACATACGAGTCTTTATGAGCAGATATCTACAACACTTCAACTCATATTTTTATAACATTTGTGCAAAAACCAAAAATTACAAAATAATGAAGAGGATAAAACAATAGATTAGATACTTGTGGCTGTTTCATCACTGAGAAAAATGAAGGGAAATATCAACTAATCGAATAAAACTTGAATTATATATTCCAGCGGAACTAAGTGAAGTACGTGGTGTTTATTAGTGGCGCATTGCTCTGACGTCGATTGTTTCTGCTGCTTGCAGAATCACAATTTTTTACTTTGAAAAGACGACGTAATTATTATAAATCAGTGTGCCAAATAATACATATGGTAGCTGCATGGCGGTATTTTTTTCCACATAACAGGTAATTAAAAAGTTTCTAGACGTAATTGTCGATACAAAGTCATGAATGTGATCACGTTGTCTTATCCAGTGAGTAACTGGAAGAATATGAACATCTTGGGTCTGTAGGGGCATCCTATCAGACAAGATATGTCACATTAGGTGTCGCTCTTCTCACACTGCCAAACAGCTCTTGCCCTCAATGTCGGTGTCAAAGCAGTATTATAGGTTTTGGGCCTTCATACATTTTGATCTGACTAAGGTGACAAAAGTCATGGGATAGCGATATGCACATATACAGATGGCGGTAGATCCCGTACACCTGATATAAAAGGGCAATGCATTGGCGGAGCTGTTACTTTCACTGAGATGACTGATGTGAAAAGTGTTCCGACGTGATAATGCTGGACGGCGGGTATTAACAGACTTTGAACGCAGAATGCTACATAGAGCTAGACGTATGGGATATTCCATTTCGGAAATCGTTAGGAAATTCAATATTCTGAGATCCACGGTGTCAAGAGTGTGGCGAGGCATTACATCTCACCACGGAAAACGTGTTGGCCTATGACATTCACTTAACGACTGAAAGCAGCGGCGTTTGCCTAGAGTTGTCAAAGTTATAAGACAAGACACTGCGTGAAATAACCGTAGAAATCTAAGTGGGGAGTGCGACGAAATATGGCGTTTATGGGCTATGGAATCAGACGACCGACGCGAGTGTCTTTGCTATCAGCATTGTCTGCAGTGCCTCTCCGTAATGGTGTGGCCTGTGTTTACATGGAATGGATTGGGTCCTTTAGCCCAAATGGACTGGTCAATGACTTGAAACGGTTATTTTCAGTTACTTGGAGACCATTCTCAGCCATTAATAGCGTTCATGTTCCCAATCAATGATGGAATTTTTATGGATGACAATGTGCCATGTCACCGGACCACAATTCTTCGTTATTGGTTTGAAGAACATTCTGGACAATTTGAGCAAATGATTTGGCCAGCCTGATGGCACGCCATGAATCCCATAGAACATTTATGGGACATAATCGAGAAGTCAGCTCGTGCACAAATTGCTGCACCGACAAGACTTTTGCAGTTATGGACAGCTATGGAGGCAGCATGGCTCAGTATTTCTGCAGGTGACTTACAACGACTTGTTGAGTCCACGTTGCATCGAGATGCTGCATTAAGCTGGGCAAAAGGAGGCCCGACACGATATTAGGAGGTACCCCATGACTTTTTTCACCTCTGGCGCACTTTGTTTACATAATTGGATGAGGTCATTGACCTAGTGACGTCATCAGTCTTATCAGAAACATCATCATACTTATCAATGGCAAGCTGCTCTCTCTTTCCCCTCCTCCCCCCTCCTCCCCTACTGCTTCTCCGTTTCCTCCCCCTTCACACCACGCCCCCTCCGCCTCGTCTCCCCTCCCCTCCACCACTTATCTCCGACCAATCACTGTGAAATATGAAAAATGAAAGAGCCAATAAATAACTGATGATGGAGGAACTAGTTCAAATAACCCTTGTGCCTCATGTCCCTTCTCGTATTTCCAAACATCACAGTGAAGTATTAAACTTGTACCTTGTACATCCAGTCAGAATTTAATTTCAATAAGTAAATTCAAAAATACCCACTTCAAGTTTGTACCCCAATCCCCTTTCCCCGTCTTTTCCGGCCAACCAGATTATGTCATTAAAATAACGCGCAAAAATGACACCAAGTCGTATTATTTCCGGCATAGTTGCGTAAACACGCATTACATATATAACACCTCCCACCGCTTCCTCCAGTCAGAGACTAGTATTTTTGCGTTCATCACACTGAAAGAGCCAATTACAGTATAGCCTCTTTTGGGTTGTACTGAAAGGTATCTGAACGACATGAATTATTTATCACGAAAAGTATGTAACTGAAGTACTTAAAATGACGAAAATGTTGCTAGATGTGTTTGCATTATTCAAAAAGTCATTTAGGGACTGGCTCATCAGTTGCGTCGGTAAAGTACATCAGAAGCTATGTATCGTTGGCAACAATATATAACATATTCTCGGTAAAAATTAAAAACCAACATTTACTCACGAAATGTAACTAATGAATTAGAAATACGTAATTGTTACATGGTTCAAATGGCTCTGAGCACTATGGGACTAAACTGCTGTGGTCATCAGTCCCCTAGAAATTAGAACTACTTAAACCTAACTAACCTAAGGACATCACACAAGCCGTCCGCGGTGGTCTCGCGCTTCTAGGCGCGCAGTCCGGAACCGTGCGACTGCTACGGTCGCAGGTTCGAATCCTGCCTCGGGAATGGATGTGTGTGATGTCCTTAGATTAGTTAGGTTTAAGTAATTCTAAGTTCTAGGGGACTAATGACCACAGCAGTTGAGTCCCATAGTGCTCAGAGCCATTTGAACCATTTGACATCACACACATCCATGCCCGAGGCAGGATTCGAACCTGCGGCCGTAGCAGTCGCACGGTTTCGGACTGCGCGCCTAGAACCGCGAGACCACCGCGGCCGGCGTAATTGTTATAGATGAGTTTTATTTTAAAGACCATTCCGAAAATCAATTCAGTCCACGTACGACGCATTAAACTCATCTAAATATGTAAAAAGTGGTGACATATAAGCACAACTGCAGATCTAACTTACAGCCGAGAATTAGGAGAGTAATTAATGACAACATCGCAGAATGCATTGGAACATAAACTTAATGCCTGCCAGCACCATAGTACAAAATGATCTGCTGTCACATAGAGGTAAACTGTGTTCCAAATGGTTCAAATGGCTCTGAGGACTATGGGACTTAACTTCTGAGGTCATCAGTCTCCTAGAACTTAGAACTACTTAAACCTAATTAACCTAAAGACATCACACACATCCATGCCCCAGGCAGGATTCGAACCAGCGACCGTAGCGGTCGCGCGGTTTCAGACTGAAGCGCCTAGAACCGCTCGGCCACACCGGCCGGCAACTGTGTTCCCTTTGTAATATATTAATATAAACATTTCAGCATATTATATTTTTAGTACTGTTGCCTCATTAAAGTAAACATTGCAGACAGAGAGAGAGAGAGAGAGAGAGAGAGAGAGAGAGAGAGAGAGAGGGTTTTATTCATCATAATCTTGATCACGTTTATACACACACAATAAAATAGACTATCTCCTTCTGAATGGTTAGTGTCACTGACAGTGGTGCAGAAGGATCCAGGTTCCATTCCTCATACTTCCTAAGATATTTCCGAAGTACTAATAGATAGTCGAATTCTGTAATACATTCGCCATCCGAATATTGCCTTCGTTATTTACTGGACATCCGAAGTATTGAACCTTGGCTGCACATCACTTCTGATGTCATTATAGAAATTTAGAGTTTTAATGTGATTGACTAATTTACCGGTGTCTGTGTAGCAGTTGTAGAATTAAAAATATTATTACTAGTAGAGTCAGTTTTCGTTTCCCGACAGAACAGCTACACCGTCATGAAACGTATTCCGTATCTATTAGTTGTTTTTACACTACAACAAACCACAACAAACTGTAAGAAATGACCCATACACCATTGTACTATATACTATGCAAAATATGACATGCTCGAAGACTACATCAGTCTACATGTGCAGACATCAGGAAGTCTAATCATGATGTCGACTAAGCAAGTTGAAACAAGAAAAAGAGAATCGATAATTACAAGTCGATACCTGTTCCCATAGTGCAGTGGGTGTCAGCCGATGGAGGTGAAAACTGTATTCCCTCTGTAATATGATGTTGACTCAAAATTTACTGTAAAAATCAGAGACATATTCATACGACAGATGTGAAATACTGTACATAATAGTACTCGCCAGGTGAGTCAGCAAGTGGCGAAGAGGGATCTCTTCAAAATTCTTATCTCAACTTCTCTCCAAGTAATATGATCTTGAAAGCATCCGTGCCCTCACACTATCTTCATCTGAGGAGTCTCTCAGAGGAGGCGTTTTGCATTAAAAAGTAATCGTGGCGAACTAGATCGGGGCATCAACATTTATTGTAGTATCACGAAATCCGAGACAAACAATGACTGTATGCAAGTGCTGGGACCACCAGACAGAAAGATATACTACTAGTATTTTTTGAAAATAAGTAATGTTGGCCACTCCGTCATTTATGATAGTGAGTGCTCCAGTCTTCTGCATTTAAGAGGTTTTGTGTTAGCTCCCTTGTCAGCTGCAGTTTGGATGCTGAGTGAGCAACATTGTTGGCACAGTTCACAATTAACTGGCCCATGTTATTGATTACACAGCAACAAGGAACTCCTACTTTGTGTCAGATAGTTGGTTATTAAAGATTTTAAACACTCATGTAATGGCAGTCAGTCTGTTAAATGTTGGCGTATGGTGACCATCGATAGGGGATTGGGGTCCTCCTAACAATGGAACGGTAGAAACCTACGGGACAAATGGTGGCCATCCAGGAGGGAGTGGTGGCGACCTAGTGGGAATGATGATAACCTAAAGGGAATGGTGACCACCCAAAGGTGGAATGGTGGGCACCGAGGGAGAATGGTGGCCACCTACGGCGAATGTTGACCATATAGGGGCAACGGCGGACACAGTGCAAAATGACAATGATTTTGCTCATAGCATCCATTTTCTTTCTGTTTCAGGTGCGTAAGATGTATATAAGGAAGACAGACAAAAATAAATAGACTGAGCGGTAGACTTGAAAACGACAACACAAGCTGTTGCTCAAAGTTTATCGATTAAATAGAATGCTGAAAATTTTAAAATACTTGTGCCACACTGTGAATCAGATTAAGGATTGGAAATGTACTGGAACCTACCTTAGGAAGGAAATGTGCGCACTATATTAAAACACATGAGGCTAAAGTGTGTTTAATGAAGCATTCATTGCAACTTTCCATCGGAATCAGTGAGTAGAACTGAAAAATAATAATATTTATATAGTCTCTCAGCATTACTGTTAGAGATGTTAATGAGAAATTAGTCTCAATTTGAGTACTAATCCTGTAGGATGAAAAGTATCTCATCAGATTTTGGCAGAGGAGAAGAAGATAGGGTCCATGAAGTAGGCATTTCAGCTTCCCATCAGGCCCCCATCTCAGAGATTGGGATAACTGTTAGAAAAGAAAACGGATGAAGATGTTAGAAACATTGTATATATATGAAGACAGAAAATGGAGAAGAAGAGGATGGAAGTGATGAGGTACGTCATGATTACGATCAAGAAGAAGAAGAAAATGAATAAGAAGAAGAAAAAGAGGAAGATCATTCTTATGATGACGAAGAAGATGACGAAGAATAATGGCCACCTGATTTTTTTGGATAATTTTGTTATAAAGCGGGGAGACGGGACGTTGGGCCATAGAGTATATAGAAAAGCCACGCGTACTGACAGTTACCTTCATAAAGAGTCTAACCACCACACCAGACAAAAAAGAGGTGTGATTAAAACCTTAGTAGACATCTCGTACAAAATTAGTGAGTCAACTTATTTAAAAGATGAGACTGCAAAATCTACGGTCGACAATAAAGAAGATTGGTTATTTCGAATTCACTGGCTACTACAATATTAACAAATATTATTCCCATACCAAAATTTTAGTAGTTCTTGGTTTTTAAATTTTTCCCAAGATATAGTTTATCACTGTTAAGTGTTTTACTCTGCTGTTGAGTTCTGTATTCAACGTCCTCACTCTACTGCGTCGTCTAGGGCAGCGGTCCCACCCTTTTTCGACTCGCGAACACCATCTACAACTATCTGAGTTGGGTGAACCACTGACATTTAGTAGACATACATAAAATTTAATTTCAAGCAAAACGTTTATTAACCTTAAATTAACTTAACCCTTGAAGGTTAAAACCTAAAGTTACTCTAGTTAAACTGTAAAAGTTACTCACTGTGTACCCCTAGGTGTAGCAATAAATATAAGTTTTCATTGAAATTATTCATCACTTCTTTGGAATCCAGTGAGAAGGTTGCGCCTGCTTTCCATGGTACAGAGAATAAGTCAGGTACCATAGAAGTTAAATAAAGTCTCAAATAACTTTCAGCGCAAAGTCTTTTTTAAATAAGCATTTGAAAAAAAAAACGAATTTTCGCACAAATATGCGGATGAAGAGGGTAATACAGCCGTTATATCTTTATTTGCTGACACTGGGAACCCATTTAAACTTAACCAAAAGCCAATTAGCGATAAAGATTTACAACTTTTCTGTAACTGAAAATCAGTGGGAATTTGAAGAAGCTGCCCTTTTTCGTTTATGCTTAATGTGGATTCTACAATTGTAGATTCTTCGAAGTGATTGTGAATCCAATTGTTATTACCGTACATAGCAGATAAATATTCCCTGAAGGTTTTTCTAAGTCCTTTCAAATGTACTTTAATCATGTCCTTGACATTTTTGTGACCAGTAAGATGACTTTCCACCAGATAGTCGTGGAGGGTATCAAAGCACTCTATTTGATTCCTATTTAAACACGGTTCCCAAAAATTAAGTTTCTTAATTAATGATTCGATAAGGTCTTACAAAATACAGACTTTTATATTTGACTTTCGAAGAGATCAGTTCAAACTATTCATTTCGAGAGAATGTCTGCCAAATAAGCTAAAGTGAGGAGCTAAATTTCATCTTACATACACGAAGCTTCGTGAAAGACATGGCTGCTGAAAATGGCTCTAAGCATTGTGGGACTTAACATCTAAGGTCATCAGTCCGCTAGACATAGAACTACTTAAACCTAACTAACCTAAGCACATCACACACATCCACGCCCGAGGCAGGATTCGAACCTGCGACCGTCGCAGCCGCGCGGTTCCGGACTGAAGTGCCTAGAGCCGCTCAGACACAGCGGCCGGTCGTGGCTGGTAACAAAATATAAATTTCGTCTTAAATCTCATATGGTCTGGAAATAGATCTTCCTCGATATTTCCACCTAACTTCAGTGTGAGACAACAAACATTTATAAAATCTTCCCATTTCCTCACAAAGCGCTGCAAAGATGCGGGAATTTGTAGGGGAAGCGTCAATAAAGTTATTGCTTTTCACTGCATCGTCCAGCACAGAATTCAATCTATCGTGCATGCGTTTAGAAACAAGAGTCTGTCTATGACTGCTACAGTGTGTCCAAGAAGCGTTCGACTCTACGGATTCAACTTTGGCAACAAACCCAGCATAACACCCTCTCACAGATTTCGCACCATCTGAACATATGCCTATGCAGCGAGTCGAGTCTATTGAATTTTCGCGGAAGTATTCGTCGATTAACTTAAATATATGTCCTCATGTAGTTCTCCCTCGTAAGGGTCTGCAGAATACTAGGTCCTCTTCTACAGACACACCATTAATATAACGGGTGAAAAGTAACAAAATGGCTAAATTGGCTGGCAACATGAGTTGATTCGTCAAGCTGAATGGCAAAAGAAGGACTGGCACGAACTCTTTCCAAAATTTTGTTTTCGACATAATTTGACATATCTTTAATACAGCGGTTGATCGTTGATCGTATTGTCGGGCAGTGGTACCTATTTGACTTGTTTTGTGAAAGATGCTTTAAGCAATCTCTGTGCTGTATCATTTATACATGGCCACACTAAATCTGCAGCTACCGAATCAGGTTCAAATGGTTCTGAGCACTATGGGACTTAACATCTATGGTCATCAGTCCCCTAGTACTTAGAACTACTTAAACCTAACTAACCTAAGGACAGCAGACAACACCCAGCCATCACGAGGCAGAGAAAATCCCTGTCACCGCCGGGAATCGAAACCGGGAACCCGGGCGTGGGAAGCAAGAACGCTACCCCACGCCCACGAGATGCGGGCTCCGAATCAGGTTATGCAGTTTTAGCAGTTCTTTAGCTAACGCATTAAGATACTTCAAGAGCATTCTAAATGTCACTGTTTACAACGGATACAATAGTAGTTAAATCATTTTTTCTACTAGTTAGCTTTTCGTGTAAAAATCTGCAGATTGAGTTACTTGGGTGAGATGATTAGTCTCTAAATGACGTTTAAGCAGAGAAGGTTCCAGATTACCGTTAGCAAGACTGTCACCACATACAAAACATTGTGGTCTTAGACAGTCCTTGTCACCTATACAGGGTGTTACAAAAAGGTACGGCCAAACTTTCAGGAAACATTCCTCACACACAAAGAAAGAAAATATGTTATGTGGACTTGTGTCCGGAAACGCTTACTTTCCATGTTAGAGCCCATTTTATTACTTCTCTTCAAATCACATTAATCATGGAATGGAAACACACAGCAACAATACTTACAATAGTAGTTAAATGATTTTTTTCTACTAGTTAGCTTTTCGTGTAAAAATCAGCAGATTGAGTTACTTGGGTGAGATGTTTAGTCTCTAAATGACGTTTAAGCGTGACTTCAAACACTTTGTTACAGGAAATGTTCAAAATGTCCTCCGTTAGCGAGGATACATGGATCGACCCTCCGTCGCATGGAATCCCTGATGCAGCCCTGGAGAATAGCGTATTGTATCACAGTCGTCCACAATACGAGCACGAAGAGTCTCCACATTTGGTACCGCGGTTGCGTAGACAAGAACTTTCAAATGCCCCCATAAATGAAAGTTAAGAGGGTTGAGGTCAGGAGAGTGTGGAGGCCATGGAATTGGTCCGCCTCTACCAATCCATCGGTCACCGAATCTCTTGCTGAGAAGCGTACGAACACTTCGACTGAAATGTGCAGGAGCTCCATCGTGCATGAACCACATGTTGTGTCGTACTTGTAAAGGCACATGCTCTAGCAGCACAGGTAGAGTATCCCATATGAAATCATGATAACGTGCTCCATTGAGCGTAGGTGGACGAAACTAAAATGAGCTCTAACATGGAAATCAAGCGTTTACGGACACATATCCACATAACATCTTTTCTTTATTTGTGTGTGAGGAATGTTTCCTGAAAGTTTGGCCGTACCTTTTTGTAACACCCTGTATATGAAAATATAAAACTAATGTAATTATCATTGTACTTTCTTTTCTTTACAATTTTGTCTGATTGACACACACACACACACACACACACACACACACACACACACACACTCACACACATAAGTGGAAACTGAGTGACCTGTTGACACAACACTAACTTGCGATTTTGTTAAATCCCGTTTCCCTTTCAGACTTTTCCGTTTTCAACCAGTTATTCATTTTAACGTGAACGGAAACGAATCTTGTTGTGGATGGCAGGAGAGCCAACACCGTGTTACTAGAGGAGGCCCAAAGGCACGCGTTTTAGCTCACGCAGGCTGGCGTGAGGTCTGGAACAGGTCAAGGAAATTAGAATTTAGAAACAACGGACGTAGCTGGTGGAATACTTAACTTTAATCCATTAATGATGAACGTCGCTCTTGACGGTACATAGTTCACAATATCAATAGTAACTGATAATGGCGCCTTGCTAGGTCGTAACAAATGACGTAGCTGAAGGCTATGCTAAACTATCTTCTCGGCAATTGAGAACGTAAGTATGCAGTGAACCATCGCTAGCAAAGTCGGCTGTACAATTGGGGCGAGTGCTAGGAAGTCTCTCTAGACCTGCCGTGTGGCGGCGCTCGGTCTGCAATCCTTGATAGTGGCGACACGCGGGTCCGACGTATACTACCGGACCGCGGCCGATTTAAAGGCTACCACCTAGCAAGTGTGGTGTCTGGCGGTGACACCACAACCTGATATACAACTGACAACTTACTGCACTTGCCTCAAGGAAAGAAGTGGGTAGTTGTTGATAATCAAAGGCCTGATCCCCATTTTCGTTAGTGGGATCGAGGTACTCTTGATAGTATTGTTAGAACACAAAGAAGCTGGCAGACTAAATTTCCATTCTAGCGAAATCAAATGCATTCCTGACATTGTTACGTAACTGTAAATCAGTCATTCGAGATGAATATCAATTGATTGTGGAAATAATGTGATAAATTCCCGATGTTCACATATGTAACAAGGGTATTACAGGGTAATTTAATATTAAAGTAATAATAATAATTATTATTATTGTTGTTGTTGTTATGACAATACGGTAGAAACTAAGGGAACAGTAATACGTCTAACCTCGAATCGTGTCATTATAAAAAGAGTTTTGGCGAACACCTTGCAACATTTTCTAGCGAGCGTAGCCAAGTGTGGAGTAACGTGAACTTTTTGGAGGATGGTTATGTATCGGCTATGACAGTGCCATCTTCTTTATTACCCTAGCACCTGTATTTCATTTCCACACTGTACCACAGTGTGTTACATTACAATTTAACTGAGGCTATGATATTTGTCAACTGGTAACTCTGGAATATGACAAACATATAGGGTGCCAATTATTAAAGCATATGAAAAAAACGCAAATTAGTTACAAACTACAGCGTGCACACAGTTTATTCAACATGTAAACGTCACTAAAGATATTCAGATTTAGGTTATGACATGTTCTATATGTCTGGCATCATTGGCGATGATGTGGCGCAGACGAATAGCGAAATTCACCATGGCCCGCTGAAGTGTCGGAACGTCGATGACCTCCTGAATGGCTGTTTCAGCTCAGAAATGGTTTTGAGGTTATATCTGTACACCTTGTCTTCAATATAGCCCCACAAAAAGGAGTCGCATGTGTTCAGATCTGGAGAATATGGCGGTCCATCGAGGCTCACGCCAGCGGCCTCTGGGTACCCCAGATCCAGTATGCGGTCCCCAAAGTGCTCCTCCAGGATATAAAACACTCTCGTGCTTCGATGGCGTCGAGCTCCATTTTGCATGAACCACATACTATCGAAATCAGGGTCGCTTTGGATAACGGTGATGAAATCATCTTCCAAAAGCTTCACGTACCTTTCGTAGTTACAATGCCATCAAGGAATATCACTCTGATTATTCCGTGACTGGACACTGCACACCACATAGTCACCCGTTGAGAGTGAAGAAACTTCTCGGCCGCGAAATGTGGATTCTCAGTCCCCCAAATGCGCCAAGTTTGGTTATTGACGAGACCATCCAAATGAAAGTGGGCTTCGTCGCTAAACCAAACCATGTATGTGCATACTAATTCACGTCATGCCCCGAGGCTAACTGTGCAGTTTGAGCGTCCTAATGCGAACCGTTCAGACGTTATGACGATTTTATTTCATATACTTCAATAATTGTCACCCTGTAAATTAAATACTTTATAACATAGTCGACACTAGGCCTTACTACCTACAGAAGAAAGAGACAAGTTCTGCTCTTTTCATGTGTACTTCAGAGCAGCGAATCAGCTTTCCTAACTATAAATTATCACCTGGCAGCACTTACAAGATACAATGACAGTAAAAAGTATCTTAGAAATAATAAAAGAAGCTACTAAATAGCAGTAGACTGTCTACACATATAATCCAAAGTACTCATCCATGTTTACTACCGCACTTCCATTGAGTTCAATTTCTCTTCCTACGGTTTCTCGGTTCATTCAAAATCTCCCTCCTAAAGACTATGGGGAAAAGAGTGACGCCCATTTTATGAAACCTTCTTCGAGAAATCAGCACTTCATCGATGCTGCAATAGTCCTGCCGTGGGTAGCAGCTTTTTGTGGCCGGACAAATCCTCCCATACCGGTGCCAGGCACTAAGGCACCAGGCCGGCTTTGACTGCTTAAAGAACAGCCTGAGACTGCATAATTTTTGAAAATATTGCCAACTCGTTACCTAGCACACATAACGACAAAAATGTACTACGAAGTACGAGACTAACTTTATGATTGGATTCAGGACTTCCTTAATAGTAGAACACAGCATGTTACTTTTAACGGTGAGAAATCCTTAGATGTAAAATTAACTTTGGGTAGACCCTAAGTAAGTGTTATAGGACAATTACTGTTCACAATATGTATGAATGACGTGGTAGATAACAACAGAAAGAGCAAAAGAATTTTTGAAAATAAAGCTGCTGGACACAGAAATGTCTCAAAGCCAGAAAATATAGCAAAATACGGAAAGACTTGCAAAAGATTGATGCGTTGTACCGGGGTTGGCAGTTGACCGTCAGCATAAAGCAGTGTAACGTTTATTGCATTAAACTGGAGGAAAATGTGGTGTCACCGCCAGACACCACACTTGCTAGGTAGTAGCCTTTAAATCGGCGGCGGTCCGGTAGTATACGTTGGACCCGTGTGTCGCCACTATCAGTGATTGCAGACCGAGCGCCGCCACACGGCAGGTCTAGAGAGACTTCCTAGCACTCGCCCGAGTTGTACAGCCGACTTTGCTACCGATGGTTCACTGACTTCTGCGCTCTCATTTGCCGAGACGATAGTTAGCATAGCCTTCAGCTACGTTATTTGCTACGACCTAGCAATGCGCCATTATCCGTTACTATTGATATTGTGTGAATCATGTACTGTCACGAGCGACGTGCATCATTAATGGATTAAAGTTAAGTATTCCACCAGCTACGTCCGTTGTTTCTAAATTCTAATTTCCTTGACCTGTTCCAGACCTCACGCCAGCCTGCGTGAGCTAAAACGAGTGCCTTTCGGCCTCCCTTAGTAACTCGGTGTTGGCTCTCCTGCCAACCACAACAGAAATATCCATTATTGTTGGAATACGTGGTTGCTTAACTATCACTGGAAGCAGTCATATGTAGGAGTATACAAAGGGAGTGATTTAATTATGAGTGGCTGCATAAGACTAATGCTTGGAAAGACAGGTGACAGACAGTGATTCACTGGAATGTTCCTCAGGAAATGTAGCCCATCTACAAAGGAGATAGTTCAAAAAACCCTCGTCCAACCGATAGTTGAGTATTGCTTTGTCAACCTGAACGCTTACAAGACAGAATTAATCGATGAAATAGAGAATATCGAAAGAAGAGCAACGCACTTCGTGACATGTACGTCTAGTAAGCATTGGGATCCTCACTCAACTTCAGAGGAAGATGCTATAAGAAAAACGTTGTGCACGACGATGTGGTTTACTCTGGTCGAAACCAAAATTTGCATCAAATGAATTCTATTTCTTCTTTTTCATGAGACATACTCATTACAGCATAACATTTGCGATGGCTTTGTAGTTCCATAGGTATCACGCAGTTCGTTCAGAATTATTGTACAGCTACAGGTCACCACGTGTCCTAACTTGTATGGGTTAAAATGTGCACAGGATAAGAACAGTGTTTACTATTTTTAGACACAAATAGCGAAGTATTTTCTGCGTTTTACTGTGTATTGCCGCTGCTTAGTCTTGGGGCAAAAGTTATACGCCTTTAGCAAAAGTAAAAAGAAGTAACTCGAAGGCCACTATAAAGCGTTGCGTTAGCAGATGTGTGCCGGTAGCCGCCAGTGTGGCAATATGTGGGTCACAGTTAGAAGCAAAACTAACCGAGTGCAGCAGTACACTGCAAAGCACAGTGGTAACAAGTACCAGGCGGGGAAATGTCAACAGGCAAAACCTCTTGTTAAGGGCGACGTGACTAGGTGCTGGGCTTCGGTGAAACAAATGGACGCAATAGTCATGTTAGTGGCTGTGCCGCTGCTGGGTGCAGCTAGGTTGCGTACGGAAGTTGGGGTGTTCAAAAATGGTTCAAATGGCTCTGAGCACTATGGGACTTAACATTTACTGTCATCAGTCCCCTAGAACTTAAAACTACTTAAACCTAACTAACCTAAGGACATCACACAACACCCAGTCATCACGAGGCAGAGAAAATCCCGGACCCCGCCGGGAGTCGAACCCGGGAACCCGGCCGCGGCAAGCGAGAACGCTACCGCACGAGTTGGGGTGTTTCCACTCCTGTTACCTCCCGCCTTGTTGTCGTCTTCTTCTCAGCGCGTTTTCCTCTCGGGAGAATAAACGTGCAATTCTTCTGGGGTACCATCTCGAGCACGTTTTCCAGCGCGGGCGAGCCGTCTTCTGACGCCCTCATCAGTGGAGGCCGCGGCGGTAGCGTCAGCTGCCCGCTTCGCTCTCGTGTTTGCCGGCCTCCTCGCCTCTGTGCGCCTGGAGCGGGCGGCGGACGGAGTGGTCGACAATCTACTTGGGCGGCTCTCCACATTGGCGAGCTACTGCGGCCTTTTGACTTCACAGCCGCGGTAACTCGCCACGTGTGTGCCGTCACAGTTAGCACACTCTGGTGAGTGCGTCCTGGGTAGCGGACAGTTGCTGCTGGCGTGGCCTACCGCGCACTTCAAGCATACCTCGGGAAAGGAGCAGTGGCGAGCCACATGCCCCATCCCCTGGCAGCGGAAGCATTGGCTAGGCCTTTCTTCTGCTTCTGCTACAGTGACCTTAGTGTTGGCCACCCTCTTAATCTGGTGGGGCCACCTGTTTTCCGGAGTGCCGGCGGATATCGCCAGCAGAGATGGCGACTCTTGGTCCGTGGCGTACCATTTCTCGCGCGTCACGTACCTCACGCTGAATTTCAGCCTTGCCAGCTCTTCTTTGAGAAAGTCTGGCTCGGTTGCTCTATGCAAGGCCCAGAGGATTATCGTCAGCAGTCTCTCAGGGACGGCCGCGTGCGTGTACAGATACATCGATTTGTTTGAGGCCTCGTCTATCACCTTAATGAAGTGTTTGGTGTTCGCGACTTGAGCGCGAACGAGGTTGCCCCTGAAGCCCGCACGGTGTAGTCCGCGGTTGTCCACTCCGTTAGACGCTGTAGGAAACCCTTATAGTCTTCGAAGACTATGAGAGGCGGCCATTTCTACGACCGACCAGCTTTTGTTGCCAATTGGGAGACGACCGAGTCTTCATCTGAAGAGTAGACGTCTTGAGCAACAGTCGTGGTCTGCTGCTTCGGCGGTGGTGACTGCTCTTCCGTCTTGGCGACTTCCAGCCCGCCGAATAGGATGGCAATCGCTGTTGGTGGCAGTGAGGGCGTCGCCCTGAGCCTACCCGTACGCCGAGACGAGACGGTGGTCCAGGCGAGGCCTGCCATGCTGTCATCGGCAATGGCGCACCTTCTGCCGCCGGTGGTTGAGACAGTAAGCTGCCTCTCCTTCTTGGGCGCCTACGTGAACCCTGTTGGCGCCTCTGATCCCGACCGTTTGCTCCGTTTGCCATTAAGACGGAACAGCCATCTTCCAGTGCGCCCAGTCTTCCATCTCGTAATCCGTAGACGGAGGTCGGGTCGTTGTAAGTGGCGTGTCAGAGGGGGTCGTCGGGGGAAGCACGCTCCTCCGAAAGGCGGTCTGCCACACCAACATCGCCAGTCGTCGTAAGCGGGGGGACGGATGAGGCTGTCGACCGAGCAGGCTCGGCCGAACGGCGCTCCTCCAAACTCCGGGCGTGGCCACATCTCTGCTAGCTACCGGAGCGATGACTGGGCACAGTCAGGACTGCGGCGCTCCCGCCGGTAGCTCTAAACCATGAATGGGATTTGGTGCCACAGCCCGGCCGACTTGCCGTTAATGCCTGCTGCCGCCGACGCTGAGTACCTAGTGAACTCCTGCCACAGAGCAGTGAGACGTACCCCGTGCACAGCAGTCTTCAAGGGCTACCGGTGACGCGAGTGGAGGGAGGGGCTGCGAGGACTCCAAAGCACAAAGGAATGCAGCGCTCTGATGACGTCAGTAGCCGTGGCCCGATAAAGCTGCCGACCTACCACGGACCTTCCGTCAGCATCGTGGACTGCCAGCTCTGCAGGAAGAGTGGAAACCACTGCGCATACACCAGTGCCGACCGGAGGCAACAGACATAGGCATGTTTGCCACGATATGTCATGTATTGAAGTTAATAAAATTCATTCCCAACTGTCAACAGTTTTTCCATTGGCCACACCAGCCCACCAGTCACCCAGCTGCTAACATAAGAAAGGTGTCAGTAGGGGATCTTTGAGCCTGTCACTGCGCGATTTGGTGACAGCAGATGGAGCAACAGCGCCTATAGTACCTCCATTGTGGAGTGAGTGCAGTCTTTTTGTTTTGTTTGTTGTCTGACTGCGAGAACACAAGTCATTGGGTTTTGCCAGGAGTTGAGTTATGCTTATAAGTTTAGTGGATGTCAGGTGAGTGAAGACAATAATAGGAGTAGGCGTGAATATAAATGTAAGTTTTCACCTCTTTGTTGTGGGCAGGTATTGATGTCATGAACAAGATGTATGGCTCACTGTTGAATAGTATACACTGATCAGCCAGAACATTGTGACCACCTACCTAATAGCCGGTATGTCCGCCTCTGGTATGGATAACAGCAGCGACGCATCATGGTATGGAAGCAATGAGGCTTTCGTGGGCGCTGGAGGGAGTTGGCGCCACGTCTGCACCCACAAGTTAAATAATTCTCGCTAATTCTGGGAGGGGGCAATGAGCTATGGCGCTACGTTCAATCACCTCCGAAATATGTTCAGTTGGGTTCAGATATGGCGAGTTGGGGGGGCCAGCGCATAAATTGGAACTCGCCATTGTGTTCCTCGAACAACTCCATCACACTCCTGGCCTTATCACATGGCGAATTATCGTGTTGAAAAATGCCACTACTGGCAGGAAACACAACTGTACCAAAGGAGATACGTGGTCTGCAACCAATGTGCTATAAGCCTTGGCCGTCATGGTGTCTTGCACGAGCTCCACTGGACCCATGGATACCCAGGTGTACGTTTCCCATAGCATTATGGAGCCGCCAGCCGCTCTCTCCATCCCCCATAGGAACTGTTCCTATGGAAGATGACGGATTAGTGCCCTCCCATCTCTATGATGAAGAAGATATCAGGACTCATCAGATCATGCAACATTCTGCCACTGCCCAAACGTCCAATGCCGATGGTCACGTGCCCCTTTCAGTCGTTGTTGACGGTGTCATGGTGTTAGCGTTGGCATATGTATGGATTGTCGGCTGCGGAGCACCATCGTTAGGAGTATTCGATGCACTGTGAGTTCAGACACACTTACACTCTGCCCATAGTTCGCCACCTGTCCTATTTTGCCAGTTCGCCTAGCCTACGACGTCTGACATCTGTGATGAGGGGTGGTCTCTCAACTGCAAAAAGGCTGGACGTGGTTTCACCTTGGTTTCGGCATGTGTTGACGACACTCCTGGAACACCCGACAAGCCGTGCAGTTTCCGAAATGCTCGTGCCGAGCCTCCGGATCATCACAGTCTGCCCTCGGTCAAAGGCTGAACACGTACAGCTCGATCACTGATACTACATGCACCACGCCTGTGTCTGACTAGCAGTCATCCCTCGGCAGGTGACACTGATATCGCCTGGACGGGTTTATATCGATAGTAGGTCGGTGGCTGATCGTTGTATAAGCTGTTAACCATGATTAGTGACTCAGGAGGTGAAGCTCAGTTTACGTGTTGTTTCGGTGTATTATAAGAAGTACAATCAGCCACTAAAGCGAGAATAATTACGTCGTAGTAAGGAGTAATGTGACAGTGTTATGGTTAAATGTTCTTGTAATATGATTCTGTTTTGCGAAGAACAACAAGTTGTCCCGGTATTTAAGCATATAAGGTAGTGAGAAGTGTTAAGACAGCGGTATGTTTCAGTGCTTTTTTCTCTCTCGTTTATGATTGTGTAACTGATAAAAGGTAATCATGCCGTGGTCAGTAGCACAGGTAGCATCGTTGCCGTCCGCCCCTGGTAGCTGAGTGGTCAGCGCGGGTTCGATTCCCGGCAGGGTCGGAGATTTTCTCCGCTCAGGTACTGAGTGTTGTATTGTCCTTATCATCATAATTTCGTCCCCATCGACACGCAAGTCGCCGAAGTGGCGTCAACTCGAAAGACTTGCACCAGGCGAACGGTCTACTGGACTGGAGGCCCTAGCCACACGGCACTTCCATTTAGCATGGTTGCTGATACCGCAAAGAGCTACCTAGGAGGAGCTAATGGGAATCTTAAGAGAGGAAGTAGGTAAGTTGCAAGCGGAAAAATGGAGCAGGAAAAGGAATTATAAGCACTTGATGCTGAGATGAAAGAAAAGACTTATCACAAAAATCCGGAGTACAGATAGAAGTTGTGGAGAGAGCATGAAGCATAGATAGTGAAAGGTGGGCTTCTGCATCTAAGGAATATGTTTATTATTGAGAGAATGGAAAGAAAGAAAAATAGGAAGCAGAGACGAGCGAGAGGTAGGGAGCTGAATTGGAGAGGAACAGGCTTGTAGGTGATTTACCTGTTCCTGAAGAACGGCCGTCTACCGTTGATGTGGTTAAACTTGACGATTCTGTCAAGACTAGGACTGAATGTCCCGCTTGCTTAGAAAACTGTTTTGGAGGAAATATTAAATTATTGCAAATGGTGTCGCAATACAAGTTCCTGAGAATTTATGTGAGATACAGGGCAATGACGTAGCTGAAGTTAAGGAGACCACCTTCGATATCCCGAAGAATCAACGAGTCTGAGGTAGCAGGAATAAGAGTGGGCTGCAGTGGAGTGACTAAGTGTGGGGATAGCAACATGGGTAATTAAAGTGCAGTAGCCTCTGCCCCATTGGCTGATGATGGGTGTTGTGTTAAGGTTGGAGAGCCTGGATCGGACGCGCCCGTAAGTGCATGTGCCCGTGACTTTTGCGCTGCTCCGGGTGGAACTGCAGACGATGATGTTTTAGATACTACAGGGAATGTACAAAAGATTGTTGTGAGTTATGTTAAGACGTTGTGACAGAAGCATATTTCCCGGGAAGCGGGATGAGCAAAGGAAACAAAAGAGGGGTGGGCGAGATCGTAGAGTGGAAGATCAAGTCAACGTGGCTGAAACTACACTCCTGGAAATGGAAAAAAGAACACATTGACACCGGTGTGTCAGACCCACCATACTTGCTTCGGACACTGCGAGAGGCCTGTACAAGCAATGATCACACGCACGGCACAGCGGACACACCAGGAACCGCGGTGTTGGCCGTCGAATGGCGCTAGCTGCGCAGCATTTGTGCACCGCCGCCGTCAGTGTCAGCCAGTTTGCCGTGGCATACGGAGCTCCATCGCAGTCTTTAACACTGGTAGCATGCCGCGACAGCGTGGACGTGAACCGTATGTGCAGTTGACGGACTTTGAGCGAGGGCGGATAGTGGGCATGCGGGAGGCCGGGTGGACGTACCGCCGAATTGCTCAACACGTGGGGCGTGAGGTCTCCACAGTACATCGATGTTGTCGCCAGTGGTCGGCGGAAGGTGCACGTGCCCGTCGACCTGGGACCGAACTGCAGCGTCGCACGGATGCACGCCAAGACCGTAGGATCCTACGCAGTGCCGTAGGGGACCGCACCGCCACTTCCCAGCAAATTAGGGACACTGTTGCTCCTGGGGTATCGGCGAGGACCATTCGCAACCGTCTCCATGAAGCTGGGCTACGGTCCCGCACACCGTTACGCCGTCTTCCGCTCACGCCCCAACATCGTGCAGCCCGCCTCCAGTGGTGTCGCGACAGGCGTGAATGGAGGGACGAATGGAGACGTGTCGTCTTCAGCGATGAGAGTCGCTTCTGCCTTGGTGCCAATGATGGTCGTATGCGTGTTTGGCGCCGTGCAGGTGAGCCCCACAATCAGGACTGCATACGACCGAGCCACACAGGGCCAAGCGATCTCCTACACTGGCCGTACACCTCTGGTGATCGTCGAGGGGACACTGAATACTGCACGGTACATCCAAACCGTCATCGAACCCATCGTTCTACCATTCCTAGACCGGCAAGGGAACTTGCTGTTCCAACAGGACAATGCACGTCCGCATGTATCCCGTGCCACCCAACGTGCTGTAGAAGGTGTAAGTCAACTACCCTGGCCAGCAAGATCTCCGGATCTGTCCCCCATTGAGCATGTTTGGGACTGGATGAAGCGTCGTCTCACGCGGTCTGCACGTCAAGCACGAACGCTGGTCCAACTGAGGCGCCAGGTGGAAATGGCACGGCAAGCCGTTCCACAGGACTACATCCAGCATCTCTACGATCGTCTCCATGGGAGAATAGCAGCCTGCATTGCTGCGAAAGGTGGATATACACTGTACTAGTGCCGACATTGTGCATGCTCTGTTGCCTGTGTCTATGTGCCTGTGGTTCTGTCAGTGTGATCATGTGATGTATCTGACCCCAGGAATGTGTCAATAAAGTTTCCCCTTCCTGGGACAATGAATTCACGGTGTTCTTATTTCAATTTCCAGGAGTGTATATGGTCGTGTGGTGTCTGATCTTTCGGAAAGAACAGATACCTTGCAGAACCGCAGCTGTGATACATAATATGTAAACCGAAGGTGGAGGGGAGAGAAAGTAAAGGGACTATTGACGTCAGCTGCATTGGGACTTTATGCGGAATCAGCGATCAGGAGTAAGACATGTATGCCAGAGAGGGATTCGATCGCGGGATCTCAGCATTACGAGGCAGTTGCGATAACCTCAGCACCAGCCGGACACAGTAGTTGTCTCCACTGAGCAAACTCTCTCGGCACACCTCTCGGTTTCCCCCGCATTTCCAACTAGAGCCACCTATCCGTAGCCCCTGTCCATGTCCTCCATGCTCGCTACTTTGAGATTTCCGCAGTAGTTGTATTCACACTGAAGGTGGTGGATTGATTCCCCATCGACGCAAATCAGTTATATGAGTTAAGGTCACAGATCGTAATGTCATAGGATTTTAATCAAATATAAGGATTGTATTACTACCGTGGCGAGATTCAGCAATGTTATGCCACTTTGTGGCTTGTGTAGTGACAACGAACATTGAGACTATTTTTAGCAAAGGCATATACACTCCTGGAAATTGAAATAAGAACACCGTGAATTCATTGTCCCAGGAAGGGGAAACTTTATTGACACATTCCTGGGGTCAGATACATCACATGATCACACTGACAGAACCACAGGCACATAGACACAGGCAACAGAGCATGCACAATGTCGGCACTAGTACAGTGTATATCCACCTTTCGCAGCAATGCAGGCTGCTATTCTCCCATGGAGACGATCGTAGAGATGCTGGATGTAGTCCTGTGGAACGGCTTGCCATGCCATTTCCACCTGGCGCCTCAGTTGGACCAGCGTTCGTGCTGGACGTGCAGACCGCGTTAGACGACGCTTCATCCAGTCCCAAACATGCTCAATGGGGGACAGATCCGGAGATATTGCTGGCCAGGGTAGTTGACTTACACCTTCTGGAGCATGTTGGGTGACACGGGATACATGCGGACGTGCATTGTCCTGTTGGAACAGCAAGTTCCCTTGCCGGTCTAGGAATGGTAGAACGATGGGTTCGATGACGGTTTGGATGTACCGTGCACTATTCAGTGTCCCCTCGACGATCACCAGAGGTGTACGGCCAATGTAGGAGATCGCTCCCCACACCATGATGCCGGATGTTGGCCCTGTGTGCCTCGATCGTATGCAGTCCTGATTGTGGCGCTCACCTGCACGGCGCCAAACACGCATACGACCATCATTGGCACCAAGGCAGAAGCGACTCTCATCGCTGAAGACGACACGTCTCCATTCGCCCCTCCATTCACGCCTGTTGCGACACCACTGGAGGCGGGCTGCACGATGTTGGGGCGTAAGCGGAAGACTGCCTAACGGTGTGCGGGACCGTAGCCCAGCTTCATGGAGACAGTTGCGAATGGTCCTCGCCGATACCCCAGGAGCAACAGTGTCCCTAATTTGCTGGGAAGTGGCGGTGCGGTCCCCTACGGCACTGCGTAGGATCCTACGGTCTTGGCGTGCATCCATGCGTCGCTACGGTCCGGTGCCAGGTCGACGGGCACGTGCACCTTCCGCCGACCACTGGCGACAACATCGGTGTACTGCGGAGACCTCACGCCCCACGTGTTGAGCAATTCGGCGGTACGTCCACCCGGCCTCCCGCCCTCGCTCAAAGTCCGTCAACTGCACATACGGTTCACGTCCACGCTGTCGCGGCATGCTACCAGTGTTAAAGACTGCGATGGAGCTCCGTATGCCACGGCAAACTGGCTGACACTGACGGCGGCGGTGCACAAATGCTGCGCAGCTAGCGCCATTCGACGGCCAACACGCGGTTCCTGGTGTGTCCGCTGTGCCGTGCGTGTGATCATTGCTTGTACAGGCCTCTCGCAGTGTCCGGAGCAAGTATGGTGGGTCTGACACACCGGTGTCAATGTGTTCTTTTTTTCCATTTCCAGGAGTGTAGAACAGAAGAAAATTTTAAAAAGGCTTAATAATACCTCGTAGCATTCTTGAAGCAATAATGAATATTTTAGTACACCTCTGACAGCTGTAAGTAATATTCAAGTCCATTATGTAAGAATTTTTGTGCGTTATATGCACACGACTGACCCCTCCGGCGATATCTTTGTCTCTGCAGAGTGACAGATCTTTTCATACTCTCTGGTTGATGCATGTGTCCCTCGATTTGTAACAGTTATGTTTGTATTTGCGTGCGTAAAAGTACACGGTATGTTGTTAAACGAATATGCAAGAACTAGTAAACCAGCTCTCAGTAAGGATTTCGCCTACATGACCTGTTGTGAAAGTTGTGCTTGTAAGCACACACACACACACACACACACACACACACACACACACACACACACACACACACAATAATTAATATCACGTAAGTAATTTAAATTACAACAGTATTACGCCAGCTACTTACTGTACTTTTGGTACTATATTTCAGGCATTTGAAAAGATCAGAGACCGAGTCATAGTTGGACTGCACAAATTAATGTCATCGTCGTTAGGTGGTCACGGAGTGATATTTTGTAGCAATCAGTAGGCATAAACCTGTACTTAAGATATGTGAAGTTACCACTCCATACGTGTTTTAGCATATATAAGTGTTGACTTTTGCAGTTAACATTTTGCGTTGACAGAGGTTTTTTATTCTGGGCTGACATCTGGCAGGAGAAGAGGCACAAATGATCTTGCAGACACTCAGTAGATTCACTCTTGCTTCGTGGTGAGATCCAAATCACTGTTGGATACTAACGAAACTTGGTAGGGTACACATTAAGAGCGTAAATATTCTTAAATATTCTTGTACCCACACGTAGAATACTTGAAATATATCAGAACAATAGAAAAATATGAAAAAATATGGACACGAAGTGGATATATAGGACATTCTGTATTTTTACAGAGAGAGTAATCGAAATATGTGGCATAAGCACTAGATATGTAGGAGATGTATGACGCAGCAGGTACACGTAAAAAAAAGTATTATATGGAGGGAGTAATCGGGATTTGTGGTTGGACTTCTAATGTTGTCCCTAGATATATGCTTTAATAGTGGAAAGACTGTACATTCTAGACACAAGGTGTCAAGACGAAACTGTTGTAATTCTCTACACGCGGTCCATATTGCATCACCTATAGGCATACCGGAAAAAATAATTTAGCACGCATGCGTTGGACGGCATTTGGAGCAAATACAAAAAAATCTATGATTATGTGAGGTTTTTAAAAAATGGAGTTTACCGACGATAAAATGCATGTTCAAATGGATCAAATGTCTGAAATATTGCACCAGCTTCGTGGATATAATGCGAGTCTTTGCTGAGATTTTAACAAAATGGAGCTCTGTGACTACCCAACATCAAACCACGACTTCTATGTGTAAGAGGAATACTACTAAGAGAGTGGTAATGTTTTCCACAATTCATGTGGGGGGGTTTAGTGCTTATAATGATTTGCTTTGGCAGTTAGTGTTGTATATTAACAGGCATTTTTTCTCTGGGTTGACGTTTTGGGAGAAGAGGAACAACTGCTCTTGCAGATACTTTGAAGATTCTCTCTGGGTTGGTGGGGGATTCGAATCACTGTGGGATGCCACAGAAACCTGGCAGGGTAAATAATAAAAGCATAAACATTGCTAAATATTTACCCATAGAATATGAAAAAATATAAAAAACGACAAAATGTAAAATATGACAAAAATACGGAAAAGACGAAAAATATGAAAATATTCTGAAAATATGGTTGATGAGTGAATAATGAACCTTGATGCTGATAACTGCATTTTAGTCACTTTTCTCTTAGGCTATTACAAAGCTGTGGAAGGATAAAACGTATCCTTAAGTGCTATAAAGATGTTCAGAAGTTATAGTTTAGCTTGTAAGGTGCTAGATTACAAAACAAAGAAAAAATATTACCTCCATTGCAATATCACGACTGGTGGTAACAGATTCAAATAAATTCATACAAGAAATAGTTTTCCATTCCCTTACCAGCATCTCCATGAACTACATTAGCAAAAAATACTTCTTATCAAGACTTTAGTCATTCTTTCGGTTTTACGGTATGCACATTAATTTACATGATACTTCGAACATGGGAGAGGCATAGAAGACACGCTTTTTAATATTATGCATTAGAGATAAATATTCATAGTCTCCTCTGAGATGACCAAAGGTGTGGTCCGTACGAGTACTGCTGATATCACACTGCAGTGTCGCAGGCTAGGGATCTCGTCACTGAATTGTAAAGGCTGCCCGGTCTTCGCTGTGTATTTGGTAGCCAGCGAATGCCTGGCTGCGTCTTATGGTTTTGATGTTCAGCAGTTAGCACAATGTCACATATACACGCTTGCTCCGTTCGAGTCTAGTGCTGTTATCATTCTTGCAATAATATTAGAGAACTCAAAAGCAGTGGCGGGAGTCAGTGCCAGACACAGAATTACTCTACCAAAAAGATATGACTGACACGTGTATTGTAAAGTATGTCTTGGTGGTAATCTTTGTTACATATCTGATTACATCTCTTTGCTGGAGGACTGGTTTCTTGTCGTAAGAAAATTGCGTTTCAAAGTCAGTATGATGTGTACATGCCATAGTTTTTCAGTGGAATATCTGTTAATGGTGAGAAGCAGTACCACACACAGCAGTATTGTAGCTAGAAAAAGGGGCCTGATAGAAGTATTTTAGACGATTTTTAAACATAGATTCCAACATAGACGACATAGGTATTACCTTAAAGCCACAGAAACGTACGTTTTTCAATTCAGGACATACTTCTCCATAATACTGTCAAAATATGCCAAAGATTTGTTCGTCATGTAGGACGATCCAGGTACACTATAGCCAAAATTACTAAGGCTCGATCCAGATGATAAAGTACCTCAAGGCACCTTGAAATTACCGTATGGGTGCTAGACAGCCCAAATATGGAACGTGGCCAAAAGCATATCAGCTATACTTTATGGCTGTAACATATCACTTCCTTCCACATACATCTTGCAACGGAAAAATACGGGATATTAGAGCGAATATATAGGTTTACTGACTATAACTCTTTAGGTTCATTGCCGAGTTTTATTTTGAGCTTGTGGAATACTAACGAGTAGCATTAAATAAGTAATGCAACACATTATTTCCTGTAAGCAGGTTGGTTTCATTCAGGATTTCAGTATACCATATTGTTCCCCTCTCTTCTAGCTACAAAACCCTATTTTTCAACATAACCTCTGTTCAATGCGCCGCCCTTACGCCGCTTTACTGTGAAGGCCTGTACGCCCGCACGGTACTACTCTACAGGTCGACGTCGGAGCCAACGTCTTGGTCCATCAATAGCGTCCCCATCATTCAGTAACTGCTTCCTGCGGAGTATATCCTTAATTTGGCCAAACAGATTGAAGTCGGAAGTGCGATAACTGGGATGTAAAGTGGATGAGGAAGAACAGTCCAATGAAGTTTTGTGAGCTCCTCTCGGTTGCGCAGGCTTGGGTGAGGCCTTGCATTGTCTTGGAGAAGTTCCTTTGCATTTATGTGGCGACGAATACGCTGAAGTAGTTTCTTCAGTTCCCCGAGGGTAGCACAACAAACTTCAGAGTGGATCGTAGAACCATGAATGAGGACTTCAAACAGACTTACCCCTCCAGACTATTCCACAAGACCGTCACCATGACTTTACCCGTTGAAGGGGCGGCTTTGAACTTTTTCTTCGGAGGAGAGGTGGTGTGGTGCCACTCCAAGGACTGAGGTTGTGTTTCCTGTTCGAAATGCTGAACCCATGTTTCATTGCCAGTGACAATTCTCGACAAAAAAAATTGTCACGGTCAGCCTCGTAACGCCCAAGCGATTGTGGACAGATGGTCCTTCGTTGCTCTCTATCATCTTCTGTTAGATGGCGAGGAACGCAGCTGTGTGCGGCTGGCCGGCACGCAGGATATCGGCAGGTTTGCGCACCTTGTTGCGATGATGACAGACGCCACCCGTAACACTCACTGCTCTTTTGTCCACTGTCAAGTCTCCGTAGGCTCTTTGCAGAAACTCAATAACAGTTCCGTTACACACGTCATTTTGAAGGCTAAGTATAGCGCCGCCACCTACTGGAAATTTATGAAACTATAGGGGCTGAAGCGGGAATATTCCACGATGTCTCACGGAAAATTCCAAATTTTTTCAACCAACATTGGACAAGGAAAAAAAGTGTTGCATTACTTATTGAACGCCCCTAGTATATTTAACGACAATTTGTTTTGGTAGTGTGGTAAACTACGTGGAAATCGATTACACTGACTTCAACATTATTTATCTTTCGGCAGCCAACATACAGGGTTGGGATTCTTGCTAATTTTCCGACTAAACCAACTTTTCAGATTCTTTCGGGCTTGGATGACTGATCCAAATCTCCGTTGGATGCTAAAGAAACTTTCTAGGGAATTCAGTAAGACCATCAAAATTCTTGTATATTTTCACACAGAGCATGGAAAATATGAAAAAATGGGATATATATATATATATATATATATATATATATATATATATATATATATATATATACGGAGCGAAATATAAAAAATCTAGATACGATAATGGGAATACAGGAAATCTGTATTTATACATATGGAGTAATCGAAATTTTCAATATACGCGCCAGCCGGCGTGGCCGAGCGGTTCTAGGCGCTTCAGTCTAGAACCGCGCTACCGCTACGGTCGCAGGCTCGAATCCTGACTCGGGCATGGATGTGTGTGATGTCTTTAGGTTAGTTAGGTTTAAGTAGTTCTAAGTTCTAGGGGACTGATGACCTCAGATGTTAAGTCGCATAGTGCCCAGAGCCATTTGAACCATTTTCAATATAAGCACTAGGTATATCAGAGAGGAACGACAGAGCAAATACACTTAGCAAAACCGAAAATCATTATACTGAGGGGGAAAAAGAAATTTTAATTTTTTAACCACTAGACAGATGCGTGAGAAAGAGATGACACCCCATATATGTACTTTAGTAGTGGAAAAATGGTACATTCTAGAGATTACCCTACACGTGGGCCATACTGCTTCAGCAATAGGCGTTGTTGTTGTTGTTGTTGTCTTCAGTCCTGAGACTGGTTTGATGCAGCTCTCCATGCTACTCTATCCTGTGCAAGCTTCTTCATCTCCCAGTACCTACTGCAACCTACATCCTTCTGAATCTGCTTAGTGTACTCATCTCTTGGTCTCCCTCTACGGTTTTTACCCTCCACGCTGCCCTCCAATGCTAAATTTGTGATCCCTTGATGCCTCAAAACATGTCCTACCAACCGATCCCTTTTTCTAGTCAAGTTGTGCCACAAACTTCTCTTCTCCCCAATCCTATTCAATACCTCCTCATTAGTTACGTGATCTATCCACCTTATCTTCAGCATTCTTCTGTAGCACCACATTTCGAAAGCTGCTATTCTCTTCTTGTCCAAACTAGTTATCGTCCATGTTTCACTTCCATACATGGCTACACTCCAAACAAATACTTTCAGAAACGACTTCCTGATACATAAATCTATATTCGATGTTAACAAATTTCTCTTCTTCAGAAACGCTTTCCTTGCCATTGCCAGTCTACATTTTATATCCTCCCTACTTCGACCATCATCAGTTATTTTACTTCCTAAATAGCAAAACTCCTTTACTACTTTAAGTGTCTCATTTCCTAATCTAATTCCCTCAGCATCACCCGATTTAATTTGACTACATTCCATTATCCTCGTTTTGCTGCAATAGGCGTATGGGAGAAAAAAATTAGTACGAGAGCGCTGGAAGCCATTTAGAAGAAATGTTTAAAAATGTCTATCTATAAGGCATAGGAAAACGTTAAAACGAATATTCTAATGGGTCATGTGGCTGGAATACTGAATCATATTCGTGGATATAGTGCAAAACGTTGCAGGGAATTTTAACAGACTAACATCTACCCACGACTTCTGTGTCCAGGAGCAAGAGTACCAGGGAAGCGATAATGTTATTTACAGTTCGTATCTGTATACTTAGTGTCTATAAGGGTTGACTTTGGTAATCAGCATTCTGGGTTAATGGTAGTTTTTTTCTGGGTGGACATCCGGTTCGGTTTAACTACATGCACGCTAAGTTCGATGATACTTTGGACAAGGAGGAGATAGAAGATAAATTAATGTTTCGAATGTTCCACATAGTTTACATTGCATTGCAGATGCACATTCGCAGTTTGTCGGAGGCTGCTGTAGCACGACGCTCGTTGTTGCGCCCGGCAAACCTCAGTGCTGTAGGGCTGCTGCCTTAGCAATCACGAGTCTGGGCCCTCCCAGAGTTGCAAAGATATCTTCCACTGTCCCATCGGTTAGTAATTGTTGCAGTGCGTTATTTAAACATTGAGATACACTCTGGCTGCTACGCGGAACCGGCTGACGTTTAACTGGAGCCACTGCACGGAACAATATCGTTAAAAATTTGGAAATTACCGAATTAGGATTGTCGACTTTCGCGTATAAAATATCATAAGAGCACACCTTCCAAACGTGGTTGGTTGGCTTCTGCTGTCTTCATCGGTATGCCAGAGTACTTTCAGCTTTAACGAAACTAACACTTAATGGTATATGTGGGAATTATATTATTTGTAATAAGCCTCTGGAACGCTAGCAGCCGTAAAAGAACCTGAACTAGAATTATATATCACCTGCATGATATGTTTTGGGAACTGAGTTCTCATTTCAAGTACGTTTTCTCGATGTGTTAAGTACTGTCTACACTATATGCCAGAGTCCTTTATCATATTACATGAGTTTATTGATGCATTTAGAAAAGTAGTCATTCTTGTATACTGTTCGAGTGTTAAGGGTAAAAATTAACTTATTTGCAGTACTGTAGGTTACCAGTATTTATCAGTAAGTTAGCACACGCAAAATGATCAGAAAATGAAACCATGCAATTGTTGTTGCAAGCTTACTAATATACTCTTAAATATGCATCAGGGTTTTTTTTCACTCCCAATTGGAAATCACCTTTACCAAACTCTTTGAGAATTGTCCGTCCCATCCACGTGCATAGGGAATGAAAATTGACAAAAAGCGACGCAGTCAGTCACAATATTACTGAGGCTCCATCAAAAATTTTATTATTTATTTCAACCTTTTTAGGTAATAATATATGGCAGTACCTTGTGGGATACAACATGGCACAGCGCATCTAGGATGATGATACGTGATACAACGATCGTAGTTTACTACTGCAGGCATAAACAGTACGCAGCTGTTTTTAATGATTACGTTGCGTTGCGGTGGTCGGATTATCAGCATAAAACAGCTTACGTTATACTTACTATCTTCGATGAGCCGGAGGGTTTTTTAATGCAGTCGATGTAATAACAATAAAAAACGGTTGAAGTACAAGAGTACTTTGCTAACGGTAGTAGGATGTAAATAACGTTTAGTTTCTGGAAATATTCTTGATGATTAGAGAGACATGTAATTAAAAAACAGAGTTTTAACACGCCTTGCGTTCTACTTCCGCTGTTGTGTGCTTAGACCGAAGGCTCCCTGTCAGCCTTAGCAAGTCTCTTCTTCGGCGGTTAGCAACTCATATGAGATCACAGGTGCTGCCGGCACATGACCATTATTGGTCTTGGTTTGTTTGGATGAAGTTATTTAGGAAAACTGTATTTAGCCACTCCATTTTTATGACACTGTTGTCTGTAACGTTACCTTTGCTATCGTCAGTGCGATTGTATTTACTGTGTTTTAACGCTGGCGTACGTTACATACATCCGGAATCTCTTTGAATTTTCTGTCTCATTTCGATACAAAGTTTCGTTCTGGAAGTTATTAAAAACGTTGCTTCTGCAACAATATTGTGATCTGTTTTGTGTACCATGAGGTAGCAGTTCCTTCTCTTATTAATTTATTTCGTATAAATCTCTCAGCTGCTGAACATATTGTTTCCTTGAATTCAAGCCACAATCTGATCTACACCTACATAATTAGTTCAGAAGGCATAGTGCTCAGAGCCATTTGGACCATTTAGTTCAGAAGGAGCGGAGGTTGTCTGGGTGGAAGTCTTGATTTGGAAGATACAGCTGTTTAGTTGGCAATAACCACCAGGGTGAACGCGTGGGCAGACTAGGAAGACGCAGCACTCTTTCTGGTGGGACTCCGTAAGTGGTCCAAATGGCTCTGAGCACTAAGGGGCTTAACATCTGAGGTCATCAGTCCCCTAGAACTTAGAACTGCTAAAACCTAACTAACCTAAGAACATCACACACATCCATGCCCGAGGCAGGATTCGAACCTGCGATCGTAGCGGTCGCGCGGTTCCAGACTGAAGCGCCTAGAACCGCTCGGCCACAAGGCCGGCACTTCGTAAGTGAACATTACTCTAGCATCACGTACAAAGCATTCAGTTAGAACAGTTCAGTTTGAGTTGACATTTGATTTGGTACACCTCTTAAGGGAGATAATGAAAAAATTTTGTGAATCTCGTTTATTCTAAATCTATCTCGGGATAAATTCACGAGTTTTATCTCAGTTCCTGGGCTACTACTTTACCTTCAGAGAATGATCATTAAACATTCAGCTCTGCGGTATTCGCGATGGTGTAAAATGGAGTATATTGCTTTCAATATGTTTCCATGTTCTTACTATTCACATGTTTAAGTGTATCTGTTAGATTTTTCTTATTTTTAATGCGAGCTCTTTTGTGAAAGTTAGACTGTGCCCCGGCCACTAGTCAACTACATGGTCCTCAGCTCGACATTATCAGTCCATGACTATGTTACAACATTACATCTTATTTTCCTGAGTTTAATCCGTAATTTTGAATAATTTTGCAGTTTCTGAATTTATCGAAGTTGTAATGCATTTCGGCCGCCAGCCAACCAAATGATGTGATGACAAATACTGCCGTAACATAACGTAATGTGATCATGTATATTTGTGGAAAGATCCTTCCGGCCGATATTTTTATATTTTTGAACCCTTATACGAAAGGCGATCAGTAAGCAAGCTCTCCTTCAGAAAGCAGCTTGGTTTTAATCAGGATTCCTATATACCATATTATCCCCCACTCTTTTGGCTACAAAATCCTATTTTTCAACATAATCTCCGTTCACTGGGACGCCCTTAGCTACCTTCCTGGGAGGTCCTTTATGCCCACATGGCAATTCCCTACTGGCCGATGTCGCAGCCAACGTCTTGCTGCATCAGTAACCTCCACATCACCCACGTGATACTTCCCGCGGAATGCATACTTCATTGGACCAAACAGATGGAAATCGGAAGGTGAGAGATACGGATTGTTAGGTCGAAGAGGAAGAGCAGTCCAATGAAGTTTTGTGAGTTTCTCTAGTGTGCGCAGACTTGTGTGACGTCTCGAGCTGTGATGGAGAAGGAGAAGTTCGTTTGCATTTTTGTGGTGACGAACATGCTGAAGTAGTTTCTTCAGTTTCATGAGGGTAGCACAGTGCATAGTTTATCGCTGCACCGTGAGGGAGGCCCAGAAGGCGGTCGCCATGACTTTACCGGTTGAGGGTGCGGCTTTGAACTTTTTCTTCGGAGGACAGGTGGTGTGAACTGCCGTTTTGTTTCTGGATCGAAGTGATGAACCCATCTTTCATCACCTGCAACGATTCTGGACAAAATATTGTTCCGGGCAGCCTCGTAACGCGCAGGCAGTTCCATGCAGATAGTCCTACGTTGCCTTTTTTTGTCTTCTGTTAGGTGGAGAGGAGCCCAGCGAGCACACACCTTTTAGTACCTCAGCTGGTGGATGAGTGTGTCAGCACTATTAACAGAGATGTCCAGTTAGGCAGTGAGGAGTTTGATTATGATGCGTCGTTCACCTCGAATGAGAGTGTCCAGACGTTCCAACGTTGCAGGAATCACAGCTGTGTTTGCCCGTCCAGCACGCAGGAGATCGCGACCTTGTGGTGATGATGACAGATGCCTCACTCACCAGCTCACCATGATTTTGTTCGCTGCCAGATCTCTGTAGACATCGTGTCTATGAATATATGCTGTGCTCTGGTTTTCCTTCAAAAGAAACTCAATGACAGTGCCTTACTTAGAACGCACCTCCGGTACAGTGTCCATCTTGAAGACTACGTATAGCGCCGCTGCCTATCGGAACTTCATGAAACTACAGGGCTGAAACGGGACTATTCCACGATGTCCCACAACAAATTCTGTAGCTTTTCTACCGAAACTGCCCGAGAATAAAAGTGTGTTGCATTATTTATTGGACGCCCCTAGTATATTTAATGACCATACGTTCTGATAGAGAGGTAAACTTCGTGGAAATAGATTACGCTGACTCCAACAGCTTCTATCATTCGGCAGCAATGTGTTGGTTGTCAAATACAGTAGTGCACCTTATCATATCCCTCTGGTACTCTCTACTTGATGAGATGACGTATGCATTATTCTACAAGTGATTCGGATATGCACCCCATACTGTTTGTACACGACCCATCCCTCCCCACATAGCGTACTGTATTTGATTATTTTACCTTCTGTATTTAGATACCTTATATGAATATTGTTCACTCCAAGTCGACAGCGTTAAGACTTAGCGCAGGTGGAAGACAGTCTGACGATGATAGCTACTTAATTCACCACGATTAGACCATCGTGGACCTCCCCGTGTGGTTAAAAGCTGCTGATGACTGCACAGTGCCTGTCTGAATTAGGCGTTATGTATACAAGCGCTGCATATGGTGCAGAATGGAAGATTACACTGAGATACCTCTGTTTATCTCAACACACATAGATCTGCTAAAGCTTCAGGAGCAACATACGTTTCCAGTCTTCTCATTGCACATTAAATTTTAAACGGACGAGAGATTTATGCAGATACTGACACCTCTAAACTGCGATACGGAACACAGCAGCACAGTGGAAGTGGTAGGGTGACTACTGACCGAATGGGTATGGCTCATCCGACGAATGCATTCATGGCTACAAACCAAGAATGTGACGTAACGTGAATAGTTATGACCGCTGAGTCTGGTTTACAACGAGGATGTCTCAAGGGAATAATGTGATCAGTTATAGCATTTCTCTCTTGTCTTGATAATTATAGGGACGATATCAACATTATAAGTGGCATAACAATTCTCTAAATACTTCTAGCGCTCAGTGCCATGCGCTCGATATTCAGATGCATGGATCCAATGTACTTCAAGATTTCACAATAGTTTTGAGAGCCTTTTCTTGAAGTGTTCAGGGCAGACACAGTGTAAATTAATTTCACAGGCCAACTATGCAAAAACGTTTTTGCTGAAAATAACTTATTCTTATGTTTTTTATGGTGGGAAATCCAAATATGATAGTTAAAAACTGTATCACCCACCATTTCTTCATATTTTACCGTTAAATTTATTAAATTAAGCGATTTTTTAAAGAATTCAACAGCTTTTATAGAGTTAAAATGATTTAAAAAGGAGATGTAATGAATGTAGATGACGTTGGTAGCATTGTTGAAAAAAACATTTGCTGGCAAAAAAAGGTCGATTCTATTTTTGTTTCAACAGATGGTGTTTTGTTTACTGTCAGCCTAACCTCACTTTCCCGTTTCCTGTTCATGTGCTCAGTACAATGTCTAATCGTGGTTGTAAAAACTCTGCTGACAGTTTTTGTTGTATTTGTGGTGAATTGTGATTAAAAAACACCAAAGGAACATTACAGACTTTGTGAAAAAGGTTTATCTATCATACTTTGGATCTAAACTTGGTGATCTTGATCAATTTTGGGCGCCGCATAAGGTATATTATGTGTGTGTTGAAGATCTGAAAATGTTCAAATGTGTGTGAATTCCTAAGAGACCATACTGCTGAGGTCATCGCTCCCTAGACTTACACACTACTTAAACTAACTTAACGCTAAGGACAACACTCACACCCATGCCCGAGGAAGGGCTTGAACCTCCGTCGGGAGGGTCCGCACGATTAGTGTCATGGCTCCTCTAACCGCACGGCCACTCCGCGCGGCAGAAGATCTGAGGAAACGGTCCAAAAAGGAAAGAAAAGCCTTTAGATTTGCTGTTCCTATGATATGGATGGAGCCAAGAAATCATTCCGATGATTTCTACTTTTGCAGTGTTGATATTACTGGTCATAGTTCGAAAAACAAGAAGGTAATAAGCTACCCTAACCTTCCGTTCGCCATCGGACCAGTAGGGCATGGTGTATATTTGCAGGTTCCTGAACCTCCAGATGATTTAAATTCTATTCCAACAGAAGTATTTGCTGATGTACAATGTGATTTAAATGAACCAGATGATGATGAATTCCATTGTTTTCTCAGACCGAGCTTGACGATTTGGTTAGGGATCTGGCTTAACGAAGGAAAAAGCTGAATTGCTTGGCTCTAGATTAAAAGAAAAGATCATATTGGCAGTTGGAACCAGCATATACATGTACAGTCGTGGACAAAACGAGCGAGACCCCTCGCCTTTTCGTTATGCTGATCCGCACAGCTTTAAAGTCTGCTACACAGTATAACAGGCAAGGAGACGAAGTGCTACCAACATACTATGCAAGTTCGTTCAGCTGATGTGCTGAGATAGCAAGGTCAAAAAATGGCTCTAAGATCTGGAGAAACTCGAGCTTAGATGACGCCACAGCATCGTCTGCCACCACTTCGTGGGAAACGAAAAACCTCAAGTATAAGACAATGTGTTGTATTCACTTATCTGTGACTATGACTTGGATCTAAAGTGTGGTTATGGATAGTACGCATGCTCAGATTGCTAATCCAACATCATGAATAAAGACAAGAGGAAATTAATTAGGCGTCCGTCCTCTTCCGTGACATCAAATATATTTTAGTTATTCTTTCTTAAATGAACTGCGCAGAAAATCATTCTCCAGAAGTGAATAACTTTTTAGCAACACCAGATGATATTAACAGCTTGCCGGCGCGGGTTAGCTGTCCGCTCAACGGCGTCATATCGCAGACCGCGCGGCTGCTTGCGCTGTCAGTTCGAATCCTCCCCCAGGCATGGATGTGTGTTAGGTTAGGTAGGTTAAAGTAGTTCTAGATCTAGCGGCTGATGACCTAATCAGTTTGGTGGCATAGTTCTTAGAGCCATTTTTTGACCTTTCGCGTAAATTTTCTTTACATAAACGGCTGGCCGTATCTTTAGATTGCGTTGATATAGCTCATTTTTTTACAGCACCAAGGGACCGTATACTGCAGGAAGTGCTATACATTTCCGCTTATTATGTCCACCCGTACTCGAGGTAAACGGGTTTTAAGGGTTGGGTAGACAGACAGACGGTCAAGAAAGTGAGACTAGTAGGGTTCCATTTTTACCGATTTACGTGGCGAAAACCTAACAACGAAAATAGTTACCACAGTTACTGAAGATAAGGGCCGCATAGTAATTTCCCCTACTCTTTATTCAAAATGTTCCAGTTGCAATCGATATATCAGCATATTAATCGTATCTACGCTTTCGATCCAAATCACATTTACAGGAATGCAAATAAAATACATTTGCCTACACACGTGGTAATTCAGATCCCACTATTAATGCCACCGCGTTTTAGATGTGGGAGCATTTCCATTGCCAGCTACCTTAAGGAACACTTCGGCTAATGAACGTTTTCTGGCTGTTGTGGCACGTCTAATGGAGAATTCGAAACATTGCAGAATACGTTTGGCAGCTACATCGCCGTTTATTTCCTTGGGTGGTGCAGAATTATCCTACTAAATTTACTCGCTAATAACAGTTTTTTGTTACTTCGATAAACATCACGAATGATTGTCACATGAACGGTGACATAAAGGTAGACGTTTCATATTTTTGAGTCCAGAAAGCTATATGCAACAGAAACTGCAGATCATTTTGTCATTTTCATTGCGAAATTGCCGTCTTATTCATGTCTGGGGTAATAATAGAGGGCTGTATGCCTGCCTTGTCTGCTAGCGTAGTGAAAGGTGTTTGCTACTCCAAGCGAGGTCTGGTTTGTTTTCGGTTCTAATCTCGATGTAGGCAGATAGGCTATCAGTAAAGGAATTTTAAGAAATTCTCGCACCCCAATACGTTTTATTGCTACCTTTATTCTGTACCGGCGCCCTGTGGATGTCGATATGAAAAAAAAAAAAAATGGCTCTGAGTACTATGGGACTTAACATCTGTGGTTATCAGTCCCCTATAACTTAGAACTACTTAAACCTAACTAACCTAAGGACATCACACACATCCATGCCCGTGGCAGGATTCGAACCTGCGACCGTAGCAGTCCCGCGGTTCCAGACTGCGCGCCTAGAACAGCGAGACCACCGCGGCCGCCTGTCGATATGAAACTCTTGTAAAATTTCTTACTTGTTACTGCCTACTTTTTCCGCTTCTGTCAGTAACTGAATTGACTTAAGTGTGGCACTGAATGATTTTTAACTAAATTTCGTTATGAATCTTTACGCATTGCTAAATTTGCACACTTTCATGGTAGGTCAGCAACGGTAATCCAGTATGACTGGTCTGGACGTAGACACAGACTGTTTTGTGGCCGAATGCGCATAATATTTTGCTAATTCGTAACGTTCTGGGGTACTTTGACTTACTAAAACAGTTATGTTATCTCGATAAGCTGAAATTCATTTTTATTAGTACAGTTCATACTAATTAGCGTTTCTTCTTTCGTTTATATCTTATATTTAGTTGTTGTGGTTAACACACTAATCAGCATTAATATAGTCTTACACATGATTAAAAACAGTCTGACAAATTCGGGATAGTTTTTCAATTTCATGCCTGTGCATAGTATGTTGGTAGCACTTCGTCGCCTTGCCTGTTATGCTGTGTAACAGACTAAAGCTGTGCGGATCAGCATAACGAAAAGGCGAGGGGTCTCGCTCGTTTTGTCCACGACTGGACAGAAAGAGAGAGTCGCAATTTTCCAAGTTTTTCAACAAGAAGGTGATTTAGTGTGCTGCTCAGACATTCCCGGCTTGGTGAATGAGTTTGGCATTGAATACAAATAGGAAGACTGGGGGCTGTTTATTCATTCATCCAAAACTAGTTTAAAGGTTGTTTTATTACACAGTGGTAACCTGTTGGACATTCTGTACATATGAAAAAAAGCTATGAAAACCTAGAAATAGTGGTTCATAAAATAGGCTCTTCTGCTTATGGTTGGATGGTATGTGGCGATCTAAAAGTAACGTGCATGCTCCTTGGACAGTAAGGTGTCTTTACCAAATTTACATGTTTCCTGTGTGCATGGGACAGTAGGGCTAGGGATCAAAACTGGTGCAGAAAGAACTTTCCTGTGAGGGAGACTTTAAAACCTGCTGAGAAGAACATTCTAAGCAAAAACCTTGTAGATCCGAAAAATCGTACTCCTACCATCTCTACGTATAAAGTTAGGCGTAATGAAACAGTTTATAAAAGCTTTGCTTAAATATGGACCATCTTTTAAGTATCCTTGCCAAAAGTTTCCACACCTTTCAGAAGCTAAACTAAAGGGAGGCGTCTTTGTCGGACCTGACATTAGAAAATTGATGTTTGGTGTTAACTTTGAATCCACAATGACCTTAAATGAGAAAGAAGCAAGCAAGTCGTTACAAAGTTCTTAGGACATGAAAATGATTACCCAAGTGATGGAAAAACGCTACCAAGGCCACTGGAACATCAGCATGACGGGGGACTACTGTTGGTCACTTCACTGAGAAGTTCAACAAGTGACTCATCATAGAAATAGCTACTCAAGAAGTTTCAAAGAAAAAGAGAAATAAAATACAAACCAACTCCAGCTGACAAGTGAAACCTCTATTAACACATATCATTGTTTTAAGTGGCTTACTGTAAATACAAACCGTGCTTACGTTGTAACAAAGCGTTTCATTAATTTCCCAGTTTACTGTAGAGCATATCATTTTAATACTATATAATGCTAAAAAGACTAAGGCTAGATTTGGATTCAACTCATAAAAATCTATAAAGATCACCTATCAAAGTAAAAAAAACATTTTCCATAAAATTTTTTCATTAGCCTGTGTTAGCGGTCATGAATTTTTGTGACTAACATTGTAACTATTATTGTAACATAATGAATAACATCGAATGAAGAATCTGTAATGCATCAGTTATTCATCTGAAAAGCGTCATTTCTCTGTTTACACTACAGCATTTTGTGTGGATTAAGGCGATCTTTCTTCAGTTGCACTATGATTCGTTTGGCAAGGGAATTAAAATTCGTAAGGAAAAAATAAAAATGCCGATAGCATTGTAATTTTGTCAGAGACGCTAAAGGACTTGGAAGAGCAGCTGAACTTAACAGATAGTGTCTTCAGAAGGGATTATAAGTTGAAAGTCAACAAAAGTAAAATAAGGTTCAAATGGCACTAAGCACTATGGGAATTAACAGCTGAGGTCATCAGTCCCCTGGACTTCGAACTAAGTAAACCTAACTAACCTAAGGACATCACACACATCCGTGCCCGGGGCAGAATTCGAACCTGCGACCGCAGCAGCCGTGTGGTTCCATACTGAAGCACTTAGAACCGCTCGGCCACCGCTGCCGGCGTAAAATAAGGGTAATGAAATGTACTGGGGCAATAACCGGCGTTTCGAAACGTGTCAGAGGCGCTAAGCAGGCCACTTACATGGCCTGAGCCACAGCAAGACCTGCCTTGTCGTGTATGAAAGATGGCGGTCCGCCCAAGCCGGGCTTGTTGCGACAGCTGGGCTTTGAAACAGCTTCCGCTGTGCGCTGGCTAACGCTTTTCCGACATCCCGATGGATGGTACTGCCAGTGGGGCATCCAGCCGCATCCTGGATGGGCTGGGGATCGATATAACTTCCTCTGAGCTCCGAGCCACCACCCTCCAGCCACCGGTCCTGGTTTTCACCTCTGGCCACCACCAACTATTATCAAGGTAGCGCGGCTTCTTCCGACCGCAGTTGCGAAAACAAGATCGCCGCAGCCTGACAGAGCACCGAGGCAATATTCTGTACTGTTAGCAAGATCGTTTCCGATCCTTACTGACGAAAAACGCTGATTCCGGATCACTGTCATCAGCACGTCCTGGCGAGAGGTTCACTATCCGCCGCTGCCGCCACCGCCCACGTTCTGTAGGTACTGTATCTACAACTGTCCAAATTAGAAGCAAAAATCTATTTCTCACCATCTTTTGTCACCAGTGGTTCTCTCCACTTTCTGCACCTACTGCCTTCCTCCACCAAAGGACCACACTTCCACATCTAGTCTACACTTTTACATAATTTAAATCAGGCGATTTTGAGGGAAATTGATTACGAAATAAGATTGTAAAATTAACAGATAGTTTCGCTATTTGGAAAGCAAACTGATTGATGATGGGCGGAAGAGAGGAGATATAAAATTACAGACTGGCAATAGCAAGAAAATCATTAATGAAAAAATGGGATTTATTAATGTCTAATCTAAAAGTGTTAAGTAGTCTTTTCTGAAGGTGGAGTGTAGCCCTGTACGAAGCGAAACATGTAGGATATGTTCAAAGGAAAGGAGAATTTAAGCTTTTGAAGTGTGGCGCCACATATAAACACTGAAGATTAAATGGGCAAACTAATGAGGAGGTATTGAATAGAATCGGGGAAAAATTTTATAGCACAATTTGGCTAAAAGAAGGTAGCAGCTGATAGAACACATCCTGTGATATAAAGGAATAGTCATTTTGGTAATAAAGCGAAGAGTGGGAGTAAAATTTGTAGAGAGAGATCTAGGCATAAATACAGTAAGCAGGTTCAAATGGGTGAAGATTGCAACAGTTATTCACAGATAAAGAGGCCTGCTCAGGATAGACTAGCGTGGAGAGCTGAATCAAACCAGTCTCTGAACGCAAGACCGCACAAACAACTGTGATTAAATATAGAAGTAGACGATCATAAAGAGTTCTTTATGTCATTTCAAACGCAGAAATAGTTCACTAAAGTTTAAGCATACATTTCCTCTTCTCTGGTATCAACGACAGTTTGTTGTCTGGGTCAACGCAGAATAGCTGCTTGGCTGCAACTATAGTTATTTAATAATGATAGGCAGAAGTATTTGTCTCTTCCTACAACACAGACCAACTTGGAAACTCCTGGGATCATTTCCACCTTTATAGAGAGCATAAATAATTGCGCGGTAAACTGTAGCTTATTAGTTCTCAAAAATTACTTAAGGGGAACGACAGGATGACGGTCGAACACTCGAAATACTTTTTATTACGGAATTCGAATGCATATTCATTGAAGAATTATTCCCCGAAATATCACGGGCGTATTCCGAAAAGTAGGCGAGTGTTGAAGGCGAGCAATCACTCCACGCCTCGGCGTAAGAGAACCGGTTGCCACAAGCCGTTATCGATGCCATCAACACTATTTATACCGAATTGAGTAAACCTGATTTGCTGGAACGTTGTTTGGGCGGTTTTGCTCAAAATGTGAACGAAAGTTTCAATAGTCTCATTTGGAGATGATGAGGTTCCATACTCCGAGGAGCGTAGGGAACGATGTGGGAGACCCGCACCGCCGACTAGGCAAGGTCCTCGCGGAGGTGGTTTGCCATTGCCCTCCTCCGACCGTAAAGGGGTTTAATGATGATCATGATGACAACACAACAACACCCAGTCATCTCAAGGCAGGGAAAATCCCTGACCCCGCTGGGAATCAAGCCCGGGATCCCGTGCGCGGGAAGCGAGAACGCTACCGCAAGACCACGAGCTGCGGACCATTTGGAGATACGCTCCAAAATAACATCCAGCAGAAGAGAAATTGTCAACATTGCTTCAAATTTTGTCGTATGTCTATTCACTGTAGGCCATACTACACTAATGCACGTGGCAAATGCCCTTCAAATGAAAACTGCCAATGAAATGCGGCGATTCTCTGAAGATAGAGACACCAGCGGCGATGCACTCAGCGACGATAAGGATTTTTAGGACGAGAATGAGGGTTTATGAGGTCAAACTAGCAGAAAGTGACCATTCACTAGCCAAGGCGATAGTTATTATGGCGCAGGCATCGATGATATCTCGTTAAGTTTCAAATTGTCCCTTTTTTATATGATAAATACTTGTCAAACTTTAAACGCGTCTACGTTCGCAGGTTCGAATCCTGCCTCGGGCATGGATGTGTGTGATGTCCTTAGGTTAGTTAGGTTTAAGTAGTTCTAAGTTCTAGGGGACTCATGACCACAGCAGTTGAGCCCCATAGTGCTCAGAGCCATTTGAACCATTTTTAAACGCGTGTTTGTCAAAACCATATTTCTCGGCATGGTTGTCATCGCTCACTCTACAACCTTCATCCGATTTTAATAATTTTTGGTCTCCCTTGAAGCAAACTGAATTCTCTTTAGTTCATCGTAGTCGATTTTTTTATGTTGATGTTTTGTACTTTTTCCGCCAAAAAATATGGGTCCAAAAAGGGCCTTTTTTTTAAATATCTGTAATTTAGCCAAAAGTTTTTTGCAAGTTATTACGATGAACTAAAATTACGTCTGTAAGGATCAGGGTGATGTGTTAATTTCATGTTTCAGATTACCACAACCCGAGTTACAGCGACAACTGTCGACCTGCCTAGTTTCAGATTTGCTTCGGGAAAACCCCAATTACACAATTAAGATGTTAATATGTTTCAATAAAATACAAATAAAAACTTCAATATATGATTTATTCATTGCAGCAAACCCCATTTGTCTGCTACATTCTAGTACGGAGAAGAAATTTCTGAATTTAAACAATATTTTATCCGTCACCCTTTCGTTACCCCTCTAGCAAGAATTTTCTACCTTGCTCACTGATTTACTAAACATTTTGTAACTTACGACTTTCTTATAACCACGGAGGTCTACTATAGATTTAGACAAGTGTTATATAAAACTTTATCGCACACTGGTTCTTTGCTGAATTAAACTTAATTCTGATCCTTATTGTCTGTAGTATTGAAACTTCCTGGTACATTAAAATTAGTAGGGATACTATTCCACATATCTATGCAGGAGAACCTCTGTGGAGATGCGAATGCAGGGGAGAGATACTCGTAGAGTCAAAGGACGAAGTGGGGACGAAGAGAGGCACTCCTGGATATCCATCCGTAAAATAAATTCTTGTGAAAAGATAGGGGTCAGTTTAGAGTTCAGAATTGGCAAGTACTTATCCTCCAGGAGGTATTGTTTGGTTCTAAGTATACCCAGAGATGAATCATTATTGATTAATACACTTATAATTCACATTTCAGTCAAAGAGATTATTTACTTTCATTACAAGAAGAGCAAAAAATAATAAAACACTTTTATAGCTCAAAACTTCCCGCTTTCGAAGATTGTGTGGCAACAAATTGCTGTGTTAGTATACTACTGTTCAATCGTCAAGGATAATAAAAAAATCAGAGCATATTCCAGGAACAGGATTTTGGATACATGAGTAAAGAAGAAAACAAAGACTGTTGGCATAACAAGGATTCCAAATTTTTTTAGTAAAAAGATATGAAACCAAACATGTGCGTTTAAAGAAAACTGACGAATGTAGAGAACCTATACCACGGTAGCAAAATAATTTATGGGGTATAGGGTTACCTGCAACTGTGACATATTCGTTTTATTATCAGTACTGTTATGACGTTCGCACTCTGGAGTTAGATGTACCACTGTCTTCACGTAGATGACTGACATTCTCAGGGTTTTCTTTTGCTCTGGAGGGACTGAGTATAGTGCACCCCACGTCACTTCTCCGACCCCCAATCTCCTGCTCAACATGTGTGAGTCCCTATCGCGTTCAAGCTTTCCCGCTGGTATTTCTTCGATTTCACTAATGTAAGAACATTTTTGTGTAAATAAGGCTCTGTGGACTTCATTACTGGAGTTAGTTCATTTATAAATGTATTACTTTTATGTGAAAATAGAAAACTTTTGCTTTCGTCGGACGCTATTCTTCACGTTGGAATGTTTCTCATTCTGTTTCCTAAAAATGGCTGACATCTTTTTACACGTGGTGGGGTAACATCTTAGTGTCGTAACGAAAATCTTACCTTATCATAGTCCACTAAGGGTATTATTAAATGTCACGATTAGTCTTGAATGCCCACCTGATCCACAAATGTAGTGCCGATCTAACTGTGTTGATCTTGGACAACATTATCATATCTCTGAGTGCATAATTGCTAAAAAAAAAAAAACACCAGAAATGAATTGCGTCCACTTACAGATACCTACTGAGACTTAAGCATTAATGATGTAATAGACAGCGGAGGCTAACACTCGATCCTGGTGCGTATAGAAACATCTTAGTAGTTACTGTGTTAACACATGTATTAATCGCAAACGTGTGGCGGTCTGCCTAAGAGCAAACTTCGCGAGCATCTCAAGACTTCAGCTCCTCCGGTACTACATGCTGCAATGCGTGCATCCGTCCGCCCCATCGATAGACGACTCCACCACAATTCCGAAACCTGAATATGTTATCTTCTCTTATTAGACCTGTCTTTCAATTGCGCGTTTCCGTATTATTCAACAAGTCATAATGGCCGCCCATCCGGTAGTCCCCTTAAATTCCACCGCCGCATACTCTCATAACGGCTCTTATTTGTTATTTCCGTGTAGATACCCAAGTATAATTCCACTCCCACTAGTTCTAGCGTAGAATATTCTGCCCTACAAGAGAAAAATGACGTCATGAGAACAGCATGACCCTGTCGCCTTGAGACAACCCTTGCAATTCTGCCTAACTGTTCCCTTCTGCACCACATACCCCTAAAATCAGTTCTGTTCTCACATCTTACTTATTATATCTTCTTCATGTTCTCATTTCATAGACTTATTTTACATGGAACGTGTTGGCAAAGCTACAGTTGACCACAGCAAGGCCAACGCCAACATCATCAACAATGGCATGAACACAACGTCACTCACCACTGAAGTCATCAGCATCACATAATGATGAGCTGTTTATTATGTACCTTACGTTCAATAATCTCTTAATGTTTTAATACTTAATTTTTATTAGAGTAATGTTTATGGATGCATAACTGCTAATTAGTGTGGGATTGCCTCCCACGATCGAATGAAAGACAATATTAGGGTAAACGGAGACGCATAACTAATTGCCTACTGGACTGTTCTCTTTATATTCTTCCATACACAACTGTACAGGAGAACACTTGTCAGGTATTCAACCATACGCAACTGTACATGAGAACACTTGTCAGGTATTCAAACTGTTTGTTCAGGATTTAAAGACTGTAGTGCAACAAAAATGAAAACTACCCCGTCTTGCAAAAAACTTCCTTTTTAAGATTATATCGAAAATGATCATTGCAAAAATATCCCTCTTTTATTCGCACACACACACATACGCAACTGACTAGAGGTTTATAAAAAGAATTCAGAAGTAACTAAACACCGAGAAAATTCCTTGTTAGGTAAGTCTAATAAATGCGGTAATAGTGAGGTCGAAAAAAATACTGTATGACTTTGGCAAAAACTGGACCACATTACCTACAGAGACACAAAATAGCAGTTACATTCTATGTAGAACTGGAAATAGTATTTTCCGCAAAATGCCTGGGATCCCTGAATTTCATTTAAAGTCAGATACACAAAAAATGCCAGAACTATTCTCATAAACGTTTCATTAACCAGGGAGGAAGTAAGTTGCGCATGAGACTATGTAATTTTTAAGTCTTTTAAAATATAAACAGATTGGACCATATTTCTGACAGCAATCCTTTTTATGAGAAGGGGAAGGAGACGAAAAAGGTGGAGAAGGTTAAGCAAAGGGGGAAGAAGTGTAAGTTTTTTTAAATTTCTTTTTATTCAATGTCAGTATCAAAGCAACATTGGTTTCTGATGCCGTTACAGAAAAATTACCAAGTGCTTCTCTCGCATCTAAACACTCTGAATGAGAAAACAGCTACTACCAAAGGACAATGTGTTTGATAGTCCGAAGGTGGCAGGAAATCTTACAGCAGCTAAATGACGGCGTGACTAAGCAGAGAGCAGAACATCCGAAGCCACACACTTCACAGTGTGAAGTCATGCTGCCATATCAGTCCAAGTTAGCTCGGGCCAAATAACGTAGTTGCCGAACACCTCGTGAATCCCCGAATTTGTAGACACGCCGAGGTTACGCACATAACATTCCAGTGAATGAGTTGAGCGTCCGTCGTTCCCCACAGCCACTCGTCAATGAGGCACGAAGTCAGAGGCTATAATGCTGACCATGCCAGTTTGGTGACTAGTTTGTTACTGGGTCCAATGTAACAGAATGTCTGAGTTGCGGTATCTTCGAGGTGATTTAACAACTTATATTCAGATCCAAGCCAATGACTAAGTTGTACCATAAACTCAATAAAATGCAGAAAATCTGAAATGGAAAGTTAATACGACTCTTATTTTATGGCCGAGCTAAACAACGCAGTTATAAAATAATTCGAGTTTATGTTATTTATTTCAGTCTGTCGAAGCTCTGTTAAGTGGTCTCAGAACACGTTATTTTATATCATGAACTCCAGAATAAATGCTAAAAATTAGACGAAAGTAATAATAATATTAAATCGCCCCTTAAGATCTAACTCATTTTTCCAAAGCTTAACAGTCAGCGAAGAAGGTGTAAGGTGTCGACTGCAATCTATCAATGGAAATGTCTGTCATTTTCTTGGAATGATTTTGGAAAACCATACAAAAGTCCAAATCATAATGTTGTGACTAGAAATCCGTATCTTTATGCACTTTATATGAACAGTTGTTTCCTAATTTTATTCATTTTAGTGAAAGACAAAGAATTTAAGACAAGCAACTGGACACGGGTATTCATAAATGCACAATATTTTTATTCTTCGATGTTGCCGTTTCCTTGAAACAAATTTGTTTCCAGTAATGAATCTCGCAAGCGAATGGATGTGGTTCGATGTCAGTGTAAGAATCTCCTGCTTGTTAAACAAAGGCCTAAGTCAAAACAATGAATTAACACCGCGTATGGTCCAGATAGATCACTTGCTAACTGAAACTATTCCTCGTGCATGCGTTGAGTTACCGCTCCTCCCCCCCAATATAAATGGGCATCATAAGACTAGATCATCCACATTTTCCTATCGTAGTTCGTTCACACTTTAGCGTTCTTGTTCAAGTATGTTTCAAACCATATTTGTCATTGCTGTGCATTCTTATTTTACTTAAATTAGGAAAAAAAAGAAACACAAGATGCTTTATTTTAAGAGTCGTGCGTGTGACAACTAGTGTAAGCTCTTGCGTAAGCACTTGTAAACGTAAACGTGTTTGGTGTGTTGTTAATTATCTGAATGTCAGAACCTTGATATTCTGCAGTGCACTTAATTTTGCTGTTCACAATAACTAAAACTCTCATAAAACAAACACAATTATCTATAAATGCACAGCACAGAAGTAGCAACTGAAGGAGAATGTTTGCAAACACTAGCTGTATAAACCAAGCAGGTTTTCGTCGGTTTTGGAAAAAAGTCGTAAAAAAAGATATTTTTGTTTGATGAATTTGCATTGCTAAAGTCTGGAAAGTGCGACCCTTATTCTTAAATTAACAATAAAAGTAATTGCTTACAAATTTATTGTATGTCAGCTTATCAGTTAAGCAAATTGTTACCAGCTGGTATTGGTACAGAGACGTAGACAGTTCGCAAGAAGCAGAAAAAAGGATAAAAGGTAAATTAGGATTTAATGTCCCGTCGACGATGAGCTCGTTAGAGACAGAGCATAAGCTAAGATTCCGAAAGTATGGGGAAGGCAATTCACAGCACCCTTTCAAAGGAACCATCCAAGCCTTAAATGAATAAGGTTCCTCGTGGAAAACGTAGATCTGTGTGGCCAGACTGCAGTCCTCCCGAATGCGAGCCTAGTATCTCCCCACTGCGTCACCTAACAATTCCAACATGTAAACGATCTCTATTACGTCGATAGTCTGGTGTGACAATTGTCAACCAATATATTCTAACTCTGGTGTCGTAGTATAAATCCTATACATAGACATTCATTGATACGAACTGTCTCCTTTTCCAAGTTCCTTGCAATACTATTGCGGAAATTATTTAAATAAAATGAGAGCTTAGTCTGTAGCGAGTGAAAATAGTACCCACCATGTGTTTATAACCACAAATATGAGATAATAAAGTGTAAGCATCTAACATTGTTCGTAAACGGTCGTGTCTCCCATTGAAATTCTTTGCAATGCAGTAAAATCGTTCGGACGCCGGATTTGGGCGTGTCCTGATATTATTGACTAATTGAAGTATAAGAAAAAGTCTGACAGGTATTAATGTTTACGACCGGCAAAGAATGGAAAGTCATCTTTTCCTGTAAGTGACATTGATTTGGCAGACATATCTGTTGCCATACGCAGAATAACAAGGGATGTTTTATTATAAACTGTGGCAACAGGCTCTCCTCCCTTAAAAAGATGTAACCAATCTTAACCAGTTCATACACGTACCACAGAAATTTGTACGGAATTATCTATTCTTCATCAAAAGATGAAATCTATTACAGATATAGTACAACACCTTGGAGCTGAATTACAGTCTTTGAACAGCAGGGTGGTATGCATTATAGAACTCTGATTTAGAGATAATGAAATGCAATATACTGAGCTATCGTTACATGAATGTACACGTTGTTACTGTAGAACTAACGGATCATATACTTATATCAAATGCGGCACACATTTTAAAGCTAGAGAAGATGTGTGGAAAATTTCTTTAACAAATTAACTGAAGTGCTGGAGAGAGTCACAGCCCTTAAATAACGTAATATTATGTGGAGGTACATAATTACACAATTAACACATGTGTTTAGGGGAAATTAGTGATAATTTCCTAGATATTTTAAGCACTTTCGGCGTGTCAAAAATGGTAAACACTGCTACTAGAGTGTCAAGAAGTTCAGTATCACCATTACACAACATATTCACAGATATCGACAGGGAAAACTGTAAAGTATTGAGAAGAGATCTTTTGCTTCCCAAGCCTTATTAATAGGTAATAAAGTTAAAGACAAGCTTGGTAAAGCCTGTAACGTTGCAGGCCTATAAAAGAATCTACTAGGAACGAAAAGTACATAATTTCTCAAGGGCACCGGCAAACTAAACCTGGGGTAAAGTGCAAATGGTAACAATTTGGATGCTAAGTTCTCTAAAGTCTGCACATTCTTTAATTTAATTTTTGAAGAGGAATTCCAAAAAATAGACACTTCTACAGCGGCAGCTAATGAAAATAAATGGATAACTGCGGGTATTAGAAAGTTCTCGATGACAATTAAACTTCTCAGTTCTTTACAAAAGCACTACACTAAACCATAGTTCTTACAAGGCCATGTTGAGTAGTAAAATGAGATGAAAAATGTCATTGGATACCACCTATTATACTGTCCGACCTCCTTTCACAGATCATAGTGCAGCATCTCAACGCAGCAGGTCCCCGCAGAAATATTGAGCCATGCTGCCTCTATAGCCCTCCATAATTGTGAAAGGGTTGCCGGTGCAGGATTTTATGTACAGAATGAGCTCTCGATTACCTCCCATAAAAGTTAGATGGCATTAATGGCGGGCGATCTGAGAGGACAAATCTTTCGCTCGAATTCTCCAGAATGTTCTTCAAACCAATCGCGGACAGTTGTGACCCAGTGACTTTATTTGGGAACGTGAAGTCCATGAATGACTGCAAATGGTCTCCAGGTAGCCGAACATAAACATTCCCAGTCAACGATCGGTTCTTTTGAACCAGAGGACCTAGGCCACTCTACGTAAACACAGCCCACACCATTACGGAGCCACCACCAGCTTGTACAGTGCTTTGTTGACAACTTGTGTCCATGGCTTCGTGGAGTCTGCGTCACACTCGAACCCTAGCACCACCTCTTTCGACTGAAATCGGGACTAATCTGACCAGTCGTCTAGAGTCCAACCGATATAGTCACGAGCACAGGAGAAGCGTTGCAGGCGATGTAGTGCTGTTGGCAAAGGCATTCGCGTCGCTCGTCTGCTGCCATAGCCCATTAACTCCTGGCCTTTGTAGTCTGGTTCCGTCAAACCCACCACAAACCCACCAACCCACCCTTTAACGCCAAATTTCGCCCCACTGTCCTAGCGTATACGTTCGATGTACGTCAGACATCTATTTTTGCTGTTATTTCACGCAGTGTTTCTTGTCTGTTAGCACTGACAAATCTACGCAAACACCACTGCCCTGTGTTTTTTAAGTGAAGGCCGTCGGCCGCTACGTTGTCCATGGCGAGAGGCAATGTCTGACATTTGGTTGTCTCGGCACACTCTTGACACTGTGGATTTCGTAATTGTGAATTACGTAACGATTTTGGATATGGAATGTCCCATGCGTCCCATGCGGTCAGAGTCTATTAATTCCCTTCGTGCGACCATAATCAACTCGAAAACCGTTCCACGTGAATTACCTGAGTACATATGACACCTGCACCAATGCACTGTCCTTTTATACCTCCCGTCATCTGTGTATGTGCATATCGCTATCCCGTGACTTTCGTCACCTCAATATAATGCTTCAGAATATTTTATGTGAAAACTTTTAAAGCTTTTGAAATACAACTTTATTATTCATATCTACATATCTGCAGCCCGCTGCCTTTAGATGGATACGATTTGTAGCGTGTAACATAGCGGTATGTAACGTAACTATGTAGGAGCGAGAGAAGCATCGTTCTGTTATCGAGTTTCGCATTCACACCCGTCAACAACGTAACTCGTTGTACAGTGACGGTATTGACAAACTGGTCTATAGGTTGGAGGAATGTGTTCGTCGCCTGGCTGACTATGTCGAGAATAAACTATGTAGGCATGAAGAATAAAGGTGTTAAAAACATTTGTTTTCTTTAAAAAGCTTTAAGAGTTTTCATATAAAAATTCGGAGGCATTAATTTTCAGCACGCCCTTGTAGATTAATATGACAAGCATAAAAAATATACAGTAAGGTCATGCTAACGGCAAAAAAATCAGTCAGTGACAATATGAAAAACGCAGAGAATAAAAGCAAAGATGCTTGGAATGTCATATAACAAGAAACTGGGAAAGTCAGACACAAGTATAATAACATACAATTCAGATATGTAGGTAGAATAACAGAAAATCCTCAGGAACTGGCAAATTTGGTAAATCACTATTTCTCTGTTATCGCGGAGAAGCTGTAAGAGAATCTTCGTAAAACACGTGTAGCACACACAATGACTTACGGAGCAAACATAATGATGTTCCCTACGGCAGAGCTTGAAATAAGTGAGACAATACTGAAATAATGAAACAGAAGTTAGCAGGTATACATGAGGTCTCAATCTCTGTTCTGAAGGCGTGCACAGACAGCGTACGAACCACAGTAGCACACATAAATGAGTTATTTATATAATTTCCTCTGAGTACATACCAAAGAATACACAAATTTTTGAGGCCTTGCTAAAGGAAGGTAATGCGGAGAGTATTGAAAACTACAGTTCAGTTTCACTACTGACTGCGTTCTCCAAAATAATTGACTCATTCGTAATAGACAGACTAATGCGTGACTTGAATAAATTCAGTCTTTGTAATGAACCAAAATTTGGCTTTCGAAGTTGTAAAATTACTGTGTCAGTCATTACATTGTTGACTAGAACGTTATCTGAAGCTCTTCACATCAGTGACGCTGTGAAGGCAAATTCTTAGATTTGTCCAAAGCTCTTGACACTATTGACTATAAAATACTACTGAACATGCTAGAAGCACTAGATGAAAGAGAAACAGTGAGAGACTGGTTCTAGCCTTACTTGAAAAACATGGTACAAAAGGAAGAGAAAGTTCAAACACCTGTTGATGATACTTTTTTAGAAAAACAGCTGTCTGACAAGACACAAACAAATATAAGTGATCCTGAGGGTAGTGTGTTGGGTCAAATTATGTTCTCCATATACATCAGTGACTTTCCAGACAGTATTAGACATAGAGAAAAGGTAGTCTTTGCTGACGACAATAACTTCATAGTAACTGATAAAACACCAGAAATTTTCTGAAAGAAAGCAAATCCAACTCTGAGGGACGTTTATTATTTAGAAGTGTGTAATAAATTGACACTGAACATCAAGAAAACCAGCATTATATACTATAGCATAAATGGGGAATACATTTTTATCACATTAAGCGTAAATGATAAATTTAGACATTGTGTAACAAACTCAGAATTTTTAGGAATGAATATTGATTCTCGCTTAACATGAAATGAACACACAAAGATTATGGCAAAAAGAATGTCATCAGTATGTTTTGCTCTTAGACGCATATAATCAATTTGTAACAGCCAATTTCTTATGGTGGTATACTGTTCGTAAGTAAATTCAGATTTTATCTATGGGCTTCTCTTACAGGAATAAAAGGCACAATAATGTATACAGTGCAAAATGTTAAGACTGGTAACTTTAAACACTAGTCATGTTCATTGTAAAAAAAAAAAAGTGTATCTTCGATGTTCCAAGTGAGTACATCTTCCAGTCTGATCTGCGTCATGGGTAACATATTATTTCACTAACAGCTCTATACATAATCATGGAAGAAGAACAAATACGAATTTATATTTACCAAGAAAAAAAAATGGTTCAAATGGCTCTGTGCACTATGGGACTTAGCTTCCGAGGTCATCAGTCCCCTAGAACTTAGAACTACTTAAACCTAACTAACCTAAGGATATCACACACATCCATGCCCGAGGCAGGATTCGAACCTGCGACCGTAGCGGTCGCGCAGTTCCAGACTGTAGCGCCTAGAACCGCTCGGTCACCATGGCCGGCCACCAAGAAAAAAAAACAAGAAATTGAAAGCAGCTTTTTCTATAAGGAAATAAAATTGTATAATAAGTTGCTCAAGGACATGAAAGTGATTACTAAAAATACATCAGTTTAAAACGGCAGTTAAGATGTTCTTCATATGTAATGCGCAGCACAAAGTCGAACTTGACTTACAGGATTCTGAGCAGTAGTTAGTAATGAAAGGGGTTAACTGCAACACCTTGTTGTATTACAATACTGTGATGCTCCTGGCACAAAGTCATATGCCAAGATCTACAATACGTGACATTAATATATTGTCATTCCCTTGAGTTCTCTCACTCTTCAAGGGGGGATTCTGACTCAGGTTTTCAGGTGGGCTGACATGAAGACATGCATGTTTATGTATATGGAATCAGCTTTCCAAACAGACTGGGGCTAGTACAATGTGCATAACAGGAAGCTACCTGTTCCGGAGTCTCGAATAGGTGTCTTTAATTTCTGCAGCAATGAAGCGAAGATCTGTGTTTTAACAAAGGATATTGTACAATAGTGACCAACTGGATGTGGCAGTGTAAATGTTAAGACGCTAAGCTCATATATGGGACGATGGAGATTTATTTGTCTGGCTATGATGATTTACTTTTACTGTGGATTTCCTAAATAATATCAGAAGTATACCGTAATATTTCAGACATTTTGTGTAGAGGGTCTTGAATATCTATTTATAAGGTTAAAAACTGCGTTATAAAATACACAGCTGTACTACTACTTTTTTTTAATTGAAGACAGTTGGTTTAGACATCAGACTAACTTCAGGTATCCTGCACCAAAAGGAGAAAACCAAATGACAAGCGTCTACAATTCTAATACATGATGGTTCTGTGTATTAACACTACATTTAGACCATCACATTTATGTAAATAAAAATATTAATTTTCGTTTATTTCAGAATCATAGGTCTCCAACAGTTCTCCTCCGAGTGCTTTGAAATTTTGACATGACATTGCATTTGAATAAGCACATGTTTTCATGTACCTACTGGTGAATCATCTTATAATATGTAAGTACATATTTAATATAGAAAGGGGAAATGTCGTCATCAAAAATCTCGAAAAGTAGTTGACTGATTTACTCCCAGGCCCCCTGATCGAATTCAAGACACAAATTCATTGCCCCGAAATGACCAACATTGGGGTTTTTATAACACTGTAGCTCTAATAGCAATGGAGATAAAGACATGCATGTTGTTTAAGTGGCTGCCTTATTTTGTGGGAATAGTTTCGATCCACCTTATCAACCTGCTTTGCAGGGCAGTCTATATCTCAGGGGCTGGAAACGGTTTTCCAGCCCCCAATATTTACAGTGTCCAGCACTGGCTGCTTTGTTAGCCTGCTTTACATGACAGCATACGCCCCATCGAAAAAAAAAAAAAGGTTTTGAAGCCCTTGGCATAAAGTCTCTGCTGCATAAGAGGCGTGTTGTGGGGGTAGTGGCAACCTTCTTTATCGCCCTCTTTTGCAGGGCTACATTATGGAAGGGCATGCTTGGCGGAATACTGGAGTGGATAGAGGAGGAGATGGAGAGAGAAGAGAGCAGGAAGGGATGGATAGGTAGAGAGGGAGACAAGAGAGAATGGGTAACGAGGAAGGATGCAAGAGGAGATGTAAAGACAAAAATGAAGGGGAGGGGGAGATGGGCAGAGAGAGATGGTGGAGCACAAAATAGGCAGAAAGAAGGAAAGAGGTGGGCAGAGAGAGTTGGATGCATGAGATAGATGAAGTTAGTAGAGAGAAAATAGAGGAAGAGTAGGACCAAGAGATGTGCACATTATATGTGACGTACATACATGTAAACAGGTGAAGCCACTGGGAGATGGCTAGTATATATAGATGTTTCTGAGTGTATGTATGTGTAAGAACTTCTTCCAGGCCTCTGGACTAAAGTGATCCAAATCTTTTGCACCAACTCTTTCCTCTGAGAGGACCAATATAGAGGATTTATAATGCTCTAGTTAAAATATTTACAGAGATACAGACACGCAAAGTTGTTACCAGGCCACTTATGGGCAATTGGATAGGCAGCCCGCCACGTATGGACGTATGTCTATCAATCCTCGTCCTTCCTGAGACAACAATATGTATGTATGGCATCTTCACCCAAACCCCTGGAAGGGCTTCAGCAAAATTTGGCACAAAAGCAGGAAACTTCAGAAGTATTGAAAATGTGACATTTACAACCTCTGAACTCCAATAAGAGCAGGGGTACAGGGAAACGTGTTTTTATTTCAGCCTACGCCTTATTGGCTGGCAAGGAGGACAGGCATTCTGTGTGGGAATAGTATCAGCTGCCTCATTAACCTGCTTTTCAGGTCATACTACATGTGAGGGATAAGATATTGATTTCGATTTCCGAAGTGTAGGTTGCCTTGCATGACAAGCATTTTGGAATAGTATCAGCCTGCCTTGTTGACAAACTTGGCAGTGAAACATACACATCAGGTGAAACATGTTATTTTCAAGCCCCTGATGGGTAGACTGCCCCACACAACATGTGTATTGTGGCAGTAGAATCAGCCTGCTTTATTGACTGTTTTGCAGGAGCCTTATATGTGGAGGTACATGGCTGGGGAAAGCTTGAAATGTGTGGGGGAGGTGATACACATAGAGTGTCGGGGAGTGTGTGATGGATAGGGAGATGGGGGCAGGAAGGATGGGCAAAGATGGGTGGCATGATGGACAGGAAGAGAGGAGAAGGAGTGGAGAGACAGAGAGAGGTAGGGAACAGGATGTGGATAAAGAGAGAGAATGGAGGAGGAGATGGACAGTGTGAGGAAGGAGTAGACAGAAGGGGAGGCAGGAGTAGTGGGCAGGTGGAAAAGGAAGAGGCGAGGAGCTGAGGCTTGAATGGTCAGAGAGAAGGGCAGAGGAGGTGGAGTTGGGAGATGGACAGGTAGAGATGGGACATTGAGATGATCAGAGAGAAGGGGCAGGAAGATGTGTGTACAACGCTAGGGGACAGGAGAAGATGTGTGCAGTATATGTGTCAAACATGTATGCAAGTGAAACCATGGAAAAAAGGTTAGCTATATATAAAGTTGAGTGTATGTATCTATGAGAGAGGGGTCAGTAAGAAGTGAAGACAGAGAGGGACATGGAGGAGGATATAGACAGAATGAGAAGGTGGAGGACAAGATGGATAGAAGAAACTCTTTTCCAGCTCTTTACGCGTGGGCTACCTGCATGACTGGCATACTGGAGTGCTATCAGCCTGGTTTTTAGGGGACTACGTGTGGGTATGCGTATGGGTGGGGCTGAGATTGATAGAGGAAATGGACGCAAAGAAGAAAGTGCAAGAGGGGATGGATGGGCAGAGGAGAAGAAGAGTGAGAGGATCAGAAGTGGATGGGCTGAGAGAGGAAGGAGCAGATGAACAGAAAGGGAAGAGGGAGAGGATATGACCAGGAAGAGTAAGAGCATGAAGTGGAGGTGCAGGAGGCAGATGGAAGGTTGGGTAGGGTAGTGGTCATGTGGAGAAGGAAGTGAGGGGAGGGGATAATGGGCATAGAGAAAAATTGTTCAAATGTGTATGAATTCCTAAGGGACCAAACTGCTGAGGTCATTGGTCCCTAGACTTACAAAATACTTGTCTTAGTATAACTTATGCTACGAACAACATACACACCCATGCCCCAGGGAGGACTCTCACAATCCGTGACATGGCACCACAAACCGTGCAACCACTCCGCACATCAGACAGAGAGAAGGGTAGCAGGATATGAACTGAGGGAGAGGGAGGAAGATATGGTCAGATGGTCAGAGACAGCGGATGGAGGAGATCGACAAACAGAATGCAGGGGAGGGGATGGAAAGACAGAGGGAGTGGGAAGGAAGAAACTAGCAAATGGAGGGGACGCTTGAGGTGAATAGAGAGATGTGTGTCAAACATTTATGGGAACCTACATGCCATGGGCAAGAAATGGCTTTCCAGCCCACTACAAATAGGTTGCCCTGTATGTCAGGCATGGTGTGTTGGAATAGTATTGGCCTGCATATTGACCTGTTTTGCAGGGGCTACACTTGTGGATAGACATGGTAAGGACAGTGGAGATAGATTGAGGAGGGGTTGGAGTGGGTATATAGGAGAAAATGGACAGGGAGAAGAGGATATGGAAAGAGGCAGCAGAAGGAAAAATAGAGAGAGGGGTGGAAGGGATGGAGACAGAGAGAATAAGGAGGTGGTGGACAGAGAGATGTGGGCTAAGAGGTGGACACAGAGAAGGGATGTGTGCTATATATGTGTTAAATTGATACATGGGCGAAGCTGTCAGAAAAAGGGCTAGCATATAATGAAACAGAGTGTACGTACATATGGCCAGGATCTCGTCCCAAGTGCCTTGTTAGATTTTAACTATATTTGTCACAGAAACAGAACTCTTCACAAGTTTTAACACTGTGACATTATAAAATCCAAGGTCCAACAGGAGCGGAGAAATGAGTGAAACGTGTTTTTTTCGGCCCCAGGTGTATAGATCACCCTGCAAAATGGTTATTTGTGTGTAGATAGTATAGGCCTGCCGTATGGTCCTATTTTGCAAGCAGCCTACATTCAGAGGTAAGAAACCGTTTTCTGGCCCAGCACGACAGGTGTTGAAATAATATTGACTTGCCTTATCAATCACTGTGGCAGGACAGCCTACATGTTCCAGCCAAATAATGGTTCTCAGGCTCTTCACGAGTAGACTGCCTTGCATGATAGGCATATTGTGGGAGTAGTATTGGCCTGCTTTATTGACCTTTATTGGAGGGGCTACATGTTCAGATGGTCATGGCTGGAGCTAGACTAAGATGGATACAGGAGGGTATGGACAGAGAGAGAGGGAGTAGGAAGGGATAGAGAGATAGTGGGGGAACAGGAAAGGAGGAAAGAGAGAGGCAGCATGGGAATGCACAGAGAGAGGGAGCAGTAGGGGTGACAGTGAAAGAGAGAGGAGGTGATGTGTAAGGATGTAGAGGAGGAGGAGGAGATCGATAGGCTTTGGGAGGGTAGGGGGAAGGAGACAGGGAAAGGGTGAAGAGGAGGAGGAGATAAACAGGGCAGGGGAAGGAAATGTTTATGTAGAGGTGTAGGAGGAGATGCATAAGGAAAGGAGGAGGACGAGATAGGAAGAGAATGAAGGTCAATAGGAGAAGGACAGAGAAGTGGAGGTGGGGTAGATGGACACACAGAAGAGGGACAACAAGATGGCACAGGAGAAAAGGAGATGGACAGAGGGAGGAGGCAGGAGTGGATGGACAGGGAGAGTGAGAGGAAGAGATGGGCAGAGAGGAGGAAGGAGAAGATGGGCAAGGTGGTGGCGAGAAAGAGCCAGACAGAGGGGAAGAAGGAAGTTGGAGACAGCCAGGGGACGGAGTTGATGAGAAGATAAGCAGAAGGGGGGCAAGCGAGGAGGAGATGGACACAGCAGGAAGAAGGATATGGAAAGGTGATCATCAGAGAGAGAGGGGTGAGTGACAAACAAAGAGGAGGGGGGAGGAATGGAGACAGACTAAGAGAGGGTGAAGGAAGAGACATAAGTGATATATGTGTCAAATATGTATGCAGTCGAAGATGTGAAGGAAAGTCTAGTACAGTATATAATAGGGAAAAGTTGTTAACAAAAATCTTGAAAAGTTCTTGGCCAGTTTACTTTAAATTTTTACAAGACACTCTAATAAACAATCACATGGACATAGGCTATATATTTTTTTAAACAACAAGGTACAGGTTTTCGGCAAAAATAGATTCAAAATGCTGTTATTTGTTCTTCTGTGAATATGTGCAGTTTTGTTTTCTTTCTCACAATCAGTTTTAACTGCGATAATAGGGCATTTAAACTATTAGAAAAATTCTTTTCCCGAGATATTTTTCATTTTATTTATTTTTAACTAAAAATTGAATACACAACAATACAATATTTTGTTTCTACACTCTCAATCGGTTTTCACAGAAGAAAGAAAAATTCTGTTTGTGGCTTATCAGCATAGGGTTACAATACTACTATGGTATCTGAATTTGTAGGAACAGTAAACAAGGCAACGTAGGGTTACAATAGTACTATGGTATCTGAGTATGAGGTAATAGTAAACAAGGCTCAAGATAAGAAGCGGGGAGGAGTAGATGGATAGAGATTGGGGCAGGAAATGGCCATAGATAGGGGAAGGAGGAGATGGACAGAGAGAGGGGAGGAGGAGGAGATGGAGAGAAAGTGAGGAGGAGGAAATAGATTGGGAATGGAGGAGGTGATGGACAGAGAGAGTGAGAGGATGAGGAGATGGACGAAGAGAGTAGGTAGACCGATACATCTACATCTGCATCTACATGACTACTCTGCAATTCACATTTAAGTGCTTGGCAGAGGGTTCATCGAACCACAATCATACTATCTCTCTACTATTCCACTCCCGAACAGCGAGCGGGAAAAACGAACACCTAAACCTTTCTGTTCGAGCTCTGATTTCTCTTATTTTATTTTGATGATCATTCCTGCCTATGTAGGTTGGGCTCAACAAAATATTTTCGCATTCGGAAGAGAAAGTTGGTGACTGAAATTTCGTAAAAAGGTCTCGCCGCGACGAAAAACGTCTATGCTGTAATGACTTCCATCCCAACTCGTCTATCATATCTGCCACACTCTCTCCCCTATAACGTGATAATACAAAACGAGCTGCCCTTTTTTGCATCCTTTCGATGTCCTCCGTCAATCCCACCTGGTAAGGATCCCACACCGCGCAGCAATATTCTAACAGAGGACGAACGAGTGTAGTGTAAGCTGTCTCTTTAGTGGAGTTGTTGCATCTTCTAAGTGTCCTTCCAATGAAACGCAACCTTTGGCTCGCCTTCCCGACAATATGATCTATGTGGTCCTTCCAACTGAAGTTGTTAGTAATTTTAACACCCAGGTACTTACTTGAATTGACAGCCTTGAGAATTGTACTATTTATCGAGTAATCGAATTCCAACGGATTTCTTTTGGAACTCATGTGGATCATCTCACACTTTTCGTTATTTAGCGTCAACTGCCACCTGACACACCATACAGCAATCTTTTCTAAATCGCTTTGCAACTGATACTGGTCTTCGGATGACCTTACTAGACGGTAAATTACAGCATCATCTGCGAACAGTCTAGAGAACTGCTCAGATGGGAAGAAGAAGATTTTGAAATAGATATAATTCCCACACATATTTAGAAATTGCAAATCATTGCTAGTAATAACATAACAGAGTACTTACAGAAACAGCTCAGCTGTGGATTCTCACAGTTGCAATACCAATTATAAGTTATTGCTTGTTCCATTAACTACTATTAACTATCTATGCATAACGTTTATATACAGTCAACGTGAGAAACAGTTGTGTGCACTCTGTTGTTATGTTTTGAAGTGAGTAGGTCAAAGACATTACGATTGAAGCACTGAAGCCTTACACATTTCAGAGAACTGTCACCTTCTCGCCGATGGTCGGTAATGCTCATAATTTGACATATGAAAAAATAGACACACTCACTGAATAAAATCGATAATAGCAATTTGGAACATAAATACGTAATTATTATTGATAAAGCAAAGCGTCCAATTTTATAAGGTAACAGTTATGTCAATTAGTTATACCATGCAACTTGTAACAATGAGCATTTATTTTTTGATAAAACAAGCGGATCAGTGCTATACAAATGAAATGGTATATCGTACCACGTTAATAAATGCAACGAAATATATGTTCTGTTGAAAATACACTGCCATAACACTGTCATTAAACAAGTGTAAGAAAAATGTGCAGCTGCACGGTCTGCCAAAGTCTGAGTACAGACTGTGTCTATCAGTCCTAACATTCCCAATTTTTTATTGTTTTATTTTTTATTAAGTAAAGTAGGTATTTATCTGATGTACTGATGTCAAGTAGCACGTAATTACAATCAATAAAAAATGTGTCAAAATACTAAGACATGTACTATGACAAAGTTTAGTCTGTTCGAACAGAGCACAATTTGGCATACAATATATCTTAGTTCTTCGATACCTGAATTAGATCCTGAAAACTAAAGGTGAAACGTCCCATGACTGCTTAAACTGACACACAATATTTTTTTAGCGCAACGCAATCTAACTTTCAATAATCCCTACAAAAGAATGGCCCTGACTAACATTAACCTATACCTTTCACAAATCACTTACCTCACAAAAATCTTCGTTACTCGAACTACTGCAATACAGCGAGCGCCACTACTGTCAGCTAAATAAAAGATTCAAACTACTGAAGGCACTAACTACTGATAGGCATAGCTAGCAAATGAAAGATTTTGATAGAGAACAAACAATGTATTTACCTCAATAGTGTTCAAAAGTCATAATGTATATAGCAGTTCATGACATACAGTCTTACAAATTTCAAAACTCCGCCATCTCTCTCCCCACATCCACCACTGCTGGCGGTTCACCTCCAACTGCGCAACGCTACGCGCTGTTAACATCCAGCTGCCCAACACTACAATGGCGAGTATTATAACAATGCCAACCAGCCACTGACTGCACACAGCACACTCAGTGATTTTCATATAGAGCGCTACGTGGCGTTACCAATGAGAAAAATAAACAGCCTACTTGCAAAGGGTATAGACTTTTTTCCATTACGAATTTCTCACTCATTTATAGCAGTGAGTTTCGGTGATTCTGCTAAACCGCTGATATAGCACAGTCTACGAAGCAGGAAATACCGTGAATTTAACAACGTCTGCGTTTTTGTGACCAGGTGCTCTGTGATTCATCTGTCTCTGCGAGCGGTCAACACCTACAGTATCTGCTGTAAGGTTAACGATGAAAATTGAGGCGACGAAGAGTAGTGACACCTGTACTGGACTCGTCTAGTAAGGGAACTCATGGAGAAACAAAATCCCACGGAACCAACACTAAAGTTCAGCACTTGTGGACTCTTGAGCAACTTTACTACAGGAATATAGGTGGTGCAGAGGGACCGCACGGAATATTCGAGGCCTACGAGAAGCATAGTGCTACCAGTTCTAATTGCGAAGACACGAAACATGAAAAAGCAAAGTTCTACATCTCTGGTCGGAGATCAGGCGTCACAGATTTGGAGTCTTTGTGACTGACTTCGAATGAACTCTTTGTTTAAAAACACTGGGGTTTTATATGCTGGAATTTCTGTTTTTCCGGTTCCCACGTGGTGGGGACAATAGGTTATTTTCCTGTGTGAAAAATACAGTTCGGTTTATTCTTATTTTGATTGACTGTAACATTTAAATAGCATTTACTGTCAATATCCTCACAAAATATCTGCTACTTTTATGTAATCAAAGCTTAAAAATAGTTAAATATCAAGATCTGGTCACGTGATCGAAAACGCTCTGTTATTGGCTGATGCTCTGGTGATGTCACAGACTAGAGGTAAGACGAAGCTATACGTGTGTTGTAGGGGCTTTAGCTGAAGTCATGAGGTTTTTACGTACTTTTTATGCAAACAGTTTAGCTATTTAGTGATGTTAAACGCAATTACAACTGTTCAGTAACTATGGAAAGGAATTTTGTGAACGTTGATAGTGGAAGCCTTGTGAAAGTTGGTGCGTTTAAACTCCACTTATTTAGATCTGCGATATGTGCAACGACGGACGTTCTTTTATCCGCTAGCTGCAGCACCACTAAACTCGTTCTAAACTAAAGAACTGTATAACTTCTGCAAATGGACCCGTATATCATAACTAGATTATCGACTACCAGCTATGAGCTGCGAACCAAAACACAATAAAATTATTCATGGCGAAACTTCGTACTGGTTTCATTTCTAGAAGACATTCAGCAGCGCTACTTCATCTAGCATGCGTTCGGTGGTGAAATAAATAGTGCGTCCAACTGCAGAAAAGAGATCATATCTTCGAATCCGGGAAAAGTTATATATTTAGTAAAAGTTTTACACTAAATACGGAAATAGTGTTAGTAATAACTGGTTATAGCAGTTGTGTCGAATTGTGGGGTATATTGTATATAGCTTCAAATGGCTCTGAGCACTATGGGACTCAACATCTAAAGGTCGTTAGTCCCCTAGAACTTAGAACTAGTTAAACCTAACTAACCCAAGGACATCACACACATCCATGCCCGAGGCAGAATTCAAACCTGCGACCGTAGCGGTCTCGCAGTTCCAGACTGCAGCGCCTAGAACCACAAGGCCACTTCGGCCGGCTTCACATTAGTCTTAGAGGATAAATGGATTTACTTTGCGAACAAACAATTTACTTTTTTTTTTTGGAAAGCATTGCTAGTCGTGAAGACATCCCATACGAGCACAGTACAACCAGTTCCAGGACGATGAGGTTACACAGACTGATATAAAGCGTGCCTAACATGCAGGTGACACAAACGTAAGGGCTGAGGTGTTTGTGAGTAACGTTAGCGTCTGAAGCAATCTTGTAAAAGTATAAGCAATAAGAAGCCTATCTGGACAGTACGAAGATGAAAACATTGTTTCCAATAAAACAAAAAGTGTGTGGTCACATTAACTACAAAACAACTTTTTGAACGTGGCATGTGTGAACAGCGATTCCAAACGTGAACGCATGTGAACAGCAAGGAAAACACAATTATATTTTGTTTCTGTCGATGTGAAGAGGTTTTGTAATTGTGATTTGGTTTTCGTATGAGAGGAACGTCGAGTAGTTTTACAAATAAGTTAAAATGTTATTTCGGGTTAGATTCGAACCAGCGATCTATGGACATCATCTCAAAAAAATTCAACGGTCTACCGCTATAGCAACTTTTCTGAAAAAAAAAGGAAGGCCTGTGGGTGGGCTCGAACCCACGACCTTTGCGTTATTGACACGACGTTCTGACCATCTTCTTATTTTGGAGTCGTGTTTTGTTGTGGACCTGTCTTCTCATCTAATCTCATTGAATCTCCAAAAATAAAAGAAACAAAAATCAGCTCTACCCCTACTTGGCAACGCCAATTTAACGCAACCATATACAAAGAAAAAGAAATGAACTATCCCTCTTCAGGCGTTGCCCATAACTAGTCACAAATGTTCTCACAGAGGATAAGATCCACGGGTCTATAATTTTTTCTTTATTTTCCTAATCACACGATCATAATTAGTAAATGCTATAAAACAGAATGTTACAATAAAGTGTGATTCAAAGTTTAAAGTAAAAAAGCTTTGTGTGTTGCTTGCTCTACTTCAACGAAAATAATCTTTCGTCAAGAAATGGTGCTGCCGGAGTTATCTTGTCCACTGCCACTACGTCCACCAACATCGTCTAAAATGTCTACAGCAAACGCATGCTGAATTGCAAATGCCTCAATCAATGCAGCCTTCCTAGAATCCGCTAATCGCTTTCCTTTGTCACTGTTTGCGACAACTGAGGTACCGAAAAATTCAGGTGCAGTTCGGTAAAACGACAATTTTCACTAGGAGTTTAATTTTGTTGAATGACGCTATACTTCGTTGTAACAGTGGGAGAGCGTACCTCGGAGGTAAGTCAGTGCTAACGTCACAGTGCAGCACATTTTTAATTAAGTTAGTGAACTTGTGCGTCGACGTGGTGGCAATTTTCCGGTACAGAAAAACCACATTTTACGTATCTTCCATTCTCTGGAACACTGAAAAACTACTTTTCAGGAGTTTTTATAGATCTATTTGTACAGTATGGTATTACACAGCATTTGTAACACATTTACCAAAACGTAAGCTCCAAAACATCACATCACTGTGAATTAATTTTACGGCGGTAGGAGCAACGAGCTACCCATCGACATCACAGGCATCACATGAGTCGAATTGAGAGTTTTAGCAGGCTTTCAAATTATTTGAATTTCATTTCCGGTTTTATAAAAGAATACTGAAATTCATGAAGAAAGAGGCATGTTAGCAGTTTAAAATGACAATTTTCAGAAAACAGTAAAGTACCCTATAGGCCAATCCTGCGCGAAAGGTTTCCGAGAGCATCACGGAATCATCCGAAGTATGCCCCCCCCCCCCATTCGTGTGTGGCCCCGAGGGACGGTTTGCCAAAGTGACAAAGATAATAATAACAGTTGTCACCTGTACGGAGTCTGGCGCGGCGGAGCTGACTATTGCTAGCTGTCTCTAGGGAGCGGGAGCCCCCTGCTCGAAGACCTTTGCTCAGCTTTCCCAAGTATAGGAAACATGCTGAGCTACGAATTCAAACGAGGGCTAGTTGGGAACTGCGTGCTCGGTATAAAAGTGTCAATGGAAACATTGGCGTGATTATCAAAGGTCCATCGAGCAAGGAATCACCCGCTGGTGTATAAGCAGCCTATCCGCCCTCAGGAAAAGTGCGGACACAAGGACTGCCTAATTTAGCCACCTGAGGTCTGCAAGCGTGCCGTTCTCTGGGTGGGCGGCCCTACGCGCTCTTACATCTGTATCATTCGGTTTCCTTTTTTGTTGATCGGCAAGTTATTTAACTATTTAACCTTTTCGAAACGTTCAGTCACTCCGTCTCCACTGTTTTTTTACGACGATTTCTGTAAGAGTTTCGTAGGTTACCTGGCCTATTTTCTCGGTGTGATCTGTAGTGTCACTTGAGTCCCACTGTAAAACCTTCGAAGAGACCAAAACGATGAGAATTGAGGTAATTACAATTATACAAGCTATGTTACTGAGAAACCTGTCTTTTACAAAGATCGTAACTCATGTTTCGCCCGAAGTCTCATCCAAATATTGGGTAACACGATCGCAAGACGTAAGTGCAGGATACTTATAGGTTATGGGTGATATGTATTCCCGCAAATATACTGCGGTTAAAGGTATATTCTGTCCACCTGGAAGGGGATTTATTGAAATTTCTGAATATTTCAAGAATAAATGAAGATTTGGCATTTGATGCATCTTGCGCCCTGTGCTACTTATATGTGACAAGCCCTTCTGACAATTCTTATTACAAGTTTCCATATCATGAGTAGTTTCACTGAGTTCCCTTTCAAGAGGAACAAGTTCCTCACGCGCTCTCCACACTTTCAGCCACAATTTATAATGTTCTACTTTGATCACCATTTCGTCTTAAATGTCACACTGCGTGTGAATGGAAGAACAACAGTTCCTATTACCGTGATATTCCTACAGGGAGATACCTGAAGGAATGCTTTAATCATGAGTTTGCTTAGTGTTTTCATACTTCCGTTTTTTATATGTCCCATTCACTGTTTTGGTTTGTTAGACGTTGTAGGACGGATAACAAGGGAAAGTAAAGGGAAGAACAGTGTCCTGCAATTTCTTCATTCCTAATCCAGATCGATAGTCGTACTCTCGAAAATGAAGCTTGCATATCATATAAGATTTAGAGTTTAAATTGAGTTTGAGGTCTACTATTGATATTGCTTTCAGCCATTGTTCTTTGTGAATCAGTTTGGAATTCATGAATTGAACTCCTCTCATATTAGAATCTTGAATCGTGCAAAAAGGCACGTAACAACACACCAGTGCTATCGGTAAATTTAGACTTGGTGACGTAGCTGTGTTACGTAATTTGAAGGCAAGAGCATAAGAGATAACTAATTAGGGGAGATGTGTCGATGTTGTCGGAAATTAGATATGAAATGTGAAACGCGAAACGTATGTCGTATTTATGCAAGCCCCGTAACAGTTTCATGTAATAAATTACTGCGATTACATACCTCTTTACAACGAAATAAATCCACTTCCATTCGTTTATCACACCTCAATATACTCTAGTAGACAGAGAAAAGATAATTAAGCACGGTGTTTACTTTGTTTGGATTATTGACTTTAATGTCCGTCGAGCACAGCTCTACTGCACGCCATTAACGCCACAACGGCCAAGTTGTTAACTCCATGATGTTTGCTCAACTGCATGCATGGCGAGCGAAGTGAAGAGACTGGGAGTATACTAGCGGGCGATGGATAAGGTAGCCGCTGACTTGTAACGTTCCCGGTCGGGCAACAGACAAAGTCATTTCTAGGCAGGATATGATACGCTTTGAAATCCAGAGGAGTTGCATTTGCATTTATACTGCACAGAGAATGGACGAAAAACAATAGCCGACCGGTGTGACCGAGCGATTCTAGGCCCTTCAGTGTGGAACCGCTAGACCGCTACGCAGGTTCGAATCCTGCCTCGGGCATGGATGTGTGTGATGTCCCTAGGTTAGTTAGGTTTAAGTATTTCTAAGTTCTAGCGTACTGATGACCTCAGATGCTAAGTCCCATAGTGCTCAGAGCCATTTGAACAAAAAACACAACATAAAATGTCATCAGTCTTGATACGGTGTAAGAAAACAATCGGCATTTAAAACAGCTTCCATTTACCTCGGAATGGCTGAATATAGATTCTGTACGGTTTCCTAGCGAATCTTATACCATTCTTTCTGCAAAATAGTGACAAATTCAGGTAACGATAACTGAGGTGGTCAGCGATCAAGCACCTTTCCTTCCAAAGTAGACCACAAAGGCCAATAATGTTAAAATTTGGTGATTTTTGTGTTCCGGGAAGGTGCGAAAAATCATCTTCTTATTGACGAAACCAGTCTTGGACATTGCGAGTTGTGTGAAAGGGGTCCTGTCGTCTTGAACACAGCAGCACTATTGGGGAACAAACATTATTCCATAGGATGAATCTGATCAGCCAAAACGGTCACATAACCCTTGGCAGTAATGCGACCTGGCCGATCAACCACGGAGCCCAAGGAATACTACGGTAAGGCTTCCCAAATCATCACCGAACGCCCTCCATGTTTCACTCTCGGATAGAAGTTGGAAACCGTGTAAAACGAGACTCATCCAACCAAATGAGTTTCTCGACAGAGTGTCGTATATCAGTCGTGCCACAGTGTCAAGTGTGAAACATTTCTCGCCTTACTGAAAAATCCATTTGGCACTTGTGACTCGACTACACAGTAAGGAACGTGTCGCTTTGTTATATTTAGAGACTTCACCGTTCTAGAAATAAGGGATTTGTACTGTAATCGGGACATTACTAAAATGTGCAATACTGACGCAGCCAATCAAAGTGAAAGAGACTGTTACGCTACTTGGTCTTTCCTAAAAGTCATTTTGTCAGAACCGCTGTATTCAGACCTGCTCATAACGACATTTATAAAATGTTTCCTTGTCCATGAATTCACATTGGTTGTCATCTGATACTCCCTTTCCGTTATTATCAAATCCTTCTCTGACGAATTACTCAAATTCTCTGAAACCTGACGTGAAAATTCATGCAATACATAGCTTTTCAGCGACTTTAATCAATCAATCCGTGGTACCGTAGCCCTCCATGTCTCTTCCCACCGTACTGACACACGTTTCTCTAGAGGCACTAGTGGCTTGAATACATAGTATTGTATATGGCGCTACAACGTTTCTTGAGCTTAAACATATTTCCTAGTTACTATTTTGCTTTTATGGAAGGGATTACTTTTTGATCTTTTTAGTTTTAATGTTTTACTACTATTTCATATCTTTTCTAATAACCCATTTGGACAGTATCGTATGCAAACTCGTTGATTTTTATGCTGTACGTTCTTTCGTAACCTATTCGACTTCCTATCGAAATATATACAATCCAGGAAATCGTTTTCTTTACGTAGGATTACACTGTCTAGAAGAGTTCCATGGTTTCATCGGGGCTGAAAATTTTTGACGAAATTTTACCTCACAAACTTTCTTGGCTTGATTATACCTAACTTTCTGACACAAATGTACTACTTACTTCCTCCTTTGCCAAGTAATGTACTTTCTGTCGAAAAGACAGAGTAATGATTAATCGTTCAGAAACTGTAGGTAGGACCTTCTACGTTCCTACATTGGTAATTTGGCGTTCGGTTTTGCAAATGGATATATGTCAATCATTATATAAAATTAAATGTTGCTTGCTTTAATGGCTGGTATGACCTTATACAGCCGTAAATGTTCCGGCTGGAAATGTTAATGTTTAAGTAGAGAAGTTTCCTAACGAATTATGAGTAGCAGAGCACCTAAATATTCGCATTAGATGCCCCATACATATTTAATTCCTTACTTACTAACAATGATTATCCTATGCTCGTCTGAAAACCCAAAATAATTTCAAGAAATGTATAGCATATTAAAGAGGAGTGTCAATTCACTTTTGCAAGGGAGACGTTGTTAAAGAAACTATAACATCTCCCGTTTGAAACGACTTTGTGGTCAAAAGAATAATTGCATTAGGAGACTTAAGTCCACATTTTAAAATAATCTCCCAAGAATAAGTTTTCCACTTATTCCACTTAGCCAGTTGGGTTCACCACATATAGCTAGACAAATTCATATTACCTTTCGCTAATCATCAAGGAGAGATACACGATCATACATTTCGTGTCTTGTTTGATAGTGCACAGTCTTCTTTAGAGGAGGGTTTATCAAATTATGTTCTGTGAAACACTGCTGCCAGGGGAAAGTGAGTGAGTGCTTTGCAAAACTCTATTAATGACATGGTGTTTTTTCGACATTTTGACAACACTATTTATTTAAAAAAAATATTATGAGTTTTCTGTTATAACCTGTATTTTAAAATTGAAATAATCTTTGAATAAAACAAGATTATCTCATTTTAAAAAAATATTAAACTTTGAAATAAAGAAAGTATTCCATCAAAGTACCAGGATCCTCAATGTGTTTCGCCGGAGGAAAAGTTTGGATACCCCTGCTTTAAAGTAACAGTGCTATGAGACTCATTTATTTTACTTCTATGTGGTGAGCCACTAATATACTACAACAATAAAGTAAAATATTCACCAATAATTAGACGCAAGTGTTTTTGGTAAGAATTATTTCAGCATGAAGGAATTGTTGTGAAATTCCGATTGTCTACTTCTGATTTCTATTTGCTGTCAGCCTATTCAAATTAAAAACAACAACAAATTATACAAGTGTATTGCTATGTCACATTTGTCATGTTGTTGCGGTATGTTGCAGACGCACTTCATGTACCATAAAAAGACCTACCTGCTGTGTTGTTTAAAATTTCCCAGTTACAAGTTAATCGTCATGTTTAGTACGAGCAAAACATACCAGTAATAGATAGCATTTCAAGAAAAAGGAATGTATGTGGACCATTATTGAAATTAATTGTTGCTTATTTGTAGCTGTAACAACTTTGTTTTCGTGTTTATATACCAGCGCATGTGTATTCACCTGCTCCGATGTTATTCCTTTAGAGCATAGATAGCCTAAAAGTAGCCCAATATAAAATAATTTACACCCAAGAAAAGGATTCGTTTAGCAGTCTTACTTAGTAAATTTTACTCTATTTGACTGTCGTCCACCGTCAATTTAATCTGGCGACGAACTATATGGACACGACAAAGCATTCATGGCGTTGTCGATGGGACTCTGTCGGAGCTTCCCCCACCCAGTAGCTTCTCCCACCACAACTCTATGCCACTACTGATTTTGTACCCCCCTCCAGAACTCCTTCTACAGTCCACGGAAAGCGCAGCTGACTCTCAGTTTCAGTGAGGCTTCAGTGAATTGTGCGACTCCTCTCAGCTATTCGTAGAACGTCTCAGTGCTTTGTTCGAGTTCCAGACAGTTTTATAGCACCAGTTGGCTACGGTGCAGTATGTCGTCACAGGCTGTCAACGCAGTAGGGCCAAATGCGATAATGTCTTACTTCCCTTGGTTTTCTTACTACCAAAGACGTCAGATCGGGTTTGATATAATTGTTAACCATCCTGACACACAAGCAGATCCTTCCTCGGCAGGACAGTCTCACCGCTTGATCCACGTTCGACTGTACTTTCCAGATGGTTTCATCTGTAATCCTGCAAAGTTCGATAGAATGCCACATCCTCCTTCATCCGCAGAAGGTGCACCTCACTTCTTCCCTCCACATCCTCATATCAATCCACCAATGTACCCAGCTTACCCACTTGCAACCCCACCCTTTTATCACAATGTACCATCGGGCTCCCAGGGTCCTCATATGGGGCAAGAACAACTTGATGCTCATGTGGTTGTATATGTCGTAAACGGTCAACCATGTGAACTTGTAGTTATTGATGACACACCATACGATATCATTCCACAGTGTAAGGTGTGCAGAGAGTTTCTTACAGGGCCAGAACATGTTCACAGCAAACGACCTCAACGTGTTCCAAAACGCAAGCCTTCTCAGCAGCCGCACAAATCGTCAAGACGTTCTCGTCAGCATTCATCAACTTTAGGAACCACAGGCCAAAAGGACACATCATATGCTGCAACATACACAGCCCATGAAAGTGTCGCCACAGACACCAGTGAGTATTATATAGTGCTTTTGAACATTTTCAGTTAACAATTTATGTGGGATACTCTTACATATTAACTGTGGATGTCTTTGTAATACTTCCTGTCGTTGTGTTGTTGTATACATGAGTCACATTAAGTACTTCCAACTTACAAAATATCAGTGCTATTACCTTTATACAACCGGTGTATACATTGTTGAGAACAAGATATGGAGCAGTTGTGTTATGTAATCAATGTGAATGTCCCGTTAATCACTAATAAAATTTTCACTTTGTTAGAATGTGATAAGGTATTTAAGTTTGATTTAGTATTTTGGCTGTGTAACATGTATGAAATCTTGATTATGATGAACAATGAACAATAGCGTGCTTACTCTTTGCAAATGCTAAAGAAAACCAATAATTATAAAATAAACATGCCTCATATATGTAGAGTGTTGTTTAACACAGTATGCAGCACAAACCAGAATCTAACTTTTCCTCTGTGCATTTTAGTTTTAAGTCCTGCCATTTCAACACTGTACGTTTATTTTCTTATATTTTATACATATTCAGCTCTATTTTTTTACACTGTGCAGAAATCACAACGCTGTGGACTTATATTGACAGTTAGTAAGCTACAACCAACTATACTATTTATGATATTTATCTTCTTTCATCATTTTTTGCTACAGAGAATAACCAGTCTCTTGCCTAACAGTATACAGATGAATTCTATTAAGGAAATTATGCAGAAATACTACAAATTATCTGCTACCACTCAGTTAGTCGAACCTAGATTAACACTGTGCTTCTAATAGTGGATTTGCACACATTATGAGTTATAGTTACAGTCAGAGATTTGTAATTCAAGCTAAAGAAGAGCTCTAAATTTACAGGAAACAAATGTTCATGAAACTGTCCACAGCCTTAGTTGTCAAGCTTCTAAGTCTATTTGTACTTCGGGAACTCTAAATCAGGGAATCAAAACTAATTTTCACAAAAATGAATTTTCACAGTCACAGCAGCACATCAAGATAGTATTGCATTTATTTTTTTACTGCAGCCCAGAACGTAACATGAAACTAAGCAACTTAACAGCATGCAGAGCATACATCAGACAAGAATCATTTTTTTTAAATTTGTAATTTTTTTCTTTTTCTGTTGATCTTAAATTTTTTTATTGTGTTTAACCTTAGTAGAAGTGCAGTTGTAAACGAGTTATCAATACGTTACTTGAGGTAAACAATTTGTTATAAATCTGTAAAAACGTCTACCTTTGATAAGCAATTCACAGAGAAAAGATAGATTTGTTTTCTAGAATGTCAATAACTGGCAGACCTCACTTGCTTATCATTCTTGTATAGTTATTATCGCGTGCCTTACTGGCATAATAAGCATAGTACGCTTAATACAATGTATCCCTTAAGTGACTTACTGTTAAAGTATTTTGGTGTATATTTGCCTACAGCTTTTACAGAATACATTACTATGTGTCATTCATTACAACGGCTGTGGTGTACAATAGTCCTATGTTTTTTTTTCAGAAATCCATCACAAAGACCGCAATGAGCCTAAACTGACTCAGCAGATGGCAGGGAAAAGTCAACATGGGCCCCATGAAGGCATGCAAGATATACAATGCAAAGATGATAATGTCACTTCAGTTTGCAGCCAGCCTACTGTTGCCACCATCACCAAGGAAAGGGATCAGTTGGAAATAAGTGGTCAGAATAACGACGTAAATGTGGTTCAGTGTAATGAAGAGTTCAGTGCAGATCCTAAAGTTGATAATGAAAACGTAAAGGATGACAAAGCTCCTCACATTTTTACCATACGCAAATTTAGCAATTTGGTGAGCCCTGTCACTCATTTTGAACTGTGAGTACTTATCTACAATATGTTTTATGAGGTCAGTGAGATCTTTAATGTAATACTAGAGTACAGAAATGATTCTATCGTGGTTTCAAATTACGTGCAGATTGGATATGATGAACAATAAATCTACATTGTCAAAGATCACATAAAGTAGTTGGATCTTAATTCAAAGAGAGGTGGAGTGTATAACATTGATGTGACTGATGTATATTGATGCATTTAGTGTGCTACGAATGTGACAGCAGTAGCTGTTTGGAAGACAAATCAAATGTGAGATGAGTTCAGTACATATTTATGTCTGAGGATAAAATTTGTAGTCATTATAGAAATAGGACACATTACTACCAAATACTGGTTTTTGGTGTGCGTTCAGTATGCGACATTGTGTTAAAAATGTGACAGATTGCGCCCACTCTACTTAAAAGATTTTAATCCTCTGGGAACATCCACGTTTATGGTAACAGAGAAAAATTCTTAAAATATAGTTTCCTTCTGTATGAATAACTAAGGTAGGAATTATTAGTAAGAAACATATTTTTTCATTTATTTTTCAGTGAGTTATATGGTCCTTTGTATCCATCTGCACATCAATACACTGGTTCCCACATAACGGTAAATGGTTACACTATGTAAAGTCTGCTCATTTGAAGTGTCAATTTCCTTTCTGTGGGTGTAACCAGGTTTTTTTTTAATGTGACCAAGTAAATTATTATTAATTTCAGATACCTGAGCCATATTAATTTATCCTGTACATATTTCTCTGCTCAAATAAAATTCTGTCAAGTGCCTTCCAATTTCTTCCTCAGTTGTGTAACAGATTTGTGTATGTTACGTCTAATATCCATGAACTCTAGGAGACCTTGGGGAATTTTATATGTATTTTATGTAGCTCTTCAAATTAATAATGTTTTTAAGAGTCTAATAGCATTCCATTTCCTGATAACTGCTCAAGGAAAAATGCATTTTGTATATATTGCCAACATATGTCTTCTAGAGTAATGTAACTTATCACACTGCTAATAGTCGATAGATCTTTGTAAGAAAGCATATAGTGTATGCTTTAGGTTTCCAACAAATGTAGTGTAATTTTTTTTGTGTATATACACCTTTGGAATTTAAAACATGAAAACATCCATATTTCTGCTATGAAAACAGCTTTGTTCTGTGGGAATTAATCAAAAGCTTTTCAGAAGCAGACACAATATCTAACGATTAGAAGAAGTGCTCAGCTACCTGACATGTAATAACAGTGTAAACTGGTTAACATTTCTAGTAGTACATTTTACACTAATGAACACCAATTCTGAAGTATTAATAGTCTGTTACAAGAGTAAATAACGTTACTTAACTTGAAAATTGTGATTCTTATTGCACAGGAATCCTTTGACACTGGTTACATAAATTTTTGATGCTGTGTAGAACACATCTGATTTAGAAATGCATACTTCACACTTTCCAGTTAGTGAATAAAAACACAAGTAAAAAGTTTATTGAATGTATTACACGTGTATTACTAGAACTTCAAAAATAATACACACTGGAATTTTTGTATAAAATCAAATCCACTTGATTATTTTTTCCAGGTCTTCTAAAGAGTACAGCTGCTTTACCAGTGTATTGCTACAAGTTTGTTGACAATATGTAGTAGTTTTATAAGCATTCACATAAATAAATTAGTTGTCCCTGATATATGTTTTAAGAATACATATGCATTTGAAAGTTATCTTTAAATTTTTTTTTGAAATGAGTTTTTGTATTGTAATATACTATTCTGTCTGTATGTGTCTTATCAATAAAGGACCCATATCTTGAACCAAAATCCTTTTTTGTGATTATTTTCTCATTGGTTTTTAGGCAGATAGTAAGCAGTGACATATGTGAATAAAAGCTGAAAGATCTCTACCACATATATTAACAGCTAACATGGATAAAATTAGTAATAATAGTAAGCTTATAACTGATATAGTTTCGTAGAGTGAGATGTTACAATACAGAGAATATTTTGTGCATTATTCATTTCCTTTTGAACAAATATTGATATTTCTCTTAAAATGCTACCATGATCAGGATGTTAGGATTTGCTGAAGTATTAAAGGTTTTCATACAGTTTCTTATATAACAAAAACAGAGACAAAAATTTTCATAGATAAGTAGCAATATTATTCTGTTAGAAAAAAAAAGCTGCTATTTCTAGAAAAATTTTGCAGTTAAGTATTCACACAACATAGCAAATACTTTATGTATGAATATGTAGAATAAAAATGTGTCCTTTTAAGTGATATAACTACCATGAATAGTACATGCAATTTCATTTGTTAGGGTGCTGAAAAGTATGAGTGCAACAATCAAAGAAGTGATATTTTATTGACTGTATACAAAACAAATTGTTAGTGAAGATATTTGGGTTAATTTACAAAGTTAAGACAGTCTTACTTACGAAACATTGATATAAAGCCACATATGAAACAAGAATTAGAAAAGAAACAGATGATCCTCTAAAAATAGATGTAAACTTATAATAACAAAACACTATACCAATATCTAAGTTTGAAAAATAATGAAGAATCATTTGTTGCATCATGTCTTCAGCCTTGTAAAAGAAAAATTACTGTTCTTGTGTTTTGGAAATCTTCATGGGTGTAGTACAGAATACAAATTGGGACAACATACTTTGAAAATACACTATTCTTATCAGTAGCAAGAAAATATCTTTTACCACATTAGTTTTAGCTTAGTATCAAACTGTCAATGCATTTCAACAAGCTCTCTTATTAACAAGCAATGGAAAATCCAAGATGGAATAATGACAATTTATGAAACGGATGAATGGTCACTAATGACATAGCAGAGACAGAGAGTCGCAGATTAGCACAACATAATGACTGTCAAACAAGTAAGCTTTCAGCCAAAACGGTATTCATTGGAATCAGACAATACACACACACACACACACACACACACACACACACACACACACACACACACACACGCCCAACTCACATACACATGACAGCCGGAGACTGTGGTCATGTGTGTGTGAGCTGCGTGTGCGGACATGAGTGTGTATGTATGTGTGTGTGTGTGTGTGTATGTGTGTGTGTGTGCGCGTATTGTCTGATTCGGATGAAGGCCTTTCTACCGAAAGCTTACATGTTTGACAGTATTTTTGTTGTGTCTATCTGCATGTCAGCATCTCCACTATATAGCGATTAATAATTTATTAAATTATTTATTGAACTTCAGTCTCATTTGTCTGTGTCATAGTTTTTATATCAGCAATTTTCTAGGAAGTATATGTTCATAATACCTGCTCACCTTTAAATTTCACCATAATAAACATATTCAATACAACCCTGATTGAAAATACACCTGCCACATCGAAATTTCTTACATCATCGAGTAGAAAATAAAAATTTCATTACTACGTCAGTAAGATATGAAATTGACACAGTTTATTAAAACGATGCCTGTTGTAAAATGTGCTTATTTACAATGGCACACACTATAGTACGAGGGTTAGTCAAATGAAAACCTTAAATTTTTAATATCAAATCGAAATTTCGCACCGTTATCCTGTAAGTTGGTACGCATGCTACAAACAGCGTACATAATGTCCCCTAGGTGGCAGCATAGTGCAGATGCACACATACCATCGCAGTGTCAGTATAAAGCTGGGCGCCCTACTTGCGACTTGCACTAGATGCACACACAGCGTCCTGTTATTCGGTTTTTGTGTAGTGAAGGTGTGGAACCTGTTGAAATTCATCGACGAATGAAGGGTGATACATGTTTGCACAGCAGCAACTCTACGAATGGAGTACGAAGTTGGCAAATTGTGTGACTTCAGTGGAAGGTGCTCCTCGTCCAGGTCAGGCACAACGAGTTGTGACTCCACAGAACATTGCAGGAGTTGAAGACATAGTGAAGGAAAACCGCCGAGTGACACTGAATGACATTGTAGCATGAAACTTCCTGGCAGATTAAAACTGTTTGCCGGACCGAGACTCGAACTCGGGACCTTTGCCTGTCGCGGGCAAGTGCTCTACCAACTGAGCTACCCAAGCACGACTCACGCCCCGTCCTCACAGCTTTACTTCTGCCAGTACCTCGCCTCTTACCTTCCAAACTTTACATAAGCTCTCCTGCGAACCTTGCAGAACTAGCACTCCTGAAAGAAAGGAAGTTTCATATCAGCGCACACTTCGCTGCAGAATGAAAATCTCACTCTGGGAACATCCCCCAGGCTGTGGCTAAGCCACGTCTCCGCAATATCCTTTCTTTCAGGAGTGCTAGCTTTGCTAGGTTCGCAGGAGAGCTTCTGTAAAGTTTGGAAGGTAGGAGACGAGGTACTGGCAGCTGTGAGGACGGGGCGTGAGTCGTGCTTGGGTAGCTCAGTTGGTAGAGCACTTGCCCGTGAAAGGCAAAGGCCAGAGTTCGAGTCTCGGTCCGGCACACAGTTTTAATCTGCCAGGAAGTTTCATATCAGCGCACACTTCGCTGCAGAGTGAAAATCTCATTCTGGACATTGTAGCATGCTTACAGATTAGTCATGAGTCAGCACACCACACTGTGTAGGATGTGTTACAGTTTCACAAAGTGTCTGCAAGATGGGTGCCACGGAAGCAGACTTTTGAAATGAGAGAACGACGTGTTGGTGCTTGTGAAGAACTTCTTCGGCACATTGAACGAGAAGGTGATGGCTTCCTTGCACGAATCGTTACGGTACTGGGGACGAAACCTGGGCTCACTTCCACCAACCGGAAACGAAGAGAGCGAGCAAGGAATGGCGTCATTCCTCATCACCAAAACTAAATAAGTTTCGAACAGAACCATCAGCAGGTAAGGTTATGCTGACTCTCTTTTTGGACGAAAAGGGCATCATTTTGTAGCATTGTAGCATTACATGACTAGAGAGACAACTGTCACCAGTGCATCATACACATATCTCCTAAAAAATCCTGTGCTGTCTGCAATCACATCAAAGCGACGTGGATTGCTGTCAGCAGGTGCCCTTTTGCAACATGACAATGCAAGGCCCCACACTGCCCGTACAATAGTTGAAGCAATCAGAGACCTGCATTTTGAGTGTCTTCCTCATCCACCATATTCACCAGACCTTGCCGCAAGTGCTTTCCATTTCTTTGGACCACTCAAAGACGCAACAGGAGGAAAGAAGTTCCGTTCGGATGAAGAGGTACGCCACGCGGTGTATGAGTCTTTACGCGGACTACCAATAGATTTTTTTTTTTCTAAAGGAATTTATGCACCTTGTAAGGGCAGGAGGACTTGCATTGAGCGAGGAGGAGATTATGTTGCAAAGTGATACTGCTTTGTACCACTTCTGCGCAATAAAAAATATTTAAGGTTTTCATTTGACATTAGTGTAAAAGTTTTTAGAATGCTTTAAATCAGTGCCACAAAAATACCATTCATGAATGAAGGAAAATAATCTAATAACAGTTTAAGCTTAGATGATACTTCTTTAAGTATTTTCCCCTAAGGCACATACTTTCTTTTGATTTTCATGTGTTAAGTGAGACTTTTAAAATTCTTAGAAAAACGCAGATAAGCTACCCACCTCAGAAGGACAACTGTTGATATGCAACAAGAAGCAATAAGAAGAAAATGTAAAAAAGACGGCTGTATAATTTAAAGACGCACAACGAAAACGCGGTTGTTTTGCTACCAGTGAAATATTGTGTGAAGATATTTGAGTTAATTTAAAAAGTTGAGACAGTCTTACTTACGACCTAAAACTTGTATTGAAATTTTTCTTTAAATCTGCAAACAATCAATCAGCAATGAAAAATGAATCTGAAATCACCTACATTTACAGTTAAGGCCAAAATTCATAAAACTGATATGATAATCATGTTTATTCTTATGTTACACAGCAGCCATGCATATATATCGAAAAACGTCATAAGAGTGTTTACAGAATTGAAATAACGCCATTTGGTAGAAAATTGCATGATGGCCAGTCACATAAAATAAATAAATATCCAACACAAACGCTGGGCTCTTCCACCGAAAAATAAAACAGAAATGATTCATATTTTATAGTCTTAAATAATTGCAGAAAATTAATTTAGTATGATACATATGAAACTAAACGCTCAATGTCAATAAAATAAGTGATATTTTGCTGTTAGATGCAATACGCAAGTACGTTATATTACCTAAAGCGTTATACAAGTTGCATTCTAGGCAACGATTTCCTTAAACTGAAAGGTGTGTGTACAGCACTGTCAGTTATTCAAGTATAGAGCACCATGAATTACACCCGACACACTTAACGTATTAGAAGGTCCTAAAATTGGCATATGTATGGTTTTAAACCCAAATACTTTCTAGATTAAATGAACTTACAGGTGCTGATTTCTTAAGCCATTCGAATTCTTTTTGAATAAGTGCAGAAGTGAGCCATTTGATTTCATCTACGTCTACATGCCTACTCTGCAAATCACACTTACGAGCCTAGCACAGAGCTCATCGAACCCCCTTCACACTCTTGAACAGCGTGCGGAAAAAACGAACACATATATTTTTCTGGGCGAACTCGGATTTCCTTTGTTTTATTGTGATGATCGTTTCTCACTATGAAGCTCGACGTCAACAAAACATTTTCGCATTCGGAGGAGACGCAACGATCAACGCCTTTGTTGTAATGATGTCCACAACAATTCCTGTATCATGTCCGTGACACTCTCTCCCATATTTCTCGATGATATAAAACGTGCTGTCCTTCTTTGAACTTTCTGGGTGTGCTCCGTTACTCATTTGGTAAGGACTACAGAAGAGAATGTACAACCGTAGTGTAGGCACTCTATTTAGTGGATCTGTTGCATCCTCTAAATGATCTGCACATGAAACGCAGTCTTTGGTTTACCTTCCCCACAACATTTTCTTTGTGTTCTTTCCGATTTAAGCTGTTCGTAACTGTAATCACAGATTTTTACTGCCTTTAGATTTGATTGATTTATCTTGTAACTGAAGTATAAAGAATTCGTTTTAGTCTCATGTGGATGATCTCACACTTTTCATTATTTTGGGTCAACTGCACATGTTCGCACCATACAGATATCTAATCTAAATCGTTTTGCCATTGGTTTTGATCTTCTGATGACTTAACTAGACGATAGATGACAGCATCATCTGAGAACAACCTAAGACGGCTGCACAAATTGTCTCCTAAATCGTTTATGTAGATAAGGAAAACAGAGGGCCTGTAACACTACCTTGGCGAACCACAGAATCACGTTTGTTTTACTCGATGACTTTCCGTCCATTACTACTCTGACAGAAAATCGCGAATCGAGGGGCATAACTCAGACGAGATTTGTGAGGTACGGACTCAAAAGCCATCTGGAAGTCTAGAAACACGGAATCAATTCGAAATATCTTGTCGATAGAACTTAACATTTCGTATGTGTAGACAGCTAGTTGCGTTCCACGTGAACGATGTTTTCTAAATCCATGTTGACTACTTGTCAATAGTCCGTTCTCTTAGAGATAAATCGTTAAGTTTGAATACAACATATGTTCCAAAATGCTGCTCCATATCAACGTTAATAATAAGGGGCTGCAATTTAGTGGATTACTCCTATTGCCTTTCTTGGATATTGGTGTGACCTATGCAACTTTCCAATTGCTGATAAACATTTATGACCACTGTGATATACTTCTCTCATTCTACATCTACAGCTACATCCATTCTCTGCGAACCACTGTGAAGCTAATGGCAGAGGGTGCGTCCCATTGTAACACTTATTAGGGATTTCTCCCGTTCCACTAACGTGTGGAGTGCGGGACGAATGGTTTCTTAATTGCCCCTGCGGACACTGTAATTAATCTGATCTTGTCTTTTCGTTCTCTGTGAGAGTGAAACCTAGTCGGTTGTAATATGTTCCTTGATTCATCACTTAAAGTTGGTTTTACAGGATAATTTGCTTTTATCTTGAAGCGTCGACCAGTTTAGTCTTCCAGAATCTTCGTGACATTGTCCCATGGTTCGAACAAAGGTGTGACCACTGCTTGTGACCGTATTTGTATAAATTGAATATCCTGTGTTAGTCCTATTTGGTCTCACATACTTGATCCATATTCTAAGCTGCGTCACCCGAGTGTTTTGTATTTAGTCTTCTCTGTAGTCTGTATTTCCCTAGTGTTCTACCGCAAAAACCGCAGTCTGCTACCCGCCTTGCCTACGACTGAGACTATATGATAATTCTATTTCATATCCTTAGTTAATGATACAATTTACACATTTCTATTTCCTTCGTAAATTTTGGGATGTCCTGAATGTATTGGCGTTATTGAAATACACTGACGGAAAAAAGGTAACATATTTTGGAGATTAACATTGGAAGATAACAGGTTAATATAAGCGCGTGATAAGCCATTGCTGATGTGAAATGCTGGTACATTAATAATCGGTGTATCCGCCAGAGTGTTGTATGTAGTCATGAAACCGTTGATGCATTGTGTTGTACAGGTGTCGTATGTTAGTTTGTGTGGTGGAGTTCCATGCCCGTTGCACCTGGCCGGTCGTCACAGGGACGCTTAACGCTGTTTTTGGATGGCGCTGCGGTTGTTATCCGATGATGTCCTACACGTGCTCGATTGGAAACAGATCTGGTAATCGAGCAGGTTTCGGAAACCTGTCGGCACTTTGTAGAGCATGTTTTATTACAGCAGCGGTATGCGGGCGAGCGTTATCCAGTTGGGAAACACCGCCCCGGAATGCTACTCATGAGAGGCAGCACAACAGGTCGAATCATCAGTCTGACGTAGAATTTTGCAGACGGGGGTGCGCGTGATAACCACGAGAATGCTTCTTCTGACATACGAAATCACACCTCAGACCGTGAGTCTAGGTGTAGGTCCAGTTAGACAGGTTGGTTGCAGGCCCTCAGCTGACCTCCTTTTAACCAGTTGACGACCATCACTGGGACCGAGGCAGAACCAGCTTTCATCAGGAAATCAACAAATCTCCACCCTGCCCACCAATGAGCTTTCGCTTGACACCACTGAAGTCGCAGATTGCGGCGGTTTGGGCTCAGTGGAATGCACGCTACAGGGCATCTGGCTTGGAGCTGTCCTTCAAGTAACCTATTTGTAACAGCTCATTGTGTCACAGAGGCGCCAACTGCTTTTCAAGTTGCTGCTGCAGATGCGGTAGTGCCAGGTGGCCATCCGGATCCCTGTCTGCTTGTGACGGTACATTCCCGTGTCAACCACTGGCTGCAATCACGTGCAGTGGCCACATTCCTGCCAAGTCCTTCTGCAGTATCGCAGAAGGAACATCCAGCTTCTCGTAGCCCTATTTTACACGACCTCGTTCATACTCAGTGAGTTATTGATAATGATGTCTTTGTCGCCTCAAAGGCATTCTTGACTGACATCAGCCGAATACGTTTGTTTAACTTGATTACCATCCTGACAGTGGCTTTACAAGCACCACTCTCATGCGAAATATAAGGTGTAGAAACACGCCTACTACCTTCCGTTTATGACGCTCAACTCCTTTGTGCTGCGATATTTTTGGCAGTGTATGAGAATTGTTTGTCAAAAAAGAATAAGTATGCTGTGGAACTAAGGAATTTCTAAATACTTAATAACCACAATCTCTAATAAGACAGATCGATATTTTCTTCATTTTCTTACACCTCTTCAAAGTATTCATTAAACGCTTATGTTCACTTTGTATGTTTATAGTTCCATTAAATCAGTCTCACCTATGTTGGTATCATACTCCATTTCTCCTTACTTTATGTTAATCATGTAATGTTTACATACTTAACGGATTCAGTGTCTTAGAAAATGTGTTTCATAATTTTTCCTCACTGACTACTTCTGAATTTTCACATATCTCTCTCCATTCCACCTCGTTGTGGCAACAAAGTTTTACCGAGTATATTAATAGAGATCGTTCTAATTTCCACACTTTTCTGGTGAGAATTTTCGTAGTCTTATCTTCACCTGCTCTTGCTAGTTTCCTGTCATTTCACGTATTTTATATCCTCTTAATTTTTGGAATTCTTCAGTAACTGGACAGTGAATAGCTATCAGTTTCTTGTTCACTGATTTTCCATAATTAAAATTTAACTGCCGTATAATACAGCACTCCAATTCCAGAAATTAATTCCTGTTAGACACGAAATTCTTTTGTATAGCGAAGCTTTCTTCGACTCCTGCGTCCTATTTCTTATTTCTTCTTTGCTTCGTCCATCTTGAACAGTCTTACTAGATAGCAGAATTATTTCTCATCTTCTATAGTAGACATAGCAGTTTTGAAGCATATCAAGTCGGTAATCACCTTTCTCTTACTATTTATCACTTTTGGATTTGTTCCTTTCGGCCACAATCGAAATTTTGTACTGGTATGATCTCTATTAGCAACATTTATTTTGAAATATTATATTCTTACTACAACAAAGGTAATGTCATCTAAAATGACAAGCATCCACAAGGGCTGCAAGAGGGGGCACTTGTCAGCCATCGGAGTCTGTGTACAGGCTCTTTATTCATTAAAGATTTTTCACTAATTTCTAACAATGAGTATGTGCGACTCTAGTAAACTTCAGATTTAACATTGTCGAACGGGAAGGAAATAGTGTGACTTCAGCAAACACTACAATTATGTTTTTTTATGCCTTCTCCTCGCCACATGCAATACCGATACCTCGACAATCGGAGGATTTGGCACTGTTCTGCAGTCCATAGGCATACTAATCCTTACAGAACTGCTCCTAAATAGGAAATTTCTCGTATGTCTCTTACCAAGACGCAGGAAAGGACGAGTACAAAATCCTGAAAAAATAATTTTGACGCCCATTCCCATCCTAACATAAACATGGCCGTAGTATTCAAGCGTGATATTCATATCTAAATCCCATACGACGCCCTTCCCTAGGCCAGTCTTAGGCCCAAGCGACACAAGCCGCCGCCTAGGTTACCATATTGAGAGCTGCATGAAATGAAAAATACCGGGTGATCAAACAGTCAGTATAAATTTGAAAACTGAATAAATCACGGAATAATGTAGATAGAGAGGTACAAATTGACACACATACTTGGAATGAATGGGGTTTAATTGGAACCGAAAAGTACAAAAGTTCAAAAAATGTCCGACAGAAGGTGCTTCATCTGATCAGAATAGCAATAATTAGCATTACAAAGTAAGACAAAACAAAGATGATGTTCTTTACAGTAAATTCTCAGTATGTCCACCATTATTCCTCAACAATAGCTATAGTCGAGGAATAATGTTGTGAACATCACTGTAAAGCATGTCCGGAGTTATGGTGAGGCATTGGCGTCGGATGGTGTCTTTCAGCATCCCTAGAGATGTCGGTCGACTACGATACACTTGCGACTTCAGGTAACCCCAAAGCCAATAATCGCACGGACTGAGGGCTGGGGACCTGGGAGGCCAAGCATGACGAAAATGGCGCCTGAGCACACGATTATCACCAAACGACGCAAGCAAGAGATCTTTCACGCGTCTAGCAATATGGGGTGGGGCACCATCCTGCATAAACATCGTACGTTCCAGCAGGTGTTTATCAGCCAGGCTGGGGATGGTGCGATTCTGTAACATATCGGCGTACCTCTCACTCGTCACGGTAGCAGTTACAAAACCAGAATCACGCATTTCCTCGAAGAAAAAAGGCCAGATAACGGTAAATGTGGTAAATCCAAGCCATACCGTGACTTTCTCGTCGTGCAAAGGAGTTTCCACGACAGTTCTAGGATTTTCGGTAGCCCAAATTTTGCAGTTGTGGGCGTTGACAGACCCTCGGAGCGGGAAATGAGCTTCGTCGTTCCACCACACGTTACTCAACCAATCGTCATCTTCCGTCATCTTTTGAAACGCCCACACCGCAAATGCCCTCCGCTTCACTAAATCGCCAGGTAACAGTTCATGATGCCGATGGATTTTGTACGGATAGCATCGGAGGGTACGCCTCAGTGCCAACCAAACAGTAATGTATGGAATGCCGGTACGACGTGCGACTGCACGAGCGCTGACTTCTCCGCGCATGGACGAACCCACTACAGTCTCCATTTCTTCCTGAACTGTCTCAACAGCATTACGCCTTGTGCTCGGTCGGCCACTACAGCGTCTATCGTCTAAACAATCAGTGGCTTCGAACTTCGAAATCATTCTCGCCACAGCTGCATTTGTCAACGGATCTTTGCCCGTTCGAATCCCCTTCCTATGGCTATAGGATCGCAACGCTGAACTAACACATTCCCCATTCTGATAATACAGCTTCACTAAAAGCACCTTTTCAGGTAACGTCAACATGGTGCGACTGCTGGCGCATCTGATTCTCTCTCTTTTTTTCCTTTATTGATATTTTAATACCTAAACAATCAGGTAGGCTGTCAGCGGCATGCTACGCCGCTCTTCAGCCATAGTGTTGACAATAACAGAACACAGAATGGAGAAGCAGAATGCACATAGTGACGGGCAAAAATTAGTGGTCACAGATACACAAAAAACACGGAGCCGTTCACACTCGACGATAACGACACTGAAAACACGTTGACACGGCGCACAGAACACTGATGAATCCCACGGCACAAGTTAACGCAGAAGCGTGACGGCGGACACTAAAAAACACAAAACGACGTCACACACACGAGACACAGATGGCGATGATCTGCGGCGCGCGAAAGTCCACGTAGCGTGTTCGAGTCTGGGAACCTGCCAAGAGGAGAAGAAAGGTGAGGGGGTTGCAGAGGGTGGAGAGGGGACAACAAAGATGCCAATGGCAGAGGAGATGGGAGGAGGGGTAGAGGGACAGGGGAGGGGAAGCCCAGGGGAGGAGTGGGGAAAAAGGGATGAGGGAGGGAGGGTGCCCAAAGGAACAGACACAGGAAGATTGAGGGAGGATCAAAGTTGGTAGGAAGGGTATATGGAAGGGAGGAGGACATCATCAGGGAGGGGGAGCTGGCGGAAGCCACCTTGGGAGAGGGTAAGGAGGGTGGACAGATGGAGACCAGGTGGGACGTGGGAACACAGGCCTCGGCATTGGGCTTGCACGGGAGGGGATGGGTGAGACAAGCGGGTGAGGAGGATCGAGTTTGCGGGAGGTGTACAGGATCCGTATCCTCTCAAGGAAAAGGAGGAGATGGGGGAATGGAATGAGATCATACAGGATCTACGTGGGGGAGGAGAGACGGATGCGATAGGCGAGGCGGAGAGCATGGCGTTCAAGGATTTGGAGGGATTTATAAAAGGTAGGGGGGCGGAGATCCAGGCCAGATGGGCGTAACAAAGGATAGGGCGGATGAGGGATTTATAGGTGTGGAGGATGGTGGAGGGGTCCAGACCCCACGTACGGCCGGAAAGGAGCTTGAGGAGACGGAGTCAGGAGCGTGCCTTGGCTTGGATTGTCCGGAGATGGGGGGTCCAGGAGAGTCAACGGTCGAGGGTGACGCCAAGGTACTTAAGGGTGGGGGTGAGGGCGATAGGATTGCCATGGATGGTGAGATAGAAATCAAGGAGGCGGAAGGAAGGGGTGCTTTTGCCTACAATGATCGCCTGGGTTTTGGAGGGATTGACCTTGAGCAACCACTGGTTGCACCAAGCGGTGAACCGGTCAAGATGGGATGGGAGAAGGTGTTGGGAGCGCTGCAGGTTGGGGGCAAGGGCAAGGAAGGCGGTGTCATCGGCAAACTGGAGAAGGTGGACGGGGGGGTGACGACGGTGGCATGTCCGCCATATACAAAAGGTACATAAGGGGGGAGAGGACGGAGCCTTGGGGCACACTGGTGGAGGGAAAGAGGGTGTAGGAATCTGTGTTATGGATGGTGACGTAGGAAGGACGGCGGGAGAGAAAGGAGCCGATCAGACGGACGTAATTAATGGGAAGGGCGAAGGTTTGGAGCTTGAAGACGAGACCGGAATGCCATACGCGGTCATGAGCACATTCGAGGTCCAGGGAGAGGAAGATTGCAGAGCGACGGGAATTAAGCTGCTCGGAAAGGAGATGAGTGAGGTGAAGGAGAAGGTCATCGGAAGAGAAGGATGGCCGAAAGCCACACTGGGTGATGGGAAGGAGGCGGTGCTGGCGGAGATGCTGGTGGATGCGGCGGGTGAGGATAGATTCCAGAACCTTGCTGAAGATCGAAGTAAGGCTGATGGGACGATAGGAGGAGACGGCGGATGGCGGCTTAGCAGGTTTAAGGAACATCAGGATACGTGAGGTTTTCCACAGGTCGGGGTAGTAACCGGTGGACAAGACTACATTGTAGAGCCTGGCCAGGATGGAGAGGAAAGAGACAGGAGCTTCACAAAGGTGACGGTAGGTGACACGATCATGACCAGGAGCGGTGTAGCGTTTGGTGCGGAGTGTAGCAATGAGATCCTGTGTAGTGATAGGGGAATTGAGTTCTGTGTGTGCAATGTTGTCCAAGTACTGGAAACCAGGCGCTAGGAGAGGGACAGAGGTGTCAGTTTTATCGCGGAAATCCGGGAAGAGGGAGTAATGGAACTGGGGATAATCGGGGATGGAAAAGACATCGGAGAGGTAGGAGACAAAGTGATTGACCTTACTAAGGGTGTCAAGGAATGGGTGATCATCATGGAGGAGAGGATATTAGGGGGAGGGTTTAGTTACAGTAAGGCGACGGAAGGCTGACCAGAACTTGGACGAGTTGATAGGTAGGGTGCCATTGAAACGGGTGCATGTCTGTCGCCAGTCCCGGCGTTTCTTGGCTGCGAGGAAATTACGAATGTGTCGCTGGAGTTGCCGGTGGCGTCAGAGTGTGTCCGAGTCACGTGTGGAGGAAGGCACGGTAGAGACGACGGGATTCACGGAGGAGGAGGACGGCCTGTGGGGGTAAGGTAGGACGGTGGGGGTGGATGGCGACAGTAGGGACGTGGGCCTCCACGGCCTCGGACAAGGTCTGCTGGAGAACGGAGGTGGCATGGGCTACATCGTCAGGGTGGCCGTAGGTGAAGGGGTGGCTATCGACCTGGGTGGAGAGGGTATCCCGGTAGGCATTCCAGTTGGCACGGGAATAGTCATGGATATACTTTGGGGAGGGTCATTACGAGGGTTGGGGCGGGAGCGACGACCGTCGGAAACGGTGAGGAGGACAGGGAGATGGTCGCTACCAATAGGTTCCAGGACATCCACCGTTATGCGGCGAAGGAGGTTAGGGGAGGAAAGGATAACATTGCGAGTGGAGATGGATTCGGGATGGGTGTGCTGGGGGATGGGGATGAGGTCCCCTTGACGGGAGGAGAGGAACCGATGCCACCGCCGTAACTGGGCGGCGGAAAGGCTATGGATGTTGAGGTCGGCGACGATCACATAGGAGGAGAAGGTACGGTCAATGTGGGAGAGAAAGTCGAAGGGAATAGGGATGTTAGGGCGGACATAGATGGTGGCGCAGGTGACGGTAAGGCCAGGGAAGAAGAGACTAAGGATCAGGTGTTCGGTGGGGTCAGGAAGGAGAGGTTGGAGCCGTACTGGGATCTGGCGGCGGTGACCAATGGCAACTCCGCCACGCACAATCGGGAGGGGATTATCAGAGCGGTGAAGGAGGTAGGGCGACGTGTGGACCGTGTGGTGGGGTTGGAGGAAAGTTTCATTGAGGAGGAAGGCATCCACGCAGTGGGTGGCAAGGGTGTGCAGGAAGTGGTTCTTGTTGGCGGGAAAGGAGCGGATGTTGTTGAAAAGGATATGGTGCTGTTGCGCCATGACATGGATTTAGACAACGGTGTCAAGACGGGAGAAGGTGAAATGGGCCTGGTTGTTGGAGTAGGTGGCATACATTTTCAAGTGGAAAATGGAACGGGCGGCGAGGGAGACATGTTGAAGGGTGTGAGGGCGCTGGAAAGGGTGGACGTTTTGTAAGACAATGGTGAGGAACCTGATGATGTCCTCAGCGGTGGGGGGGGGGGGGACGAAGGGAATTGCCAGAAGGGGTGGCAGCGTCCAGAGGTTGGACAGATACAGTGAGTTCAGGAGTGGTCGGAGGGGGTCGGGCTTTACACTTTTGGGAGTAGGTGGGATGGGGGAGATTGCAGGTATTGCAGGAGGGAGGAGATTGTAGGTTAGGGCACTGCCGGAGGAAGTGCGTTTGTTTACAATGCAGGCAGGGGGGGCCTCACGGCACTCAGCTGTTGGGTGTGCGTTATAGCGCAGACACCTCTGGCAGCGCAGGGATTGAGGAGGAGAACGGGAGGGGTCGACCTTATAGCGCTGGTGGAAGAGGAGGGCACCCTCCTTCAATAGACGGTCAATGGAGGGGGCGTCCTCAGAGAAAACCCGCATAAGGTGGGTGGGGCCAGACGAGTTGAAAATGCGGCGGACCGCCCACACCTCCAGTGTGGGATGCGCCTTGAGCTCCGCCAACACGTCCTCCTCCGTGATCGTCGGAGTGAACCGAGTGATCACAGCGGTGAGGGTCGGCAGGCGACGTGGGGGTTGGGGTTGCCGGTTGGGGGATGGAGAAGGAGCAGGGGTGAGGGAAGCGTTGGGGCCATAACAGGTGATGGGGAGGCGGGAGAGGATGTCAGTATGGAGAGTAGGGCTGGGGGAGGAGATGAGAATGGAATCCCGTCTGGGAGTGAGGAGAGAGAGGGGGGCACCAGGGACGTGTTGACAGAGGAGGAGGGAGAGATTCCGGGCCTCGAGAAGGGAAGGATCCGGACGGGAGTGGAGGTATTTGTATAAAGAAGTGGTGGAGGAGGAGGAAGCGGAGGGAGCAGGGGTAGGTGGGTCGACATCCATGGCATCCTGGGAGGGGGAAGGAGGACCGGGCGGGGCCTTTTTGGGAGCAGAGGAGGTGGCGGTGCCACTAGGGCGTTTAACGGCGTGGTGACATGAGGGATAGGAGCTATAGGGAAGTGGCGGGAACGGGCAGGTCCTGGCGTGGACGCAGCAGACAGCGCCGGAGATGGTGACGGTGAAGGCGACGGCGGTGGCGGTGACGGCGAAGGCGATGGGGAGAGTTGGGCGTGGGCAGTGGCCCGACGGGCCACCACCCTAGCTGGAGCTGCAGTAACAGGCTGGGGGAGTGGGGGGAAAGGATCAGAGGGAGAGGAGTGGGAGGAAGAAGCTGGTGAGGGGGCGACAAAGAGTGAAGGCGAAGGGAGACTGAGAAGAGGAGGGATGGAAAGAGGGGGTGTGACTGGGCACACCATGTAATGGTGGTGGTGGCGGCAGAGGGGTCGTGTAGACTATGGCTGTGGTAGTAGTGGTCGTAGTGGAGGTGGGAGCTGACATGATGACAAGGATATAGAAAAGTACACAGGACAAAATGGAAAGGGGAAGAAGAAGAAGAAGAAAACTGGGGACGGACGAAGACGAAGACGGACGAAGACGAAGACGGACGACGATCAGAGTTAACACGCTGCTGGCGCGGAAGCTGAAGCTGACGCCGACTGGCAGGAATGCCGCAGCTGGCGCCGCTGCAGCGGACAGGGCCGGGGCTGCTGCTGCTGCTGCTGGAGGTCGGGCTGGCTGCCTGGCTGGCTGGCTGGCTGGCCGGACCGCTGCTGCCGGAGAGGTGGCTGGCTGCTACAGGCTGGACCGCGATGCTGGTCGGGACCGCTGCTACTGCTACTGCTGCTGGCTGGCTGGCTGGCTGGCTGGCTCGCACCTGAAACCGTAGCGTTGCGATTAGTGCGGGGACTGCACAATCGAAGGACGGTAACCTTATAGAATACCGCCGGAGAATGCGCTGTGTCGAAACTCTCTCTCAGTACAGCTCCTTTTATACACGATTGGCCGCGCGGGATTAGCCGAGCGGTCAAGGACGCTGCAGTCATGGATTGTGCGGCTGGTCCCGGCGGAGGTTCGAGTCCTCCCTCGGGCATGGGTGTATGTGTTTGTCCGTAGGATAATTTAGGTTACGTAGTGTGTAAGCTTAGGGACTGACGACCTTAGCAGTTAAGTCCCATAGGATTTCACACACATTTGAACATAAACGATTTTCATGCGCAGTCACTGACGTTTTGCTGTCCAGCGCCATCTGTCGGACATTTTGTGAACTTTTTTTTGGTTCTAATAAAATCCCATGTCATTCCAAGCATGGGTCTCAAGTTGTATCTCTCTATCTGCATTATTCCATGGTTTATTAAGTTTTCAAATTTGTACTGACTTTTTGATCACCCCGTACTTCGATACAGGACATATCACAACTTGTAGCGGTCGCTTGCAACGCCAAGCTGAGAGGGGCGACAGGGGCGTTCAAGTGCATGATTTGTATTCGGGTGTACCACAATTAGAAACGAAAACTGACACTGATAAAAATGTACGAAGGGAAAAAGGTGGAAGAGATGTGGGGACGCATCTGTGAAAATTGTTCTCGAACCGAATCTGCCCTTCCCTTTACTGCATAATACAATCACAACAGTATACCTTTGTCTGTTGACGAGGAGAGACCCAGGTTGACCTGCTAAGATTAGACTGTTTTACACGGCAGTGTATTCTGATCCACACGATCATGCTATCATGTAGATGTGTACATTCATGCATTTAAATACATTAGTCAAAAAGAGAAAATATGGTTTTATGCGCTAGAAGGGGAAAATGGTGACACTTCAAGATCGGAAAGATTTCCTCTCCATGATTTGGAACCGTCTTAAGCCCGATGGAGTGCAACAAAGTATCGTATGCATTCATAGAGCTACGAGTTCTGCAGTTCAGTTGGCATGGGTGCGTAATAACGTGATGACTGAAGACACTCGGACTGTGTGAATTAAGTTCTTGGTTGTTAAAAGTCAGTTCCGCTGAACAATTTGATGGTAGATTTGGAAGATCTCCCTCAATCAATTATTCATATACTGGCCGTGTGCTACTCTTTTCAGAAACAACCCGAAAACTGTACCTATCAAAACACAAATTGTTGAAAAAATTATGTCAGTCAACATTAAAAAAATAGTAAGCAACAAAGAAATATAATAAATTCATTGCTGTGGTTACTCTACAGAATATTTTGGCGGTGGGTTTGTCTTTCAAGACAATAATGTCCGCCCCACCTGGAGAAACAGCTACTCGCTGTCTCAGAAGTGCTCATTGGAGCCGACTACGGCATCATCCATCTAGATCGCGTGAATGCTCCTCTCTATGGCAGTGCTGGCAGATCGTCACGTTCTGGTTCTGTTGCCATCAGACGGCACATTTTTTGTGACAGCATAGTGGGTGAGTTATTCACTGCATGCTTCCCTTTTTTGGATTTCGGAGACCTCCTCAAGAAGTCGATTCCAATCCGATGGAATGAAGCTCCCGCAGATGGATCTGGGTATCAGATACCCCAGTGGTGATAGCGGCACGTACTTACTTCGCTGGAATTTCTCCAGTGGCTCACATAGTACGTAACGAATAGCTAGTGATACCTGTGTCTGGTTCTGTCTAAGTCTTCAAGAATCCGAGGTGACTAGATATTCGAACAGCAGCTCCTCGTTCTTCAAGGCTTCTTTGATTTTCAGCAATGCTAAATATTCCCTCTGTTCAACAACAATTTCATTTAATACAGCCCTGACATGGATTGCTTCCATACTGCTGTGTTCCGCTACGGGATTCTTTGAAAGCACTCAGCGTCCTTGTGACTGAGCCCATGTGACGTCGAATTCCTCAGTGCCCGACAGATCCTTCAGGCTAGTCAGCTAGCATATTAAATGGTGGTTCATTACAATGATGAATTTTTTTCCAAATAAATAAGACCAGAATTTGTTGATAGTCCAAACATCTGCAAGACACTCTTTCTTGGTCCTAGCGTAGTTTCTCTCGGACTTGGAGAGTACTATGGACCATAAACTATTACCTTTTCAGTACTTTACTGAATTTGAGCTAGAACCGCACTTATTCCATACCCGTTAGCGTGGATGCGAAGCTCTATTTCGACATTATCGTCATCCCGTACTAGGACTGAAGAGGACTTTAGCGCCTTCATAAAGACAACCTAACATCTCTCTTGCATCTTGTCCGCGAAATAGTTTGCGTCAACCTACAATAGTTCTTGCAGAGGATGTCTATTGATACAGAAGTCTTTATAAATTGCTGGTTGTGAGAGAACATTCCGAGAAAACTTCTCACACCACGAATGTGCCGAGGAGCTGAAAAATCTATCACTTTTATTTTCTGTTGATCGGGATGTAGTCGATCGCAATTCACTAGGTGCCCTAAGGTTTTTATGTCTAGGGAGTTGTTGGCATTTAGGTGCAGGCCTCAAGTCTGATCACACTTCAGCACGGTTGTCAGGAGCCTTAGGTGTGCTACAATAGCCTTCTAAAACTCGACAATGTAATTCAGATAGCAAAGCCGTGTCGTCCCTTTAAGTCGTCGAAGCAGGTTGGCCGCGGTACGCTCGAAGGTGATTGAAGCGTTACATAATTCATACAACATTAACTTTAAACTCACCGTGGCCATCAGGAGTAAAGAAGGCAGTCTCGTCAACCTCCATTTGCCTAGCTGCGTGTCCAAATACTTTGCTACTTTGAAACAGTACTTGTTGTCATTAGTGCACAGCAATGGGCAGACATCTTTTTTTGTGGTTTTGATCATCCATTGATGGTCGGCGCAGAAACGACATGTGGTATGCTTCTTCGTCACGAGGACCGTAGCAAAGGGTCATGGACTCTCTGAACGTTCAGTAGTGTCTTGCAGCATCCTCTCCACATACTCCCGAATTATGTGTCGTTGAGCAGGCGGCAACCTGTATGAGGATTGGCTACTTGGTGTATGGTCCTTAGTTTTGATACAGTGTTTTACTATGAGCGGCTTGGTCTGCCTTTTCTTCACTCCAGATTTGACAGCATACAAAAAATAACGCAGAATAGCTAATATCCTCAGACAGTTCGATAGTACTTTCCTCCCTTCCGTTGTCTGTAGTGGTATCGGATCGCAGTTCTTCGTCGATGGCATTAAGCTCCCTTTCTGGACAGGTTCTACTGTCCCCACGCACGTAGCTTTAGGGATGAGTTGTGGGTGCTCGTGACAACGAGTGATCCAAAGTTCTTATTGACCACCTATGATACTTATGATAGTAACTGGCATGTAAATTTTTGTGAAGATGTGTTGTATTCAGTTGACAAAAACTTCACAGTTTAACTGAGAATCTAAATTAATGACTGGAACTCGCCTCGTTGATAATGACGTGATAACAAGGTCTTCAATGGCAAACAACAGTCCAGAGAAATCTATGTTATGTGCGATTGTTGAAATAGCTTCGTCAATATGGAGCTTTGCTCTTTCACTGCCTATGACTGCTTGTGATGACTATAAGCTGCCGCATCCGAGAATAACACCATGACTACATTCTGATAAAACGACAAATTCGAAGATCTATGTTTTGTCATTGGTAGTAATAATTTCAATACATGTTCTTGTTGGTTGGACGTATTTCCAGTTGTGACCTTCAGGGCAGTCGCTTTTGTATCACGGGACATAGTGCTGTTTAGCTGGCGATGATAAGATTTCGACGTTACCGAGAATGAAGCCGCTAAGTCGACATGCGCCCAGGCAGGTTAGCCGTCGGTGCTGAAGCCACTGAGATTTCGTGGAATGTTAGTTCCTCTGTGGCGGCCTCACCTCCATATATGGCAGCCCACTTAGTTTTCCCGAATTCGGCGGCCAGGTGAACGGCTGGTAGCTTTGTAGGGCGACGGGGAAGAGATACGGCGTGTTACAGAGCGACCATTACCAGCGTCTGCAAATAATTTTCTTGAACAGAATTGTTATGATTGATTCCTAGCGGCGTAGTAGTCGTTGAAAAGTGGTCGTCTTTTTGTGCAGTAACATACAACGTGGCCATAGCTTCCTCAGTGGAAACACAGTTGTACGTTATCCTCTTTTCTGCAAATGTCTATTCTTCTGCGGGGCTTTGTACTTGGTGGAGGAGTTGGTTGTACCTGTATTATGTGGGTGCTGTGTCGTCGTTTGGTGCCTGGGCATAATTCCGAAGTGGTCGAGTCCATTTGTCCTTGCGCGTTTGGCTGGTGGCTAAAGATCGAATCACCTCTTCCTCGAAATTCCCTATTCGTTCGTGACGTCTGGCGTCGACACTCATTGCTGATATCTATTGCTTGCTATGTCCGACATCTTTAGCTGCCATAAAATTCTGTATCTTTTCTCTTACAATCTGAAGCATGAGAGAGGTGACGTCATGGTGGTCTTTGACAACTGCCATGGGCACCATATTCGGGAGTCGGTCATATTTCTTTCATCCTACTTTTTTGTTGCATTTTCTTGTACGCTGCCACCACATGATGAATTCCACTGTCGTTGTGACATCCTCTACCACAGTAGTTAGATACACTCCTGGAAATTGAAATAAGAACACCGTGAATTCATTGTCCCAGGAAGGGGAAACTTTATTGACACATTCCTGGGGTCAGATACATCACATGATCACACTGACAGAACCACAGGCACATAGACACAGGCAACAGAGCATGCACAATGTCGGCACTAGTACAGTGTATATCCACCTTTCGCAGCAATGCAGGCTGCTATTCTCCCATGAAGACGATGGTAGAGATGCTGGATGTAGTCCTGTGGAACGGCTTGCCATGCCATTTCCACCTGGCGCCTCAGTTGGACCAGCGTTCGTGCTGGACGTGCAGACCGCGTGAGACGACGCTTCATCCAGTCCCAAACATGCTCAATGTGGGACAGATCCGGAGATCTTGCTGGCCAGGGTAGTTGACTTACACCTTCTAGAGCACGTTGGGTAGCACGGGATACATGCGGACGTGCATTGTTCTGTTGGAACAGCAAGTTCCCTTGCCGGTCTAGGAATGGTAGAACGATGGATTCGATGACGGTTTGGATGTACCGTGCACTATTCAGTGTCCCCTCGACGACCACCAGAGGTGTACGGCCAGTGTAGGAGATCGCTCCCCACACCATGATGCCGGGTGTTGGCCCTGTGTGCCTCGGTCGTATGCAGTCCTGAGTGTGGCGCTCACCTGCACGGCGCCAAACACGCATACGACCATCATTGGCACCAAGGCAGAAGCGACTCTCATCGCTGAAGACGACACGTCTCCATTCGTCCCTCCATTCACGCCTGTCGCGACACCAGTGGAGGCGGGACCGTAGCCCAGCTTCATGGAGACGGTTGCGAATGGTCCTCGCCGATACCCCAGGAGCAACAGTGTCCCTAATTTGCTGGGAAGTGGCAGTGCGCTCCCCTACCGCACTGCGTAGGATCCTACGGTCTTGGCGTGCATCCGTGCGTCGCTGCGGTCCTGTCCCAGGTCGACGGGCACGTGCACCTTCCGCCGACCACTGGCGACAACATCGATGTACTGTGGAGACCTCACGCCCCACGTGTTGAACAATTCGGCAGTACGTCCACCCGGCCTCCCGCATGCCCACTATACGCCCTCGCTCAAAGTCCGTCAATTGCACATACGGTTCACGTTCACGCTGTCGCGGCATTTTACCAGTGTTAAAGACTGCGATGGAGCTCCGTATGCCACGGCAAACTGGCTGACACTGACCTGACGGCGGCGGTGCACAAATGCTGCGCAGCTAGCGCCATTCGACGGCCAACACCGCGGTTCCTGGTGTGTCCGCTGTGTCGTGCGTGTGATCATTGCTTGTACAGCCCTCTCGCAGTGTCCGGAGCAATTATGGTGGGTCTGACACACCGTTGTCAATGTGTTCTTTTTTCCATTTCCAGGAGTGTATATGTCTCCTGCAAGTGTTCTGTCGTGTGTACTCTGTGGCGAAGGACTGCGTCGTTTCCCCATGTTGTAGGGGCCTGTTCTTCAACTTTTCTTCTGCCAAGCGGACTTGCTCCTAATTGACACCATGCGTTCTCCTCAGTTCGTCCTGGAATTTATCGCACCTATTGAGATTCTCTTCATTGTTCTCGAAGCACTGCTGTGGTGTACTATCGAAATGAAACTACACATTTACCAAACGCGCCAAGTCATTACACCTGTCGTATTTGGCAACTCGTTCGAATGCTTTCACCCATTTAGTTGGGTCCTAACCAGCGTCTCTGGAAAACAGTAACTGATTCCTGAATTGTAGCTGGCTATTGGTCTCCTGAATAGAGGACCGCCGGAACGATGTACTGTTTGTATTCCGGTTCCTGTCCATGTAGGTGACACCTTTTATGTTGTGTAATTGGAGCCACTGTTTAGTATATAGCTTGAAGTACCTGACGTCTTATTAAAGAATGTCATGTCGTAACCAGAATTAAGTCCATATCCGAAATCAGGGTCGTCAGTGAAGTATTGAGACTGAAAGCACGTTTATTATGAAGACCAACGCTCAGTCAGAACAGAACAGAACTGAACTGAACACCTGGACAGAGTATCCTGCTATTTATACAAATACTGAATATTCCAGAATATAGAAGGACTACATACATAACAAATTTAGCGAACTTCCCAGAAACGATAAACACTAAATAACTAATAATTGTTGGTTCTTGGGTTCTAACTGGCGAACCGTAGCATGTTAGTTAGCGACACTAAACTCTACGCCAAATTGCATGCAGCACAGCTCACCGCAATGAAAATGATTGTATGAAAAACTGATATTTAGTAAAGCTTCATGAAAATGCTTTTAACTGATGAGGTGTTGGTGCTTTTGAATTATCCATTCCAGTGGCAATGTTATCGTTTCCAGGCATTTCTTTTGGTAACTGCTCCAGAAATGTGTGTGGAAACTGAATTAGCTCGTACATCCACAGAGTTTAAACCAGGAAACAAAAGAAACATAATTAGTAAAACCTCAGCAAAGTGGATTATTTATTATAACATAACACTTAACAACAATAACTATTCAGATCCTTCATATATACAAATCACACGTAAAAGCAGTTGTTAACAAAACTGTCAATCTTACAAAAACATATTAATAAATATGAGAACAATGACAATTGGCACAGTGTTCATAAGATGTATATACATAAACTGCAGCTCTCATCTTTGGGGTAACTGCATCTTTGAGTCAAAGTCATCATCTTCTCTAACAACTCCAATTTGTACCCACAAGACCAGCCCTTTGAAATTATTCCCAAAATCGAATGATACCAGAAACGTGGTATTACTCTCATGTCGTCTGGGTATTCCACTATAAAAACATTTGGATGAGGATACTGTTCAGTGGTCGAGGATCTTTAAATACTCTATAGATCTTCTTAAGCTTATTTCTCACTTCGTTACGAATGTAGTTGGTTCTCAACAAAACATTTGTCCTACAGAAAAGTCTTCACCCTTACATTCATATATTTTCTTTGATTCTGGCCTCTACGGTATTCTGTGCATTTTTAATTCTGATATTCACTACTTAATGCATCCTCTGTGAAATGGGAAACGTTACTGTTTCTCTAATAATGTCGCTAGGTTCCATGTCAAAGAGAGCTTCATTCGGACACGATCCTGTTGACCCATATGGTAAGCTATATAACGCTTCCGGAAAATATCAAGTCTGAAATCCAAAGCATTCTGGCGTCAGTAGCCATACAGATGACACCATTTTCCGAATTCTTTCGTCACTCATTCCATCTGATCTGATGCTGCATGATACAAAGAAGTATGAATGGGTTTCATGCCATGACTCGTAAGTCATACGTGTGACCTAAATTGCCGTCTACTGTCAGATATTACTTTATCCACTTTTCCTGCGATTTTAATAAAATTTACGATAAATATTCTACTTACACATTTATACGTTATGTTTCATACAGGACAAAAGCTGTAAATCTTGAAGGCATTTCATAATCTCAAAAACATGGCAATATCAACCTTTCGTTCCTGGTTATGGGCCAAATACATATGCCGCTGCTAGTACTTTTAATTTTCTTGGTGAAACAGAATACTTTGATGTTCTCTATGACATATTTGGTACTTTGGATAACTGATAGTCTTCACACAGTGAAAGAATACTTCTCACTCTTTGATCCATGTGTTTAAATAACAGAATTTCTTTAGCTTTACTGAACATTAAAAAAAAAACCAAGTAGGCATGGATATGGTGGTAGGAGGGCAGTGTATGCAGGGGCCCAAAAAGTAACTAGCATCAGCATTTCTCGGTGTCAACGTTAGAGAAATTGTGCTGATGTCAGCACATTCTGGTGTAACCGTTTTTGGTGCTGAGGCAATTGTGCTTATTATATTAAAGGTTGCTGACCTTTCCCCCCAGTTTACTCTCGGCCAATTGCGAAACGTCAGCGTAATCTCGCTCCGAGCAAATCGCCTGGGTGTGTGTGGCATTCTCTTCGGGCTATATACTCTCCATTCTAGGTCTGTGATTGGTAGTGAGAGGCTCAGTGTGTGTGTACTTGTCATAACAAATTAATCAGATTATTCCAATTATCTGAGTTCCATCACTCGACCACTACAAGAATAGTTGAAAACGACTGCAAGTATAATGCCATTATTACCACAATTTATAAGATAAAACACCGTGACAATATAAATTTACATGATGGTATATTCTGCAAAATGACAGTAAATATTAACGTAAGATACATTGACATGACAGTGGGTGCATAAATTGTTTACGTCATAGTAAGTTCTGCAAACGTGTTAGACCTCTAGGCGAATTGTGTGTGTGTGTGTGTGTGTGTGTGTGTGTGACAGGCTGCTATCCGACTTAAAAATGCAATCCTATTTTTCCAAAATCAGTGGCTTCCTTCAGGCTTTGTAGCTTAATTAACACAATTAGCAGCAACGTATTGGATATTTCGTGTAATTTTCAGTAACTGTGGCTGGTATTTTAAACTAATATGCACTGTAAGTACGAGAGTGAACCATTGTTGTTTGGAAACACATTAAATATTCGACTAAACTCACATTTTTGCAAGTCTAAGCCTGCCTGAGAAAGCACACATGCAGTTCTACAAAGTATTGAGTTGCTGACTACAGACATTTTACCTGCCACAACCTGTTGGTGATCTGACTGTGCAGGCGAATATTCCCTGCACTGTCACGTGTAAGCCAGTAAAAGCCGAATATGTCAGTACCACTGCACTAGCACAATGCATGCAGTCAGCCAGCCAGCCAGCACCCTCAGGTAGAACAAAAGAAGTGTAGGAATGCATCTTTGGTGTGACGTCTCATGTGTTGGACTGATGTTCAAATCGCTCGGCAATATTTTATAACATATTAGACTTCAGGTACTTATTTTAAAGTTTGTTGATGTTAATATATGCTGTAAAAGTAACTTATTAGTGGATTTTAATTTCATTTCAATCTTTCTTCTTGTGTTATTGGTTCGTGTGATCTATTATTGGTAAGTGTGCTAACGTCGTTTATCGAAGTCTCACCAATGTGTCTACATTTCGCGTCACGCAGTTGAAGCTGTAGCGATTGTAAAGCTAAGTACTGACAAAGTTTCTTGAGCACTGTATTCGAATATTAAATTTAGTTGTTTTCAATAGATAATCCAAATATTAGCAGTGTGTTTGCATTTAGCGGCGTGCAGTTGCAGCTGTAGCGGTTCTTAACTTACGTTCTGACAGAGTTGTTTGTGCACTGTTATTCAGTTGTTAAATTTAAAAGTTTTCAACGATGTCTCGTGCTGTTTCTAGCAAAATAACGGTTGATTAACTTTTGGAAACTTTTTCCCACTGTGTTTTTATTTGCAGTCGTTTGTGCGTTGTAGTCATTTATTAAATTTAGTACGGTAGTTTTCAGCTGACGTTTCTTATCATTTCTAGTGAAATATTTCAGTAAAACTCCCATTCATTGTGTTTAATTTCGTTGAGTGTTTTAATGGTCACTTGAATTTTTGGTTTTAGATAAAAAGTTATGTGAAGTTTTGGTGGTATTGGTATTAGTTGTGGTTTAGTAGTATTAATAAAAGTAGTAGCTTTCTTAGTAGAGAGAGAATTTCGAGATCACTATTGCTAATTCTTTAAATAGTTCCACTGTTATGATTGAACATAGATAACGAAGACGTTCAGTTTTTTTAGTAACTGTTGAAATTTTACCATGAGTGAGAAGTGTAAGCTCTGTAGTAACTTCGTGAGTAGAGGGTTACGGTGTGAGATTTGTTCAAAGTACTTTCATTTGGGGAATGCAGTGGGGAAGGCAGTGGGCATTCTAGCGCGATCCTCTCCTGGAAATGTGGTAGAAATAAGTTGATAGAGGAAGAGAAGTGTAAGATCTGCGCCCTTCAGGTGCAGTTACAAGACGCAAAGGAGGAGCTAGATGTGCTGAGGACGATGAAGGGCCCTGGGGAATGGGAACTGACAGTTGGTAAGAAGGCAGCTAGGAGGAGCAGATATGCAGACAGTTATACTTTGCGTGTAATCAATAGGTTTGACCCACTGTCAGAACTGAGTGGAGAGGAAACTCTTGTATCTGTAGCTGTAGCAGACATGAAGCGGACCTCAGCAGTTTGGGAGTTTTAGTCAAATTGTAACAGAAAGAAGAAGGTTCTGCTGTACAGATGTGAGACAGCTGTTGCAGGAAGTGTTGGGGAGTGAGCATCAGGTCACCAAAATTGTAAAACCTAGTGCAGGGTTGGCTCAGGTGACTGTTAACAAAGGCGAGTTATCTAGGAATTTTACGAAAGAGGATCAGTTAGTTATTGTGGGTGGAGCAGGGATGGGGTGCGGAGTATGATGTAGATGATGACCTGGTAAAAATAGCTACTCAAAATGGGTGCACTAATGTGCACTTCGTGTAACTATTGCAGCGTCATGATCGGCCTCATCTTAATGCTGCTGTTAAGCGTGTTAACATTGGGCTGGAGAAGGCACGGTGGCGAAGGGCATGGGTCACATTGCAGTGGTGCCAGGTGAGTCTATCAATAGGTCGGGTTTCACTAGGCATGGCCTGCACCTCAATAGGTATCGGAAGAAGAGGGTGGCAAAGTGCTTAATAGGTGACAGTGTAGTGGGCGGTGGTGGGATCACTCTTTTTTTTAAAAAAAAAAAAAGATAAGAGGTGGAGCCCCTCCACGCCAACACAGGCATGATGGCCAACTCAAAAGGGCTGCTGCCATCTCTGCATAAGGGTTAGTTTTCACTAAAGTGAGGTGTCGCAGGATGTGGGTACAGCGATGATAGCGTACATCTGGTAGAGGTTAACCATTAATAAGCGCTCATCTGGACATAGATTGAGTCGAAAGTCGAACAAAGGGTTGCGGTTTGAAGGGCAGAGGGGAAAAAAGTGCCAAGGCAAGTGCCAAGTGCCAAGGGAAAAAACCTTTGCGATAGTTAGGTCGGGCAGTAACAGCAGTAACAGCAGTAGCTGCCTGCGACAGGTCATGCAAGGGTAGGCTTTGTCAGTAGTGGGTATCATGCAGGTCGATACCTATGACGTTCAGAGGTCCCGTTACTCGGCGGCTGCCGCTGGGTGCCGGTGTTGGTCTCTCGGTCAGCGTCAACATAACTGTAACAGGTTCATCATCGTTTTGTGTCCGATAGGACATATGCAGATGCACAGTGTAGGGTGATGGCGATTTGTTTGTGCGCCAGTGCGCGAGCTCGTCGGCTTCACTGCTGTAGCCTGTTGGTCGGCTTTAACAGCAGCTTGTATAGACAGTCAACGTTACTGACATTTGTCGCTTGTTGGTTTATGTTAGCTTGCCATAGGTGGTTATACCGTAGCTGGTAGTGCCTTTAGCGGCTTATGCTTCCACCTATGATTGTGATCATAGTTTCTCAGAGTAAGGTTGAAAGGATTGTTCGAGTGCCTCGAGTTCCTGTATAGTCGTATGGCGTGTTTTTTGAATACTTCCTTGAGGGTTACAAGGCGGTATTCTTGGTGAAGACCCACGGTGCGTGTGTAGCTTGGAGCGTTGCTAATGATTCGTAGCACTTTGTTCTGTATGATCTGCAGGCGGCGCAGGACTGTAGGAGCTGCATATCCCCAGACGGGAGCTGCGTACGTCATCAGAGGTCTAATCAGTGTCATGTATATGGACATCGAAAACTTCCTTTTCAATGTACTTTTGCTGTTGAGTATTGGGTAGAGCTGTTTGAGCCTCGCGTGCGCTCTCTTGCCAACGTATTCGATGTGGTCCCCCCATGTTAGTTTCCAGTCCATGCAGGTACCGAGATATCTGACTTTCTCTCGGAAACGTATTGGGCGTGTATGTAGTGTTACCTGTCTACAGTGTTGATGATTGGGCAGTAGTTTCGGCCTGCGTGTGAACAGGACTGCTTCGCACTTGTCGACGTTTACTTTTATACACCATCTTTCCAACCAAGACTCGGCAGTTATGAGTGCCATCTGTATTCGCGAATTAATGTTCGACGGTTTTCAATCGTGCGCAAGGATGGCTGTGTCATCGGCGTAGATGGCTAATGTCGTGTTTTGTGTTGCTGGGAAGTTGTTAATGTACAGGTTGAACAAGATGGGCCCTAGGATGCTTCCCTGGAGTACTCCAGCTTGGATACCGTGTTGTGCCAATTGTTTGCCCTGTACGTCAGTGTTAAAACATCTGTTCGTGAGATATGAGTGTATGAGATGTAAGAGTCCGCCCGGGAAACCAGCTTCGCTTAGTTTGCGTCTATGCCCGTTGTGCCAAAGGCGGTCGAAAGCTTTTTCGATGTCCAGGAACACGGCCCCTGTGGCTTATTTCATGTTGTAGTCGTGTGTTATATGTTCGACTTCGCGGAGGAGTTGTTGGTTGTTGAGGGGTGATTTCTAAAGCCGAATTGCTCCAGTCTTAGGGTGTCGTTGGCGATGCAGTGCCTAGTGATGCGTTTTAGTATTATCTTCTCAACAATTGCTGAGCGAGCACAGCAGACTGATGGTTCGGTAATTTTGTGGAAGGGAGTGGTCTTTTCATGGCTTCCTGAGCATCAGGACCTTGGCCGCCTTCCAAAAGTCAAGGAAGTGTTGGTGTTTTAGAATGGCATTCGTTATGTGTGCAAGGTATTTCACGGCTCTATCCGTGAACTCCTGGAGGACACGGTTTTGATTGCCATCAGGCCCACCGGCTTTCCTAGCGTTGTTATGCTTTATAGCCTATGTTATTTCACTCATGGAAAAATTCCCGTAGTAGTTGGTGTTAAAGCTCCACTTTTTTTAGATTGAAATCAGCTGATAGGTATCCCTGGTTAAAGGACGTCGCCCTAACAAAGGAATCACCTTCAGAGGAAGTCAGGTATCCAAGTAGAGAAGGAATTAGTATATTTCATCAAAATATAGGAGGTATTGGAGATAAAATTAGTGAACTGCCTATAGACGTTGATTCTGACGTTACTGGTGTATCGGAGCACCACTTAAATAAGTTGACGATTCAGAGACTTCCTTTCCCAGGATACAGATTAGCTGGCTGTTTTTCAATGAGTTCTTTGCGGAGTGGGGGAGTGGCCTTGTACGCAAAAAACGGTATTCCATTTGAGTCCGTAGACGCATCACGACACTGCAGTGAACAGGTATTTGCATGTTGTATAGGGCAGTTGAATTTAGTGAAGCTAAACTTCTAATTGTTGTACTTTGTAGGTCCCCTAACTCTGCCTTCAGAGTATTTCTGCTCAAGTTAGAGAGGGTTCTTCGTTTACTTTGTAGGAAGTACCAAAAATTAGTTATATGTGGTGACATCAATATTAATTTTGTGTGTGACTGTGCAAAAAAAAAAAGAATGTTGGAAGGTGTCCTAAATTTAGATGATCTGATGCAGACTGTTTTTTCCGACCAGGGTGCAGGGGAACAGTAGTACAGCCACAGACAATATTTTTATTCATTCTTCATTACTAAATGAGCATTCTGTTAGTAAAAAGGTGAATGACATTTCACACCATGGTGCACAAATATTAACACTAAAAGGTTTTTGAACTGAAACAAGTGATATGTATAATTACAAACTAAGTAGAAAAGCTAATCCAACGGCACTAGAGAGATTTTTAAACCTCGTTAAGTAACAAGACTGGCAGGATGTGTATAGTGCTGATAACATAGATTGCAAATATAAGGCTTATCTTAACACATTTATCATGCTCTTTCAAAGTTGCTTTCCATTAGATCGTTCTACACAGGGTACTAGCAGTAAAAAAGACAGCCTGGGTGGCTAACTAGGGGAAAAGGATATCATGTAGACCAAAGTGGGAATTATATAAAAATGTTCATATAATTCCTTGACTCTTGTGCAGGAAGGTGTGCAGTATACTGCTGCACCCAGTTTCAATAAGCTACGCCACGATAACTCAAAAATCGTATGAGTAATCCACGCGCTTTCAAATCGCAACTAAGAGTTACTTCATGGGTCACTCCTTCTATTCTGTCGAAGAGTTCTTTGAAAAATTAAGCTGATTCCTGTATTACATTGTTGATTGCGTTTAGATAAACCTACGGATTGTCTTTTTCTAGGCTCGTAACCATTTTATTTCAGCTGTTATTACTTTCATGTTGTAATTTCATGTACTGACGCGTTCCATGACCTTGGAGATTTGCTCATGAATTTTATCTTACGGAACTAGGTTTGTAAAATAAAATAAAATGTAAGTAACACTAGACTATCACAGTACGAGACTTCAGCAAATAAACTCTCGCTAGGTACTAAATCTACGTCACTCCTATGTTATTAGTGTGTATGTATGTGTGTGTGTGGGTGTGTGTGTGTGTGTGTGTGTGTGTGTGTGTGTGTGAGAGAGAGAGAGAGAGAGAGATGGATAGACAGAGAGAGAGAGAGAGAGAGAAAGAGAGAGAGACAGCGAGAGAGAGAGAGAGAGAGAGAGAGAGAGAGAGAGACATATGGCATAGTATATTCTCCAGAGTAGCGGTAAACTGACTTGCTAGTAGGGTGGGTAACTCTAGACATATTCATTACAAAGTATGGTATTGTCTCTAAATTTCATTATTGCAAGTAATTAGATGTTTTTGCATTTAAAATTCTACAAAATGTCAGAAGACGATTGTTCATCCATTTCTCCAGACGGCTTGTGTGTGATTTGTGGCTATCCTACTTAAAAATGGTAGCCACCAATAATATGAACTATAATTAATAGTTCATAATAACCATCTTCACGTTCCGTATCTTAGTTAATACAATTGGCAGCAAAGTAATAGGCATTTTTATAAGTACACTACGAATATCCGCTCTAAGTACGAGACTGTACAGCAAACGAACTATTGCTTCGAGCAAACCCATCCCCAGAATACTTTTCTGTGTCCATCGCGTTGATAAGGTTCGCCTGGGGAAACACTTAAACACTGTCCTTCAAACGTGGGCGGGAATGGCGCAATGGGATAGTAGGGACGAAAGTGTCTTATTTTCGGTATATATGAACCATATTGTATCGGTAATAGACATATCGGAAAAAAATTTAATGACAAATACAACTCTGGTTACACCCTCAGAAAACCCACTGATGAATGGTGACATCCCTCTATTACTGTTTACTGATATCTTGGATGGCTGAAGAGAAACTATAATGGTCTGAAACACTCTGTCAAGTCCCTATATACGAGTACGTCACCACTTCATACCTAGTGCGTGGTTGTGGTGTGTTATCCTATCAACAGAATTACCATAATTTAATGATATCCTGGAGTTGTCTGTGCACTACAAAGCATGACTACCGCTGAGAAAAAACCAGTGTAAAAAAAATAGTAATCCGAGGACACCTGTAAATATGTACCTAATCAGCTCTTCCGTCGCCACAGAATGCCTCTTGAGATGCTGTGGCCGACCGGACCCAGAGTGAAAACTTCACATCAGCAACAGGTAAGCACAATGGAGTCAGACACCAGAAAGCAGCACGTGATACATGCTAGTGGTTACTTGTCGGCAGACTATTTGTTCCACGTAAAAAACCCACGATCTATCGGCGTAATGTTATATGTTATTAAGCAGATAATCTGTATGTACGCTACATGGGGTTGACGGAGGACATCGAAAAAATTCGGAGAAGGGCATCTCGTTTTGTAATATCAAGAAATAGGTGAGAAAGTGTCGTGCATATGGAACGCGATATAGGGAGGCAGTCATTAAAACAAGGGCTTTTTCGTTGCGGCGGAAGCCTTTCATGAAATTGCAATTTCCGATTTTCTTCTCCTGATGCGAAAATATTCTGTTGAAATACACCCACATTGGGAGAAATTACCATTGTAATGAAATAGGGGAAATAAGAGCTTGCATGGAAAGATGCAAGTGTTCGCTTTTCCCGTTCGTTGTCCGAGAGTGGATCGGTAGACAAATAGAATTAAAGTGGTTCAATGAACACTATGCCAGGCCTACTAGTCATGTAGATATAAATGGGTTTTTACAGAAGTCTCCCATCTCAATCACCAAAACCGTTGTTCTGACGGGATTTCCGCCTAACAAAGTTGACACCCAGTTTAGCTCTATTCGGATCTCGGAGTAGGAACTACTTAGGAGGATGTAGTCATCAGGAAAAGCAAAACTAACAATATACTGTTCGGAGCGAGGAATATTAGATCCATTAATCGAGCAGATAAGCTATAAAATTTGAAAAGGGAAATGAATAAGACGAAGCTAGATGTAATCGTAGTGGAGAGTAGTGAAGTTCGATGACAGGACGAACAGGACTTCTTGTCAGTTGAGTACAGGGTTACAAATATAAAATCAAATAGGGGTAGTTCAGGAGTAGATCTAATAATAAATAAAAATAGGATAGCGTGTAAGCTGCCATGAACTGCATAGTGAACGCATTATCATAGTCAAGATAGACACATAGGCAACACCCAAACACAGTAGAATATATTATGAGTCAAAATAAATTATTCAGTTAGTTAAGGGAAGCGAAAATTTAAATGTGATGGGGACTGCAATTCGATAGTACGGAAAGGAAGGGAATGAAAAATAGTAGGTGAATATGGTCTGGTAGGAAAGGAATGGCAGAGGAAGCTGTCTTATAGAATTTTGCACAGAGCATAATTTAGTCATCACTAATACATGGTTTAAGAATAATGAGAGAAGGCTGTATACATGGAAGAGACCTAGAGACACTGGGAGATTCAAATTGATTATATAATGTTATGACAGAGACTTTGGAACCAAATTTTAAGTACTAAAAAATTTCCAGGGACGAATATGGACTCTGAAACAATTTATTGTTTATGAACTGTGGATTAAAACAATTTATTGATTGTGAACTGTGGATTAAAACTGAAGAAATTGCAAAAAGGTAGGAAACTAAGGCGATGGGACGTGGATAAGTTGAAAGAACCAGATGTTGTTGAGAATTTCAGAGGGAGCATCAACTATTAACTGGAACGGGGGAAAGGAATACAGTAGAAGACGGATAAATAACATTGAGAGATGGCGTAATGAAGGCACCAGAGGACCAAATAGATTAAAAGACAAGGACTAGTAGAAACCTTTGGATATCACGGAAGACCTTGAATATGACTGGTGAAAAGAGAAAATATAAAAATGCAGCAAATGAAGCAGATCAAAGGGAATAAAAACATCTAAAAATGAGATTGACAGGAAGTGCAAAATGGCTTAGCAGGAATGGCTAGAGGACAAATGTAAGGATACAGAAGCTTTTATCACTAGGGGAAAGATAGAAACAGCCTACAGGAGAATTAAAGATTCTTTTGGAGAAAATAAAAGCAGCTAAATGAATATCAAGAGCTCGAACGTAAAACCAGTACTAAGTGAAAATAGAACGCTGAAAGGTAGGAGTATATAGATGGCCCATACAAGGGACATGTACTTCAAGTCAATATTATAGGATGCAGATGAAGATGAGACAGGAGATTTGATATTGCGAGAAAAAATTGACAGAGTACTGAAAGACTTGAGTCGAAACAACGCCCCCAGAGACACCATGTTCCTAAAACGCCCCGTCCTTCAACTATTAAATCACACATATACTGACAAACAAAATCATTATGACCAGTGCCCAGCGCGAAGTTGAATGCTTCCCTGTGCTGTTGCGGGCATGTGACACAGTAAGGAAAGAATGTAAGCAGAAGAGAAACGACTGGGCAGTCATTATAGCGAAGATACAGGCCGCAAATAGGGAAATCCACTGAGATAAGCGGTTCTCACAAATGGCACATTGTTATGGCCCTGCGACTGGAAGGAGAATCTCTGAACGACTAAGCTGGTGGCCTGTTGGCGCACTATTGCCGTGAGCATCTATGGAAAGTGATTGAAGGATGGTAAAATAACGAGTAGGGCGTATGGTATTGGGTGACCATGTCTCATCACAAAACGCAGACGACAGAGGATCCCCCGCTAGGTAATCTAGGTTAAGCGGCGATCTGTGGCAGATCTCACGACAGAGTACAACGCTCATGCAGGCACTAGTGTTTCGGAGAACAGCGTTCAAAGGTCATTGTTGAACATGGAGCTCCACATCACTCAACCTCTACCTATTCCTGTGTTGACCAAACGACATCGTCAGTTACGATTGCAGTGGGCGCAGCATCCCTGAGTTTTCACCGTAGATCAATAGATACGTCTTGCTTGTCGAATTACTCGCATTCCATGTTACAAGAGGTCGATGGTTGGGTCCTTACGCGCCTTCATCCAGACGAATCGCTGCACGAAACATGCGTCGCGCCACATATGCAGGCCCATGAGGGCAGAATTATGCTATGGGAGATGTTGAGTTGGGCTCCCATGGGTTCTGTGGTGGTAATCGAAGTCATCATAGCAGCAATGAACTACGTGGACATTATAGCGGATCACCTGCTTCGCTTCATGCTCGAAGTCTTTCCCTGCAGCGTTGAAATCTTCCAGCAGGATAACTGTCAGTGTTGCAAAGTCAGAATCATTGTACAGTGGTTTGAGGAGTATTACAGTGAACTCACACTGATGGCATGGTCAGGAAATGTGCCTGATCTGTACCCACTGGAATGTGTTGTGGTTGGCAGAAGAGCCAACACCGTTTTACTAGAGGAGGCCGAAAGGCACGCATTTTAGCTCACGCAGGCTGGCGTGAGGTCTGGAACAGGACAAGGAAATTAGAATTTAGAAAAACCTACGTAGCTGGTGGAATACTTAACTTTAATCCATTCATGATGAACGTCGGTTTTGACGGTACATGATTCACAATATCAATAGTAACTGATAATGGCGCCTTGCTAGGTCGTAGCAAATGACGTATCTGAAGGCTATGCTAAACTATCGTCTCGGCAAATGAGAGCGTATTTTGTCAGTGAACCATCGCTAGCAAAGTCGGTTGTATAACTGGGGCGAGTGGTAGGAAGTCTCTCTAGACCTGCTGCGTGGCGGCGCTCGGTCTGCAATCACTGATAGTGGCGACACGCGGGTCCGACGTATACTACCGGACCGCGGCCGCTTTAATGACTATCACCTAGCAAGTGTGGTGTCTGGCGGTGACACCACATTCCTCCCCCGCAAATCGGCGTACGGTTGTGGCATAAGGCTTCCGCTCGCCGTGGGGACGACTCCATGTTGACGTATGCGACTATGTGGGGAGCCTAACAACAGGCGAGGCTGTGCCACCCGCACGCTGCCATTCGGACCGCGAGGAGCTAGGAAACGCCTGAAAACCTGCTCCAGGGTGCACGCCAACATGCGGTGTATGCGCCCGTAGAGAGACAGGAGGGGCCGAAGGGTCGACTTCCATCGGGGCGATGCACCCGACGGGCGAAGACGACATTTGGTCCGGAGCGGGCAAGAGTTCCATGTCGGAGGACAACTGGTCACGGGAAGAGATCGGCGGCGCGTGACCCAGGGAGGCGCCCGGCGGTTGCAGCGACGCGTCCACAGCGGGCGTCGCCGGCGGGAGAACAGGCGGCGGCGGCGGTGGCGGCGGCGCGTCGCCATGGGGCAAAATGGAAGGCAGCGTCGGTAACACCTGGGTCTGAGGCGAGCCAGTAGATGGGTCCCCGGGGAGCTGATCGGACGGCACCGTCGCTGAAAGCAGACGGCAAGCGGCAGATCCCGTGCGACGACAGAGCGCAGCTGGTTGAGATGCCGGCGCACCTCACCAGAGGCCCCCAAACCCAGATATATAGCGCGTCCGAGGCAGCGAAGAATGCGCCCTTCGAGCCAACGCCGTGAACCTCGGTAGTGCCGATAGTAGACAACGTCGCCTGGAGCAAAAGCAGGTGTCTGCCGCTGCACAGGAACCTGATGCGGCGGATGTAGCAAAGACATCAAGGTTCGATGAGGATGACCGTGGAGCAACTCAGCCGGCGAGCGACCATCTCGGGGCTGAGAGCGATGCGAGGATAAAAAGAGCAATAACGCGTCCTCCCGAGAATGCGACTCTTTCAACTTCAACATCTGTGACTTGAAAGTCCTGACCAATCGTTCAGCAGTACCGTTTGACTGTGGCGAAAACGGCGCGGACGTCAGATGGTGAATATCATTAGCCTTGCAGAATGACTGAAATTCTGCAGACATGAATTGTGGGCCATTGTCGGAAACAATTGTCTGTGGAAGACCGTCAATGCAAAAGAAAGCTGATAACGCTTGGATGGTGGCAGATGACGTCGTGGAAGACATCCGGACAACAAAAGGAAAATTACTGAATGAATCTACCACAACCAAGCATCGAGCATTCCAGAATGGCCCAGAAAAATCGATGTGTAAGCGTTGCCAAGGGGAAGTGGCTTTTGGCCATGCAAAGAATTTACGCGGTTGTGCTGATTGTTGTTCGGCAAACACCATGCAAGAAGAGCACATATTCGTAATCGCGGCATCGATTCCGAACCAAGTACAGTGCTGAAGAGCAAGTTGTTTCGTTCTCACTATACCCCAATGTCCTTGGTGGAGAAGCTGTAAGACAGAGGACTGTAACGAGCGTGGTACCACTACCCTGGACTGATCATTATCAGAACGCAACAAAAAAACACCACGTCGTACAAAGTCTCTCCTTGTGAGCACAAAATCGACGAACCAACGAGTCCTCGATCCGTGACATTGACAAGGGCCATTGCGTAGTAACAAAACGCAGAACGGTAGCAAGGACAGGGTCGGCAGCTGTGGCTGTAGCTGTTGTTGTTGTTGTCTTCAGTCCTGAGACTGGTTTGATGCATCTCTCCATGATAATCTATCCTGTGCAAGCTCCCTCATCTCCCAGTACCTACTGCAACCTACATCCTTCTGAATCTGCTTAGTGTATTCATCTCTTGGTCTCCCTCTACGATTTTTACCCTCCACGCTGCCCTCCGATACTAAATTGGTGATCCCTTCATGCCTCAGAACATGTCCTACCAACCGACCCCTTCTTCTGGTCAAGTTGTGCCACAAACTCTCTTCTCCCCAATCCTACTCAATACTTCCTCATTAGTTATGTGATCTACCCATCTAATCTTCAGCATTCTTCTGTAGCACCACATTTCGAAAGCTTCTATTCTCTTCTTGTCCAAACTATTTATCGTCCATGTTTCACTTCCATACATGGCTACACTCCATACAAATACTTTCAGAAATGACTTCCTGACACTTAAATCTATACTCGATGTTAACAAATTTCTCTTCTTCAGAAACGCTTTCCTTGCCATTGCCAGTCTACATTTTATATCTTCTCTACTTCGACCACTATCAGTTACTTTGCTCCCCAAATAGCAAAACTCCTTTACTACTTTAAGAGTCTCGTTTCCTAATCTAATTCCCTCAGCATCACCCGACTTAATTCGACTACATTCCATTATTCTCGTGGCTGTAGCTGTTGTTGTTGTTGTCTTCAGTCCTGAGACTGGTTTGATGCAGCTCTCCATGCTACTCTATCCTGTGCAAGCTGCTGTAGCTACACGACGAAAATCAATCGGAAACGATTCTACCACGTCATCGGTTACTGCATCAATGAACATGCAAGCAAATTCGGAGGAATCGAATGCCCTATCCTCAGCAACAAGCTAGCGGGACAACGCGTAACAAGCAAGCGGGACAACGCGTCGGCGTTTCCGTGCTTAGCAGTCGACCGATACAAGATATCGTAGCGGTACTGCGAGAGGAAAATAGACCAGCGAATGAATTTCTGCCCTGTACGTGGAGGTACAGGCTTGGTCGGATGAAAAAGCGATGTCAAAAGTTTGTGGTCTGTGATTATGGTAAAGTGACGACCATACAAGGAATCATGAAACTTTGTAACACAAAATACGGGAGCCAATGGTTCTTTCTCGATCTGTGAATAATTTCTTTGAGCAGACGAGAGCAATTTGGACGCAAAGGCAATAGGGCGATTGTGCGATCCATCTTTGTGCGCAAGCACAGCACCGATCCCGAAATCCGATGCGTCCACCATCAACAAAAGGGGCTTCTGGGGATCGAATGGCGTAAGGCAAGTATTGGAAAGCAACGCCGATTTCAACTGGGGAAAGGCGTAAGCGATGAAGCGGATCTAAAATGGAAGAGGCATGCGGCACATAGCGGTGGTAGTAATTTATTTTTCCCAGCAAATCCTGCGGCGACGGCAAGTCTTGTATGGCACGGAGGTGCGTTGGACTGGGATGTATGCCTTGGAAGTTGAGTACATGTCCCAAGTATGGCAAGGCACGAGCAAAAAACACACATTTGTCCTTCCGCAAGCGAAGACCATTTTGTCGCAAGACCTGAAATAATGTTCTGAGATTGGCCAAATGTTCTTCTTCCGTCTTTCCGGAGATCACAATATCGTCCAGATAATTTGCTGCAGTAGGTACCGACGCACAAACAGTTTGTAGATATTGCTGAAACAATGCAGTGGCGGATACACACCCGAATGGCAGTCGTTTGAATTGATACAACCCAAGATGCGTGTTAACCACCAAAATGCGCTGGGATTCTTCATCCACCGGTATTTGCAAGTACGCATCTCCGAGGTCCAACTTCGAAAAATATTTACCCGGGCACAGTTTGTCAAATAGATCTTCCGGACGGGGTAAAGGAAAAGTTGCAATCACTAGTTGTGGATTCACTGTTGCCTTGAAGTCCACACAAAGTCTCAATTTTCCGGAAGGGTTTGGCAAAATTACTAAGGATGATGCCCAGAGAGAAGCCTGCACAAGTTCAGTTACACATTGTGATTCCAAATCGTGTAATGTTTTGGCGACCTCATCACGCAATGCGTGGGGAACATTGCGCGCTCTGAAAAATTTCTGTTGCGCGTTTACTTTCAGTTTCAAATGTGCTTTATAGCTCTTAGTGCAACCGAGGTCCGGTGCAAAAATGTCTGCAAATTCTTCACATAGACGAGAAACACTGTCTGAAGGCACCGTCTGGTTCACTGATAGGACCTGATTTACTATAGACAAGTTACACAACTGAAATAAATCGCCACCAAACAAGTTCACTGCAGAAGAAGAACGAAGGACGTGAAATGACATATGTTTTGTTTGTCCTTTGTACGTTGCAAGAAGGCTGTACTGTCCTAACACAGGGATCTCTTGACCTGAATAGCTAGTTAACTTAACATTTGCGGCACGCAACGGAGGTGTGCCCAGCAGTTTGTAAGTGTCTTGTTTGATCAGTGAAACTGCAACTCCGGTATCGAGCTGGAATGGGATCACTTTGCCGTTAATGTCCAAGTATACAAAAAGTTTATTGTCCTGCTGACGACAAGAGCGACTGTCTCGTGCAATGTGAACTGACACTGGTACATAATCACTTGCGACTTGACGGGAGTTCCGGCGATGTCGACGCACACTATTTTTGGGACGAACACAGTCACTGTTAGAGAGAGTGGCACTGCGCGGTGTGGAATGAACTACATGAATTTCCATGGGCGAAGTTTCGCGAGGTTGAGTATCCTTGGTTCGATTCCGATTCCGGCGCGAAGCAAAGGGCCTGGAACGGTTTTGAGCTTCCGATCTGAGCTTTTTCTGGCAAACACTCTGAACATGTCCTTTTTTATTACAATAAAAGCAAATAGCTTGGCGTGACGGGCAATTCTCACGCGAATGTTTAGTAGCGCACCGCGGGCATGATTTGATCACTGCATTTGCTTGCCTGCGCGGCACACGTGGCTGACAGCCTGGCGGCAGCGGCGCAGCAGGGCGCGAGGGCTGTTAACTGCTCCGTGCAGCTCACCCGGCGGGCCGGTTAACCTGACACACTGCTGGCGAAGTTGCAAATGATTCCTGAGCAAAGTCAAGTGTGTCCTGCCGATCCAATATGTCCATCACTTGTTGAAGGGAGGGATTGACTAGTTTCAAAATCTGTTCCCTTATACGAACATCAGAAACGTTCTGTGCAATTGCATCACGTAACATAGTATCTGAATAAGGGAGTCCACATTGACACTCAAAAGCACAATCCCTAGGAAGGCCTTGCAAGGTTGCAACCCACTCCCGATTAGTCTGACCTGCCGTACGTTTTGTACGAAATGCCGTACGTTTTGTACGAAAGAAGGTATACCGTTTGGCAACTACATTGACTGATTCTTTGAAAGATGCATCTAATGCAGACAAAATTTCTTCGTAGGACAGAGTTGCTACGTTGCGTCGGGGAAATAATTTCACTATCACACGGTACGTTTGTACGCCGACCGAAGACAACAAAAATGGTTGCCGCTCGTTACCTTGAATTCTGTAGGTGGCGAGATGGAATCCAAATTGGCGTGACCACTCCGTCCAGCTTTCCAGTGCAGCATCAAAAGGTCGAAAAGTGGGTGCAACAGCATGTTGTGGCTGCGTTAGCGGTGGATCGGCGGCTGCCGCATCGTTTTGCATTGCACGTTGAGCCTGGACGAGCTGTCCAAGGGCATAAAGTAATGCCTGTGTCTGCTGATTCTGTAAGCGATAAAATTCGGACAGTACATCTGGAGATTGTGGCGAAGCCATTACACAAGGAAATAATGGCAATATCGATAAGAACGCGGTTTTGCCTCGTCGCCAATGTTGTGGTTGGCAGAAGAGCCAACACGGTGTTACTAGAGGAGGCCGAAAGGCACGCGTTTTAGCTCACGCAGGCTGGCGTGAGGTCTGGAACAGGACAAGGAAATTTGAATTTAGAAAAACCGACGTAGCTGGTGGAATACTTAACTTTAATCCATTCATGATGAACGTCGGTTTTGACGGTACATGATTCACAATATCAATAGTAACTGATAATGGCGCCTTGCTAGGTCGTAGCAAATGACGTATCTGAAGGCTATGCTAAACTATCGTCTCGGCAAATGAGAGCGTATTTTGTCAGTGAACCATCGCTAGCAAAGTCGGTTGTACAACTGGGGCGAGTGCTAGGAAGTCGCTCTAGACCTGCCGTATGGCGGCGCTCGGTCTGCAATCACTGATAGTGGCGACACGTGGGTCCAACATATACTACCGGACCGCGGCCGATTTAAAGGCTACCACCTGGCAAATGTGGTGTCTGGCGGTGACACTACAGAATGCATAGCGGACGCCAGCTGCATGCTCATAAACCCCCATCCCGTAATATGCGGAAACTGCTTGATTTGTGCGTAGACATTTGATACCACATACTAATGGAATCCTGTCAAGGACTTGTAGAATCTATGCTAAGCAGAATATCTGTAGTGCTGTCATTCAAAAGTGGAACAACACGCTATTAAACAGGTGGTCATTGTGTTTGGGCTTATCGGTGTATGTTCCATTATCTCTCTCTTATATGTAATGTATAGAGTCCTACAGCGTATGACACGAAGTTCAGTTACACCCTGTGTATAATGCATTTTTATTATAAGTATGTTATAAATCATCAAAGGCCAGGAAATACAATTGGGATGCTCCAGATGGTTTTTTGGTAACAGAATTAGATTTCTTTCCCACGCAGTTCGCCCCAGAAAGTCAGTACTAGTGTAGTGGAGTGTGCAGCACAAGATGTCTCTGGCATACCATTCCCGTATCACGAAGCACTTATTAACAGATGATACAGGCCCGAATGTCATACTAGTAGTACTTCGTGAGGAATAAAATAGCGTCTTTTTAATCCCACAGATTACTGAGTTTTTTCATTCGTTTGTACTGTGTGGTAGTCATGCATTTAATGTAAATGCACACTGAAAGCAGTGGTAGACGTATTTCCTTGTAGCATTGGTTTCAGTCTCGTACTTACAGTGGACATTTGTGTAAAAATCAGCTACAAGTATCGAATATCATAAATAATGTCCAATACTTTGCTTCTAATTGTGTTAATTAAGAGACGAATCTTTATGGCAAATATTAACTATGATAATATGGGTTAGTAATTTTAGGTTGGACGACACCCTGTCACACACATGCAATTCGCCTAAAGGTCTAACATGTTTGCAGAATTTTCTATGACGTTATTAATTTACACAAACGCTTTAATATCACTGTATCTTACGCCAATATTTATTGCGGTGTTGCAGAATATGTCATGATGACATTAATGTATATTATCAAAAGGTCTTATTTTGTAAATTATTGTAATATTTGCAGCCATTTTTAAACTCTATTGGTACATTCTTCTCACTGAGAGACCTCGAATGATGGAACTAGTGTAGTTGGAAGAATAATAAAAAAATAATTTGTTTAAGAAATATCCACAACCCAATATTCTCACTACCGAGCACAGATCTAGTGCGGAGACCATAATGCCGGAAAGTAGTTGGGTCCTGCGGTGAATGGCTGGAAGAATGATGATGTTGACGGGTCGCTGTTGGCCAAGAGAAAAATGGGGAGAGTTGATTTCAGTGAACTTGAACCTAATAAGTTAAACTGCCACAGCACCAGAAACGCTGACACCAGAATGTGTTGACATCAGTACAGTTCCTTGGACCGTGACTCCAAAGGCACTGATATTGCTACAATTCCTCTATCGCTTACACCAAATGTGTTGGTTGAGCCAAAAAATACACTGTCCTCCTACTTAAGATGTGTATGCTACATGAGATTATTGATTAGCTCCTCAGAACCACTGAGCAATCAATATGCAGCACGCCAGAACAGGATGCTGTTTTTTTACAGAATGGTATTCTCTAATCTTTACCTTTGACGGATCTCTTCATTTATTCGTAAAATCCAGTTTGGCTGGAGAAGCTTTGGGAATGAAACTACAAACTGAGGAGCACACTGATCACCTGATAAATGTGGCATATATCAACTGTCGTGGAGTGAAAAATTTTAATCTCTTGCTTCAATAACAACATAAAACAATATTTAAATCAGAGAGCAAAACCTACAGTCAAACGCTTGTGAGGGTCTCAATTTCTTTCACACAAACTCGAACATCATGGTATTAAGAGATGTGCATAGTGAATCCGAAACTTCAGAGTGGAGAGTTGTCTCTAATTTGGTGACTGAAGATATTTTCTATCAATTACCAGCATTCAAGTAAATGAAATAGCCTTTTTCGTCTGATAATGCAAGCCTTATTTACGTCTGTAGTAGAGCTATTCCAATAACGGGAAGGTATATCAAAATTTACTTACAGTTACTAATTGGTACTCTGAAAATCCCCCCCATGAACCATGGACCTTGCCGTTGGTGGGGAGGCTTGCGTGCCTCAGCGATACAGATGGCCGTACCGTAGGTGCAACCACAACGGAGGGGTATCTGTTGAGAGGCCAGACAAACGTGTGGTTCCTGAAGAGGGGCAGCAGCCTTTTCAGTAGTTGCAGGGGCAACAGTCTGGATGATTGACTGTTCTGGCCTTGCAACATTAACCAAAACGGCCTTGCTGTGCTGGTACTGCGAACGGCTGAAAGCAAGGGGAAACTACAGCCGTAATTTTTCCCGAGGACATGCAGCTTTACTGTATGATTAAATGATGATGGCATCCTCTTGGGTAAAATATTCCGGAGGTAAAATAGTCCCCCATTCGGATCTCCGGGCGGGGACTACTCAGGAGGATGTCGTTATCAGGAGAAACAAAACTGGCATTCTACGGATCGGAGCGTGGAATGTCAGATCCCTTAATCGGGCAGGTAGGTTAGAAAATTTAAAAAGGGAAATGGATAGGTTAAAGTTAGATATAGTGGGAATTAGTGAGGTTCGGTGGCAGGAGGAACAAGACTTCTGGTCAGGTGACTACAGGGTTATAAACACAAAATCAAATAGGGGTAATGCAGGAGTAGGTTTAATAATGAATAGGAAAATAGGAATGCGGGTAAGCTACTACAAACAGCATAGTGAACGCATTATTGTGGCCAAGATAGATACGAAGCCCACACCTACTACAGTAGTACAAGTTTATATGCCAACTAGCTCTGCAGATGATGAAGAAATTGAAGAAATGTACGATGAAATAAAAGAAATTATTCAGATAGTGAAGGGAGAGGAAAATTTAATAGTAATGGGTGACTGGAATTCGAGTGTAGGAAAACGGAGAGAAGGAAACATAGTAGGTGAATATGGATTGGGGCTAAGAAATGAAAGAGGAAGCCGCCTAGTAGAATTTTGCACAGAGCACAACTTGATCATAGCTAACACTTGGTTTAAGAATCATGAAAGAAGGTTGTATACGTGGAAGAACCCTGGAGATACTAAAAGGTATCAGATAGATTATATAATGGTAAGACAGAGATTTAGGAACCAGGTTTTAAGTTGTAAGACATTTCCAGGGGCAGATGTGGACTCTGACCACAATCTATTGGTTATGACCTGTAGATTAAAACTGAAGAAACTGCAAAAATGTGAGAAATTAAGGAGATGGGACCTGGATAAACTGAAAGAACCAGAGGTTGTACAGAGTTTCAGAGAGAGCATAAGGGAACAATTGACAGGAATGGGGGAAAGCAGAAAGGTGGAAGGAGTATATAGAGGGTCTATACAAGGGCGATGTACTTTAGGACAATATTATGGAAATGGAAGAGGATGTAGATGAAGATGAAATAGGAGATAAGATACTGCGTGAAGAGTTTGACAGAGCCCTGAAAGACCTAAGTCGAAACAAGGCCCCGGCAGTAGACAACATTCCATTAGAACTAGTGACGGGAGAGCCACTCCTGACAAAACTCTACCATCTGGTGAGCAAGGTGTAGAGACAGGCGAAATACTCTCAGACTTCAAGAAGAATACAATAATTTCTATCCCAAAGAAAGCAGGTGTTGACAGATGTGAAAATTACCGAACTATCAGTTTAATAAGTCACAGCTGCAAAATACTAATGCGAATTCTTTACATACGAATGGAAAAACTGGTAGAAGCCAACCTCGAGGAAGATCAGTTTGGATTCCTTAGAAATGTTGGAACACGTGAGGCAATACTGACCTTACGACTTATCTTAGAAGAAAGATTAAGGAAAGGCGAACCTACGTTTCTAGCAATTGTAGACTTAGAGAAAGTTTTTGATAATGTTAATTGGAATACTCTCTTTCAAATTCTGAAGGTGGCAGGGGTAAAATACAGGGAGCGAAATACTATTTACAATTTGTACAGAAACCAGATGGCAGTCATAAGAGTCGAGTGGTATGAAAGGGAAGCAGTGGTTGGGAAAGGTGTGAGACAGGGTTGTAGCCTCTCCCCGATGTTATTCAATCTGTATATTGAGCAAGCAGTAAAGGAAACAAAAGAAAAATTCGGAGTAGGTATTAAAATCCATGGATAAGAAATAAAAACTTCGAGGTTCGCCGATTGCATTGTCGTTTCTGAATGTATTTGTCTGGAGTGTATGGAAATGAAACATGGACAATAAATACACTCCTGGAAATTGAAATAAGAACACCGTGAATTCATTGTCCCAGGAAGGGGAAACTTTATTGACACATTCCTGGGGTCAGATACATCACATGATCACACTGACAGAACCACAGGCACATAGACACAGGCAACAGAGCATGCACAATGTCGGCACTAGTACAGTGTATATCCACCTTTCGCAGCAATGCAGGCTGCTATTCTCCCATGGAGACGATCGTAGAGATGCTGGATGTAGTCCTGTGGAACGGCTTGCCATGCCATTTCCACCTGGCGCCTCAGTTGGACCAGCGTTCGTGCTGGACGTGCCGACCGCGTGAGACGACGCTTTATCCAGTCCCAAACGTGCTCAATGGGGGACAGATCCGGAGATCTTGCTGGCCAGGGTAGTTGACTTACACCTTCTAGAGCACGTTGGGTGGCACGGGATACATGCGGACGTGCATTGTCCTGTTGGAACAGCAAGTTCCCTTGCCGGTCTAGGAATGGTAGAACGATAGGTTCGATGACGGTTTGGATGTACCGTGCACTATTCAGTGTCCCCTCGACGATCACCAGAGGTGTACGGCCAGTGTAGGAGATCGCTCCCCACACCATGATGCCGGGTGTTGGCCCTGTGTGCCTCGGTCGTATGCAGTCCTGATTGTGGCGCTCACCTGCACGGCGCCAAACACGCATACCACCATCATTGGCACCAAGGTAGAAGCGACTCTCATCGCTGAAGACGACACGTTTCCATTCGTCCCTCCATTCACGCATGTCGCGACACCACTGGAGGCGGGCTGCACGATGTTGGGGCGTGAGCGGAAGACGGCGTAACGGTGTGCGGGACCGTGGCTCAGCTTCATGGAGACGGTTGCGAATGGTCCTCGCCGATACCCCAGGAGCAACAATGTCCCTAATTTGCTGGGAAGTGACGGTGCGGTCCCCTACGGCACTGCGTAGGATCCTACGGTCTTGTCGTGCATCCGTGCGTCGCTGCGGTCCTGTCCCAGGTCGACGGTCACGTGCACCTTCCGCCGACAACTGGCGACAACATCGATGTACTGTGGAGACCTCACGCCCCACGTGTTGAGCAATTCGGCGGTACGTCCACCCGGCCTCCCGCATGCCCACTATACGCCCTCGCTCAAAGTCCGTCAACTGCACATACGGTTCACGTCCACGCTATCGCGGCATGCTACCAGTGTTAAAGACTGCGATGGAGCTCCGTATGGCACGGCAAACTGGCTGACACTGACGGCGGCGGTGCACAAATACTGCGCAGCTAGCGCCATTCGACGGCCAACACCGCGGTTCCTGGTGTGTCCGCTGTGCCGTGCGTGTGATCATTGCTTGTACAGCCCTCTCGCAGTGTCCGGAGCAAGTATGGTGGGTCTGACACACCGGTGTCAATGTGTTCTTTTTTCCATTTCCAGGAGTGTAGTTTGGACAAGAAGAGAATTGAAGCTTTCGAAATGTGGCGTTACAGAAGAATGCTGAAGATTAGATGGGTAGATCACATAACTAATGAGGAGGTATTTAATAGAATTGGGGAGAAGAGGAGTTTGTGGCACAACTTGACAATAAGAAGGGACCGGTTTGTAGGACATGCTCTGAGGCGTCAGGGGATCACAAATTTAGCATTGGAGGGCAGTGGGGAGGGTGAAAATCGTAGAGGGAGACCAAGAGATGAATACACTGAAGAGATTCAGAAGGACGTAGGTTGCAGGAAGTACTGGGAGATGGTGAAGCTTTCACAGGATAGAGTAGCATGGAGAGCTGCATCAAACGAGTCTCATATCTAAAGACCACAACAGCAACAACAAGTTAACGTGACTATCATTCCCACGAAACTGCGACAAGTCCACAGGGCTCAAAGGCCTTTCAAATGACACTCCCACATCCCTTACACGTATACTATTATCGAAATGAGGTTATGACGGGGAGGGAAAGGAACATGGTGAGGGGGGAATAATCTTCCTTTTCCGACAGATATTATCACGCTGCTGTGATACCTTGTCTTACAGCTTTAGAGCTTTTTGTATTCTCTTTCTCTGGGAGGGTTGTGCCAGTCAACAATTATATACTGCTTATGGATATTTTGTTGAGACTGACGTTATTAACAAAGGATAAGCACAATATCAGAAAATGGAAGGAGAATAAATCGCCCTTGATCTTGTTGCAGGAACTTATCTGTGCGAGTTGCAATTGCTACCAAATTTTTGTTAAATAATTAACTGAGGAGTACGCCTGATTGGTCAAATATTACTGGTTGTTACCTTCTGTCATTTGGCGAGTGAGACTGTCTCTTCTTTTACCTTTAAAACTGGGTACAAAACGTAATTGTGTTGCTAATTGTCCTGTTTTTCGAAGAACATTATTAGGTCGATGTATATGAAGAAGTTCAAATGTGCTACTTCATAATTTATGAACCGATGTTCTTCAATCGTCCATGATGATTCATTATGAAACATTTTAGATAAAACACGTTGGTAAATACCATTTTAAATTTTGTTATGATATGTTATTCGTGCCTCTGTAGTAACATGTGCAGAAAACCCATTTCTTATTGAAATATTGCATGTACTCGCAATAAAAGCTGATAATGAGCAGTAAGTGTGGTTTTTAGACAAAAGTTATATCCAGTCATTAAGTAATTTCCCTAGCAATATACTGGAATACATCTTTTCACAATGTCACCAAGAGTCATAAACTTCTTAATAGCAGTGAAGGTTGCAAAAACTGTTTTAAAAAAAGTCAAAATCGATGAGTTTGTCACTGCATGGCTTTATGTTACTGCTGAGCTACGTCTTCCTTTCGATGTAATACGCTTAAAGCTCATGTACGTGATAAAATACACAGAACACAAGCATTCAGTTTAAAAAGCTTATTCCTGCTCCCCTTATCTGTCCAAGACAATGCAGCGGTGATGTCGGTTAAGTGTATATGGTTCCAAAAAGCAAGAAATGCCAGGATGTGTTGTTATTGCCAGCAATTCACACAGTCACAACTCTAAAGGAAATGACACAGTCTTTCATGTTTTCGTGACGCAGTTGTGCAAAAGATTTGGCCAGCGAATTGCTGGAGAAAAGACGCTGTGAATATTGCATATGATAGAATTTCATCTCGTCATTTCAATGAAACTGATTATGTTAGAAATGTACAGTATTAGCCATAACAACTGACCGCCGGCCGGCCGCCACAGAGAGTACGTCCGAGTCGTTCACTTAAGGTGGCCAATAAAACTGACCGCCCCTGACGACTCTAAGTGCGGCCATCTGCACAATCTGGCAACACTGTAAGATGCGGAAGTGTCAGGAGGAAGTGTTGTCTACTTCCGAGCTGATCTGGTAGGAGTAAGCCCGTGGTCTTGCGGTAATCGTCGTGCATTCTAAACTTAGAATGCGTCCAACTGTGTATTTTTTTTTTACCACATTTCGGTCTACAGTTATGAGTCTGATTGAACATCGAAGAAAATTCGCTTAACATTCAACCCAACCGCAATTACAAGTATTCGAGAAACAATTCCGCAGTACAGTTCGTGGCTCCGTCGCGATCGTAATAGCTTGCGCTCCAGAGTTTCCTTCCACTGCAGCGGCTACCGGCCACCGGCCAGACGCCACCAGCCGCCTGAAACCCGGCGCCGCCCATGTGAAAGCGGCGCCACGCTGTCAGTGTATGTATCAATGCCATTTTCGAAATTGAAGTTCTAGTTATCATCTTGCAGTCAAGCATTGGATTTTGCAGACTTGAAAATCAGGAACTACAGTTAAGCATTGTAAAATTGAGTCGCAAGTGGACAAAGGTATAACATCTGCAACACAACGTTTACTTTTGGTATAACAGAGGGGTGAATGTAGTGGAGGCAGCTAGAAAGATTTGAACTCTGTGTGGAGCGAGTGCTTTTGGGAAAAATACGTCAGAAAAATATAGTCTTGTTTCAACAAAGATCATTCTGGCATGAATGATTTTCCACATTAAGGAAGTCTCGACTACTCATATATGTGACAGATTACCATTTTACCATCATGCGACATTTGCATTCAACAGGTAATGTTCAGAAATCTGGTGTAGGAGTACTGCATGCTCTAATTCGAAACAACATGAAATAAACGGAGTGACTATTATTGAACGTCATCAGGTCGCTCATTGAACATTCCTATGCAGTACTGTTACTGGTGACGTGTTATGATGCCTTTATCGTTAACTTCTTAAGAAGAAATGAAAGGCTGAGCCCCACCAAAAGACGTAGACTAGAGCAAAGAGTAGTGTGAACATAATATTTTACATCTGATGGCTTCAAAAGTGTATTTTGGACTACGAATTCTGCGCCAAGGGGTGTGTGCAACACATCTGGAATTTATTGTCAACGACTGAGACACCTTTCTGTTGCAGTGTAAGAAAATCGAGCAACAAAACATCACCGATGCTACTGCATGATAACTCACTCTGTTGATTTGAGAAACAAAACTATCCAGGAGATTGATAGGTAAGTCATCTCTCAGGCACTTGTATTGATAGCGAAGTCCTCTCTCAAGCACTTGTCCCCCTCGTCATATATTCGTAAAATTTTAACTTTCCCGCTCTTGATCGATCAACCGTCAAGGCAATTCAGTTCTACACGAAAATACTCTTAAAACTACACTGGTTTAATGATATCGTTAGAACCAGTGGGTTTCTACTGGCGTAGAATTTGTAAACAACCTTAGGATTGTCAGTTTGTTTTAGATACCGTGAAAGAAAATTCAGCTGCTGATTATTTTCTCTTTGATGATTACTGTTGCGATTAGTAAACTAATGGAAAATGCAATTAAAATATTCACTGTATTAATACAAATTAAATTCAGTTTACTACAGAAACATCACGACGGCAGTCTATCTTAATAAAGCATTAAGTGTCTGTAAGACGATTGAGCCTATTTTAATACGAATTAGTAGGTATTACCGACTTTTGACTTCGAAAATATCTGTATGTACTTCATTTCCTGTATCATTCGCAAGTATTATGAAAATGTGGCATTTCAACGATAACATAATGTATTCACAACAACAAAAAATATCTCGGCAGAAAACGAAAGTGGCATTATGAAATAAGCAGTACCGTAAGGTTTTCGCTCTGACACTAAGGTTTACTGTAAGTAGCAAGACGAATTTTGTTCGAGCGTTATCTTACGATTCCCTTATTGAGTTTATATCTGCCTGCATGTAGCTCTACTACAAAAGAATTAAAAATCTGCCTTTCAGCGAGTCTCGAAAGGTGAATGAAAGCAGCTTGCACCTGCTAGTCAAGCATGTTACCTATGAACTGGTTTTTTCCTGAAGTGGGAAGAGATACTTTTGTGGTTGAATCGTTGACAAACGTCAGTCAGACGTGTGCCGTTGGTCTAAGCGTTTCGGTATGTTGAATTTGTACCAATTATTTTTCTACAGGTTCTTGCTGTTCCAAATAGAGTTGAAGTCTCCCATTAGTATTTCCACGTCATCTTGGTGAATTTTGCTCATAGTATTTTCGACTGTGTCCTAGAATTTTTCAACATTTTTTGTGTTTTTCTTATTTTCGATGTTGGTGATGGCATGTGCATTGATGAGTGTATATTTTTTACTGGGGCTCTGAATGAGCATAGTCATAAGTCGATTGTTGATGGGTGTGATTTCTTTGACAGAGATGATGATAGATCTGAGTTCGAGAAAAACAATGCCAAAGATTGGTAGGCCTCTCGCTACCTTTTGTTGTATTTAGCTCTTGAAGATGCAATGGTTTCCGTAATGCAAGGTTTCACTGCCAGTTAGTCGTGGTTCGTGAATAGCAAGGATGAGAAATTTTTGTTGGTCGATTTCTTTTGTGCGATTATTAAGTATTCGTGCATGGATCAATGTATCGATGTTCAGTTTTCAAATCCATGTTTTCTGCTTGTAGGGAAATTTACCAGAGATCATCGTTATTCTCTGCCGTGCTAACCTGGACTCCTCAGAATCCGAAAATCCAACTGTCGCCTGTCGGAAAAAAAAAATGGCTCCGAGCGCTATGGGACTCAACTTCCGTGGTCATCAGTCCCCTAGAACTTAGAACTACTTAAACCTAACTAACCTGCGGACATCACACACATCCACGTCCGAGGCAGGATTGGAACCTGTGACCGTAGTGGTCCCACGGTTCCGGACAGCGCGCCAAGAACCGCGAGACCACCGCGGCCGGCGCCTGTCGACAGGCGGGTTGTGTACCACCTGCGGCAAAGTTGACTTTGCTTGAACAGTTCATGTTTGCTTGTGTTTCGTTGGTTTGGCATGGGTGATACCAGGACCGGACAGGACCAGAGGGTGCTGAAGCCTTTGGAAGAAAATACTTTCAGCCGAGCTCATTGAGCTAACAGACGGTGACCAGAGCAGCGCTGATTTTCACTCAGACGTGCGTGGATTTTGGGTTCAACGGATTGAGTAGCCGTTCAGGATTGTGTTAGAATTTGGTTCACCCTAAAAATTTGATTTCCTCAGTACCACCTATATTGGGGATTCTTTCCCCTATCGGCCCCATGGGATTATTATTGTTATTATTGTCATTATGTCATCAGCGAATCCGATATGGTGCATCTTCCCACCACTGAAATAAAAGTGCATTGATCGACTCAGTATTTCCATCACATACATATCTGTTATAATTACGTTACATTGCTGCTAGTAGATATATTTCTCACTTTTTCTTAGGCAGTTGCTACCTGTTACTCCATCATAGGAATTTATGTGCGCAGCATTGTTCCAATACAGATGTTCGAATAATCCGATTTCTGTAATTTCATTTCGATATCAGATCGTTCTAATCGGATTCAGCCAGTCAGGCTTAATGTGGATATCCGAATACGACTCTCATCATTTGGTAGAATAGGTAAACAACATTCTTAATCGGGCGGTTGAATCTAGTTCACTTATTTATGACAGGGCTTGAATTATTAAACACTGTGGAAAATAATAATTCAATGTGCTTATTACTAATATGTTATTTAAATATAAATATATGAACGAACGAGATAACAGTTTATTTACAGGAGCAGAGCCCTATCCATCATAGCAGAGCAGTGCGAAATAGGTTTCAGGACCAATAGAGGATAAAGCTGTTGCCGTTTGTTCCACGATCACCGAACATCAACCAGATATAGAATATGTGGGCAGAGGTAACAAGGTCATTGGCATGTGGACGTACAAATGCAAGCGAACTTTGGACGAATATAGAAAACGTATGGTGAGAAGTAAACCATCACGCTACACTGTCGACGACTTAATGAAATCAATGCCCCTACGCCTTCGAGAAATCTTACGTAATGATCGTGGGTGGATTGGTTACTAAAAGTATACTTGTCCACAAAACCCATGTGGACAATTATCTGATAGTCTGTCAAGCTTTGCTTTGTCACAGCTCTTTAGATACAAGTCCATTTACTTTCAGTCTCCTCCTTGCAATTCTTGCAATGCAATGTAATTGAAAAATCTCATCCACTCGACGCCAACTGAGGAATTGACTGGTGCATGTGTTGTTCAACACACAGTAGTTGTCACCCTCACTGGAATCAATGACTGTTTGTGTATATATATGTGTGTGTGTGTGTGTGTGTGTGTGTGTGTGTGTTTCGTGTTCACGCACAATCTGAATCAATACTATTAACATCAGAGAGACAACCAACAATAAATATTGCATCAGATATGACTGTAAAGTATTTAATGCGATGGGAAGTTACAAACTGAATTTGTACTCAACCCACGACCTGCATATTATGTTAAGTAAGATACAGGGTGTTTCAAAAATGACCGGTATATTTGAAACGGCAATACAAACTAAACGAGCAGCGATAGAAATACACCGTTTGTTGCAATATGCTTGGGTCAACAGTACATTTTCAGGCAGACAAACTTTCGAAATTACAGTAGTTACAATTGTCAACAACAGATGGCGCTGCGGTCTGGGAAACTCTATAGTACGATATTTTCCACATATCCACCATGCGTAGCAATAATATGGCGTAGTCTCTGAATGAAATTACCCGGAACCTTTGACAACGTGTCTGGCGGAATGGCTTCACATGCAGATGAGATGTACTACTTCAGCTGTTCAATTGTTTCTGGATTCTGACGGTACACCTGGTCTTTCAAGTGTCCCCACAGAAAGAAGTCACAGGGGTTCATGTCTGGCGAATAGGAAGGCCAATCCACGCCGCCTCCTGTATGTTTCGGATAGCCCAAGGCAATCACACGATCATCGAAATATTCATTCAGGAAATTAAAGACGTCGGCCGTGCGATGTGGCCGGGCACCATCCTGCATAAACCACGAAGTGTTCGCAGTGTCATCTAAGGCAGTTTGTACCGCCACAAATTCACGAAGAATGTCCAGATAGCGTGATGCAGTAATCGTTTCGGATCTGAAAAATGGGCCAATGATTCCTTTGGAAGAAATGGCGGCCCAGACCAGTACTTTTTGAGGATGCAGGGACTATGGGACTGCAACATGGGGCTTTTTGATTCCCCATATGCGCCAGTTCTGTTTATTGACGAAGCCGTCCAGGTAAAAATAAGCTTCGTCAGTAAACCAAATGCTGCTCACGTGCATATCGCCGTCATCAATCCTGTGCACTATATCACTAGCGAATGTCTCTCGTGTAGCAATGGTAGCGGCGCTGAGGGGTTGCCGCGTTTGAATTTTGTATGGATAGAGGTGTAAACTCTGGTGCATGAGACGATACGTGGACGTTGGCGTCATTTGGACCGCAGCTGCAACACGGCGAATGGAAACCCGAGGCCGCTGTTGGATCACCTGCTGCACTAGCTGCGCGTTGTCCTCTGTGGTTGCCGTACGCGGTCGCCCTACCTTTCCAGCACGTTCATCCGTCACGTTCCCAGTCCGTTGGAATTTTTCAAGCAGATCCTTTATTGTATCGCTTTTCGGTCCTTTGGTTACATTAAACCTCCGTTGAAAACTTCGTCTTGTTGCAACAACACTGTGTTCTAGGCGGTGGAATTCCAACACCAGAAAAATCCTCTGTTCTAAGGAATAAACCATGTTGTCCACAGCACACTTGCACGTTGTGAACAGCACACGCTTACAGCAGAAAGACGACGTACAGAATGGCGCACTCACAGACTGCGTTGTCTTCTATATCTTTCACATCACTTGCAGCGCCATCTGTTGTTGAAAATTGTAACTACTGTAATTTCGAAAGTTTGTCCGCCTGAAAATGTTCTGTTGTCCCAAGCATATTGCAACAAACGGTGTGTTTCTATCGCTGCTCGTTTAGTTTTTATTGCCGTTTGAAATATACCGGTCATTTTTGAAACACCCTGTATATTAACTCCATAGTATCGTTAGCAGAGGACAGTGCGCTCTTGTTGTCGAGGCTCGCGACAAGTGCAGCAACTAGCAGTGCTCAATGCCGCCGCGATTTGTTTATGTTGGCTGAGCGTGGACACTGCAGCAGATGCTTCGCCATAAACAGAAAGAAGTCACCCTGGCTCTGACTGCAGTGAGCTGATATCACTGCCTGCGTGTTCTTATAGTAACCAACGTGAGACTCTACTCACAGGTGCCATGGAGTAATTGCAACGGGTATCATGTCATTAGTCATCAGAATATTAACCAGTGATGAAATGTCCACTCTATTTGAATCCCAAGAAAATAGGAACCTTCTCACAAAGGAATGTGAGGTGATATCAAAATTTATCCAACATACAAAAATTAACTGCATGGCTTTCAGGTATGCAGTAGTAGCACACAAGGAAATATTATGTCTTGGAAGCGTATATTTCATTTCCTCTTCTCATATTAACGCCCTTGTTTTAGTATCAAGGGAGAAAATAAACACGAAAAACTAAAGTTCCTGAGAAGCATATCAGTCATTTCCTCTTCTCATATCATAACTTTTGTTTTAGTATGAAGTAAAAAAACCCCGGCCGGCATACTTGTATACTGACCATTCGTTATTTGACTAAATATGAACTACAGTCTGATTCGCATATATATGACATGGGTTAGCGCCGGCACAAAGCAATCACTAACGGTAGGAAGCCGTTGAAGTCCCGTTACACTGATTGCAACACAGATGTTCGTAAATCACCTCTATTGCCTCAAAAAACAATTGCATCTTAAATATCGAAGGACCGACGTCCACACTGTCACAGCTCGGTGAAATATAGCTAACACGGCAGATGAATATTTGTGATCGACTGGGCTTCGAACCTGGACCTCCTGCTTACTAGACAGACATGCTGATCACTGCACTATTATTCTTTTTTTTTTAAGTTTGAGAAGACTTTCAGCACCAGGTAGGCGGAGGCAAAGAGGGCAGGGGTCGAAGATCCGAGGCCTGGCCTCAATGCCTCCCCTATACCTGTTACTGAGCAGCTGCATTATTCCCATGTATTCCATGTTTGCACCCATATATGCCTTTAAATTGTGGAACAAAATTGAAGTAGTAATTATGGTAAATAAATTACAGATTGCCGCCTCCAATGGCGTGCGTTCCTTGTAGAACATAACTTATAACAGTGAAAAGGGTGACGGAGAAATACATAACAAACATTCAGTCAGAAATATATTCACAATTTAAGTTATTATGCCTTTAACCACAATCCGAGGTGGAGTCTCTCTTCAGTTACAGCTGTGGTATCACCGCCAGACACCAGGTGGTAGCCTTTAAATCGGCCGCGGTCCGGTAATATACGTCGGACCCGCGTGTCGCCACTACCAATGATTGCAGACCTAGCGCCGCCACACGGCAGGTCTAGAGAGACTTCCTAGCACTCGCCCCAGTTGTACAGCCGACTTTGGTAGCGATGGTTCACTGACTTCTACGCTCCCATTTGCCGAGACGATAGTTAGCATAGCCTTCAGCTACGTTATGTGCTACGACCTAGCAAGGCGTCATGATCAGTTTCTATTGATATTGTAAATCATGTACCGTCAAGAGCGACGTTCACCAGGAATGGATTAAAGTTAAATATTCCACCAGCTACGTCCGTTTTTCTAAATTTTAATTCCCTCGTCCTGTTCCAGACCTCACGCCAGCCTGTGTGAACTAAAACGCGTGCATTTCGGCCTCCTTTAGTAACACGGTGTTGGCTCTCCTGCCAACCACAACAACAGCTAACCAGTGCGCACCTATTGCACTATTGTAAGAACCGAGATGCAGTATTTTGGATTTAAAATTTTGTAAAATCGATGTAAGAACTTATGAGACCAAGCAGCTTAGGTCACCGGTCCCTATGCTTACACACTGCTTAATCTAACTTAAACTAATTTACGCTATTGACAACACACACACACGCATACCGGAGGTAGGACTCGAACCTCCGACGGTGGGCACTGTCGGGACACAGCAGCCAGCCTGTCTTCAGCACCTATCTACACACGGACCTCGTCAGACGCGAATTCCCATCTTTGCCGCATACCACATGCGCGGTACCCCCCGACCCCCACCCACCCGCGGCCATTATTCCACTCGCTTGCGGCCACACCGTATTCTCGCCAGAGTTCGGACGTTGTTGTGCATCTAGCACTGAAAACTTTCGATGACCCGTCGATACCCAAACAATTATACAGGATGTTTGAGGAGGAAGAGTAAATATTGTAGGAGGTGGTGGTATAGACAAATTGCAGAAAAAATGCCATATAACCCCATGTATATGGATATATATGTGGTGTCTGTTCTTTCGGGAATGTCCGAAAGAAAAGACACTACGAATCCGGGTTCGAACCTGGTCAGGTACAAATTTTCATCTGACGCCGTTGTTCTATTTTAATGCTCATGACAGCCTGAACATCTGTCCTTCAATCTTTAATTGATTAACAAGGCTGTCAATTTCGATTCGTAGTGTCTGTTCTTTCGGAAATGTCCGAAAGAACAGACACACACACACACACACACACACACACACGCAGATCACTGCACATAAAATATTAGCTGTAGCCTCTTGGTATGTGCGGAAACAAAATATCTTCAAAGTATCCCTCCACACGGCGACTTTGCAGAGGCAAAACGGAGGATTTGGAATTAAAGACGTGCTTTTAAACAAATACATGCCACTAAGACATGAACCATGGACCTTGCCGTTGGTGTGGAGGCTTGCGTGCCTCAGCGATGCAGATGGCCGTACCGTAGGTGCAACCACAACGGAGGGGTATCTGTAGAGAGGCCAGACAAACGTGTGGTTCCTGAAGAGGGGCAGCAGCCTTTTCAGTAGTTGCAAGGGCAACAGTCTGGATGATTGACTGGTCTGGCCTTGTAACAATAACCAAAACGGCTTTGCTGTGCTGTGCTGGTACTGCGAACGGCTGAAAGCAAGGGGAAACTACGGCCGTAATTTTTCCCGAGGGCATGCAGCTTTACTGTATAATTAAATGATGATGGCGTCCTCTTCGGTAAAATATTCCGGAGGTAAAAGAGTCCCCCATTCGGATCTCCGGGCGGGAACTACTCAAGTGGATGTCGTTATCAGGAGAAACAAAACTGGCGTTCTACGGATCGGAGAGTGGAGTGTCAGATACCTTAATCGGGCATGTAGGTTAGAAAATATAAAAAGGGAAATGGATAGGTTAAACTTAGATATAGTGGAAATTAGTGAAGTTCGGTGGCAGGAGGAACAAGACTTCTGGTCATGTGACTACAGGGTTATAAACACAAAATCAAATAGAGGTAATGCAGGAGTCGGTTTAATAATGAATAGGAAAATAGGAAAGCGGGTAAGCTACTACAAATAGCATAGTGAACGCATTATTGTGGCCAAGATAGATACGAAGCCCACACCTACTACAGTAGTAAAAGTTTATATGCCAACTAGCTCTGCAGATGACGAAGAAATTGAAGAAATGTATGATGAAATAAAAGAAATTATTCAGATAGTGAAGGGAGATGAAAATTTAATAGTCATGGGTGACTGGAATTCGAGTGTAGGAAAAGGGAGAGAAGGAAACATAGTAGGTGAATATGGATTGGGGGTAACAAATGAAAGAGGATGCCGCCTGGTAGAATTTTGCACAGAGCACAACTTAATCATAGCTAACACTTGGTTTAAGAATCTTGAAAGAAGGTTGTATACATGGAAGAATCCTGAAGTTACTAGTAGGTATCAGATAGTTTATATAATGGTAAGACAGCGATTTAGGAACCAGATTTTAAATTGTAAGACATTTCCAGGGGTTGATGTGGACTCTGACCACAATCTATTGGTTATGAACTGTAGATTAAAACTGAAGAAAGTGCAAAAAGGTGGGAATTTAAGGAGACCTATCATCATCTCTGTCAAAGAAATCACATCCATAAACAATCGACTGATGACTGCTCATTCAGAGCCCCAGTAAAAAATATACACTCATCAATGCACATGGCCCCACCAACATCGAAAATAAGAAAAACACAAAAAATGTTGAAAAAATCTGGTACACACTCGAAAATATTGTGAGCAAAATTCACCAAGATGACGTGAAAATACTAATGGGAGACTTCAACTCTCTATTTGGAACAGCAAAAACCCGTAGAAAAATCATTGGCACAAATTCAACATACCGAAACGCTTAGACCAACGGCACACGTCTGACTGACATTTGCCAACGATTCAACCACAAAAGGATGTCTTCCCACTTTAGGAAAAAACCAGTTCCTAGGTAACATGCTTGGCTAGCAAGTGCAAGCTGGTTTCGTTCGCATTTCGAGACTCGCTGAAAGCCAGATTTTTAAATCTTTTGTAGTAGAGCTACAAGCAGGCAGATAAAAAACTCAATAAGGGAATCGTAAGATAATGCTCGAGCAAAATTAGTCTTGCTACTTACAGTAAACCTTAGTGTCAGAGTGAAAACCTTACGGTACTGCCAATTTCATAATGCCACTTTCGTTTTCTGCCGAGATATTTTTTGTTGTTGTGAATACATTATGTTATCGTTGAAATGCCACATTTTCATAATACTTGCGAATGATACAGGAAATGAAGTAAATACAAATATTTTCGAAGTTAAAAGTCTTACAGGCACTTAATGCTTTATTAAGATAGACTGCAGTCGTGATGTTTCTGTGGTAAGCTGAATTTAATTTGTATTAATACAGTGAACATTTTAATTGCATTTTCCATTAGTTTACTAATTGCAACAGTAATCATCAAAGAGAAAATAATCAGCAGCTGAATTTTCTTTCACGGTATCTAAAACAAACTGACAATCCTAAAGTTGTTTACAAATTCTACGCCCGTAGAAACCCACTGGTTCTAACGATATCATTAAACCAGTGTAGTTTTAAGAGTATTTTCGTCTAGAACTGAGTTGCCTTGACGGTTGATCGATCAAGAGCGGCAAAGGTAAAATTTTACGAAGATATGACGAGGGGGACAAGTGCTTGAGAGAGGACTTCCCTATCAATACAAGCGCCTGAGGGATGACTTTCCTACCAATCTCCTGGATAGTTTTGTTTCTCAAATCAACAGAGTGAGTTATCTTGCAGTAGCATCGGTGATGAAGTTTTGTTGCTCGATTTTCTTACACTGCAACCGAAAAGTGTATCAGTTACTGACAACAAATTCCAGCTGTGTTGCACACACCCCGTGGGCAGAATTCGTAGTCCAAAACACACTTTTGGCGCTAACCGATGTAAAATATTATGTTCACACTACTCTTTGCTCTAGTCTAAATCTTTTGGTGGGGCTCAGCCTTTCATTTCTTCATAGGAAGTTAACGATAAAGGTATCATAACACGTCACCAGTAACAGTACTGCATAGGAATGCTCAATGAGCGACCTGATGACGTTCAATAATAGTCACTCCGTTGATTTCATGTTGTTTCGAATTAGATCATGTAGTACTCCTACACCAGATTTCTGAACATTACCTGTTGAATGCAAATGTCGCATGATGGTAAAATGGTAATCTGACACATATATGAGTAGTCGAGACTTCCTTAATGTGGAAAATCATTCATGCCAGAACGATCTTTGTTGAAACAAGAATGTCTTTTTCTGGCGTATTTTTCCCAAAAGCACACGCTCCACACACAGTTCAAATCTTTCTAGCTGCCTCCTCTACATTCACCCCTCTGTTATACCAAAAGTAAACGTTGTGTTGCAGATGTTACACCTCTGTCCACTTGCGACTCAATTTTACAATGCTTAACTGTAGTTCATGTTTTTCAAGTCTGCAAAATCCAATGCTTAATTGCAAGATGATAACTAGAACTTCAAATTCGAAAATGGCATTGATACATACACTGACAGCGTGGCGCCGCATTCACATGGGCGGCCCCGGATTTCAGGCGGCTGGTGGCGTCTGGCCGGTGGCCGGTAACCGCTGCAGCGCAAGGAAACTCTCGAGCGTAAGCTGTTACGATCGTGACGCAGCCACGACCTGAACTTCGGAATTGTTTCTCGAATACTTGTTATTGCGGGTGGGTAGAATGTTAAACGAATTTTCTTCGATGTTGAATCAGACTCATAACTGTAGACCGAAATGTGGCAAAAAAAAATTAAAATAATACACAGTTGGACGCATTCTAAGTTTAGAATGCACGACGATTACCGCAAGACCACGTGCTCACTCCATCCAGATCAGCTCGGAAGTAGACAACACTTCTTCCTGACACTTCCGCATCTTATAGTGTTGCCAGATTGTGCAGATGGCCGGACTTAGAGTCGTCAGGGGCGGTCAGTTTTATTGGCCACCTTAAGTGAACGACTCGGACTTAGTCTCTGTGGCGGTCAGTTTTTATGTCTAAGACTGTACGTTCGGGGCTGCTAAATTTACCGCGAAAACGCGTGCTTAAGAGCAATGCAGTAACATCGTGTAACGTAGCGACAATGATGGCACACCACATGCAACAAACGAAAGGAAAGATAATTTCAACTAACGTGTGACTCATAGATGCAGTATAGAGATTTAACCACGGAGGAGGAGTGCTGGTAAATGTACATTTACAGGTGAAGTTGTTTGTGATTATTCACATAAAGCCGCCGGCCGGTGTGGCCAAGCGGTTCTAGGCGCTTCAGTCTGGAACCACGCGACTGCTACGGTCGCAGTTTCGAATCCTGCCTCGGACATGGATGTGTGTGTCCTTATGTTAGTTAGGTTAAGTAGTTCTAAGTTCAAGGGACTGTTGACTGCGGATGTTAAGTCTCATAGTGCTCAGAGCCATTTGAACCATTGAGATAAAGCCATTTACAGAAATCGATTACAGAGAAGTAATGCTCATCTGTAAAACATGCGGCCGTAACGCCATTACAGAGAAGTAATGCTCATCTGTAAAACATGCGGCCGTAACGCCATTACAGAGAAGTAATGCTCATCTGCAAAACATGCTGATGAAACTAAGAAAACCTAACAAAGACCTTTGATGTCAGTCATTAACGCAACGACGTCTCCTCGATGACGAAAGTAATAAAAATGCACTTATGTCTGATGCAATGAACCGATTACTGGGCGAAAGATATTCACCCAGTCAAGGAGGGCATTTGCAAGTCGATGACTTTCTCCGCCATTTCACAGAAAAAGTTACGATTTTATCAGGGAGAAACTCGGATATGCACTACCTGCAGTCTCAACTTTGCATTGCTGGGTAAACCTCAGTTTCAGTTGCCATCCAGGTAGTTCGAAGAATGTGTCAGATTAGCTAATTCAAGTGCTTTCTGCATATAAGGCACTTGTATAATCTCTTGAGTCTATTAGTTGACGTTCTCTTAAGCTTGCGATGAATGCAAAACGAAAATAAGCGTTATACACATGTTGTTCATGCGTTAAAAATTTTCTCAGAATCAGCTTAGAAAATTGCATACTCCTTTCGACCATTTAGTAAGACAGAAAACTGCAAAATCAGCCTGTGTTTCCTGCTTTTCTTTGCATTTTTCAGTTCGATAGATTTCTGCATTTTTTAAAGGAAGAAGTGTCTGTTTAATAGCTGGACAAATTATAGTATGTAGCAGTAATATTCTAGCAATATCAGAATAGCAATTTTCATTTAATCATTTGAGTAGAATAAAACATTTCAAAAACATACCGCGTAAATTTGCGGCCCACATCATGTACTCAATGGCACCAGATACCACAACACCCGGTGCTTCTCCCGTATGACGGCGACGAACGCAAGCTGGCAACGTCCGTTCTTTTCGGAGCCTCTCCACACGGATGTCCCCATCGCGTGCTGTGCGTAGACGCGGGACTCCTTTGAAAGTTGTGCCACTTCTGTATCTAGAGTTCTTGTTGGGCGCACCACTTTAGACGAATCTGCCTGTGCTGTACAAAGGGAGGCGGCAACAATGGTCCCCGCGCTGAATTTCCGTAGCGCTTCAGTCATCGTCGCACTGTCTGGTGAACATTTTTATTGCTGCAAAAAAGGCCATTTTCAGTGTCAAGTTACGTGATCGCGGGTATACTATCATACACGGTCAAGCGAATAACTTGCCTGTCCACTCAGTTGCCATTTGCGTGGAATCGCTGAGACTGTTATTGAGTAACGCCCTCCTGTACCCCTATATTCTTTATGATAGTCTTGGGATTCCGACCAACGCGAGCAACAATATCACGGAAGGATAAACGTCAGCCTCGACAGGGCACGGCCTTGCCATTGTCCCATTCTGACACCTGCTGGTAGACGTTTCGCCCTCTTACCTGGGCGTAATACGATCTTCACACATACAGTCAACAGTCAAATGCGATTTCGGAATCGCCAACGTGCTGCGTAATCTTTTCTTTTTGACAGAATGTACACTCCTGGAAATGGAAAAAAGAACACATTGACACCGGAGTGTCAGACCCACCATACGTGCTCCGGACATTGCGATATGGCTGTACAAGCAATGATCACACGCACGACACAGCGGACACACCAGGAAACCGCGGTGTTGGCCGTCGAATGGCGCTAGCTGCGCAGCATTTGTGCACCGCTGCCGTCAGTGTCAGCCAGTTTGCCGTGGCATACGGAGCTCCATCGCAGTCTTTAACACTGGTAGCATGCCGCGACAGCGTGGACGTGAACCGTATGTGCAGTTGACGGACTTTGAGCGAGGGCGTATAGAGGGCATGCGGGAGGCCGGGTGGACGTACCGCCGAATTGCTCAACACGTGGGGCGTGAGGTCTCCACAGTACATCGATGTTGTCGCCAGTGGTCGGCGGAAGGTGCACGTGCCCGTCGACCTGGGACCGGACCGCAGCGACGCACGGATGCACGCCAAGACCGTAGGATTCTACGCAGTGCCGTAGGGGACCGCACCGCCACTTCCCAGCAAATTAGGGACACTGTTGCTCCTGGGTTATCGGCAAGGACCATTCGCAACCGTCTCCATGAAGCTGGGCTACGGTCCCGCATACCGTTAGGCCGTCTTCCGCTCACGCCCCAACATCGTGCAGCCCGCCTCCAGTGGTGTCGCGACAGGCGTGAATGGAGGGACGAATGGAGACGTGTCGTCTTCAGCGATGAGAGTCGCTTCTGCCTCGGTGCCAATGATGGTCGTATGCGTGTTTGGCGCCGTGCAGGTGAGCCCCACAATCAGGACTGCATACGACCGAGGCACACAGGGCCAACACCCGGCATTATGGTGTGGGGAGCGATCTCCTACACTGGCCGTACACCTCTGGTGATCGTCGAGGGGACACTGAATAGTGCACGGTACATCCAAACCGTCATCGAACCCATCGTTCTACCATTCCTAGACCGGCAAGGGAACTTGCTGTTCCAACAGGACAATGCACGTCCGCATGTATCCCGTGCCACCCAACGTGCTGTAGAAGGTGTAAGTCAACTACCCTGGCCAGCAAGATCTCCGGATCTGTCCCCCATTGAGCATGTTTGGGACTGGATGAAGAGTCGTCTCACGCGGTCTGCACGTCAAGCACGAACGCTGGTCCAACTGAGGCGCCAGGTGGAAATGGCATGGCAAGCCGTTCCACAGGACTACATCCAGCATCTCTACGATCGTCTCCATGGGAGAATAGCAGCCTGCATTGCTGCGAAAGGTGGATATACACTGTACTAGTGCCGACATTGTGCATGCTCCGTTGCCTGTGTCTATGTGCCTGTGGTTCTGTCAGTGTGATCATGTGATGTATCTGACCCCAGGAATGTGTCAATAAAGTTTCCCCTTCCTGGGACAATGAATTCACGGTGTTCTTATTTCAATTTCCAGGAGTGTAGATGGTCTTGCCCCTGTGTTGTGCGACTGCTCTGCAATGCTCATTACTTCTATGTCAAGAACGTAGTAGTAGCCCACTGCCAATTTGACTTTAACTGCGTGCAGTCTCTACGGTGTTGCTGTTTAAATGGTCTGCAGCGAAACTTAACAAAGGCCCAGAAGGTAGACAATGTAACGCTATTGATGCTTTACTCAAAAGGGAATAAGTATTAGGTTGGTGCATAAGTTCGCAGCGTTTATGTTTTGCATGTTGGTACTCCGGTTGTTATTTATCGGTTACCATTTTTCGTTTGATACACTGTCGCTATTTAAGTTTACATTTTGTCATTTGGCGACAGCGAGTGGACTGTGGAAGCTATAAAATGGAATGCCAAGTGGAGAAATCGGAATATTTCCGAGATATTCTTCTGTTTGAATACAGTAGAGAGATGACAGCAGCGGAGGCAGCCAGAAACATTTGCGCCGTGTATGAAGAAAATGTCATTATACACAGCACGGCAAGAAAACGGTCTTACCGTTTTAAGGAGCACCGTTTAACGTTAGTGACTATCTACGTTCGGGAAGACCGTCGGGATTTGATGAAGATCGTTTCAAGCATTAGTCCACAAATATCCACATCATTGTACTCGAGGAATTAGCTATGAAATTTCTTCCATCGTGCGACATTTTCATGCAATGTGGAAAGTTCAAAAACCAGGTGTATGGCTACCGCATGCTCTAAGTCAAAATTACAAACATCAGCGAATGTCAATATGTACATCTCTGCTTGTTCGTCATTAATTATATCGTGAACAACACTAACCATTCCTATCCAGTATCATTACTGCTGACGAGAAATGGTGTCGTTATGCTAATATAAAGGAACGAAAGTATTGATTGAGTCCAAACAAAGCAGGAACTTCCCATACAAAGACCTGCATGCATCCACAAAGTATGACGTTACGCATCTGGTGGAACTGCGACGGTCTGGTATACTACAAATTGCTTTCAATGCTGGCATTTATTGCCAACAACTGAGACGTCTTGCAGACTCAATCCAAGAACAACTACCAGAAGACTGCGTGAACTAATGCTACTCCACGTTAACGCCCGCTCGTACTCTGCTAGAGTGACAAAAAATACTATGCAGTAGTTGGGTTGGGAAGTCATTCCGCACCCACCTTGTTCACCTGATTTTCCGCCCTCAGATGTTCACCTTTACCGCTCTCAATCAAACAACCTTCAACGAACATTCTTTCTGGATGAAAATGTGCTCCGAACATGACACTCGATGAGTTCTTTGCCTCAAAACCACTTGTATTGTACAGTCGTGGAAATGAAAAGTTACCCTAGTGTTGGCAGACTGTTGTAAATAGTGAAGGATAATATATTATTGATCGCTAAAGTCTCTGTTATGCATATCTGTTGCGGTTATTAAACTTACCGAAAAACGCTACGAACTTGCGCACCAACCCAATAATTTGTCTACCTACTGTACACAAAAAATGAAAAGCGAAGAACTTAGAAACAGCAAGAAAAGAAACATCGCAACAGCTACGTCAGGTTGCCCTACATGCCATTACGCGGAATCACGTCAGGTGGCTGGTGGGAGGGTCCACAGGTCTTCTGAGCAGAAGCTTCTGATTACCTCCTTATTGTCTTTTCCAGGAACCTGGTCATAAGCTGCGCATTGCGCTAAGAGAACGGAGTCGCAGTTCCCTAGTCCCGGCATTCCGTCGTAATGCTAAATGCCAGTTCTAAGAACTGTGGAGTGCCCGACGCTTCGTGTTGCTCACTATCGTAATGAGAACTGGCTGACTAAGACTATTATTGCACTGCTTGCGCGATTTAAATGTGATGCTCATATACTACTTCTCTCTGTATTAATTAAAACTTGGGCGATTTAAATGCTATCATCATATTTTACTTCTCTCGTGTTAATTAAATGTAAGAATATATCGGTATGGTATTTATTCCGAATGCCCTAACTAATCGTGTAATGATAGAACAGTTGTCCTGTTTTGATTACGGCTATCTGGTCTCAGATCACTGATGCACCCTGCCGCTGTATAATGATTATTAACTTTCGTCATTTATCTTTAACTATTTTAAAAGCATTAGTTGCAATTAATATTTTTACAAGGTAATATATGATGGACTTCATTGAAATGACTCGGCCACTTTGAGTAACAGACAATAACAGAGCACTTAAAGCGGTGGAAAAAATTAGTTCAAATGTAGTTGGATATTACAGGGAACATGATGTTTCGTTGATGAACGGATGGAATAAATACGGCAGTCAATGCTATTATTTTAAATTGCAGTTAGAGAGTAAAGAAGAAATATTGTATATTATCTAGTCGTAGATGACGAAGTTATTGCTGACGGGGCATTATCTCGTATGGTAAAGGAAGTTCTCCGTGGTTTTCTTCGGAACAGCCCCTGTATTTGTCTTAAGCGACATCGGAAAACCACAGAAAACATAGATGTTGGCTACAGAACGATTTTAAATTGACCTGTGGTCTGTCTTGTCTTCAGAATAGTATTTTATAATAAGAAAAAGTTCCGCGATATAACTAATTTGTTGGCGTTCAACTAGTAAGAAAATGAAAACGCATTTAAGATCCGAATTCTCCATTTGTGCTTGCAGTGGGATAAAAGGTGCGATACGTAAAAGCTTATACTACTGTATCTACAGACATGATGACAAAGATTTTTGTACGAAACTGGGAGTACCTCGTAATTTATTATACACTCTGAATATGAAATTTCAAGGGACTTCCTAAAGACAAACTTCCGTAGAAATTCAACACTTTGAATGTAGATTTGCAAGCATTTAGACTGTATTTTGCTGTTAGACCGGTAGTAATCTTCAATATTTTTACAGCTGTTGTGGTATTTTAGCTTCTGTAGACTAAGAATGAATGCAAGTTGAATCAGCACCACCAGTTACTTTGCTATCGTGCTTAAGAGCGCGTGAAGGTTTCGTTTCCACGAAAGTCAGATACGGTAGTTCGGTTACTTTTTCATAAAACGCGAAGTTAAAGAGTTTCACTGTTGCCCATATGAAAATTAAGAATATTGTTCAGAACGTAAAGTTCAGAGAAATTAGAAGTATGATGAGTGTACCTGTAGTGAATACACACTTTACACCTCTATTACTACTTAGACATGCATTTATTGTCATGGTCATCGTATTGACAGAACAGTGATCTCCAGTGGGCGAAGAGTTCCTCTTCTACGGGACTCTTTCCAGAGGAAAGAACAGAGTTAAGTAATACGATTAGTTAGTTTCATGTCCCATGACTCATTAGCATAAAATACTCAAGTGACAAAATGTCATCGGATAGCGATATGCACATAATATGCACAAAATGTCATCGGATAGCGATATGCACATAATATGCACAAGGCTGTATTATCGGGCATACAAGGTATAAAAGATCAGTGCACTGACAGAGCTGAAATATGTACTCAGGTGACTCATATGAAAAGGTGTACGACGTGATTATGGCCGCGTGATGAGAATTAATAGATTTTCAACGCATAGGACGCATAGGACATTCCGTGTCCGAAATCGTTAATGAATTCAATATTCCGAGATCCACAGTGCCAGGACTGTGCCGAGAATACCAGATCTGAGGCATTACTTCTCTCCGCGGACAACGCAGTGGCCGACAACGTTCACTTAACGGCAGAGAGAAGCGGCGTTTGCATAGTCAGTGCTAATAACATTGCGTGAAATCACTGCTGCAATAAATGTGGGATGTACGACGAACTTATTCGTTAGGAAAGTGTGACGTAATTTGGCGTTAATGAGATATGGCAGCAGACGACTGACATGAGTGTCGAATGAAACGTCTCTCCTTGGCTCGCGACCATATCTGTTGGACCCTAGACGACTGGAAAACCGTGGCGTGGTGAGATAAGTCCCAATTTTATTTGGTAACACCTAATAGTAGTGTTCGAGTGTGGCGCAGACGCCACGAAGCTATGACCCAAATTGTCAACAAAGCACTGTGCAACTGGTGGTGACTCCATAATGGTGTGGGCTGTTTTTATGTGGAATGGAGTGGGTCGTTCAGTGCAACAGAACCGATCACTGAATGGAAATGGTTATGCTCGGGTACTTGGAGACCGTTTCCAGCCATTTATGGACTTCATGTTTCCAAACAACTATAGAATTTTCATGGATGACAATGTTCCCTGTCACCGGGCACCAATTACACGCGACTGGCTTGAAAAACATTCTGGACAATTCGAGCGCTCGACTTCAACCCCATCGAACACTTATGTGACATATTCGAGAGATCAGTCCGTGCACAAAATACTTCACCGGGAACACTTTCGCAGTTATGGATGACTATAGAGGCAGCTGTCCGCCCCCTTAACTGACTGGTACTCAAACGGAACTTGTTGTCCCGTTCCATATTTTTCTCAATAAATTCCGGTACAGGAAAATTATGGCGAGAGTGTTTTAACTCTGCAGAACTAAGTCTGTGAGTAACAAGCAGAAGAGAATGGACCAAGCGGTGTTTATTTATTTATTTTTATTTCGCGTGTGCCACGTTTCCTTGCATCCTTTCCCTTATGCGACCTTGGACTGTATGAATGAGATCTTATGTAAAGCAGCAGAAACCTTTGGTCAGAGGTCATAGCATTGCATGAGTATAGTGGTTCTATGGTAGGATAGTACCAACCCGTAAACGCAAACAAGTTTGGCAAAGATAGTGTGCATGTCACGTCATAGAGGTCGTGAAGGCACGAGTATTGGCTCTGTCAGGTTGCCGAAACATCCCCTCCACCACCTTTTGAACGAATAACGGTTAGGCGAGGTGTTCGCAGCCCACTTGTTCCTGGTTAGCGGTGCTGGACAGACGTGGAGACGCAGCTCTCGATTTTGGTAATGATAACAAAAGTATCAGAATGTCTCAAAACTGCTAATAATAAAGTCCAGATGTTGAAATCAGGTGTGAATTACCACGAAACCCGCATAAGGGAGTTTAATTTCATACTTTAGTCAAATTTCAGTAAGAGCTTTGCACCATGAGCCTTAAGCTCAAGGTCGTATTATTGCTATGCGTTTAAAGTAAGTTCACTGATTTAATGTATTTTACTGTGGTCTTTCTTTTACAGTAATATTTTGTGGGATATTATATAGAAAGAAGTTAAAATAACAGAAGAGCCACACCAAGTGTTTAAGAATGTACAGAAAAGTAAGGTTAGCTTATTTCATTAGCATATTAGAGGATAAAGTAATGAGACAGAAAAGCTTCTTGTGTGTTTGGAAAATTTAAAGAGGTGTGTCTGAGCACCACGTAAGCACAGGGTTAGTTAAGCTACATATAGAAGATTATACTCTAACACCTTCTCATACAGAATGAATATGGGAAAAGGCCTAGTTGTTACACAAGGTAAGACAGAACACCAGTTCAAAAATATACAGACAAGTCGATTTTGTAGTGTTCAGGACATAAAAGTCTGTACTTGTCAGTCAATAGTGGTACATATATGACATTTAATTGTAAAAGTATGCAGATCCCCACTGGAACATTTTGAGCTGTTTATGAGGAATATCGAGTCCTTCTAAGCTATGTGTCAGACAGCAGCAATCAGTTAACAGCCTGTGGCGATGTCAGTGTAGATTTTCTAAAGGATTCTGATAGAAAAAAATGTGGTAACATTCAGCAATGTCATATGGGATAATGTTTGGGGGTAACTCATCTTAAGAAAGCAAGTTCTTTCATAACAGGATGCCTGAGTCCCGATTCTAACCTACAAATGTTACACAAATGACACCAGTAACCATACTGATCTTGCTTCGTGTGACCATGTCCCCCCCCTCCCCCCTCCCCCCCCCTCCCCACAAACACACTACGTATAATTGTTTTGCAACAGGATCAACCAACCTCTGTCTCTCTAATTCAAGTATAGGCCATACCAAGTACATTCCAATATCTTAATTCTGTCTACAGTCGCTGCACTCATATGAGATTTCATTTCAGTTAGCAGCAGCCTGCTCAAGTCGGTGTTCACAGAGCTCACAGGTGTGCTAACCCATGGCCAGTGATGGAACTGTAGGACCTTCAGAAAACTCACACTTTTGAATGAAGTTGCTACTCTTATTTCAACCACGTCTCCATTAAAGCTGTGCTTTCTATCTTTAACCAGGATGCTCCACCTTCTGCGGTAACCGGACCCTCTTTGTCAAAATCGTTACACAAATTCGCTATTTCCTCAGTCACCTGGCTAAGGCGATTTTGTTTCACAGTACTTGCGACCTGGTACTCTGTTCCTACTTTGTTTTGTACCGTCTGGCCTATACCCCAGCCAAGCTACAACCTAGCAGCACGACTCTCTCCTTTATACTCTCTTTTGCTCCCGACATATACTCTGTGTCTTTGCTAGAAGTCTCCTGAACCTACGGCTAGGTGAAACTCTTTCCTCCCACCTCGAGTAACAAGTCAAAGTTATTAGATACATCTACATCTACACAGATACTCCGCAAGCCACCGTATGGTTCGTGGCGGCGGGTAGCCTGTACCACTACTAGTCATTTTGTTGCCTGTTCCACTAGCCAATAGAGCGGGGGAAAGCGACTATCGTATGCCTCAGTATGAGCTCTAATTTCTCGTATCTTATCTTCGTGGTTCTTAAACGCAATGTTTGTTGGTGGCAGGAGAATCATTTGCAGGTTAGCTTCAAATGCCGGTTCTATAAATTTCCATAACGTTTCTAGAGAAGAACGCCGCCTTTCCTCCACCGATTCCCATCTGAGTTTCCGAAGCTTCTCCATAACATCAAATGTAGATGAAGTTGAAGAACTGTTCCCCCTTGTCCATGGGTTGATACCTTTTAGTCCCCTCGATCTTCTCCGAGTGATATCGACATCTTTCGAACCAGACATAAGTCTGTGTCAGAAACGAATGGCCGGGCCGTGTAGTAATTACATTGTAGAAGGAACCATTTCGTCATTCAAACAATAATGACCACATAGGGATTTGAAGTTTCTTAATCTCAAATGCTGCTCTATATGAATTAACTGTTTCACATATAGAATTATATAAGGGCATTTTTTCAAGGTGGGTGCGCAGACAGTGGGGTAAGGAGTGGCTCGCTCGTCAGTAGTAAGCTGCATCAGGTAGTGTATTAAAAATCGAGTATTTAAATAAATCTCATTCTGTTATGACGACGTTAAAGCCAGTTACGTGGAAGAAGCTTTCAACATAGTGATGCTTGTTATGCAAACGTCAGATATGATAAAGTAGATGAGGATTGATATAGATCAAGAAAGAAATGAACCGGGTGTACTTCTAGAGAATGAAACAGTTCCCACAGGCCACAGAACATGATACGTCGTCTACGTGAAAAGAGTGATAAGACAAATACGAGCAACTACAGAAGTGTATCTCTTGTATTCGTCAGATGTAAGATCTTGTCTAAAGATACACAAATAATATGAATCCGATAGTGGCCTAACAAAAAGGAGAATATTAAGGTGGGTACGTAAGAGGAAGATCTTGTTCATGACAGACTTTAAATTTGGAAATAATTACAAGAGACAGATTTATATAAAATAAATACTATGTGACGGTATGACAATATCTGACTTCGAAAAAATGCACTTTTCTGTAGAAAAGGTACTTTCCTTTAGAATCCTAGAGGGATTTGAAGTTAATTGAAAGGCTGTATGATTAAACACTTTCGCAAAACTCCAGGTGAGAAATGAATATTCACGGAAAAATGGCAAAAACGGAATTAAAGGTGGTGCGTGCGTACGAGATCACTTTTCACCCCAACTACATCAGCCCCATCACTGCCAAAGACAATGAGCCCATTGTTCTCCAAAAGTAAACAATGTTGTTACTTAGTCTTGGCCCTTATGTAAAGAAACTACTAGTATGTGTACGTCCTAATGTATACAATGACGTCACTGCCATGTTTGTGCAAATGTAATTTATGATCCTAAAATAAACTAACCGTTCATTATGAACAATGACATCTCTTATGTAAACAAACCACACACGTGTGCTCTTATCATATGTTTATTTAAATCTCAGATGTTTATCTTCTTTCAAGTTGCCACTACACTCCTCCGTCCTTCTCACTCAACCCCTTTTCCTCCCACCCCTGACTCCTCTCATACAGCTGGTTGACGAAAAAAAAGAAGCCGCCGGGTAGAATTTTGCACAGGGCACAACGTAATCAAAGCTAACACTTAGTTTAAGATTCATAAAAGAAGGTTGTATACATGGAAGAAGCCTGGGGATACTGACAGGTTTCAGATAGATTATATAATGGTAAGACAGAGATTTAGGAACCAGGTTTTAAATTGTAAGACATTTCCAGATAAAATAAATCCTTGGGTTTATTGAATTTAATTGATGAAAGGAGAAAATATAAAAGTGCAGTAAATGAAGCAGGCAAAAAGGAATACATACGTCACAAAAAAAAAGATCGACAGGAAGCCCAAAATGGCTAAGCAGGGATAGCTAGAGGACAAATGTAAGGATATAAAGGCTTATCTCACTAGCGGTAAGATAGATACTGCCTACAGGAAAATTAAAGAGACCTTTGGAGAAAAGAGAACCACTTGTATGAATATCAAGAGCTTAGATGGAAACCCAGTTCTAAGCAAAGAAGGGAAAGCAGAAAGGTGGAAGGAGTACATAGAGGGTCTATACAAGGGCGATGTACTTTAGGACAATATTATGGAAATGGAAGAGGATGTAGATGAAGATGAAAGGGAGATACGATACTGCGTGAAGAGTTTGACAGAGGACTGAAAGACCTAAGTCGAAACAAGGCCCCGGGAGTAGACAACATTCCATTAGAACTACTGACGGGAGAGCCACTCCTGACAAAACTCTACAATCTGGTGAGCAAGGTGTATGAGACAGGCGAAATACCCTCAGACTGCAAGAAGAATATAATAATTCCAATCCCAAAGAAAGCAGGTGTTGACAGATGTGAAAATTACCGAACTATCAGTTTAATATGTCACAGCTCCAAAATACTAATGCGAATTCTTTACATACGAATGGAAAAACTGGTAGAAGCCAACCTCGGGGAAGATCAGTTTGGATTCCGTAGAAATGTTGGAACACGTGAGGCAATACTGACCTTACGACTTATCTTAGAAGAAAGATTAAGGAAAGGCAAACCTACGTTTCTATCATTTGTAGACTTAGAGAAAGCTTTTGATAATGTTGACTGGAATACTCTCTTTCAAATTCTGAAGGTGTCAGGGGTAAATTACAGGGAGCGAAATGCTATTTACAATTTGTACAGAAACCAGATGGCAGTTATAAGAGTTGAGGGACATGAAAGGGAAGCAGTGGTTGGGAAGAAAGTGAGACAGAATTGTAGCCTCTCTCCGATGTTATTCAATCTGTATATGGAGCAAGCAGTAAAGGAAACAAAAGAAAAATTCGGAGTAGGTATTAAAATCCATGGATAATAAATAAAAACTTCGAGGTTCGCCGATTACATTGTAATTCTGTCAGAGACAGCGAAGGACTTGGAAGAGCAGTAGAACGGAATGGACAGTGTCTTGAGAGGAGGATATGAGATGAACATCAACAAAAGCAAAATGAGGATAATGGAATGTAGTCGAAGTAAGTCGGGTGATGCTGAGGGAACCAGATTAGGAAATGAGACACTTAAAGTAGTAAAGGTGTTTTGCTATTTGGGGAGCAAAATAACTGATGATGGTCGAGAGGATATAAAATGTAGACTAGCAATGGCAAGGAAAGCATTTCTGAAGAAGAGAAATTTGTTAACATCGAGTATAGATTTAAGTGTCAGGAAGTCGTTTCTGAAAATATTTGTATGGAGCGTAGCCATGTATGGAAGTGAAACATGGACGATAACTAGTTTGGACAAGAAGAGAATTGAAGCTTTTGAAATGTGATCTACAGAAGAATGCTGAAGATTAGATGGGTATATCATATAACTAATGAGGAGGCATTGAATAGGATTGGGGAGAAGAGAAGTTTGTGTCACAACGTGAATAGAAGAAGGGATCGTTTGGTAGGACATGTTATGAGTCATCAAGGGATCACCAATTTAGTATTGGATGGCAGCGTGGAGGGTAAAAACAGTAGAGGGAGACCAAGAGATGAATACACTGAACAGATGCAGAAGGGTGTAGGTTGCAGTAGGTACTGGGAGATGAAGAAGCTTGCACAGGATAGAATAGCATGGAGAGCTGCATCAAACCAGTCTCAGGACTGAAGACAACAACAACAACAACTACTACTACTACATATAAATCTACAAGAGTATTTGTGCTCTTACTTTTTACCTTACCAGGTATCTTTAGCATCCAAGAATGATTCAGGTTCATCCACCAAGCAAGAAGGAATCTAAATGTGGCTGTAAGATTACTTGTTTCTAACCTTCTATATCTACATCCATACTCGGCAAGCCACCTGACGGTTTGTGGCGGAGGGTACTTTGCGTACCTCTATCGGTTCTCACTTCTGTTCCAGCCTCGTATTGTTCTTGAAAAGAAATATTCTCGTTATGCCTCTGTGTGGGCTCTAATCTCTTTGATTTTATCCTCATGCTCTCTTCGCGAAATACACGTAGGAGGGAGCAATATACTGCTTGACTCCTTAATGAAGGTATGTTGACTAAACTTCAACAAAAGTCCGTACTGAGCTACTGAGCGTCACTCCTGCAGAGTCTTCCACTGTAGTTTATCTATCATCTCCGTAACGCTTTCGCGATTACTAAATGATCCTGTAACGAAGCGCGCTGCTCTCCGTTGTGTCTTTTCTATCTCTTCTATTAACCCTATCTGGTACAGATCCCACGCTGGTGAGCAATATTCAAGCAGTGGGCGAACAAGTGTACTATAACCTACTTCCTTTGTTTTCGGACTGCGTTTCCTTAGAGTTCTTCCAATGAATCTCAGTCTGGCATCTGCTTTACCGACGATCAACTTTATATGATCATTCCATTTTAAATCACTCCTAATGCCTACTCTCAGATAATTTACGGGAATTAACTGCTTCCAGTTGCTGACCTGCTACATTGTAGCTAAATGATGAAGAATCTTTCTTTGTATGTAATCGCAGCACATTACACTGGTCTACATTGGGATTCAATTGCCATTCCCTGCACAATGCGCCAATTCGTTGCAGATCCTACTGCATTTCAGGACAATTTTCCATTGTTACAACGTCTCGATATACTGCAGCATCATCCGCAAAAAGCCCCAGTGCACTTCCAATGTTATTTACAAGGTCAGCTATGTATATTGTGAATAGCAACGGTCCTACGACACTCCCCTGCGGCACACCTGAAATCGCTCTTACTTCGGAAGACTTCTCTGCGTTGAGAACGACATGCTGTTATCTAGGAACTCTTCAATCAAATCTCACAGTTGGTCTTATAGTCCGTATGCTCTTACTTCGTTCATTAAACGACTGTGGGGAATTGTATCGAACGCCTTTCGGAAGTCAAGAAACACGGCATCTGTCTGGGAACCCGTCTCTATGGCCCTCTGAGTCTCGTGGACGAATAGCGCGAGCTGGGTTTCACACGATCGTCTTTTTCGAAACCCATGCTGATTCCTACAGAGTAGATTTCTACTCTCCAGAAAAGTCATTATACTCTAACATAATACATGTTCCAAAAATCCAAAACTGATCGACGTTAGAGATATAGGTTTATAGTTCTGCACATCTGTTCGACGTCCCTTCTTGAAAACGGGGATGACCTGTGCCCTTTTCCAATCCTTTGGAACGCTACTCTCTTCTAGAGACCTACGGTACACCGCTGCAAGAAGGGAGGCATGTTCGTTCGCATACTCTGTGTAAAATCGATCTGGTATACCATCAGATCCAGCGGCCTTTCCTCTGTGCGACAATCTAGAGAAGGAACTACAGCGCAGTCTTCCTCTGTGAAACAGCTTTGGAAAAAGACATTTAGTATTTCGGCCTTTAGTCTGTCATCCTCTGTTCCAGTACCATTTTGGTCACAGAGTGTCTGGACATTTTGTTTTGATCCACCTACCGCTTTGACATAAGACCAAAATTTCTTACGATTTTCTGCCAAGTCAATACATAGAACTTTACTTTCGAATTCATTGAATGCCTCTCGCATAGCCCTCCTCACACTACATTTCGCTTCGTGTAATTTTTGTTTGTTTGCAAGGCTTTGGCTATGTTTATGTTTGCTGTGAAGTTCCCTTTGCTTCCGCAGCACTTTTCTAACTCGGTTGTCGTACCACGGTGGCTCTTTTCCACCTCTTACGATCTTGCTTGCCACGTACTCATCTAATGCATATTGTACGATGGTTTTGAACTTTATCCACTGATCTTCAAAACTATCTGTACTTGAGACAAATATTTTGTGTTGAGCCGTCAAGTACTCTGAAATCTGCTTTTTGTCACTTTTGCTAAACAGAAAAATCTTATTACCTTTTTTAATATTTCTATTTACGATGCAGTAACCGCTTTATGATCGCTGATTCCCTGTTCTGCGTTAGGTGTTTCAAACAGTTCGGGTCTGTTTGTCACCAGAAGGTCTAATATGTTATCGCCACGAATGGGTCCTCTGTTTAACTGCTCAAAGTAGTTTTCAGATAGTGCACTTAAAAAGATTTCACTGGATTATTTCTCCCTGCCACCCGTTATAAACGTTTGAGTCTCCCAGTCTATATCCGGCAAATCCACCCAGAACTACAACATGGTCGGGAAATCTACTCGAAATATTTTCTAAATTTTCCTTCAGGTGCTCTGCCACAACAGCTGCTGAGCCATGGGCCTACAGAGACATCCCACAACCATGTTTGAGCCTGCTTTAACCGTGACCCTCATCCAAATTATTTCACATTTCGGATCTCCATCAATTTCCTTCGATACTACCGCAATTTTTATCGCTATAAACACGCCTTCCCCTTCACTGTCCAGTCTGCTTCTGAGGTATACATTCCAATCTGAGTTTATAATTTTATTACTGTTTACATGTGGTTTCAGCCAACTTTCTGTCCCTAGTACTCTGTGGGCATTGTGACCGCTTATGAATGAGAGCAGTTCTGGGACCTTTCTATAGACGCTCCTGCAGTTTACTATTAGCACATTAATATTGTTATTCCGTTGTGCGTTTTGCCTACTACTACCATGTCACGTCCCAGGAGCCATCTTGTCGGGCCTAGGGAAGGACTTCTCTAACCTAAAAAAAACACATGTGCACTCCACACGTACTCCGCTACCCTTGTAGCCGCTTCCTGCGTGTAGTGCACGCCTGACCTATTTCGACCCTCCACTTCTCCACCCGATAGCGGAGGTCGAGAAATTTTCACCCCATATCTCCGCAGAATCGTCTGAGCCTCTGGTTTAAGCCTTCCACTCGGCTCCAAACCAGAGGACCGCGATCGGTTTTGGGAACGATACGCCTGACCTATTTCGACCCTCCACTTCTCCACCCGATAGCGGAGGTCGAGAAATTTTCACCCCATATCTCCACAGAATCGTCTGAGCCTCTGGTTTAAGCCATCCACTCGGCTCCAAACCAGAGGACCGCGATCGGTTTTGGGAACGATACTGCTAATCGTTAGTTCAGATTTCACCCCGCGAGAGAGGCTTGCCGCCTTCACCAACTCCGCCAACCGCCTGTATGCACTGAGGATGACCGCTGAACCCAGACGGCAGGAGTCATTGGTGCCGACATGAGCAATAATTTGCAGTCGGGTGCACCCAGTGCTCTCTATCGCCGACGGCAGGGCCTCCTCCACATCTCGGATGAGACCCCCGGGCAAGGAGACAGAATGAACACTGGCCTTCTTCCCCGACCTTTCCACCCAGAAAATCTTGCCAGTAACTCTTAATTTGAATTCTGAAATGCGTGGCAATCTTTCCCAATACCTGCTAACGTACCGATCGGCCACCGTGTCATCCTCAGTCCACAGGCTTCACTGGATGCGGATGTGGATGGGCATGTGGTCAGCACACCGCTCTCCCGGCCGTATGTCGGTTTACGAAACCAGAGCAGCTGCTTCTCACTCAAGTAGCTCCTCAGTTTGCGTCACAAGGACTGAGTGCACCCCGCTTGCCAACAGCGCTCGGCAGACCGATGGTCACCCATCCAAGTGCTGGACCAGCCCGACAGCGCTTAACTTCGTTGGCCATATCGACACTACAGCTGATAAAATCACGAGAAGTCCACTGACAGACGGGTGTGCGGTATGAGAGGACGAAAGTACTCTGTACGCATGTGCAACATAAGTAGCTAGCAATGTCCCAGCAACAAATATGGAATGACTTATCACAAATTCGCCTATTCATATGGAGTACGTTATATTTACCTGAGTCATGATCTCTGTAGCAGTCATCCATTCTCTGTAATTTGCTATTAGATACAAACTGCTGGAAAAAGTATTTTAGAGAGGAGACACGTACATTCCACTAAACTGGTAGTGACTCGATGCTGTTATATCACGATGTGTTGTATGGAAACTTATCTGGTTCCGTCACCACACAGTTCTTTCGAAACTACTCAGATTCCTCATGTCCGCAAGCAGGCGCTAGAGCAACAACGTAATGCTTTCCAAATCAGGTGTCTAAGAATCGGTCAAGGGTTTCCTGTGTACAAGTACATTTTCAAAGTACTCAAGAAAGGCGTGTGGGTTGCACCGAGAATGTTACCGAACTGAAAGGTCTCAGTGGGAATGTTTTTCGTTTTAATCATGCTCGTGCCAGTGTCACAACCCTCCGTGATTCAAGCCACAAGAAGGACGCGAAACAGTAGAGCCGAAAAAGGATGAACACCCTTTGCTGCTGCACGTCACGTTCAACTTCCGTCGAATGGTTTTGAACGGTCCCTGGAGCTTTCACCCTGTATACAAAACCAAAAATTTGTATTAACAAATGGGTGAGATCACGTTCAATAGGGTTGCAGCCCCAAAATGTTGTTAGAGAACGGCTGAATCATTCGGAAGCTATCAGAAACGTCAAAGAGTCTCGAAGAACGTCGTGTTACTGGACATCGCACTGCAAACCGTCGTTTCCGACCGGGAAAAACGTGCAAATGAACTCCCCAAGGAAAGGAGTTGTTTCATTAACGCCCTCTATGCTAGTTCTTGAGGCCTTTTCGCGTCGATTCTGAGAGGCGATGTGACTGAAATGTTTTTCTTTGCCACCCAAAAGAAAGCCGCATGATTTGAACGCTTGGCCTCGCAGTGTGCTCTCCGTCGCAGAGGCATCAAGAGAAGGGGTGAGATATTTCTAAGATGGGGGCTGGGGGAGGGTAGTGTGACGGTCTTTTCATCGTGTAATGTAGAATTTTGGTGAAATTTGGTGCAAATGTGACATCATTAATCCACGTTACACCTTACATGAACTTCTGAACTCCGTCGTTTTTTCGGATGGGTCGACAGCTGGCTGTTAGAAGCATTGCTGAGCCAAACGGTGACATCACATCGCGCCACGCTTTTGCATCCTTACAGTACAAGGTCGTAGGCACCTTCGAGCCAAATTTCACACTTCTGTGTAACAATGGGAGAAAATGGCGGGGTTTCAAAGAAGTGAGCCCTTAATTCTTTTGAGCAGCATATTTTCGGCCCAGTTGTATTTTGCCTTAGCTTGGTTACGGTGAAGACGATATGATACACTGCAAAAGCTTTTATAAAAATGATGGGATAGGAACGTGTGGTTTCTATCGGACTCGTTGCAATGTATCTTATATTTAAGGGTAGTGGAAGTTCATTTTGTACCCAGCGACAATGTGTCATAGAGGAGCTTCATATTTGCTGACATATTAGCTCAAGACTTGATAGATGTCTGCACAACCTGCTTAAGAAAGTCAAAACAATCCTGGAAATCCCTGTTCAATATTTTCATTGATAGGAGAGATTCGTGGTAGGCTTGCCTCCTCTGTCTGCAACTTGGAAGTTTATTTTTTGCAGAACAACTTCTACATTGTAAAATACTGTTCAATACCTGCTGTTAATGTACCTTTAAGGAGTTAGCTTGTGAGACAGGGCGGTGAGGTTGTTTGAACCATGGTGCAGTTATACGCCCGTTTACTTAAATGTCAGGATGCATATTGATGATCACCTCAGACTATAAACATACAGTAATAACATACAAAACAAAGTTTACACAATACGCAGACTGACAGCTTAAACAGCTTTACTCTTTTCGGTTAATTGGCTACTGTAGTGGTAGAAAAAGCATCTGACCGTAAATTTAAAACAGATAATTCCCAAATCTCGAAACGGGGAATGCTATGACCACTGGATAACGTTAAGACGAAACACAAGAATTACATCTAGCTATGTTGCAATCGATCGGCAACTGCATGTCGCCCTATCGAGTCCCTTTTTATTACATTTCTTACCATGAATTATATTAAGTGCGAACCTGATTCTTTTATCTTTAATTATAACTACTTTTCTCATTAATAAGTCTTTTCCGAGATCAACATGAAGCATTCTGTTAGTTGCAGAATTGAATAACCCAAGTCTGATACCTATAACACTGAGGAACAACAAGTTGCTCTTCTGTGTTTATGGTTTTAAATTTCACTTATACTTTTCGCTTTTTCAAATCAAAGTTCCAAGCATATGGAAAAACTTTAATGATTTATTTAAACATGCAGCTTTCATCTCTGTTCAAGCCATTATTTTATACGATTTCCCTGATTTTTCTTCACACGTCTCATCCAAACAGACAGTGAATGACATCTGATAGAAGATAGTTAATAAAGGCATCTATTTCTTATGCAGTTCATATCAAATGTTCTGTATCGTTTTGGTGCACAGCATTAATTTGTGGATGTATTCCTATACTTATAGTCCAAAGATCAGTACACTGCAGTTATTCCTAATGACTTCGCGATAAAGCGTTTCTTTGTTTACTTAGTTCGTGAGCTTATCTGAGACATCGATAGCAAACCTGTTTCGTCAGTTGGTCTGGTAAACAGTGTTACACAACTGCGTGCTAGATTGCTGTATTTTTGAAGTGGTTAGATGTTCAATGATTTCTTGTGACAGAGAGGGTTTTCCAGTACACTGTTTTGAGATTTTGGATTATAGTTCCGCGTATTCCAGTGTACCTGTGTAACCCCATCACGAAATATAGAATACTTATACTGTGTTATGTGGCACTGGTTCCTTTGCCTAATGTGGCACCTTTGGGATTATTTGAACACATACGCAGAAAAACAGGCTAACCCTCAAATGTAAATACATATATAGATAAGTGTTGCAATCTGTTGCTAGGTACACGAACTATCAAAATTGACATTGGTTCAAATGGCTCTGAGAACTATGGGACTTAACATCTGAGGTCATCAGTCCCCTAGACTTAGAACTACTTATACCTAACTAACCAAAGTACATCACACACATCCATGCCCGAGGCAGGATTCGATACCTTTTGCCACGCTGGTGTCCTCCTCAACACATGCAACCTCACACGCTAGACTTTCCGCCCGCAACTTGACCACATCAATTAGCTCACTGGCATTGATTCTTGTATTCTATTGTGAATTTCGAGCCATTTTCATTGCTCTATATACAGAGTATACTTCTACAGAGATTCATGCTTAACATAAAGGATGTAAAGATCTTGAAGACAAAGAATTTGCAGTGTCTTTTGAGTAGCCCATCAGCGTAGGGCATACGTTTATAACATCAATCACACGCCTGTGTGGCCGAGCGGTTCTAGGCGCTACAGTCTGGAACCGCGCGACCGCTACAGTCGTAGGTTCGAATCCTGCCTCGGGCATGGATGTGTGTGATGTCTTTAGGTTAGTTAGGTTTAAGTAGTTCTAAGTTCTATGGGACTGATGACGTCAGAGGTTAAGTCCCATAGTGCTCAGAGCCATTTTTTTTTACCATCAATCACACGTTGTATACCTGACTGATATTTACACCAAAGCAGGCTAGATTACGGAAGTGAGAAATGCCGGCGAAAAACGAGGAAGCCAACAACAAAGAGCTGACAATAATTATCCATAAGTAGGACGTTTCACCTTAACGCTAACGTCAACATCAGAACAATGAGAAGCACTGTCAACGTATCAGTTACAGTTAGTTGCCAGACGACCATACATACGGAAGTGTGGTGGTAGGGTCCATTTTATAGAGGGTTCTTTGAGTTTTTTGGTATTGTGGTTGGATTCATGCAAATCCAGAGCGAGAGATATGGTGTGTAAGTGTCGGTATCATACCTCATGCTCGATTATGTGTTCACCGTTCACTCGACAAGACGTTTGGTAGCAGCTGTAACACACACCGTCTGTGATGTCTGTGAAGTTAATTCATAACTGAAGTCTATTGATAACTGGAAATAGCTCAACCGGAAGGAGAGGGCTAACTAAATGACGCTAGCCGGTAGTGAGTGACAATTACTATCGCATGTTGTTACAATTAAGAAAGAATTCTTCTTATGGGTTTCATATGTGTAGGAAGATCGTCTAAATTTGCAGCAATTAGTACGACTGGAAATTAATAACAGCAATGCAATAAGCAGGATTTGTGTGCCAAGTGCTGTGGTCTGTAGCGGGCATAAAGTACTACAGTCAGCAATAAACGTGCGGCTAGTTCTATGGTATCATGGGGACATGATTCTCCAGATGCTGGGAGGGGCGGTCAGCAGTACAGCATCACAGGAGCGCAGCTGACACAGCATACAACCAGCTCATGCCACGATCAACTGAGACTCTTCCATCTGTATCAGTACCCCATTAATGAAAATATAAGCACTCAGAATGAGCAGCGGAGTGTGCGCTGATACGAAACTTCGTGGCAGATTAAAAGTGTGTGCCGGACCGAGACTCGAACTCGGGAGCTTTGTCTTTCGAGAACAAGTACTCTACCATCTCATCTATTCGAGCATGTCTCACAGCCCGCCCTCTCAGCTTCAATTTGACAGTACATTGTGTGCTACCTTCTGAACTTCAAAAAAGCTCTTCGGAAAACTTGCAGAACTAGCACAATATAAGCACTGTTCACTCTATATCAAGATATTTTTCTTTGATGTTTTAGGAACTGTGACCTTGTTAACATCTTAATATTCTGATACACTCCTGGAAATTGAAATAAGAACACCGTGAATTCATTGTCCCAGGAAGGGGAAACTTTATTGACAGATTCCTGGGGTCAGATACATCACATGATCACACTGACAGAACCACAGGCACATAGACACAGGCAACAGAGCATGCACAATGTCGGCAATAGTACAGTGTATATCCACCTTTCGCAGCAATGCAGGCTGCTATTCTCCCATGGAGACGATCGTAGAGATGCTGGATGTAGTCCTGTGGAACGGCTTGCCATGCCATTTCCACCTGGCGCATCAGTTGGACCAGCGTTCGTGCTGGACGTGCAGACCGCGTGAGACGACGCTTCATCCAGTCCCAAACATGCTCAATGGGGGACAGATCCGGAGATCTTGCTGGCCAGGGTAGTTGACTTACACCTTCTAGAGCACGTTGGGTGGCACGGGATACATGCGGACGTGCATTGTCCTGTTGGAACAGCAAGTTCCCTTGCCGGTCTAGGAATGGTAGAACGATGGGTTCGATGACGGTTTGGATGTACCGTGCACTATTCAGTGTCCCCACGACGATCACCAGAGGTGTACGGCCAGTGTAGGAGATTGCTCCCCAGACCATGATGCCGGGTGTTGGCCCTGTGTGCCTCGGTCGTATGCAGTCCTGATTGTGGCGCTCATCTGCACGGCGCCAAACACGCATACGACCATCATTGGCACCAAGGCAGAAGCGACTCTCATCGCTGAAGACGACACGTCTCCATTCGTCCCTCCATTCACGCCTGTCGCGACACCACTGGAGGCGGGCTGCACGATGTTGGGGCGTAAGCGGAAGACGTCCTAACGGTGTGCGGGACCGTAGCCCAGCTTCATGCAGACGGTTGCGAATGGTCCTCGCCGATACCCCAGGAGCAACAGTGTCCCTAATTTGCTGGGAAGTGGCGGTGCGGTCCCCTACGGCACTGCGTAGGATCCTACGGTCTTGGCGTGCATCCGTGCGTCGCTGCGGTCCGGTCCCAGGTCGACGGCCACGTGCACCTTCCGCCGACCACTGGCGATAACATCGATGTACTGTGGAGACCTCACGCCCCACGTGTTGAGCAATTCGGCGGTACGTCCACCCGGCCTCCCGCATGCCCTCTATACGCCCTCGCTCAAAGTCCGTCAACTGCACATACGGTTCACATCCACGCTGTCGCGGCATGCTACCAGTGTTAAAGACTGCGATGGAGCTCCGTATGCCACGGCAAACTGGCTGACACTGACGGCGGCGGTGCACAAATGCTGCGCAGCTAGCGCCATTCGACGGCCAACACCGCGGTTCCTGGTGTGTCCGCTGTGCCGTGCGTGTGATCATTGCTTGTACAGCCCTCTCGCAGTGTCCGGAGCAAGTAGGGTGGGTCTGACACACCGGTGTCAATGTGTTCTTTTTTCCATTTCCAGGAGTGTATTTATGTAAGGCATTGTGTTGCAAGAGCGGAAAAAAATATTTTGGGAAAAAAATGAGTGCAAATCGCCATAAGGATCGTAACAAAGAACGGGTTAATAGTACGAAACAGATACTGTTGATGGATTCTAGAAGATGTAGAATTCATCCTTGTCTCCCCTCTTACATTGTCCTATGGTCTGGGGATTCGAGTTTTCTATTTAATGACTTGGAAGTAACTTATTTTAAGTTTTTGGTCAATTGCATTCCTACCGCTGCAGTAGTCAGTTAACCTAAAGAAGTAAAATTTTGTGAGTCATCTGCCTGTGGATCATGTAAACAACGTTCTGTATTTTACGACATATTAATTATTCGAAAATCGCGTTTTCTGCAGTGGAGTCTGAGAACCAGGCAGGCCTTGGAGTAAACAAGCATAGACAACCGTTCAAAATTATTATTTGGGCTGGCCATTGTATTAGACCCATCGTCATTAATTCTATACAAGTGTAACTCTTCTGCCTGTCTTCTATGCTACTAGTCCGTGCGTTAAGCTATACGTGTAGCCATGTCTAGATTTGATTGTAGGTTAGTGAATTTCTGTCGTATCTCATATAGACACTGAAACAACTATTCAAGAAGGGGACTCTTTTTCAGCAGTCGTAAACGGAATGCTACAGCTGTTAGTATAGGAGGCCCTGATCACAATGATGATATGCCGAGCAGGACAGCAGTCATCTAGCACGGAGGCGCGGTACGTTCTCCACAAATATCTAACGACACGCATCTGCATGGCAACCCCGTGTGAATGCTGGGGATCGCTTTAACTCGACGCTTGGAGCTTGCTTCCTCATTAAGTAACTTCTTATCCGTCTCATTTCATGCTCCATTGCAAATAAGGTTTTCTGGGATCTCGTGAAGGACACATTGTATTGTGAGATTGCTCGACCAGATCGATCCAGATACGAGATCGGTTATTATCATTTCCTTCTTCGGCACTGTATGCAGCGCCAACAGTAGTCACGATTTACTACGAAGAGTCTTGTAAGACTGGACCTTCGGCTTTCTTGTAGGAACTTTTCCAAATGCCATGACAGTCTCACATGATCTCTATGCGCCGGCCGCAGTGGCCGAGCGGTTGTCGGCGCTTCAGTCTAGACCCGCGCGACCGCTACGGTCGCATGTTCGAATCCTGCCTCGGGCAGGGATGTGTGTCATGTCCTTAGGTTCGTTAGTTTTTAGTAGATCTAAGTTCTAGGGGACTGATGACCTCAGAAGTTAAGTCCCATAGTGCTCAGAGCCATTTTTTATAACTTTTCCAGGCCAGAGATAGTGAAAGCCACTATAGTCTTTCACACAGACTCAAATATTGTGGTGTTACTAAGTGCTGGGAATTAAGTTATGAAATTCTGGGAATATATAGGGTGGTCCATTGATAGTGAACGGGCCAAATATCTCACGAAAAAACTACAAAGAACGAAACACGTCTAGCTTGAAGGGGGAAACCAGATGGCGCTATGGTAGTCGGCTACATGGCGCTGTCATACGTTAGACGGATATCAACTACGTTTTTTTTTAAAATAGGAACACCCATTTTTATTACCCATACTCCTATCTGCTATCTCCAACCAATCAAAAAGTCAAGACTGACGAACTAGTACAAAGGTGCTTTGCACAGTTGAACGTCTCTTTCCACCCAACCAGAATGTAGCATTAAAATCAGTCATAGAAGTGACGCGAGAAAATGCAGTAAAAATTTGCGTAGCCTCCACCTGCAAGTAAGAAACACACATTATTTCCGAAAGATATTGACATACGTCTGGCCTAATATTTAAATGATATGTAAAAACGAACACATTTTCTTTGTATCCGAAACTTCGAGTATTTATGTGCACATATATATATAACTCTGAAGGTAACATTACAATGTTATGTAAAAATGGTGTGAAGTTATATTATTTCTGAAAGATACTTATCTCTGGCTTAAAATTGGTGTCAAGTTGCATCACTTCCGTACAAATATTCAGATTTGGCTTGAAAATGGTGTCAAGTTACATTATTTCTGAAAGACTATTGCATACCCCTTTTTTTGATCAGACAATTATTCTTATGCTTAAAAGTGGCGCAAAGATACATAATTTACGTATTATTAATATCACATATATACCTTTGACGCAATATAAAATTGACTCCAAGGTCAAAGGCATGCCTTACGTACGTAAAATTGCGTACTGAATTACATACACATATACACATGTACATGTATTTCGTGTCATGTATCACATACTGTACCCGTTACACGCGTATGATCTAACTAATAAAAAGTAATCATTTCTTCTCTCTCTCTCTCTCTCTCTCTCTCTTTCTCTTTCTCTCACCTCGTCACACACACACACACACACACACACACACTCACCTTTGTACTTCAGACATCAAGTACTGTACAAGACATATTGGCTGAGCGCTTATTCGCACCGCCACCTGCACCACAGAGCAGTCAGACGGGTCCCGGATCGAGAAGGTCCACACTGTCGGCCGCAAAGTACCGGGTGATCAAAAAGTCAGTATAAATTTGAAAACTTGATAAACCACGGAATAATGTAGATAGAGAGGTAAAAATTGACACACATGCTTGGAATAACATGGGGTTTTATTAGAACAAAAAAAAAACAAAGTTCACAAAATGTCCGACAGATGGCGCTGGACAGCAGGTAACTGCTACCGTGACGGGTGAAAGGTACGCCGATATGTTACAGAATCGCATCATCCCCAGCCTGGCTGATAAACATCTGCTGCAACGTACGATGTTTATGCAGGATGGCGCTCCACCCCATATTGCTAGACGCGTGAAAGATCTCTCGCGCGCGTTGTTTGGTGATGATCGTGTGCTCAGCCGCCAGTTTCGTCATGCTTGGTTCCCCAGGTCCCCAGACCTCAGTCCGTGCGATTATTGGCTTTGAGGTTACCAGAAGTCGCAAGTGCATCGTGATCGACTGACATCTCCAGGGATGCTGAAAGACTACATCCGACGACAATGCCTCACCGTAACTCCGGACGTGCTTTACAGTGCTGCTCACAACATTATTCCTCGACTATAGCTACTGTTGAGAAATGATGGTTGACGTATTGAGCATTTCCTTTAAAGATCGTCATCTTTGCTTTGTCTTACTTTGTTATGCTAATCATTGCTGTTCTGGTCAGATGAATCTGTCGGACATTTTTTGAACTTTTGTATTTTTTTGTTTCTAATAAAACACCATGTCATTCCAAGCATGTGTGTCAATTTGAACCTCTCTATATACATTATTCCGTGATTTATACAGTTTTCAAATTTATACTGACTTTTTGATCAACCGGTAAATCTACATCATACTCAGCAAGCTACCTAATGGTGTGTGGCGGAGGGTACTTTCGGTACCTTTATCTGATCCCTCCAACCCTGTTCCACTCGCGAACAGTGCGTGGGAAGAATGATTGTCGGCAAGCCTCTGTATTGGCTCTAATTTCTCGAATTTTGTCCTCGTGGTCAACACGCGAGATGTATGTCGGGGGAAGTAATATTTTGTCTGTCTCCTGAAATTTGATTAGCCTCTCCGTAACGCGCTCTCGCCAGCTAAACGATCCTGTGACGAAACGCGCCGTTCTTCGTTGGATCTTCTCCATCTCCTCTATCAGTCCTACCTGATAGGGATCCCAGGTAGGTGAACAATACTCAAGAATCGGGTGAGCAAGCGCCTTATAAGCCACTTCTTTCGTGGATGAGTTACATTGCCTTAAGAATCTTCCGATGAATCTGAGTCTGAGGTCTGCTTTTCGCACTATCTGTTTTATATGGTCATTCCACTTAAGGTCGCTCTGGATCGTTACGCCTAGGTATTTTACGGCAGATGTTGTCTCTTGCTATTTGTCATCAATAGTGTAGCTGTACAGTAGTGGATTTCTTTTCCTATGCATGCGCAATATGTTCCATTTATTTACGTCCAGGGTCAATTGCCAGAGTCTGCAGCATTCATCAACTCTCTTCGGGTCGTTCTGCAAATTCTTACTATCTTCTGGCGTTGCTACTTTAATACAAACAACTGCATCGTCTACGAATAGCCTTAAAGAGCATCCGAGGCTTTCTACTAGATCATTTATATATATTGTAAAGAGCAACGGCCCTATCACACTTCCCTGTGGTACTCTGGATATTACCTTTACATCTGCCCATTTAGTTCCGTTAAGAGCGACGTGCTGAGTTCTATCTGCTAGAAAGTCTTGAATCCAATCGCAGGTCTGCTCCGATACTCCGTAAGCACGTATTTTTTTCATTACACGGCAGTGCGGGACGGTGTCAAATGCCTTACTGAAATCAAGGAACACGGTGTCAAACTAAGCGCCGTTGTCCACTGCGCTGGGGATTTCATAGAGGAACAGAGCGAGATGAGTTTCGCAGTATCTCTGTTTGCGGAATCCATGTTGATTTTTAAAGAGGAGATGTTGATTTTCCAAGAACGTAATTATTCTTGAGCCTAAAACATGTTCCATAATTCCACAACAGATTGAATTCAACAATATAGGTCTATAATAGTGTGGATCTGTCTTACGGTATTTCTTAAAAACGGGAATGACCTGCCTTTTTTCCAGTCGTTTGGCATCTTTCGTTGCTCAAGCGATCTACGATAAATTACTGCTAGAAGGGGGGGGGGGGGGGAGGCAGGGACGAAGAATCGAGTGACATTTTATAAGTACTTTATCTGAAAACTACCTTGAGCAGTTAAACAGAGAACTGACTCGTGGCGATAACGTATTAGACCTTCTGGTGACAAACAGACCCGAACTATTTGAAACAGTTAACGCAGAACAGGGAATCAGCGATCATAAAGCGGTTACTGCATCGATGATTTCAGCCGTAAATAGCGTTATTAAAAAAGGTAGGAAGATTTTTCCGTATAGCAAAAGTGACAAAAAGCAGATTTCAGGGCACCTGACGGCTCAACACAAAAGTTTTGTCTCAAGTACAGATAGTGTTGAGGATCAGTGAACAAAGTTCAAAACCATCGTACAATATGCGTTAGATGAGTATGTGCCAAGCAAGATCGTAAGAGATGGGAAAGAGCCACCGTGGTACAACAACCGAGTTAGAAAACTGCTGCGGAAGCAAAGGGAACTTCACAGCAAACATAAACATAGCCAAAGCCTTGCAGACAAACAAAAATTACACGAAGCGAAATGTAGTGTGAGGAGGGCTATGCGAGAGGTGTTCAGTGAATTCGAAAGTAAAGTTCTATGTACTGACTTGGCAGAAAATCCTAAGAAATTTTGGTCCTATGTCAAAGCGGTAGGTGGACCAAAACAAAATGTCCAGACACTCTGTGACCAAAATGGTACTGAAACAGAGGATGACAGAGTAAAGGCCGAAATACTAAATGTCTTTTTCCAAAGCTGTTTCACAGAGGAAGACTGCAGTGTAGTTCCTTCTCTAGATTGTCGCACAGATGACAAATTTGTAGATATCGGAACAGACGACATAGGGATAGAGAAACAATTAAAATCGCTCGAAACAGGAACTACCGCTGGACCTGATGGGATACGAGTTCGATTTTACACAGAGTACGCGAAGCAACTTGCCCCCCCCCCCCCCCCCCCTCTTCTTGCAGCTGTGTACCGCAGGTCTCTAGAAGAGCGTAGCGTTCCAAAGGATTGGAAGAGGGCACAGGTTATCCCCGTTTTCAAGAAGGGACGTTGAACAGATGTGGAGAGCTATAGACCTATATCTCTAACGTCGATCAGTTTTGGATTTTTGGAACACGTATTATGTTCTAGTATAATGACTTTTCTGGAGACTGGAAATCTACTCTGTAGGAATCAGCATGGGTTTCGAAAAAGACGGTCATGTGAAACCCAGCTCACACTATTCGTCCACGAGACTCAGAGGGCCATAGACACGGGTTCGCTGGTTGATGACGTGTTTCTTGACTTCCACAAGGCGTTCGATACAGTTACCCACAGTCGTTTAATGAACAAAGTAAGAGCATATGGACTATCAGACCAGTTGTGTTATTGGATTGAAGAGTTCCTAGATAACACAACGCAGCATGTTATTCTCAATGGGGAGAAGTCTTCCGAAGTAAGAGTGATTTCAGGTGTGCCGCAGGGGAGTGTCATAGGACCGTTGCTATTCACAATATACATAAGTGAGCTTGTGGATGACATCGGAAGTTCACTGAGGCTTTTTGCAGTTGATGCTGTGATGTATCGAGAGCTTGTAACAATGGAAAATTGTACTGAAATGCAGGAGGATTTCCACCGAATTGACGCATGGTGCAGGATATGGCAATTGAATCTCAATGTAGACAAGTGTAATGTGCTGCGAATACATAGAAAGATTGATCCCTTATCATTTAGCTACAATGTAGCAGGTCAGCAACTGGAAGCAGTTAATTCCATAAATTATCTGGAAGTACGCATTAGGAGTGATTTAAAATTGAATGATCGTATAAAGTTGATCGTTGGTAAAGCAGATGCCAGACTGAGATTCATTGGAAGAATCCTAAGTAAATGCAATCGGAAAACAAAGGAAGTAGGTTACAGTACGCTTGTTCGCCCACTGCTTGAATACTGCTCAGCAGTATGGGATCCGTACCAGATAGGGTTGATGGAAGAGATAGAGAGTATCCAACGGAGAGCAGCGTGCTTCGTTACAGGATTATTTAGTAATCGCGAAAGCGTTACGGAGATGGTAGATAAACTCCAGTGGAAGACTCTGCAGGAGAGACGCTCAGTAGCTCGGTATGGGCTTTTGTTAAAGTTTAGAGAACGTACCTTCACCGAGGAGTCAAACAATATATTGCTCCTTCCTACGTATATCTCGCGAAGAGACCATGAGGATAAAATCAGAGAGATTAGAGCCCACACAGAAGCATACCGACAATCCTTCTTTCCACGAAGAATACGAGACTGGAATAGAAGGGAGAACCGATAGAGGTACTCAGGGTAACCTGCGCCACACACCGTCAGGTGGCTTGCGGAGTATGGATGTAGATGTAGATGTAGAACGGGAGCAAACTCTTTCGCATAATCTTTATAAAATCTTATAAGTAACTTATCTGGTCCTGAAGCCTTTCCACTACTAAGCGATTGTAGCTGCTTCACAATTCCGCGCTCCGTTATCTCAATATCTGCCATTTCGTCCTCGATGAAAGTGGGGACAGTGTTACGAACTTCCGAAGTGAAACAAATTCGGAAGACCGAATTCAGTATTTCAGCCTTCTATCTGTTATCGTCCGTTTCGGTGCCGGTGTTGTCGATGAAAGAATGAATAGATGATTTTGACCCACTTACTGATTTTAGATACGACCAAAATCTCTTAGGGTTTTTACTCAGGTCTTACTTTCAAAGTCATTGAACGCTTCTCTCATTGCTTTCCTTAGGCTCGGATTTGCTTCGTTCAGCTTTTGTTTGTTAGCTAGGTTTTTACCTCTCCTGAATCTGAGATAAAGTGCTTTTTCTTTACGTAGTGCTTTTCTAATACGGCTATTAAGCCACGATGGATCTTTCGCATCCCTTAAAACCTTGCTCGGAACTTATTTGTCTAGGGCATATTGAACGATGCCTTTGAATTTTTGCCATTTGTTCTCCACATCTTCGTCCTCATCACTGAATATTTGATGCTGACTGCTGAGATATTCTGAAATTTGTATCCTGTCACTCTTGCTAGGCAAATATATATTCCTACCTTCCTTAACATTCCTTGTAAGACTCGTCGTCATAGATGCTGTCACAGCCTTATGATCACTGATACCTTCCTCTACATTAACTGCTTCTATAAGTTCAGGGCTGTTTGTTGCCAAGAGGTCTAACACTTTACCCTCACGATTTGGCTCTCTAACTATCTGCTCAAGGTAATTTTCGGACAAGACATCCAGAACAATGCCACACGGTTCCCTGTCTCTCGCACCAGTTTTGATGCCATAACACTGCCAGTGTATACCTGGCAGGTTTAAGTCACCCCCTATTACAACGGCATGATAAAGAAAATTACTAACGGTATTCGGCTAGTTCTGTCTGAAGCGCTCTACGACTACAAATCGTGACCGAGGTGGTCTATAAAAGCATCCGATCACCATTTTTGACCGTTCTTTGATACTCAGTTCCACCCACGTTAATTCACATTCGGAATCCGTGATAACCTCGCTACATTTTATCGAATTTTTTACTTCAATAAACACGCCGCCACCATTGGCGGCTAACCCATTATTACGATAAACATTCCAATCTGAACTTAGAATTTCCTTGTCATTGGCGTTTGGTTTCACCAGTTTTCTGTTCTCAATACTATCTGTGCCTTATAACCTTCAGAAAGCTTTACTAATTCAGGAACATTTCCTTGGATGCTCCTGCAGTTTACTAAAATCATATTAATCTTTTCTATCTCTGATCTGCGAGGACCAAGATTCTCTGGGATCGTTGTGGCTGATTTAAGAGAGAAATCGTCTTTGCTCCTAAGGGAGGGATCCTCTAACCAAAAAAATCCCCATGTGCACACCACATGTACTCCGCTACCCTAGTAGCCGCTTTCTGCGTGTAGGAAAGGTCTGAACTATTTAGGGAAGAACCCTACGATTCTGTACCCTATAGCGGAGGTCGAGAAATTGGCATCCGATACCGTCGAAGAGCCCTCTGAGCCTCTGGTTTAAGCCTTCCACTCTGCTCCAAACCAGAGGACTGCGATCAACCATGGGTACGATGATACAAATAGACAGCTTAGCCTGCACCCTGCGTGCGTTGCTAGTTGCCTTCACCGCGTCAGCCAGCCGCCGAAAGGAGTTTAGGTCACACCAGTTGCCGCCAGAGTTTGCGACGTGCACGGACTAGTTTACACCGAGTTGACGAAAGTCATGGAGTGTGCACATATACAGATGGCGGTAGTATCGCATGTCCGAAGTATAAAAGGGCAGTGCATTGGCGGGACTGTCATTTGTACTCAGATGATCCATGTGAAAAATCGTCCGAAGTGATTATGGCCACACAACGGGAATTAAAAAACTTTGAACGCGAAATGGTAGTTGGGGCTAGGCAAATGGGGAATTCCATTTCATAAATCGTTAGGGAATTCACTATTCCGAGTTCTACAGTGTCAAGAGTGTTTTGAGAATAGTAAATTTCAGGCATTATTTTTCACGATGGACAACGCAGTGACCGACGGCCTTCACTTAACGACCGACAGCAGCGGCGTTTATGTAGACTTGTCAGTGCTAACAGACAAGCAGTACTGCGTGAAATAACCGCAGAAATTAATGTGGGACGTACGACGAACGTATCCTTTAGGATAATGCGTATAAATTTGGCGTTAATTCATTATGATAGCAGACGACCGACCCGAGTAGCTTTGTTAACAGCACGAGATCGCCTGCAGCGCTTCTCGTGGGATCGTGACCACATCAGTTGGACCATGGGTGACTCGAAAACCGTGGCCTGGTCAGACGAGTTCCGACTTCAGTCGGTAAGAACTTTTGTTAGGACTCGAGTGTGGTGCACACCTCACGAAACCATTAATCCAAGTTTGCAACAAGGCATTGTGCAAGGTAGTGGTGGGGGTCAAAGTGAACCGATGATTGACTGAATATGGTTATATTCGGCTACTTGGAGACGATCTGCAGCCATTCATGGACTTCATGTTCCCAAACAACGACGGAATTCTTTTGGATGGCAATGCACCATCTCACCAGGCCACATTTGTTCGCAATTGGTTTGAAGTACATTTATGACAATTCTAGCAAATGGTTTCGCCACCGCGATCTCCCGACGTGAATCCCATGGAACATTTATAGGACATAATCGATTGGTCGGTGCATGCACAAAATCCTGTACAGGCAAGACGTTTGCAATTATGGATGACTATAGAGGCAGCATGGTTCAGTATTTCTGTAGGGGACTTCCAATGATTCCTTGAGTCCATGCTACATTCCTTGAAAGCAATGTGCAGAATATTCTGTCGCAGGCAGCCCATTTAACGCCGCGCACAGTCAGCAGAAGGCATTCTTCTCCGACTAAGCCGGTCGTTATGGCCGAGCGGTTCTAGGCGCTTCAGTCTGGAACCGCGTGACCGCTAAAGTCGCAGGTTCGAATCCTGCCTCGGGCATGGGTGTGTGTGATGTCCTTAGGTTAGTTAGGTTCAAGTAGTTCTAAGTTCTAGGGAACTGATGACCTCAGATGTTAAGTCCCATAGTGCTCAGAGCCATTTGAACAATTTTTTCACCGACTGAGCCGCTGGACTATGCGCCGAGAGCCATCACTCTACCACAATCTGGGGCTTACTTCGGTGCATCCAGGATGACGGGTGACAGTCCACCGCCGCTACGCCGCAGACTTGTCCTCTCGGGTGAACCATTGTGCTCCTGTCCATTAACAGGAGACGTGTGGTCTATTAGACGGTATCAACCGTCTATATCTGTAAATTATAGTGGTTAGTTACACTAAACTCTAAAACCTCTCACCTGTGGTGGACGTTGTCTATCAGTCATCGTTGTCTAGCTCCAGAAAGCGCAGTTGACATACTTGTTTCTTCGCAGCGGACGCGTCTGACTACAGCTTAGGGGCTGTCCTTTCTCAAATCATGGATGACGTAGAGCGCTTTATTGCCTTTGTATCGAAAACTATGTGGTCAGCCCAAAGAAACTATAACCAAGTAGAGAAAAAATGCCTGGAGATCATTTTTGGCATTCAAAAGTTTCGTAAATATGCCTACGGTCTCCCATTCACTCTCCTCACAGATTTTAAACCTCTCCTTCTCCTCTTTAGGATGTCTGCTTCAGTTCCTACCAAGATGACGTGCCGGCTCCAGTGATGGGCTCTTTTTCTCTCCAGTTATCAGCATGACGTTCAATATCCGGTCTACAACATATGATGTCAATGATGATGTACTTAGCAGGCTACCTATGGGGCAGGATCCGGCCTGTGACGCAAAACCTGAAGTGGTTTTCCATTTGGACGTGGCAGCTGAGGAAGCAGTGTCCACCTTACCACTGGACGCTACGCTCGTCGCCCAATACACGGCAGAAGATCCATTTCCGCATGAGGTACTATGCCGGATGCAGACGGGGTAGCCAGCCGACCGGAAACAGCTCTAGCATTCAGAGGTATAAGCTTATTGCTATCGGTGTTACGAAATCTCATTCCTCAACGGGATCCTTCTCCTTCTCCAGAAACGCGCCTCTGCCTCATTCAATAAGGAAACTGAGGAGTGGTTCTAACCGAACGGCTTGGGAGGCACCACGTATATTGGCGTCGCATGGACGCAAACATCACCACTATGGTTACAACCTGTCATACTTGTCAAGGCAAGCACGGAGCGCCTCACTGAAGATTTCTTTCCTGGGCTGGTGACGTCGGACCATGGTCCCATATTCACCGTGATTTTACGGGCCCTTTTTTCAGGACACACATGGTGGAGCCTTGTGGACGCTGATACAGGTTTTCCATATGTCTCTCGAATGGCAAATACTTTTGCTCGTGAAACTATCTTCGTTCTTTGTCGCATTTTTTCTGTCGAGGGCGTACTGGAGATCATTGTCACCGACAATGATACACAATTTCCATTTGCATTGTTCTCCACATTCTGCACAAATAATGATATTGAGTTTATTCATACAGATCCGTTTCACCCAGCCTCTAATGGCCTGGCAGAACATTTTGTTCACACATTTCAGATAAAAATGTCTAAGTTGACAGCTCACCATTCAGGGGCGCCGACTTACAAACAATAATTTTTTTTGGGGGGGGGGGGGGGGGAGGGGGCATATTGAGGGTCTAGCCCCGGGAAATTTTCTAAATTGTAGATGAAAGATAGTGAGTTTTAAAGCTTTTTTAACCGCCATTACTTCGCAGACTCATCCTCCCCCGACAATCACTATTCTCCTGTCCATTACCAGTCAATGTGTGGCCTATTGCACCGTGTCAGCAGTCTGTACCTGTAATTATAGTGGTTGTTGACTTTGGTCACACTGAAAAAAATGGTTAAAATGGCTCTGAGCACTATGGGACTTAACTTCTGAGGTCATCAGTCCCCTAGAACTTAGAACTACTTAAACCTAACTAACCTAAGGACATCACACACATCCATGCCCGAGGCAGGATACGAACCTGCGACCGTAGCGGCCGCGCGGTTCCGGACTGTAGCGCCTAGAACCGCTCGGCCACCCCGGCCGGCGGTCACACTGAACTCTTAAACCTCTCACCTGTAGTAGCCTTTGACTATCAGTGATTCATGTCCAACTCTAGAAGACATAATTGACATTCTTGTTTGCTTTCTGATTAACGTTGACAGTCTAATTTAGTACTTTTCAATAGCGATCTGCCGCGAGACCAGTCAGGCGAGGTATTAACTGTTGTTCTATTGGAACTGGCCTTCTGCCAAGAGTTATTTTGTTAACCCTCGAAATTAGCCAGAATTTTGTTGTTGTTGTTGTAATTCGTCCATCAGCTAATTGTTTCTTGTTTCGGCCATCAACCATGGTCACAACCATTAGAAACAGATGTGCGTTTACTGGTAGGAAATAAACTTTGTTTCTTTACATAGTGACAACCGTTCTTGTTTGCTGCCTGCGGATGTTGCTTTGTACTCGCCTGCTAGGGGGATGTTGGATGCCTTGGGGAGTGCTTCTTGTACTGTCTACCATCGGGTTCCCCTAAATGGCAGGCAGCACCGCATAACAGCCACGCTATGAGGGAAACAAACCAACAGCCAAACAGGCGAAGACATCAGGTAAACACGCCGAAGATTAATAAGAACCATCCCTTGCAGAGGTCGCCGAGACATATCCGGTCACGGATTCCTAAGCCGGGTTTCTACTGGCTCCAGCTCACTATATAGGCCCGGCCGGTCGAAGGCAGACCAGTCTTGGTCCGCTGCTAATGGCAACCGCTATAGCAGAGTCTCCGAGAAGATGTCACCGAAGCCGCTGTACTGCACCGCCGATCGAAGTACCAGCCGACCGAGAGGAACCACATCTCCGGCTAGATCGACGGACGTCTACATCTATTGTACAGCCAGCTATTGTATTGTAGAAGAAGTTACGTTCAATAATCTGTTGGAGAATACAACAGTTGTCACTGTGTAAAACGACCAAGAGGGATCATATTTCTCATTTCGGGAATGCACCTGTCCACAGTTTCCATTTCCTGGATGGAGAAAATATATATCTTAGTTAATGGTGGGAATGTTGCCATATATGATTAAGAATTTAGGAATTACAAACCAAATAGCCTCTGGATGCAGGATTGTTGTTAACCTCGATCGATTTCAGGAATTCCGTTCCCACCTTCAAATGCACAAGCCCACATTTCCTATGTCCTGGTGTAGAATATACATGTCTCGATTATCCATCATATTGAATGATGGAAATACAGCCGTATATGACTATAAGCGTCACACGTCGTTTGGCTTACTGCTGAACGCCGTGATCCGATGAACCAAGTGTCTACATACTGTGAGGTTACCAGCTTCTCTTAGAACCTGTTGAAGAGGTAGTAGATCAGAGATCTTCTTGATTTGATCAATTCAGAAGCCTGCTGCTCTTCCCCTCGGTGTGTTGATCTCGATCTCCCCTTCCATGATTATTTTGTCTAGGTTTTCTTCATCTCTTCTTGCAATATGGCCAAAGAACTGGGGAATTGTTGGTTGGCAAGAGAAGAAAGTCGTCTGGAGAGACTGAGTTGCTCAATAATGGGCACATTTCGTCTTCTTTCAGTCCAGTTTATGGCCAGCGTCCTGTACCAGCACCAAAGCTCAAATGCATCAAGACGCAGATTGTGTCTGGCCTGAAAAGTCCGTGTTTCACAACCACAAAAGAAGAAGGAAATCATGAGTGTTTCAACGAGCCAGACCTTTGTGGCGTTCGTTATTGCTCTGTTCTCCCATATCTTGGTGAGGTTCTTCATAGTCATTCACCCTAGCGTGATCCGTTTTCTTGTCTCATCTTCACAACTTTACGTGTCACAGATGGTTGACCCAAGACACATGAAAAACTGAGCAACTTTCAGTTCCTTTAATCGACCTGTGAGTTGAACCTTTGCTCCTAGATCAATTATCATGAGTTTTGACTTGCTGCGATTGAGGTACAATCAATACGATAGACTAATGTCCTTTTCTTTTGTTAGTAGGTCACGAAGCTGCTTGCTAAAAGTACGTGGTCATCGGCAAATCTTAGGTTGTTGATAGTTGTACAACCAATTGAGATGCCTTTAGTCCAACCATCAAAAGCATTCCTATTGACATGTTCTACATAGATGCTGTACAGTGCGGAGGATAGAACACAACTCTGTCTGACACCTTTTGATGTACTGAAAATATGAGATGTGCCATCACTTGTCTTCACAGCTGCGAGATGACTATTGTGCGTACTTCTGATCGGTGCTGTCGTGTGTAGTGGGACATCAAACTTTGCAAGCACCTGCCACAGCTTTTTCCAGTAACACCGCCGAAGACTTTCCTATAGCCAACGGAGGAGATAACAACAGGAATACAGAACTCTCACGATTTCTCGGTTATTTGTCTTATGTTGAAAATCTGTTCAAGTGTTTATTTTCCTTCAACAGAATATACTTGTTCTGTGGGTATATGAGGCTGAAAGTATGGCATAAAGCGTTGGTTCAGTATGTACAGCAAACTTTTGCTTGCGTGGGGTATGGCAGCAATAGTTCAGTAGTTGGTGCAGTTCCTCGTTGATTCTTTCTTGTGTAGGGGTATGAAGAGACTTCGACCAGTCTTCTGGCCACTCCCCAGTTTTCAGTATTCTTATACTCACTGAATGCAGCACATCAACACCTTCCTGCCCCATTTCTTTGATCATCTCACAAGATATATTGTCCAGACCATGTGGTTTATATTTGTTCAGATGTTGAACTGCGTTTTCTATTTAGCTGTGTAAGATCGTACGTTCCGATGTAAGCTGCTCAACTGCCTGGTTTTCAGTACTGTTGTTAATCTCATAGTATAGCATTTTCGGTATTGTTTCCAGCTCGCCACAACTTCTTCCTTTTATTCGTTTGGGTTGCCATTCTCATCGTCTACTACCCACATACAAGAATTAATTTCACCAGTGACGCTGTTCAGTTTCTTGAAGTGATCACGTAAGTGATTGTGATTCTGATGTTGTATCTCGTCACAGACACCATTAAGGAAATGTGACCTGTTCTTTCTGCAATTCCTTTGCATTTCTCTGCAAAGGTTCTTATCTCTGTCTTGATCCTGGGTGGTGTAGATACTAGTCTTCTTCAAATTGCTTCTCTCTTCAATTAGTTGTATTGTGCACTGTGATATACAAGGATGTTTTGCACTTCTTGACCGTTTTGACGTCGGAAGTTACGAGGAAACGACCACCTTCATTTGACCCCGTGTTTATGTTGCTGGTGGATCCTTATTAAGACTGATGTTGCTGAGTTTTGGTCTTATATGCTCACCAAATTGCCGAAGTACTTCTTGTTTGTGAGTCTTAGTCGTCTTCCTTCGTTCTCCTTGGTGGATATGGGCTTAATCCGCATTTTCATGGACAACTAATTGTTATAACTTCCACAGTCAGCTACAGAGGAGGTCTTATATTCCAGTACCGAAGAAACGGCGTTGCAATGATTTTTCCTAGAAATCTGAACAACTTTTTCTCAGTTATGAACTCATTAATGGCAGGATCAACTCCATCAGACTGAATGATTCTCCTTTTAAACTCAACATCATTCAGATCCATGCTCCTACTGGTGGAGCATCAGATTAGGAGATAGAAGAGTTTCATGAATAACTGGAACAAGTCAGTAGCAAGATTCCTAAACCAGAGCAATAATTCAAGGAGACGACAACGCTAAAATTGTAAATACTACACACTACTTACAGTCTGTGGTTGGACCTTATAGTCTAGGTGAGAAAAATGACCGAGGTGAGTACTTACTGGAAAATGACCGAGGCAGGCAAATACTACATTTCAGTGTGCGTAACGGCTTGACTTTATGTAACACTATGTTCCAACACTACCAAAGACGACTTTACGCTTAAATATCACCTGGTGATAGATTTGGAAACCGGATTGACTTCATTCTAGTGCGGAAATACTGGAAGACTTCGGTACTGGATATGATTTTTAATTATTAAAAAAATAGCCTCTGCTCCAGGATTGTTTTATACCGAGGTGAGAAAAGTCAAGGGATAGCGATGCACGTATAAAGATGGAGGTAGTATCAAGTACAAAAGATATAAAAGTACAGTGCAATGGCAGAGCTACCATATATACTCATTTAATTAATGTGAAAAGGTTTCCGACATAACTTTGACCGCATAACGGGAATTAACAGACTTTGAATGTGGAATAGTTGATGGAGGTAGACGGATGGGACATTCCACTTCGGAAATAGTTAGGGAATTCAATATTCTGAGATACACTGTGTCAAGGGAGTGCCGAGAACACCAAATTCCAGACGTTACGTCTCGCCAAGGACAACGCAGTTTCCGACGGTCTCCACTTAACGACTGATAGCAGCGGCGTTTGCGTAGTCTTGTCAGCGCTAACAGACAAACAACACTGCGTGAATCACAAATTTAATATGGAACATATGTCGAACGTACCCGTTAGGACAGTGCGGCGAAATTTGGGATTGAGGGGCTATTGCAGCAGACGACCGACTTGAGGGTCTTTGCTAGGAGCACGACATAGCCTGCAGCGCCTCTTCTGAGCACGTGACCATATCGATTGGACCACAGAAGACTGGAAAGCCGTGGCCTGGTAAGATGAGACTCGATTTAAGTTTGTAAGAGATGACGCTAGGGTTCGAGTGTGGTGCAGACCCTACGAAACCATCGACACAAGTTGTCAAAAAGGTACTGTACAAGATGTGGTGGCTCCGTAATGGTGTGGGCAATGTTTACGTGGAATGGACTGAGTTCTCTGGTTATGCTCGGCTACCTGGAGACCATTTGCAGCCGTTTAAGGACTTTATGTTTCCAAACAACGATGGAATTTATGTGGATGACCATGCTTGATGTCACTAGGCCACAATTGTTCGCGATTGGTTTGAAGAACATTCTGGGTAATGTGTGCGAATGATTTGGTCACCCAAATCACCTGACATGAATCCCATGGAACATTTATGAGGCTTAATCTAAAGGTCAACTCGTGTACAAAATTGCACACCGGCAACATTTTCGCAATTATGGATGACTATAGAGGCAGCATGGCCCAGTAGTGTTCCTGTTGGGCACTTGCAACGACTTTTTGAGTCCACGACACGTAGAGTTGCTGCACTACGCAAGACGAAACGAGATCCGACACGTTATTAGGAAATATCCCATGACTTTTGTCACCTCAATGGATCATCTTTTTACTAAATGATCGATTACTGGAATTCCATTCCCATCTACAGATGCACTTTTGCACTGTTCGCATCTCGTAGTGTGGAATATGTGTCTTGATTATCCGTCATAGTGAATGGTGGGAACACATATAATTAGTAGTTATAAATAAAATAACCTCTGGCTCTTTGGAATGGGGTTCCCACAATCGATCATGTAATGAAATATTATAAAATAGCCCTGCTCTCAGAAAGTATTTTACTCGTCTTTACCTTTTGGTCATACGTGACTACTTTCTCGCCAGTGACTATGATGGATAGTAAAGATAAATATAGCGTGTTCAATTTATGTGAGGGCACTGAAATCCTCGAACACAAAACATCGGATCCAAAAATTTTATGTTTAAAATATGTGTGTCTCGAAGTGGGACATCCAGTGATACCATACTCGAACTCTACACCACCCTGCTCGCATGTGTGTGGGCGGGGGGAGCGGGGCGGAAGTGTGGGCAACTTCGAAATCTTAAATGGGAACTCCCCCCCCCCCTCCCCCCCCCCCCCCCCGTCCACCAATTTTTAATGCTGATTAGAATTCCACGGACAAGAACACAAGTTTTGTCTGAAACATTTGTTTCGTTTCACTCCAGATGGTGACAGATGGCTGGGAAAATTTAAAATGGACTCTGACCTAAGGACATCACACACATCCACGCCCGAGGCAGGATTCGAACCTGCTACCATAGCGGTCGCGCGGTTCCAGAATGTAGCGCCTAGAACTGCTCGGTCGGCTCGTGTTTCAAAATGGCATCCAACCACACTACTATTAACCCTCTACCTCCAAGCTGTGAAAGTAGGACAGGCAATATTTTTATAGCTTTTAATAGGAAAGGCCATTCTCAAGGTTGTATTCCTCCGACAAAACAAAAAGGTGACTGTTCAACGCCCCACTGGGGCCGTGTAGCGAACTATGACTTATCATAAAAGGCAGTGCAGTGTGACCAGGAAAAGTTTCATTGATTCGATTAATACCAAGTCAAAAGCTACGTTTAGTGTTACACATGAATAACGACGTGGACATAGTAGATTTCTGTTCACTTTGGGGTGCTTTATTAATGTGAGTGCATCCTGCCCCTCACATACTGGAGTATTCTTTTCTTTTTCCAGCTAGAGTAAGTGACCAGACGTTTGACCTTCAACTTTAGTACACTTATTGATCCTTTCTTCAAATGAGAATGCACAGGACAAAAGCATACTCCGGAAATTTCAGCACAAGCGTTTCTTATGCATTTTGCAATGTTTAGGCGGCTGTTGGCACTTTTGATAAACCTTATCTTTTGGGTAACCCTACAGAAAGACATCCGGTGAAGTCAGATCGCCGACCGTTGTGGCCGAGCGAGCGGTTCTAGACGCTTCAGTCTGGAACCGCGCGACCGATACGGTTGCAGGTTCGAATCCTGCCTCGGGCATGGATGTGTGAGATGTCCTTAGGTTAGTTAGGTTTAAGTAGTTCTAAGTTCTAGGGGACTGATGACCGCAGATGTTAAGTCCCATAGTGCTCAGAGTCATTTGAACCATTTTTGAAGTCCTATAAGGAGATCTAGCAGCCCAATTAGTAGTGGCACCTCTACCAATACAAAGACCATTGTAAACACGGTCAAATACTTCCCATGCCTGAATTGAGTAATGTGCTAGGCAATCGTCACGTTGAAGCTAAATACTACGTCAGACGTCCAAGCCAAGGCAACGTCCTCAAGTAGTATTCGTTGTTACTGATCCTAAAATTTCGATATTTGATTACATTCAAAGTTCCTTTAATAAAATAAGGACCAGTGGGTTTGTTCCATATGGTTCCACAGAAAACGTCAACTGATCAAGTACGCCATTGACGATTTGTCGTAGTCAGTGGAGATTTCCTATACTCCAGTAGTGCATGCTGCGTCAATTAATGCTACCAAGGGTTGTGAATGTAGACTGCTCTGAAAATAGTATAGTAGCAAAGAATTAGGGGTTAGCTTGAATTTGTTAAAGTGTTCATTCACAAAATACTACTAGATTATGAAAATCATAGCCATAAACTTCTTGATGGAGTGAAATGTGGGTGAATTATAACGATGAAATATGTTGACAATACTACGTAGGGAAATTCTGGAATCACATTGTAATTGCCGAGTGCTTATCTGTGGGTGCTGGTGAACAGCTGCTAGCACAGCCATTTCATTACCTTCTTCTGTAACAGTTTCTCTTCATCGCCTTTTTTCGGTGTTTACGCTGCCATCAGACACGAAGGCATTAGAAGCTTTGTAAAAGAAAAAAAAAGAAGAACGAAAGTGAACATTATCTGTAAAATGCTTAGCATACAAGACAACAACATCGTCGAGATTTCTCCTACATTCAGCATAAATCACAATCATTTCAGTTTTATCCCCTGTGATTACTACAGTTATTGTCCACTCGCAATTCTGTTCTAGAAATGAAAGGTAGATGTACAGGCAGTAAAAACTACTCACGTAATGAAATGTTTAAAGACGCTTCTAGTTCTACTTCTTAAAGAAACGTGAGCTCTGATCGCAGTGCACTACCTGTTATGATGAGTCGTAGTCCGCTACACAGCCACAGTGATGAATCGAGCAGTGCCCTTTTTGTTTTGTTGGGGGAATAAAATATTGAGAATGGGAGTTTCCCATTAACAGTTACGAAATAATTGCCTCTACTACTCTCGCAGCATGGAGATTGGTGGTGGTGGTGGTGTGGGGGGGGGGGGGGGGGGGTGTTTAATTCAGGTGCCATTGGACAGCATTTTGAAACACACGATTTTACACCCATTTTGAGTTTTCCGATCTCAGTGCCATATGTTGCGAAACGAAAGAAATGATCCAGAGTAAAGATATGTATACTGTCCATAGAATCCGAATGTGCAATAAAAGTGGGGATTTCCAGTTAAGATTTCAAAGTTGCCCCCCTCCCACACACCCCTCACCCCTCCCCCCCCCCCCCCACACACACACACATAGGGTGGGGTGAAGGGTCGAGTTTGGTATCATTGGTTGTCCACCTCCGAAACAAATAAATTTTAATTATAAAATTTTGGTACCTTATGTGTTGTTTTCGAGACATTTCAATGTCTTCAGATAAATTGAACACCTTGTACATTCCAGCACCAGGAAATGTGAACGATGAATATGTGTATCTGAAAGCAGAAACTGAATTCCTGAAATGGATTATGTAATAAAACAATGCTGGAGCCAGAAGCTGTGGGGAAGCAACCACTTATCTCTATGTCTTGTGTGGCGAGCGACATATTGATTTTTCTTCGTCGTCCTGATGTCAGGCTGGCAGAGCCTAATGCATGCCGAAAAAAAAAAGACTGTAAAAATCTTAAGTAAAGTTAATTGATTAAATATTGCTACAGAAATTTCAGATTATGTAAAACAAAATCAGTGTCAAAGATTTCGAGTTTCAGCATGATGCGATAATTAGTTTCCTTGTTTTATGTAATTTTACAAAAGCGCATAATATAAAAATTTGGAAGTTGTACTTTTGGAATTAGACATAGTTGGTTATAAACTCATTCTGTACAGTTTTCATAACGCGACCTCCTTAACTTTCCTAATTATCCAGTGTCTATAAGTATTAAAAGCATATGATATTGAAGTTTGGGAGCTCTGCCATTGCATTTAGGTACAGTTTATCATAAAGCGTAAGGTAGAAGTGTTAATGAAGCTATCTTCTTTAGTTTTAGAATTATTAAATAAAAACAAATTTTTGTGCCAAAAACTGAGAAAAGGAGTTATGTAAGACACAAAGCTAAATCAAAAGCATTGCAATAGGTATAAGTAATAATAAAATTGTACCAACTTTCATTGTGTTAAGGTAGTTTAATAAACGCACAGGAAACTACAAAAAGGCATTTCAGAGGTTACTACCTACCTTCTGTTCCGTTTGAAAAATTCTGAAGGTTAAAGTGTAAAAATAATCAGGCTGAGAATTCTGTGCATTATAAACAGGGTATACATTTACTTAGCGAATAACTGGGATCGTTGCAAGTCTTCAACTAGCAAAGATATAAATAAATATGTAGGAGAAAAGGGTGTTGGGTGAGCACTGCTGCAGACGCTGAAAGCAGTTTTGAAGTGAGTGGCTACTTCGCTGTCCGCAACAAGAACATATAAATAACATATAAAGTGTCTGCATTGAGTAAGTTATTCAATCGTTGTCAATCATACGGAAGATGCAACGCTCCGCTACAGAATGTGCAGTGATTCTGTCCGCATCCGTTTCCACTTTAGCCTCAGATGGCATTGGTGGTGACTGACATGTTTGCTTCTTCGAGCGAGTGATATCTCACCCATATTTTGTGAAACAGTTTGAAAACGATCTTGCTTGAATGAATAATATATCAGGAAAGCTCCTGTTTCGTTGTCGATATTCTGTTTCGTGTGCCGCGCGCTATATTACAGAGAACCGCGTGACAAACACCTGGGAGTATTCTCCACTCTTAAGAACAACAATTAAATTTACATAACTAAGGACCAAGAACCAAGGACCACTAGAACTGTGTCGAGCGTTTAGTGCGAAAGAGCAAGCTTCTATCATTTGTGAAACCTATTGTTGTGCATGTGAACTTTTGTCAGAATATACTATTCAGTTAAATGACAGTAGACTTATATTTATCATCGTGGGTCCTGACTCCTCTGCCTTATTCTTAGAGAAGTACAATTATTTTATTTCATTTTTGCGAGCTGAATGGAGGACCTGTCGACTGAAGACAAAGAACAATACATTCTCCATCGGTTTCTGGCTGTTCGCATAAATAGTTTTCAGGCCGTTGTGAAAAGCTGTGGTATCAAAAAAATCACATAAGACTACAGGACCATTAAAGGTTCCTCTTACAAAATGAATAAAAAAACAAATTAACTTCTGCCCACCGCCCCAAATACGAGTTGCGAATCGGTCGGGGAAAATTAACAGTGAAAGTGATCGATATAAAAAGTGAATTCGGCAGGCACAATTAGCGTACAGAAACGAATCATACGGAGGCAGGATCCAGAGAAATAAACAGTGAGAACAGTGATATTCGCGATTTTGAAGCCTAGACAGTGAATGCTATCCATGGTGATTTTGAACGTGATGGGAGGAAGGAAGACGGCCTTGAGCTGCAGCTACCTACCACGCTGAGAACAGAGGGTGGCAGTGCATCATCACGGAGCTACGTGTATATACAAGTAGCTGCGCGCACCCACCAGTCTCAGAATCCCGCTCCCTCCCCCAACCTCCCGCGCTACCGTAGCAGTAGACGATACCCACCACATCAAGGCCGTCATAGCTGCTGCTACTTGCATTACGTCGTGACGCGTCGCAACACAACTGCTGATACACCGCTCCGGCATTGCTCGTCGATTTCAAGCAGATAAGTTATTCAGGAGCACTTACAACATTAGTAACTGCTTCTAACCAAATATTAAAAATGGAACCTACTGAAAAGAGTGATTTAAAAGTAAAGTAGAAACCCTTTCTGATGATGACGGAGTAGAAACATATCGTAATGTAAAGCTGAAATCCACTGTAGCGGGCAGAATTAAAAACTAAATTAGAACCAGTGTCTGAAGATGATGAGGATTTTTCGAAAGTAAAAAGAGAGCTGCTGGAAGGGTTGGATAGCGAAAATGAGTTTGATGATTCGGGGATCCAGACAAGTATGTTAATGCAAGAGACTACTTTGAAACCAGTTTTAATGCAAAGTGGAAAGGTAGAGATGTCGTATTGGTTTACTATTTGCTAAGCTGTAATCCGGTAATAATGGAATAAAGAGTATTGTAATGCATTAGTCGGAGTCCAGTCATAATGGACTGTGGCATGAATTAAAATTGGACATGAATAGCTTAAATTTTAAACTTATTACAATCATAATGATCAGAAAATGAATGTAGGGCAACGCGATGAATTCAGAAAAGAGAACTAACAGCTGGAAAAGAAATTAAGACAAAGAGTAGGCAAGGAATTCGAGCTTTGCTCCAATCACTTTGAAGAAATAGATACCACTGTGAACATGTGCCAAAAAAAAAATCCATGAGGTAAGAAATGGTTGTAAAGATATATCTGCAAGAGCTGAAGCAGTAGAAAACCATGTAGCAGATGTAAAATCTAGCACTGCTAACGTAGAAGATGGAGTTAACGTCTGGTGGTTTCTGTAACGTTACTGTACAACCGGATTCGCCAATTTCTGCATTTTTATTCAGACAAGCAAATATACACATAAGAGATCTGACTCGATTTTGAAGATGTGTTGCCAAATGGGTATTATGAGTGCGATAAACTCTCTCTTACTAGAAGTCATTTAGCGGGAGATGCTTTGCGCTGGTCACCTGATGTCATGACACGGTGTAAAACACTAATATCAAATCTGCCTTCTTAAATGAGTACTGGTGCAATAGTAAACGATGCTTTACGGAAATTACGGACTGGTAAAAAGTACACTCCAGGTCGAGACTCTATTGAACATTTCTCTAGGAAATGGGTCTTGCGTCTGCTGCATCTGACAGAAAAGATGAAGCCGGAAATAATAATTATGGGGTTAGAAGGTAAACTGCCGTACGGGGTAGAGAAAGAGGAGGAAGGCAGCCTCCTCATTTCCACAATTATGACGAAAACAGACAGGTTCAAAATGGCTCTGAGCACTATGGGACTTAACTTGTAAGATCATCAGTCCCCTAGAACTTAGAACTACTTAAACCTAACTAACCCAAGGACATCACACACATCCATGCCCAAGGCAGGATTCGAACCTGCGAACGTAGCGGTCGCGCGGCTCTAGACTGTAGCGCCATTAATCGCTTGGCCATCACGGCCGGCAAAACAGACAGGTGGAGAATGTATAGCTGAGGCAGAACGGAGAGCAAAATACGTTCCGATCTGAAAGTGCTATTACTGTAAGTAATAAGAAGCGTGAGGGAAACCAATTCCAATCTATGAGGAAACTAGCGCTAACCAGGGAAGACCCTAACAGAGCCAGTAACTGAAAAACCTACCAAAGTAAACCAACATACACAAACCTATGACACGGATGGTGTTTCAATACCAGTACTGATAATTTGTTCAAATATACTGATTATCTAATATAAAGCTTTTTGAACTTTGAAAAGGAAAACATTCCAAATAATAGGGAAAAGCAAATAAATTCATTTGTAAAGGTAACAACGAAGATGAGGTACGAGCTTATAATTATGATAATTATGGAAACCTGCAGACTAAGTGTCCTCTGAAGGTAATAGATTCACTATTGAAAGGTTTTAAGGAGGAAGTAATAGGTCAAGGGGGTAGCAAGTATAATAAGTTTCAGGAACGTATCAGCTGTGATAACTTGTCAAATGAAATAGAAGCAGACAATAATTGATAAAGTAGTGATGTTGAAAAACGAACTTGCTCAAGATATTTAGCTAATGTGCAGCAAACAAAGGTAGAAGATGTTATCAAATGCTTTGATTTGAATTTGGTGGACAGGTTAGAAAAGACATCCGAAAATTTGAAGATTCATTATCTCTTCTAATCTACTTCTAAATGTAATTGGAATTGAGAGATTATTTCAGCTGGAGGCAAATTGAAAAAGATTTCCTTGATGAATTAAATGAGGCACCAATGCAAAGTAGAATAAGACACCCTATTACAGAAATAAATATTTCAGGCATGATAGTGTTCTGGCTCCTGGACAGTGGCAGTGAAGAACGTGTGTTGTGCCAAGCTTTCAGTGATTGTATTACTAACAAGGTAAAGTTAAATGTAATGAGAGAATCTAGTTTAAGAATAGTGGGTGCTACTGGAAAAATATCTAGTCTAGTAAAGCAAAAATCATAGATACCCACGAGTACAAGAGGGGTAATTTACATAATCTTAGCGTTAGATACAGATCATCACCGTGTTAGGTTTAAATGTGGATATGTTAACTGACAATGATTTCTTATGAAAGTGCCAAGCAAAAAAGTCAAGTAATATTAACTTTTCCAAACTGTGAAATAAATACTGGGCGTTTCATTGGGAAGCATATTGTTAATGATAAAGAGACATGGGAGGTGCCCATTATAGCAATAAAAAATAAGGGGTACTTACCAAGAAAGTACTTGGGTTCGAACAAACAGATCTGTATGAACGTTTGGTTACAGGACCATTATGTACCTCTGAATGTGCTGGTGGGTGCCGTTTTTCTGCAAAAATTTTCAGTCATGCTCTAGATATCACTGTAGATGTAATTGTAGACGCCATACGCAATGCAGCAATCTTAACTATAAATGTAAATGCGGAATGTCAATAAAATGCTCCGAGCAATACGAATGACTGCAAAACGCACAGCGAAGAAATGCAAGTTGATTGCATGGCGTATTTGCACATTCCATAATATCAGTGTTGAACGGCACATCAATGAGCACTTTCGAAGTTGTTCACTGGTTCACCAATATCGTAGCCAGCGTTCTGCCACGCGTAACGAAGCATTGGTATGTATACCCCCGCAGATAACTGATTGTAAATGACAGAATGCATATTCATGATAAAGAATCTGTCATACAATTTCGGCTGCATATTACTGGAACGTAGCTTAATGAAGTCTGTTATTCTCTTGGCATATATTTTATATTGCCTGAAGAAATACACATCCAGAGGTTGTGCATATTTTGTAGTTTTAGGCAGAATGATTTTTAAATCTACATGTTTTCCGCTAGATGCTTCCAGTAGTACTCGTTCATCCTTATGTCCAGACCAGGAGTCACAAAGTACCAATGACTTTCTCGACAAATGTGGATTCAAAACTGATAGAAAAAACGTCTTCAGATGTTGTTTCGTCATCTTCCCACTCACACTTGCATCGACGACGCCATTTGGAGGGCACCGCGTTACTATTTCCCTTGACACGCGGGGTCCAAACTTTCCACTGGATTCTTGTAAGCAAATATAGAGTTTATCTGCCAATCGTCCGTCCTTTGATGTAGCAACATCGATCGTGTAACTATGTGTTGCACATTTAACTGATTGCAACATCGCGACAGTGTTTCTCATGGATAGTGTTCTGTCACAAGAAAGTTCATAGTTGAGCTGACTCTGATCACAGTTCCATACAGAACACACCAAAAACAGGTATCTGCCACTGCCAGAGTTAAGTGGAGAAGAGCCTCAGGTAGAACGAGGAGCAGGAAATGTGCAGCACACTTCAACCGAGGCCAAGAAGCCTAGGAATGTACAAAGTGTTAGGAAGAAGAAAGTGCTGCTGCTAGGTAGTAGCCATGGGCGAGGTGTAGGCCCTCAGTTACAGGAAAGTTTAGGGGCAGCGTACCAGGCCACCAGTATCTTCAAACCAAATGCAGGGCTAAGTCATGTGATAGAGGACCTAGGGTCTTTATGTAAGGATTTTACAAAAGAGGACCATGTAGTGATAGTGGGTGGGGCGGGAAACAGTTTGGGCAGGGATGGGGCATATGAAATAGGTGGTGACCTGGACAAGATAGCTTCCCTGACTCATGGCACCAATGTACACTTTGTTGAGCTGTTCCGGCGTCATGATCAGCCACGCCTTGATGGAGCTGTGAGGCGAATCAATGTGGGGCTGGGGATGGCTCTGAGGACGGCCAACTTTGCTCATGTTTCTCTGGTGCCCGTGGGGATTATCAACAGATGGGGTTTCACTAGGCATGGCCTACACCTAAACAGGACTGGGAAGGGAAGATTGGTACAGCTGATTCATGAAAGTATAGGGGGTGGATCTCGGGCCACACATGGTCAAATACCTGTTGTCATAGGTAGGAAAAGTAGGTCTTTTTTAGGATAAATCCAGACAACAGGTTCCCCTGCCTAAAGAGTATCTCTAGCAGTTCAAAAAATACTGAAACAATCACTCACAAGACAGATTATAACACTTCAAAAATCACACATACCAGATGTCACAAACAAAAACAAACCATCGGAAAGAGTAACATGGGGTATTTCACAGACTTAACAATCCTCCATCAAAACATGCAATCAATAAAAAATAAAATACAAGCATTAGAAGTTGAGCTCCAATCTTTGAGCTGCACAGTAGTTTGTATTACTGAGCACTGGTGTAGAGACACAGAAATCCAACATGTAGTATTATCATTGTATGAAAGGGCAAACTCTTACTGCAGAACTACTTCAAGGGGTGGAGGATCATGCATTTATATCAGAAAAGGAACACAGTTCAAATCTAGACATGACCTCAGTACAGTAAGTGAAGACAAACACATTGAAATATCAGCTATTGAATTATCAGGGCTCGATATCACCAAGAAATTAATCATTTTGTGTGTGTATAGATCTCCCAGTGGTAGTGTGGACACTTTTTTCAATAAATTAACAGAAGTTCTAGATAAAGTCTCAAGTACAAAGGTCAACATAATTCTGTGTGGGGACATAAACATCAACACTAATATCATAAATGAATCCAGCAGCACCTTCATAAATATCCTTCAAAGTTTTTGGCATGTCCCTATTGGTCAATAGTGCAACAAGGGTTACTACAATGACTGCATCAGTAATTGACCATGTGGCCACAAATATAGACAGGGAAAAATGTGATGTAGCTGTAAAAGATCTCGGACTATCAGACCATCTCCGTCAAATAACAACAGTAAAATCAGGCATCGAATCATTCCCTAAACTACAAGCCTATAAACGACATCTATCAGAAATCAAAATAAAAGATTTTTCAAAAGAACTAGAAAAACAAAGCTGGGATGAAGTGTATAAGGAAACCAATGTGAATATGAAATTCTCCAAATTCTCCACATTGTTTAAATTGAACTTTGAAACAGCATTTCCAAAAGTATGCATGACTGTATCAACATCTCACAAAAACAGATGGATAACAGCAGGTATTAAGAAGTCCTCCCAAACACTTAAACACCTCAGTTCCATGAAAAAGATTCACAATGATCCAGAATTCTTAAATTTCTATCATAGATACAAAAAGATTTATAGGAAGGTGCTGATTGCTGCAAAAAAGTCATTTAATGACAAAATAATATATAATGCAGAGAATAAAAGCAAAGCAGTCTGGGATGTTATAAAAAAGGAAACGGGGAGAGGCAAACAAACGCAGAATAACATACTGCTAAGGGAGGGGGATAAGGTAATAAATGATCCACAACACTTAGCAAACTATGTAAACGAGCATTTTTCAAGTATTGCAGAGAAGTTACAGCAAAAATTCCCCAAAACAAATATAACACCTGCAAAAATTGTTGCACTAGATACAATGATGTTACTTCCAACCACAGAGAATGAAGTCAATAAAACTGTTCAAAAGCTAAAAAATAAAAAGTCAGAAGGCTTAGATGATGTACCAATGTGTGTACTGAAACAATGCATAGGGATTATACAAGGCCCATTAACAAATATAATAAATGAATCCTTCACATCAGGGACATTTCCAGAGCAGCTAAAACAGGCAAGAGTTGTACCTTTGCTTAAGAAAGGTAATGCAGAAGACATAGAAAATTACCGACCCATTTCCCTGCTGTCAGCATTCTCAAAAATAATAGAAGCAATTATGAAAGACAGATAAATGAATTATCTGAATAAATACAATCTTTTAAGCAAATCACAGTTTGGTTTTCGAAGTGGCAAAAATACGGAGTCAGCCATAGTAGAATTCACAAAAGTTGTACTTAATGCTCTTGATAAAGATGAGTGTGTCACAGGCATATTTTTGGATCTTTCTAAGGCTTTTGATACAGTCGACCACAAGATTCTATTAAATAAATTAGAAGCATTAGGAATAAGAGGGGTAGCTAATGACTGGTTTCGATCATACCTAACAGATAGGGTACAAAGAGTAGAGATAACACATACTTCAAATAGATCTAAACATTTAGTAAAATACTTATCAGAACCAAAACATATTAATATAGGGGTTCCACAAGGTAGCATATTAGGACCAATACTATTCCTGATATACATCAATGACTTTCCCAGTAGTGTTACTCATGGTGAGAAAATTCTCTTCGCTGATGACAGCAATATTATAGTCACTGAGAGAACAAGAGAACTCCTTACCGAGAAAGCAAATGAAACTCTCAAGGAAGTTTACGATTGGTCAATAAGCAACAAATTGACATTAAACATAAAGAAAACTAATGCCATGAACTTCAGTTTGAAGAGGAAAAATGACAATGTTAAATTAAATGTAGATGGCACCTCTATAGACTGTGTAACAAATGCAAAATTTCTAGGAATGAATATTGACTCTCAGCTGAAGTGGTGTGAACACACAAAGGTACTTGCAAACAGAATGTCATCAGCATGTTATGCCCTTAGAATTCTATCATCTGTGTGTAACATGCAGTGTCTTTTAGTTACATATTATTCATATGTACACTCAATTCTTAGCTATGGCATTCTTTTTTGGGGAACAAATCCACAAAATATGAACACAATTTTCAAACTCCAGAAAAGAGCCATAAGAATAATAACCAGAAATAGTAGTCGAGCTCATTGTAAAGATCTGTTCAAAACACTGGGAATTTTAACTGCTCCATGTGAACACATTTACCAGTCAGTTGTACACATCAAAAGTAACATTGGCAATTACTGCACAAACAGCTCTGTCCATGACCATGCAACAAGAGATAGACTCAACTTACATTTACCAAGAAAAAATAAACATAAAACTCAAAACAGCATTTTCTACCAAGGAATAAAACTGTACAATAAATTACCAAAAGAGATTAAAGAAATTTCAAAAATACACTTATTTAAGAAGGCAGCTAAAAAGTACCTGTTATGCAATACATTTTATACATTGAAGGATTACTTAGATAAAGCAGAGTAGGGGTTTGATAAAAAAATGTTATACAAACAAATAATAATAATAATGATGATTATAAAACATCCAATATTCCACATAACACCTTCACTTTATTATTTTTCTTCTTTTTTCCTTTCTAGAGACACTCTCCCCTCAAGCTATGCATAGCACAATACTAACACCTCTTCCTCTTTCTGAGCTCAACATCTCACTCATTATGAAGGGATGCTGACTCAGTTTTTCAGGATAGCAAATGGGAACTTGCAGTACAGAAAATGGCCCAAGGATCACCTGTGTGTGTGTGTGTGTGTGTGTGTGTGTGTGTGTGTGTGTGTGTGTGTGTGCATGTGTGCATGTAGTGAGTGAAGTGTTATGAAACAATGTGTGTATAGTGTGTGCAGAGACTGATAGTGAAATATGAGTGAATAGTGTGGCATTACATTATTTAATGAGTTATTTGTAAATAAATTATTGTATACCAGGAGTAAAATCTAATGATTGTCTCTAACTAGAAGTCTGTAAATATATGTGTATACGAATTAGCTTATTGTAAATTGATCTAAGCTTGTAAATACTTTGACATGTCCTATACCCTTGTAAAAAGAGATCTACGGATGAATAAAACTACTACTACTACTAATACCGATGTTTTCTCTCGTGACGTCAGCAACAAACGTTTGAGCTCTTTCAATCAGCTCCTCTTCGTCATCCTTATCTTTTCGTGCTTGGAGCATAGTGATACTGCGTGATGTTATCCTAAGCTCCTTTTTCAAATTAGTAATAAATCCTAGTGAAGCTGTAAAGTTTGAACACCCGAGATTTCTGGCTACGTCCAATGCTCAATGTTGCAAACGCCAATAATGAACGGCATTCTCGCGCTTCATCGAATTTCGCCATTACGCGCTCCTTGATGGTCTTGAACAGCAGTGTACGATTTCCTTTGAAAACTGTATTTCCTTCTCGTTTCTTTGCTATGTAATGCAGTACGTTTTTAATATTGCTTTTAGACTTCAGTTTAGGGTATCTTTTCAGAAGCTTGTCGTATGTGTCGAAACCTCTTACGTAACAATCATCGTACATGTTCTCCAGTGTGTTGTCATCAAACGCCGTGATGATACTTGCAACATTAACCTTCTTCTTGGGAGACGGTTTGTATTCACTGTCACTGCTTCCATCACCTCTTCCCGCACTTGCCGTAGCACTACCGTTTGCAATGAGTTGTTCGTCATTATCATCCCTATCATCGTCATTATGTGTTAGTGTTACAACAGTATCTATTTCTAACTTATGCTCATATTTCTGCACTATAATAGATACCAGAAAACATGCGAATGATTCGTCTTCTACACCAATACCATCTTAACGAAGAAGGGTTCTTTGTAACTTCATCTCAACCAGTCGCAATACATTGGCAGGATTTATTACTAATCGCCGAGCCATCTGACGCCTCAAACACAAATAATGTCACAAAACGCAACTTCAGAGGCACACTGCACCGTCCCTACTGGTCCCGACTGGCGTACCGGCAGGCCAGTGTACAATGCGGCATGGCATACACAGAGGCCTCTGCCGGACGACTGCAGAGTTTTGCAGATGCGGGAGCATCACTAGTGCAATAAGAGACCTTTACATTATTTCTCACACGATGTTGGTGTATTTGTGTTTGTTCGAGCCCAAGTACTTTCCTGGTTAGAGGAAGAGACTGAATTCAATAGAAATAGACAAGATGCTGACGAGGAAGAAGAATATATCCAGGAAGAACTAGAAGCTAAAATACGATCAACTGAACAGATTTCCTCTGAGTAAAGGGCAGAATTACGAAAAGTGTTAACAAACAATCACAGTGTATTTTCGAATTAGCCAGAAATCGTAAAAGGTTATGACTGTCATTTAAACGTAAAACCTGGGCGCGTCGTCTCAGGAAACCTTACCAGCTGCATGTTGCTGGGAAAGAAGAAGCCAAGAAAGAAATTCAATGTGTATTAAATTGATGGTGATTCAACAAGCAGTTAGAGAATTTAATAATCCCCTTCTTGTGGTACCTAAGCCTGACGGAGGCGTCAGACTGGTGGTGGACGACCTCCGGTTAAATGAAATCATAATAAGAGAGAGCGATCGTCCCATAATTATGCACGACAGACCATTCTAGGTTTCCTGAATGACCGTTCCAACGCTCTGCAAATATTTTCTTAAGAGGCTCTATTATTAAATGTGCGGAATGGGAGTGACATCCATCATGCTGGTACCACACCGATATACAGGGTGATAATAATTGAAGTTAAACTTTCAAAACGCTGTAGAAATGACACCACTTGTCAGAATGACGTCAAATTGCCACGGAATATTATGGAGAAGGGGCAAAACGTATGGCAGAAGAAAAAAATTACCGTGGCGCACACAGCCACACAAACGCAACGGTCGGCTACCACGACAGGGTTCAGCGGCGCCTGCAACTTAGTTCCGGCGCGTTCCGCCAGCCAGCACTAAAGGCGTTCCCGCCAAACATTCAATCAGCCGCGAACTACGCACCCGCAGAGCCTTTTTCCGGCGCGGATGGTCACACTATACTATCACCATCCACCAGTCAGGGATCGCCAACGGCCTCCAATCATCACTCTGGAATCAGCGGAGGAAGACTGGAGCGGCCGTGTTAAACAGCCGGAAGAAAGGGAAACAGGCGTCCTTCAACCCGCCGCGGACTGCCACTAGAAAGATATTTCGACGCACCCGGAACGTCTAGGTGCCACGGCTTCGGTACGCCAGCCATCGACCCCGAACTCTGCGCCCGTGTACTTCCTCGTCATCCGCCGGAAAGCGTCGAGAGAAAACCTGACAAAGGAACATAAATTCAGTTCAGTTGCTAATATTTCAGTTCAATAACGTGGCATATTCTTTATCTTGTTATAAAATTTTGGTAGGAGAAGAAGCCTTTTGTATTCGAAGGAAGTTTTATCTTTTTGTAAAATTAGGCGGTGGCCTTGCTCCATCTAAAAAAAAAAAAAAAAAAAAAAAAAAATATTCGCACACGGGTGTTAATCTGTGGATATAACAAAAATAGTGTGAAAATTGATTAATAAATGGCGCTGTATGTGTTAGAATACGTAAATGAAAACACCTGTCATGCGCACGACCCATTGAAGTTCGTATAAACAAGCCGGGTACACGGCATTTCCTTCTTTGGCGTCTGCGACGTTCGCCATGACTGTCTCAATGCAGGATTGTGCTGTGCTTGTAAAGCTGTATTAAAAGGATGATGACTGTGCACACGTCGCTCTGTAAAAGTTCCGGACACTGAAGGGTTTGAAGAAAGGCGTTGGTCCGATGACTGCCGTGGATCTGGAGAAAATGATTCGGAAATTCGAAAAGACGGGTTCTTTTGCTGTGTAACCTGGTAGAGGAAGGAAACGAATTGCTTCGACGTCAGTGGAATCTGTGGCGACAGCAATGCAAGAGGTGTTGTGCAAACGTCTAGTGCACGGGAATTGCCCGAACATTGGATATACCCATGAGCACGGTGCATAAAATCCAACTAAACATCCTTCTTTGCTGTTGTTGTTGTTGTGGTCTTCGTTCTGAGACCGGTTTGATGCAGCTCTCCATGCTACTCTATCCTGTGCAAGCTTCTTCGTCTTCCAGTACCTACTGCAACCTAGATCCTTCTGAATCTGCTTGGTGTATTCATCTTTTGGCCTCCCTCTACGATTTTTACTCTCCACGCTGGCCTCCAATACTAAATTGATGATCCCCTGATGCCTCAGAACATGTCCTACCAACCGATCCCTTCTTATAGTTAAATTGTGCCACAAACTTATGTTCTCCCCAGTTCTATTCAAAACCTCCTCATTAGTTATGTGATCTATCCATATAATGGCTCTGAGCACTATGGGACTTAACATCTACGGTCATCAATCCCCTAGAACTTACAACTACTTAAACCTAACTAACCTAAGGACATCACACAACTATCCATCTAATCTTCAGCATTCTTCTGTAGCACCACATTTTGAAAGCTTCTATTCTCTTCTTGTGCAAACTATTTATCGCCCACGTTTCACTTCCATACATGGCTACACTCCATACAAATACTTTCAAAAACGACTTCCTGACACCTAAATCTATACTCGATGTTAAAAAATTTCTCTTCTTCAGAAACGCTTTCCTTGCCATTGCCAGTCTACATTTTATATCCTCCCTACATCATCAGTTATTTTTCTCCCCAAATAGCAAAATTCCTTTATTACTTTAAGTGTCTCATTTCCTAATCTAATTCCCACACCATCATCCGACTTAATTCGACTCATTCCATTATCCTCGTTTTGTTATTGTTGATGTTCATCTTATATCCTCCTTTCAAGACACCGTCCATTCCATTCAACTGCTCTTGCAAGTCCTTTGCTGTCTCTGACAGAATTACAATGTCATCGACGAACCTCAAAGTTTTTATTTCTTTCCTATGGATTTTAATACCTACTCCGCATTTTTCTTTTGTTTCCTTTACTGCTTGCTTCTTTGCTATCCATTCAGAATTACGCATGTTCAAGAGTTTCTTCCTGTTGACCTGCCAGCAACAGAGACCTTTGCTCTAGAATTTCTTGCTCACATGTAAGTGGACAATGATTGTCCGTGGAAGATTTTGTAGAGAGACTAAGCCCACTTCCATCTGACAGGATATGTCAATACACATAACTGTCGAATATGACCAACGGAAAACCCACACGCAAATCAGCCGGTACCACTTCATCCCAAAAAGGTCACTGTTGGTGCGGGTTTGCGGCATCATTTATCATAAGGCCATATTTTTTCGAAGAGACAAGTGCGTCCGGCCCTATGACCTGTACCGTCACTGGTAAGCGCTATGAGTGTCTCTTGCGCAACCACGTCATTGTTGCTCTCCAAGAGCGTGGATGTGTGAGTGGGATCATTTTTATGCAAGATGGCGCACCTCTGTACATTGGAAATCCAGTTAAGCAGCTGCTGAAGCATCATTTCGGAAATGCTAGACTTATCAGCCGCTATTTCCCTACGGCCTGGCCCTCCCGATCACGTGATATTAATCCGTGTGACTTCTGACTGTGGGGCTATCTGAAAGATCTTGTGTTCATTGCAAACGTAGCTGCATTGAAGGCACGCACTGAGCAACACATTCTGAACGTGACTCCGGAAACACTTCGGTCAGTTGTGGAACATGCTGTTTCTCGATTTCAAGTCGTTGCAGAAAACGGTGGACAGGATATTGCACATATTTTGCGCCAGTCACACGGAAATTAATAATCCGATTTAAATTTGATTCATGATTTTTATGCGGCTTTTGGCCTCAGGACAATTAAAAACCGATTTTTCCCATCCGATGTGATATTACCTTGCCGTGGTGGATGAGCTTACGTAACTAACAGTATCACACCTGTACTCCCATGAACACGGCGTAGCACAGTTTCTTGAACGTCAAAAGTTCACCTTAGGCATTGTTGTATGATTCATTTGTCATTTTTAGTCTACCACTATTAAATTATATTGCTTACAGCACCATCTATTGCTACATTTTGTAACTATTTATTTTTTCTGCCGTCCTTTTTCCCCATTTCTCCGATAATATTCGGTTGCAATTTGACGTCATTCTGATCAGTGGTGTTACTTCTACAGAAATTCGAATGTTTAAATATAATCACCATATATATATATATATATATATATATATATATATATATATATATATATATATATATATGAACCATTATACAAAGTGTAAGTAAACACTCAACTCATGTATGATTGTTGTTTTTACCGATGCGCTCGAAGTCCATCAGTCCATGTTCTGCTGTTGCAGCAATCAGATAGATTACTCTTAAGTTATTGAGATATTTGCAATTTATACGACAGTACAAAATTGAATATAATTTATGGTTAATGTCACCAAACTATTAGATCCGCTGTGCGGCTGGTATGCTAAAGAGTATCCACATCAAGCGAAGCACTCGCAATGATGAGTCCGATGGCTCTTAGGAGGGCAACATGTATCCCTGATCGCTAACGATATACTGACTTAGTTATACATTGGTACACTACCTTAAAAATAAATAAATAAAAAGTCCTGGAAGTTTCGTCTACATCACCCGTCATTCTATTTTCTTGTTTTATCAATAAACGGAAACACGTGCTTTACGCTTGTGCATCAAGACGTGCTATCGGTCCTGCTGTGTGTAAACGATATACAGACATCCCTCTTATGTACACAAGAGAAAGCGACGGCGCACATACCGTGGCATGCGATCGCCTTTACTCCGGCTGCCTTCAGAGAATGACGAATTTTGGTATTTAGTACAGCCGACGCAATAATGGTTACTGTGTAGTTCTTGCTAAGGAAGATATGTCAAGGTGACAGCATGCAGAGTGAGTGTTGATTGTTTATGTAGTCATCCGCACATATGCGGTAGTAGGGGCAATGATAGTAGTATAGTAATAGGCTCGTGGCAGTGGCTGTTGTTGCCTACGACCATCAGATATGTACTGGCGCCCATAAGATTCACAACGCAGTGGAGGCCAGAGGCGACAATGAGGTGTCACACGGGACGGTGCATTCCAGTGGCACAGCACTCTACAGACATGGGGCCAATTCACAAGACATCAGAACTGTCCTATTCGAGCAATGGTGGCAGTTGATTAAACGTTAAATGTAGACATTGCTACTGCAGATAATGTTGGTTGGTGTAAGCACATGCTCCTTACAGTGGCTACATTTTCGGAAAAAGTACCTACTAAACAGTGGGTAGATGGATGACCTTGAGAAGACCCTAAACAAGGTAGCTGGAAGGATAGCAACGCTCATTTCCCACTTATATAGAACATTGGTATCACAGTAGAATATTGTAACAACGCAACAACTGCGTTAAACAATGATAACTGTAACAGCTGTAAAACAGTCTATGAAATAACGGTATCAAAGAAGGAAATTGTAACAATATTAAGGAATTACAGCCATATAAAAAAAGGCAGTTGTAATATTGTTCTCAGACTGCTATGTGCAACGTACTACATAGTCTTTTTAATATGTATAGTAGTAGCTCTGTGTAGTAGTTCATGTTACTAATATTAATGTATAACACATCTCTGTACACACACGTGTGTGTGTGTGTATTAAAGTTTATAGTCAGTACGATTAAATAATTTATGAATGTATTGCACAAAAATTTTATGAATATATTGCACAAAGTAATTACTAAGGAAAAAGTATGTCGGAACATATTGTATACAAAAAATTGTTAACAATGAAAATAGTATGTTCATATGTAGTGAATAAACCAGAAATTAAATTGTTACCATGAGTGTACAAAAACTCATATCTTGGTCTACCCATAAACCAAATCACATTGACAATTCCATTGCATGTGAATGTATCTATCATCCTAGTTTAAGTTAAACACAGTTCACAGAGATAAACATTCATATATTTTCTTTTTTAAAATTCATTTAACACTGCAGGATGTACAAATAAGTACATGTAAGCATGTACTTTCTTAGCAACTTCAGATAGTGATGATGCTAATGCATCACACATACTGCACACAGAATTACAACACACAACAAAATTGGTAGCGAAACCGTCCTCAGAAGTCTTCCGATGGGTGAGCTTTGTGAGTGTCATACATTTGCAAAAGATCCAAAGACATACTTCCACAACATAGCACACTCAGTCATAGCACAATTAATGTCTCAACTTGTGCACATAAACTTTCCAAACACTGGTTACTGAAAGTGAGTGAAATGTGCGGTATCGTTGTTACAGCATATTTTAATTGTTCTTTGTCAGTTGCTGAACCGTATTTTATGACAACCCAGTAATGCAAGAGCTATTTGAGCGTTGAACATTGTAGTTATCTTAGCAGAATTCTGACATAGTTCGTGCCAGTCATGGTATGAAAGCACTACATTCATGCCTCTGAAGTGAGGATTTTCAAACATTATGTGCCACTACATTAGATTCATCATTAGAGGACACACCTACAACTACACATTTTCTTCCACTCACATTTGTATTATATGTTATAAAGATCAACGTAACTTTAATAGGTGAGTTACACCATGGTAACTGACTGACGAATAGTGATAGCAGTAAATCAAAGTAATGGAAGAAGAGTTCCAGTATGTTTGCTGCTGCTGCTGTGATATATCGTCAATGTGCTGCTGCTGTGGTCCAGATGCTGGAAAATCAATCTCAAGGAAAGACTGGCCTAGTAAATCCGGCAGGCCAGTGACGCACTACTGCTGTGGTGGTGATAGTGGAAACCCACAGTCCAGGAACAACTGCTGTGTATCCCGGCCCCATAAATCAGGTAGGCTGACAGTGCGCTGCGGCTTTGATGGTGTAGACAGTTCCTGCTCCACTGCATCATCAGGGATCCATTGCACTGTACAAAAAATAATAATAAATGAAAACACAGATAGTTAACTACAATGATCATGAACAATGAGAGAGATGAGTGGATTGCTAATACTTACATTCAAATATTACAGTCTTCTTTTTATTTTACATGGGAGTGGTGGCTGATTTTTGCTGCTGCTGCTGACGCTTCATGGTGATCAACTGATGTGCAGAGCACAAATGATGAGTCTATCTCATGATGATAACTAGCGTACCTCAGTGGGTGGTGAGGGAAAGCCACAACTTGGACTGGTGATGGGGGTCAAATCTTACCTATGGAGTAACTCTCCAACATTTATAAACCACCAGATATAAATAGTGGAGTGGGAGTCCTTAAAGTGGTCATTTTGGGTCATAAATTATGGTAATTAAGATTAAACTAAAAGCATCTTCATAAATTAGACTTGTGTAAACATAAATAACATCATACATACCGTCCGCAGCTCGTGGTCTAGTGGCTAACATTACTGCCTCTGGATCATGTGGACCCGGGTTCGATTGCGGCCAGGTTGGGCATTTTCTCTTCCCGAGGGCTGGGTGTTTGTGTTTCCCTCATCATTTCATCATCATCATCAGACAGAGGCTCGATGGGCAGTGTAAAAAATTTGACGTGTAAAAATTGGGGCTCTGTACGGGCGCTGATGACAGTGCAGCTGAGCGTGCCAAAAACTGATCATCATCATCATACGTACCCAGCGTGTTTAGAATAAAATCATAATTTACATTTGCATAAACAGAACTTATGAACACAAATTACATTAGAGTCGCAAATTAGATTAAGGAAAAAATAGTATCGCTTACTGGAGTTTACAGAACGAGGCTAGGGAGAACAAGGGATCCATTTCGTTCTAACGTACTGTTCTCCTCTACTGATGGTCTAACATCTGCTCACATTGGATTCGTGACTATTTTAAGCTGTATCAGACGCAGGTAGAATGGCCAGGAGTCTATCTATCCGTTAGATGTTATGTGAGCCACTGTAAGTAACGCTAATGACGGGGGCACGTACCCCAGTTCTCTCTGGGACATCTGGCAGCAATCCCGCCTGCAGCAGTGCCGTTCCACCGAACTGGAGATTTCAGAATCTGACAAACGTGAATCGATGGATAATATTCTGCATTGATTACATCACCCGCTATGCTGCCACCAACGCCGTACTGACTGTCGAAGCTACGGAAATTGTACATGTCCTCGTAGAAGACACCATTTTGAAGCACAGAGCACTCTGTGGGATGCATTGTGAAAAGGTTTTACAGCCAAGACTAGCGTCAGCGGTAATTTCACAACTACCTACCATCCACCGATGATTGGCATCACAGAATACTTTAGTAAGAAGTTGTCAGATATACTCTCGATATACATTAATGCCGAACAAAGAGAAAAGCCCATCGCGACTATCGCACACAACACACCGAAGCAAGACCTTATAGAATTCACACCGTTCATTCCGCTCCACATTTGTCAGAACGAAGCGATCATGGATGCATCGCTCCCATTTCAACCAGACGATACTCAGGATGACTATCTGAAAGGTCTCATCACTGTGACGGAAGACTCATGGTAAATGGTTCGCATACGTTCCCGGGACCCCGAAAACATCGAAAGCGCTATAACGCCAAGCACAGGCCACTGAGATACATTCTGGAAGGCTTGATATAGATTTTTACGTATGTGCGGAAAGGGGGGCTATCGGAAAAGTTACTGAAGCGCCACTTCGGGTCGTCTAGTATCCTTCGTCGCCTGTCGGACAACACGTATATAATCGAGCAGTATGATGTTTCATCAAGAAGACAAAGATGCAGAGACATTGTCCATCTTCTCTGTATTAAACTGTAGCAGAGTAGAGAGGCGTAGATTGACGATGGGAGATTCAAGGAAACTGAAGATACACCAGACGGTAGCGAAGCTACTATGGGAAGGGCTACCTTCGATGCTCCTCATAGTTAAGAGGATGTAACAACACGACTGGGGCATGATGGTCGCCCAGCGCCACCATACCGAGGGCCACTGACAAAATCTAGATGCAGGACGTTGTAGTCGGCTTCAATGAGAACTTCTGAAACAGCGGGAACAGGAGCACCGCCATGTACAGTGTGTCTTATTTTAGTAATCGTTGTATAGTCTGGAATATACTTTCTGTGATGAGGCGTGAACCTCCAACACATCATGACTTCATCGTCCTTCAGCCACTTTCCATGTAAGATCACGACACGTCCGACCTCATACGTCGTTTCCGTGACGCTCGTTCCACGACGCCGGAACACAGCATTCTGCCCTTCGTCGTAGCTTCTTATATCAATGGATTTGCCTATTTAGGGGCCGTTTGTCGCTACAGTGATTTCCCATTGGTTTTTACTGTGCTTAAGAACTTTCCCCGCTGCTTCACGTTCCCGCAACTCCACCAGGAGGCATTCAGTCTGGCGGTGAGCAGTGGTATTAATATTTTGGCTCATCAATGTATATGTAGTGTGTACGCAGAAGCAAGAGGCGATGCTGAGTTGACTCTATGGAGTCTGGTAATAATCGTAATGTTGCTACTACATTGCGATGACGATGATGCAGATGATGACGAATGGGAAGAATAAGAAATACAGGCAAATATTTTTATGAATAATGTATCTCACATATCACTGGATTGGGATTTACATACTGACAAAATTGGGAAAGAACAGTATCAATTGGATGGTAGGAACTGGGCGGAGGATGAAAAATCTTGTGTAACTAGAAATCTGGTGCTTTTGGCTAACGAAAATTATGATGTAACTCTTCAAGAAATGTTTGATAATCACCTTGAGATTTAGCCTATAGCTATTATCAGTGAATGTGTAGAGTCTGTAGCTACTTAAAGTATTTACTCAGTGTTGAAAGAGTCTAGGAAAGAAGTAGAGGAGGATTTTCTAGTAGTGTGCGACCTGATGAAAAAAGCACAAGCAGTCTAGCCTCTCATACGTATTAATGCAGTCAGGGTGATTCTGTAATGATGAGTCAGGAATGAACGAGAAGAGTAAATGTATCGATCTGAGGTAAGGAACCCTGCTCCGGAAACGACCGAGTCGAAACTATAAGCGAAAAACTTTGTGATACCTCTGACAGTGGAATACTATGATAGTAGTGCAGCCAGCTTACAGAGGTGGCAGTATAGACCAAAACAAGGAAAAAATGACTGGTAAACCTGGCCTCTAAGATGCATAACTTAAGAGCTACGAGGACGTGTCCATCTGCGATACTATGAGACGAATATTTTCTACTGAAAATCTCTTGGTTTTCATATTTTTGGAGGAAGTATTATGGGAAAAAACAAGAAATACATGTCCAGTAAATGTTGTTGTTGTCTTCAGTCCTGAGACTGGTTTGATGCAGCTCTCCATGCTACTCTATCCTGTGCAAGCTGCTTCATCTCCCAGTACCTACTGCAACCTACATCCTTCTGAATCTGCTTAGTGTACTCATCTCTCGGTCTCCCTCTACGATTTTTACCCTCCACGCTGCCCTCCAATGCTAAATTTGTGATCCCTTGATGCCTCAAAACATGTCCTACCAACCGATCCCTTCTTCTAGTCATGTTGTGCCACAAACTTCTCTTCTCCCCAATCCTATTCAATACCTCCTCATTAGTTACGTGATCTATCCACCTTATCTTCAGTATTCTTCTGTAGCACCACATTTCGAAAACTTCTATTCTCTTCTTGTCCAAACTAGTTATCGTCCATGTTTCACTTCCATACATGGCTACACTCCAAACAAATACTTTCAGAAACGACTTCCTGATACATAAATCTATATTCGATGTTAACAAATTTCTCTTCTTCAGAAACGCTTTCCTTGCCATTGCCAGTCTACATTTTACATCCTCTCTACTTCGACCATCATCAGTTATTTTACTTCCTAAATAGCAAAACTCCTTTACTACTTTAAGTGTCTCATTTCCTAATCTAATTCCCTCAGCATCACCCGATTTAATTTGACTACATTCCATTATCCTCGTTTTGCTTTTGTTAATGTTCATCTTATATCCTCCTTTCAAGACACTGTCCATTCCGTTCAGCTGCTCTTCCAAGTCCTTTGCCGTCTCTGACAGAATTACAATGTCATGGGCGAACCTCAAAGTTTTTACTTCGTCTCCATGAATTTTAATACCTACTCCAAATTTTTCTTTTGTTTCCTTTACTGCTTGCTCAATATACAGATTGAATAACATCGGGGAGAGGCTACAACCCTGTCTCACTCCTTTCCCAACCACTGCTTCCCTTTCATGTCCCTCGACTCTTATTACTGCCATCTGGTTTCTGTACAAATTATAAATAGCCTTTCGCTCCCTGTATTTTACCCCTGCCACCTTTAGAATTTGAAAAAGAGTATTCCAGTCAACATGTAAACAGTAACATGTAACAGTCCAGTAAATATGGGCTCTAAAATGTATACCTTAAGAGGCTTAGGGCATTTGTTCTGGATAGGAGATGTTTTTCACACTATGGAGGATGAACAAGGGCTCATAGCTCTTAAGGTATACATTTTTAAGTCCATTGTTTACTTGACATTGTTTTATTGTTTTGTCAATACTAACACCTCTGAAAGTCATCTATGCAACACTCTTAGCAATAATAGTACTAGTACATGTATTCCACTTTCAGAGGCATCAAAACGATTTTCGCTTATGACTTTCTACCCGATCGTTTCCGGACCAGTGTCCCTTACCTTAAAATTTCCTCTTCTCTATCCCCCCTGAAAGTTTGTAACATCATCTCGGAATCACCTTGTATATGACGCACTTTTCCAATCGCTTTCTACACATGATCACAATGACATGATGCAAATAACATACCTCCTCCTTCGACACACCAAAACAAAATTCCTCCTCAATACACATTCCGTCATGAGGGAGAGAGAAACAATGGCACAAACCCTTAGTAATGATATGGACTTTGTCCAGATACCCACTCTAAAGGTACATGTTAATAACGGACTGAGTAATTAGCTAGGGTGTCCATATTTACATAGATAAAAAGCAGGATCTACCAGTTATACAACATATTACTATCGAATCGACTCCATCTATTTTAATTTGCTTTTTGTAGCTGATTAAGAGAATATGCAACAAGCATAATAGCCATTCTGTCAACACCTTAACACCCTAAATATAGTGCAATAATAATGGTGTACTATAATTAGGGTCAATAATGTAATCTAAAAATAGGGAAATATAATCAAGTATACTTTTCACGAGGATGAATTGCATTCAACTTCTTTGGATTTCTCATAAGCGAGCCACTGAGTTCTACACAGTTTTTATTAAAATTACATTTTGTAATTATCAATATTCCGCAGTTCGTGGTCTCGCAGTAGCGTTTTCGCTTCCCAAGTACGGGGTCCCGGGTTCGATTCCCGGCGGGCTCAGGGATTTTCACCTGCCCCGAGATGAGTGGGTGTTGTTGTGTCCTCTTCATCATCATTCATCCCCCTTATGGTCGGAGGAAGGAACGGCAAACCACCTCCATTAGGACCTTGCCTAGTATGGCGGAGCGGGTCTCCTGCATTGTTCCTTTAAGCTCTGTCAAGAAGCACGGGACTTTATTTCCAGTTATCAATGTTTTACAGTTTCTTGCTTAAATCTAAATTTTCATATTGTTCAGTATGGAAAACACTCGTTCCGTTGGAGAATTTGTATCAGGGAGACGGAGGATAAAGTCTACAATATCGAGATTCCCATAGTAAATATTTAACATAATTTTTTTTTAAATTGTTGGAACCCATCTTAAATGAATTTCTTTGCTACTTGCTTTCCATCCCTTTCCTGTAGTAACGCACTCTCTATAATTTGAAATTTGTGTGTTGAATTTCCTTTTCAGTACATATAGCTACAAAATCCAAATATCGTTTAACAACACACCACTGGAATACAGAATTCAGATAAACCCAATACAGTTCTTCTAGATCAAAAAATGAGAAATCTGCTGGTCCAAATATTCTACAAAAGTAGAATAAAATGTTGTACGTGGCCTTTAATATCAGTAACAGAAACACTCTATTATGAAGGGTATAAATACACAGTCAAATTTATTTGAAAGCTTTTTCGTCAGATCCACAAGTACTTTACAAGTATCTACTATACTAGCATGCTGTCCCCATAATGACTGTATAGTTGTCTGAAAGAGGGATGCTTGAGTATTTTCAAAATGTAACCACACTTCTGACACTGGACTATCAAAAAACTACTTCTTTACAGTTGGAAATTTGTTTTGAGATAGAAAATACGATTTCAGTGCTGGAAATATTTGCAGTAATCGTTCAGCTGAAGGTACATAGAAAGCTACCTGGTCCTACTGTAAGCATATATTCTAGCATAATCAATTTCTACGAAATAGCCGAATTCTTGAGAAAAAGGACTCACATGCTGTGTATGTGTGAAAATAAGAATAAATTTAATGAATTATACTTTAAGACAAATTGGATGACAGTCTACAGCAATTTGTATTGTACTGGTAATATGGGCATTGCAGCCCATTCCAACAACTGATCTATCAAACGTTTTCTGAAAGATGGAATATAGATTATTAGTGCCTTTCTGCGAAGTAACCCCAAAGTTTGTATTTGAGTTGTCTGCACAAGGTCCAGCAATATTCCTTTGCAGAGTATTGCTACTCCTTGATTTGAGAATATACAGGGTGACAGTTATTGCAGTATATGAAATAAAATCGTCATAACTTCTAAACGGCCTCCGTTAGGACGTTAAAACTGCTCAGATGGCCTCGGAGCATGATGGAAATTAGTATGCGCATTGTTTTGTTTAGTCGACTTCCATTTTGATGGGTTCGTCAATAAGAAAAGTTGGGGCATTTAAGCGACTGAGAATCAGCATTTCGGGATCGAGAAGTCTCTTCACTCTCAACGGATGCCTATGTGGTGTGCAGTTTCCACTCACTGAATAATCGGTGCAATATCCCTTGATGGCACGGTGACTACCGAACAGTACGTGAAGGTTTAGGAAGATGATTTCATCCCCAGTATCCACAGTGGCCCTCATTTCGACATGATAGGGCTCATGCAAGACGGAGCTCGACCCCATCGAAGCACAAGAGCGTTTGATGTTCTGGAGGAGGACTTTGCGGACGGCATTATAGTTCTGGGGTACCTAGAGACCCCTGGCACGGCTCTCAATTGGCCGCCACACTCTCCGGATCTGTCCGCCTGTTAGCTGGGTGGTTACGTGCTTGCCTCCCATGCAATGGGCCCGGGTCCGATTCCCGGCCGGGTTGGGGATTTTCTCCGTTCGTGAACTGGGTGTTGTGTTGTCCTCATCATTATTTAATCCTCATCACCGGCACGCTAGTCGCCCTATGTGGCGTCAACTGAAATAAGACTGGCACTCGGCGGCCGAATTTTCCCGGAGGCGGCCTCTCGGACAACAATGCCTTACGCTAATTTCCATTTCTCCGGATCTGATCTGAATGCATAAAACTCCTTTTTGTGGGGCTATATTAAAGACAAGATGTACAGCAATAACCCCAAAACTATTGCTGAACTGGAAACAGCCATTCAGGTGGTTATTGACAGCATCGATGTTCCCACACTTCAGCGGGTCATGTAGAATTTCGCTATTTGTCTGCACCACATAATCGTCAATGATGCAGACATATCGAACACGTCATAACTTACATCTTAATATCTGTACTGACGTTTACATGTTACATAAAGTGTTTTCACGCCGTAATTTGCAAGTAATTTAGGTTTTTCCCCATAGTTCAATAATTGTCACTCTGTATAAAGAAACAATACCAGAATTTTCTCCAGATTTCTCTTGAAAGTCTAGAATTTTCAGCTCTACTTCTGTCTTGAAATAAAAATACCGAATCCAAAGAGGAAAGAATTTCATCGAATTGTGATTAGCAGTGTCCGTGTACATAGTAACTTAATTCACCTTCCCAAAATCCTTTCCCAGTTCGGACACTGCAAATTGGCTAATCACATCTGACACAATAGCTTCGCATTTAGTCTTCGCACATGAATATTTAGGATCGACACACTTTTGAACCATCTTTGATGTGCAGTCCGTTGATCTAAATGTCTGGTTATGTGAAACGTCGTGCCAGACAAAACAACCTTCGGCAGCAGCCAATTTCTTTCCAATTAACCCCATATTTGCCCATCAGAAGAAAGTCTTAAGAGACACGGTGGATGCAACAGAATTGTACGTCTCTAGATATTTCTTAAATGACAATTAAATTAATACTATTAGCTGCTGACGGGCGTTGATATACATAAATGGGGACAGTTGAAAATGTGTGCCCCTACTGGGGCTCGAACCCTGGGCTCCTGCTTACATGGCAGACGCTCTATCCATCTGAGCCACCGAGGGCACAGAGGATAGTGCGACTGCAGGGACTTATTACCGGCACGCTCCCCTTAAGACCTACATTCTCAACTTATAGTCCACACACTACATTCGTAGTGCTCCTGGCATTATACCCATTACTTGCGGCAGACAATCCAACGAGTCCCGTAAGAGTTCAGGCAATTCGTGTGCATCCGCATTGAAGAAGATCATCAGCCGGTTAGCCTTAACGATATGAAGATGACATCTGTTCTTTCGGACATGTCCAAAAGAACAGATGCCATAGGACCACTACTGGGTGTCTCAAGAAGTCAAATTTTGGAGAATAATACTGACAAAATTTGTGAGCCAGATCAACCAGTGGATATACTACCAGTTGACACGATCTGTGTCGAGCGTAATATCACAACGAAGTTGTATCTCAGCGACAGATTAATTCACACTATGCACGGACTCTGCCCTTCAGTGGAACCAGGTGAGGTGCCAAACAAGCCACTATGCGTGCCAGTGACTGTACAGCTATTAGACTACCTCGAGTTGAGTACTGTGGACGGGAATGGGACTATAATTGATTTTGGAGGTGAATCTTCATTTGAAACAGCAGAATGGATGTAAGGTAGAAAACCAATGCACACAACAGCCAGTACAGCACTTCGCAGCAGAAGCAAAACGTCGTAACATGGGAGACTTGCAAGTTCTTTAAATCAACGGGTTCACACCACTCAGTGGCGTCACTAGATGTAACAGCCCCATTTCAATGTCACGGGTGAATCATTCATTACGATTATTTCTCTCACAAAACTTTCATTATGCCACTGTTTAACAGTAATGATGAGATAGGGATTCTCGTTCAACATCAAGATTATTTAATAGTTCCTAGCAACAGTTTTCTATGCTTGGAAGGAGGCGCGGCTAACACATAATGTGTTTACCTTTACGTTTCAAGAAATAAGCCACGAAAAAAATACTGTAGAGATCAATAGCACAACAAACATTGGAGTCAAATTTACCTTCAAAACATATATTTCTTCATACTAGAAAGTACGTGTATCCCATTCAAAATGTTTATGGAGTCCTTTTAGGATAACAGCTGCATCATCATGAACGCTAAACAAAAGCTGGTTCTGGTTCTAAATGCAGCAGATAATAACTTGTACATTCAAAGAGAACAAGAAAAGCATAAAATCGTGTTTGATAATATGGTGTGGAGAATGCCCCATATTTCTGTAGTAGAAGAGGAGTATTTAAATTGTTATGTATATTAAATTCAGGTATTAAACTGCCATTGAGTTTCCGATCATAGGGACTGTCTGGCTTTCCATTTCTCCATTTATAGTAACGACATCCAGGTAGACATCTGTAAAAAAAAAAAAAAAGAAAAACCAAACTGCAGTTCAACTAGAAACACCTCAATTCATTATTCTGGCACTGCAAGCAGACAGGAGGGGAAATCGGCAAAATGATTCCAGTGTATTCCACAATCGTATGCTAACCAATGCTAAAGTGTTTTTCTATTCTGAATTCCATACGATAACCTGCATCTTGACTGGGAAGTAACAATCTCGGTCAAGTGTATGAGATCTATATGAGATTTTTCTCTTCTTCGAATTAGGGTTATGATTTTGAATAAATGCTCAACGTACAGTAATAAAGAAGCAAAATAAAAGTTTAAAATCAGTGCCAATAGGCATCCGTACCGAGTGTGAAACATCAGACGATTTCCCCTCAAACCCACCTGCATACACATTTTTGTTACATGGTCGTGTGACGCATGTGTGACGCATTATTTACCTCTTTTACTAGGACTGTACAGCGGCTTCTATGAATGCAGACAATTCACTATGACATCACAGAATGCACGCATCGTAGTGGATAAACGAAACTTTTACGAATAAGGACAATTTGTGTTTAAGGGTATTGTATTTGTCGCATCCACAAATGCTGGGCATGTAACAACAAAGAGTTTCTCCACATTCACCACTCCACTTGCTGTTTGGTCCAGTCCACCCCCCCCCCCCCCCCTTCTCCGAATCAACCCACCCACCTCTCAGCTCTAGCCATTAAGAATAATGAAGTGTGCCAAATCTCGAAAAACTGTGCATGGTAAATTAGTTTCCATGCTGGAGCATGCTGCTACGACGCTGGATATGAATAGGAAGAAATGGTGAAATTTTTCCTAATATTTGGCCATAAATACAGTATCGTTTATGTCAAAGGTTGTGAGAAGGCGTCTTGGATGTATACGATGTACAGGAATGCGGCTACTTGCAGGCTCGAAGTGTACAACTAACTATCCATCTACTTGGTGGCTCACGTAAATCTATGGTGAAGACAAAATTTGTTTTATGTGTACTGCTTCTTTTCTACCACTTACAGGTTTCAAGTAAGTATATACCATGCGTTGCCCATGGAGTTCATTGAGGATAGGAGATATAATTTTAGATGTTTCTTCAATTCCACACTGGAAACCGCGACAGTCTATCCCAGTCTGACATGGGTGCATTTGATGCGCTGACTAGCATGAATTGTTCTCTGCAGAGCGTACCGGCCATTGCAGGTGCACTGTGGAGACGGTCTACACGGGACAGAGTGTGATAAGTTCAGAACCTGTCACCCAATGTCTCTTGATGTGCTGGTACAGATTTCTACATGTTGTTAAATGTAATATACACACATAAAAAAAGTTTTGCATCACCCCAGTTCCCAGAACCCCTGAAGATAGACGTTGACTGTGGATATTGTATCACAGACACAGTCACTTTGACTGTTCAGAGATGTCACTAAACCCTTCCCAAAGGTGTAAACAACCATGCATGAGCAGCGCCTATTAGACGGAGGAGGTCAGACACCCGATCAGTTCCAGTCATTCCACCAAGAAGGAGGTACACGGCTCGTGTTGTCTGTAGTTCAACTATGCCTAGACAGTCAACACCGAGGTTCGATCGCGCCCGCATTGTTACTTTGTGCCAGGAATACCTCTAAACAAGGTAAGTGTCCAGACGTCCCGTAGTGAATCAAAGCGATGTTTTTCGGACATGGAGGAGATACAGAGAGACGGGAACTATCGATGACATGCCTCGCTCAGCTGCCCAAGGGTTACTGCTGCAGTGGATGACTGCTACCTACGGATTATGGATCGGAGGAATCCTGACAGCAAGGCCACCATGTAGAATAATGCTTTTTGTGCAGCCACAGGACGTCATATTACCACAAAGACTGTACGCAACAGGCTGCATGATACGCAACTCCGCTCTCGACTTCCATGGAGAAGTTCAACTTTAAAACCACGACACCATGCTTCGCGGTACAGATGGGCCCAACAACATGCCGAATGGACCGCTCAGGATTGGCATCACGTTCTCTTCACCGATGAGTGTCGATATGCCTTCAACCAGACAATCGACGGAGACGTCTTTGGAGGCACGAGGCAACCCGGTCAGGCTGAACGGCTTAGACACGCTGTCCAGCGAGTGCAGCAAGGTGGAGGTTCCCTGCTGTTTTGGGGTGGCGTTATGTGGGGCCGACGTACGCCGCTGGTGGTCATGGAAGGCACTGCAACGACTGTACGATATGTGAATGCCATCCTCTGACCGATAGTGTAACGGTATCGGCAACATATTGGCGAGGCATTCGTCTTCATGGACTACAATTCGCGCCCCCATCGTGCACATCTTGTGAATGACTTCCTTCAGGATAACGATATGGCTCGACTGGAGTGGCCAGTATTTTCTGCAGACACGAACCCTATCATACATGCCTGGGATAGGTTGAAAAGAGCTGTTTATGGACGATGTGACCCACCAATCACTCTGAGGGATCTGCACCGAATCGCCGTTGAGGAGTGAGGTAATCTGGAACAACAGTGCCTTGACGAACTTGTGGATATCTTGGATATTCGGGAATCCAGCCGGATGTTCGCGTCGTTCCCGCACGATGTTTCAACAGCGTGCCTCTCCTGTTGAAATATCGTGCGAGAACGACGCGAACATGCGGCTGGATTCCCGAATATCCAAGATGTCAACAGATCGCCGGGAAAGCATGAAGAATTACAAACTTGTGGATAGTATGCCACGATGAATACAGGTATGCTTCAATCCAAGGGGGCGTGCTACTGGGTATTAGAGGTACCGGTGTGTACAGCAATCTGGACCACCACCTCTGAAGTTGTATGGTTGTACAACATGCAATGTGTGGTTTGCATTAGCAATAAAAAGGGCGGAAATGATGTTTATGTTGATCTCAATTCCTATTTTCTGTAAGGGTTTCGGAACTGTCGGAACCGAGGTGATGCAATACCTTTTTTGATGTGTGTAGTAACCTTTGAGCAGTTCCGACAATGGTGGGAGTGTTGGCTTATAACGGCATTTCATTAGCTACACATCACCGACACAGCTGAAACATGTGCTAGTTACAGGTTTTCAAGATCGGACCTACTACTTCCACACAATAGAGATTAATCATTCTTATCTCCTAGTGATTCAATCCAGATGCATCCAGTTTTATGGCTATAACGAAGACCTGCTTTGTTGGGAGAAATCAGTTGAGTGAGGGACCTAATAGTAACAGTATCAACAACATTGAGAGCAGCAGTTCTAGTCTTATAGCAGAGATGAAGTGCCAGTCTGTGAATCGCTGTGATGGTGCAACAGGTGCTAATAAGTGCCTTCGATTTGAAGCCACTGAAGGTATGAATCTAAGGCAATTTATTTATTTATTTATTTATAAGGTCATTGTATGTAGCTGCACGCCCGCATCTCGTGGTCGTGTGGTAGCGTTCTCGCTTCCCACGCCCTGGTTCCCTGGTTCGATTCCCGGCGGGGTCAGGGATTTTCTCTGCCTCGTGATGGCTGGGTGTTGTGTGATGTCCTTAGGTTAGTTAGGTTTAAGTAGTTCTAAGTTCTAGGGGACTGATGACCATAGATGTTAAGTCCCATAGTGCTCAGAGCCATTTGAACCATTTTTTTTTTTTTTGTAGCTGCACTCTGATGATGAATTTCGGTTTCTTTATGGATGGGAGTATACAAGTACCATCACCCTAAATGCAGAGCGGCGTACATAACAAGACGTAATTGAGCTGACTGGCACTTTGTGGGGTGACAGGTAGCTCAGAACTGGCGAACCAGAACCGTTGACAGACGAATGTTGTGATCGTAAAGATATGTTTTCCTTCTCTCTCTATAGCGTAGATAATAAATAGTTATCTACCATAATGCTTTTTCTGTATCTTGCAGAATTTTTCAACGAGGTTGTAGCAGTGGACGTGGATGAGTTCCAGTTCAGTTCTATGACTGTTAACTGTGCAACCTATGATTGAATTTGACACAGTGCCCAGTCCACCTACAGCAGCGACATATCAGGGTGAATCTCTCTCTCTCTCTCTGTCCCTCTTTGTGTGTGTGTGTGTGTGTGTGTGTGTGTGTGTGTGTGTGTGTGTGTGTGAGAGAGAGAGAGAGAGAGAGAGAGAGAGAGAGGGAGGGAGAGAGAGATACTTGCACGGCACAAATCTCTCATGATTTTTTACCGATGTTTGAAGGATTGGGTAAGTCCATAGTGTGAGCTCCCAGGACTTGACTCAGCCAACAGATGCTCGAATACGTAAGGGTAATTGTAATGTACGTAAAAGTGTTGTACAAGTGTACATGCATATGATCCATATGAAATATTATTGTGTCTAGGAAGCTTGGCTAATGCGTCATAAGGTAGATGCCGTTAACATGGTGCAAATCTTTGAGATGTACCAGTTGCCTTCTTATGGCATGAATTCACTGGAATATGGTCCTGTTATTAACGAATGCATATGTATTTAGAAATTGGTATTTCTTCTTATTCTTCTTCAATAATAATTCATGCCATCGTACATTACATGAGATGTTCTTGTTTGTTTCTAGGTGATGTTGGTGACGATATGGCAATGGGAAAATAGGTCAGAACAGCAGCCGCTGATATTTTAATTGAATGACCCAACGTCTTTCTCCAGTGTGAGGTCATACAAGATGACACCAATCATTCAGGGGCACATACACAAGTAACGAGTAATTTTTTCTCTTCTACAATAACAGTTTTTACACAGTTGCATGCATTACGTATGAAATTTTGTTGGTTCGTTGTTGCACTCGATGTGGCTATAGAGAATGGGTGGACACGGCAGTTTCTGATATCCAGCTGAATGACCTGACACTTTTCTCTAACGTGAACTCATGGGGAATGACGCCATTGGCAACGGGGAGATATATAAGTAGTAGTGCTTCACTTTTTCCTTCCGCAATAATAATAATTTTTACATAATTGGAAGGAGAATCAGCATTGGTCATGTTTTATTTGTTTTATTATCCGCAAAATCAATTTTCGGTCACTTAGTGACCATCCTCGGTGCTGTAATATACAATTAAAATTGGTAGTCACTGGTATCAACAAGCTTAGAGCGATCACATAAACTCAAGTTTATGTGATCGCTCTAAGCTTGAGGATGGTCACTAAGTGACCGAAAATCGATTTTGCGGATAATAAATCAAAAAAATACGACCAATGCTGATTCTCTTTCCGATGGTATCCATTACCTGGTCGTGATGCACAGAACACTTCATGGAGTCGTCAATCAATGATTTTTTCATAGCTGCATGCATTGCTTACGAGACTTTTAAATTTAGGTAAACTAGATACTAATATTGAAAATACTGACTATGATGTGGAAACGCTGCTAAGAGGCAGAGCGCCGGTAGATGCGGAGATTAGGTCCTTCTATTTCATCTGTTTGGACAGCTATGGTTTTCTGCCTAAGTACTAAAAATTATTATAGACATATGTATATATCTCTTCGGAATAGTTACACATGACATTCATAAATAAATCACGTTTCGTTTTCTACTTCTTCAGGAGTATTGGGGTCATCCAGAGGCTTGTGCCAGATACTCCTCGGCTGGATGTGTCGATGATGCATGGACTTCAGCCCAGGCCATTGATGATGCCTTCGCTGCACCCGTGAATGCTGCACTCTCTTCAGCCTTGACTGTCAAAGATGCGTTCACTACACTTTGGACCATCTAGGAGTCATCCTGTACCACCTCTACATCGGCCTTCAGATAGCTGCGGTCTCCCAGCCCCTCCCTTTAATGATAACCAGGATAGTTGTCTGCCTACATTGTCCAACTCTGTGGTTGCATGTGATTTCGGATGCTGGATCTCAAAGACCACATAAAAATATCTAACATTGGTAACCAAGACCCTACCACTTTCCTTAATATGTGTCAACCTTTTTAGGAAAGGTTGCTTCCCAAAGTCGTCAACGACTAGTGAAATCCCACTGTTAAGTGCATTTCAGTTCTATGTTGTGATATGACACAACTCCCGAAAAAAAGGTAGCAAAAGTGTTGAAGAAAAGACTGTTGTCTACATTTTTGACGAAAATGGCGTGATATTGTAAGACAACTCAATTGCAAATTGGTTCACAACTTTTACCATGAGTGTCACACTGCGCCAGTGAGGCACCCGTCAGTGTACTTCAACTTGATGTTTACTCGTATGTCTTTGATACAATAAGTGTTGGGTATAGTTTTATCATGCTTCCACAGGATATCGCTCAAACCCACGCTTGTATTATTGTACAAAGTGAATTCATTTGCTTTGCATAGTCGCTTCTAGGTAGCACTAGTATTTTGCAAAAAATCCAAAGTACATGAGTACATATCGAACGCCTAATGTCTGTGAAGATTATAATTTCAGTGTCATCACAGTCCCATTAAACTCCAGGGCCAAGTTACATCTGAGTGGCAGAGTTTGAATTAATCAGTTCATGTTTACGATCTGGCAGCAGATGAAGGCAAGTCAGAAGAAGAGTTCAATGTGCAGAACAGAGAGATCTAAAGTATAAAGTACTCTAACCACTGTGCTTTTCGTAACTGGACGGTCAATGGTCCTAACATACAGATTTGTTACAATACTCAAAGATTGAGATGCATGACAATATCTGCATCAAAAATATGTCCTGCCTACTCTCTGCCGAATTGAGTAAACACAGTGATACACGGCATGAATGTTCTAGATGACACATCTTGTTTACTGTGAATGAGTATTTAAAAAACTGAGTGCTCTAGAAGAGCAATCATATGTGTGGTAAAGTATACCAAGGCAAACAAGTTTGCCTATCACCACCAAAGGGCTGCCATATACGCTATGTGATCAAAAGTATCCAGACACCCCCGAAAACGTACGTTTTTCATATTAGGTGCATTGTGCTGCCACTTACGGCCAGGTACTCCATATCACCTACGTCAGTAGTCATTAGACATCGTGAGAGAGCAGAATGTGGTGCTCTGCGGAACACACGGACTTCGAACGTGATCAGGTGATTGGGTGTCATTTGTGTCATGTGTCTGTACGCGAGATTTCCACACTCCTAATCATCCGTAGGTCATCTGTTTCCGATATAAAAGTGAAACGGAAACGTGAAGGGACACGTACAGCACAAAAGGGTACAGAGTGACCTCGTTTGTTGACTGAAAAAGATCGCCGACAGTTGAAGAGGGTCGTAATGTGGAACAGGCAGACATCTATCCAGACCATCACAAAGGAATTTGAAACTCCATCAGGATCCACAGAAAGTACTATGACATTTAGGTGGAAGGTGAGTAAACTTGGATTTCTTGCTTGAGCGGCTGCTCATAAGCCACACATCACACCGGTAAATGCCAAACGACGCCTCGCTTGGTGTAAGGAGCGTAAACATTGGACGATTGAACAGTGGAAAATAGTTGTGTGGAGTGACGAATAGCGGTACATAATGTGGCGATCCGATGGCAGGGTGTGCGTATGGCGAATGCCCGGTGAACGTCATCTGCCAGCGTTTTTAGTGCCAGCAGTAAAATTCGGAGGCGGTGGTGTTGTGATGTGGTCGTGTTCTTCAAAGAGGGGGTTTTCACCCCGTGTTTATTTGCGTGTCACTATCACAGCACTGACCTACATTGATGTTTTAAGCACCTTCTTGCTTTCCGATGGTGAAGAACAGTTCGGAGATGGTGACTGCATCTTTCAACACTATCGAGCACCTGTTCATAATGCACGGGCCGTGGCAGAGTGGTTACACGACAATAACATCCCTGTAATGGACTGGCCTGCTCAGAGTCCTGACCTAAATCCAACATAACACCTCTGGGATGTTTAGGAACGCCGACTTCGTGCCAGACCTCACTGAGCAACACCGATACCTCTCCTCAGTGCAGCATTCCGTGAAGAATGGGCTGCCATTTCCCAGTAAACCTTCAAACACCTGATTGAACGCATGCCTGTGAGAGTGGAAGCTGTCACTAAGGCTAAGGGTGGGCCAACACCATATTGAATTCCAGTATTACCGACGGAGGGCGCCACGAACTTGTAAGTTATTTTCAGCCAGGTGTCCGGATACTTTCGATCACATAGTGTATGTGCGTTTCGAGTGCCTCCTAGCTCCTGTGGGCCTTTGTGGAGGTGGCCCCTGTCTCCCATATTACCTTCACAGAACGGCATGTACCATACGTGGCGGCGTATCACGTTCTATGCTCAGACGATTCCAGCCTTAAACAGTGCGAATCGTACGTCGCGGATACATATGAGGATGGTTGCTCAGTGAACTCGAAAAGCTTGCATGGTATGTTGAATCGGATTTACCGCAACAACATTCCTATGGCCGAATCGCAGGGGAGTGATGCCTTATACAACGAAGCAATTGACTGTCATTTTAGGAGGCTGCCATTGTGCCATTGGATAGTAAAGCAGAAAGTCTATGTAGAGACCGCTGTTAGTAAATGGGGAAGTTTTGAGATACAGCGCACAAGACCTACAACTTGAAATACCAATTGGGACGACACACACCCGTTTTCTTTCACAACTGGAATGGGTACGATGTTCACATCTTTGTTGAGTACTTGGGTGATTTCGATTTCAGAGGTCATAAGGTTTGAGTCCAGCCTGATATTATTCTCAAACGAGTCACTAAAATCACATTACCCGGCATACTCCATTCACCAATAAACTTACAGGCACTGCCGTTAAGTATGCGAAGTATGAAGATGTGGAAAATGTCTGACAGGAGTTCGGCATCCCTGATTTAGGGAAATTTGCTGGGTTATACATGAACACGGGTGTGAGCCTGCTTACAATCATGTTCGAGAAATTCCGAAATGTATACCTGGGAGCATACTTCCTGGGACCTACCTTCTATAACGCCGAACAAGGGGTTCATGGGACGCAATGTTATAAAGAGCACTTCTCAGCACTCAACTGTTGGGCGATGTTGACCTGCTACTTTGCTTTGAACGGAGGATTATCTGGGGATTTTGTCAGTGGATGTATAGGTACACCAAGGCAAGTATCCCGTGAATGCTTGAGGAGGAGTACAAGACATATGACGATTTGAGTTACATCCTATACTTGGATGTAAACAGCTTATAGAGACACGACATGCGAACAATCTCTGCCGATTCGAGTGTTCTGATGGCTGTTCGGTAAGGATACAGTTAGACTGCATAAGTTGCAAGGCGGGGCTGCTGACTCTGGTGTAGGATATGTCTCGGACGCTGAACAGGCATGTCCTACCAGTTTGCGTGGTGTGTACAGCAACTTGCCGATGTGTCCGATTCATCTCGTCATGCGTAATGATCGCGTCCCAGAGCTGATGACGATGCAGTGGGATAAAAAGAGATACATTACGCACAACAGAAACCACCAGCAGTGCCTCAGTTGTGGAATAGAACTTATTAGGGTTACATGCGCTATCTCCATGAAACAGACATGCTGATTGAACGAATACATAGATGCCAGCACCGCAAATGGGGTCTCGCAGTGTACCAGTATTAGTTTGGAAAGGAATTCTTTAAATTAATGATCTACATCTACACCTACATCTACATCCATACTCCGCAAGCCACCTGACGGTGTGTGGCGGAGGGTACCCTGAGTACCTCTATCGGTTCTCCCTTCTATTCAAGTCTCGTATTGTTCGTGAAAAGAAGGATTGTCGGTATGATTCTGTGTGGGCTCTAATCTCTCAGATTTTACCCTCATGGTCTCTTCGCGAGATATACGTAGGAGGGAGCAATATACTGCTTGACTCTTCCGAGGAGGTATGTTCTCGAAACTTTAACAACAGCCCGTACCGAGCTACTGAGCGTCTCTCCTGCAGAGTCTTCTACTGGAGTTTGTCTATCATCTCCGTTACGTTTTCGCGATTACTAAATGATCCTGTAACGAAGCGCGCTGCTCTCCGTTGGATCATATCTATCTCTTCTACCAACCCTGTATGGTACGGATCCCACACTGCTGAGCAGTATTCAAGCAGTGGGCGAACAAGCGTACTGTAACCTACTTCCTTTGTTTTCGGACTGCATTTACTTAGGATTCTTCCAATGAATCTCAGTCTGGCATCTGCTTTACCGACGATCAACTTTATATTATCATTCCATTTTAAATCACTCCTAATGCCTACTCCCAGATAATTTATGGAATTAACTGCTTCCAGTAGCTGACCAGCTATTTTGTAGCTAAATCATAAGGGATCTATCTTTCTATGTATTCGCAGCACATTACACTTGTCTACATTGAGAATCAATTGCCGTTACCTGCACCATACGTCAATTCGTTGCAGATCCTCCTGCATTTCAGTACAATTTTCCATTGTTACAAGCTCTCGATACGCCACAGCCTCATCCGCAAAAAGCCTCAGTGAACTACCGATGTCATCCACCAGGTCATTTATGTATATTGTGAATAGCAACGGTCCTATGACATTCCCCTGCGACACACCTGAAATCACTCTTACTTCGGAAGACTTCTCTCCATTGAGAATGACATGCTGCGTTCTGTTATCTAGGAACTCCTCAATCCAATCACAAAATTGGTCTGATAGTCCGTATGCTCTTACTTTGTTCATTAAACGACTGTGGGGAACTGTATCGAACGCCTTGCGGAAGTCAAGAAACACGGCATCTACCTGTGAACCCGTGTCTATGGCCTTCTCAGTCTCGTGGACGAAAGCGCGAGCTGGGTTTCACACGACCGTCTTTTCGAAACCCATGCTGATTCCTAGAGAGTAGATTTCTAGTCTCCAGAAAAGTCATTATACTCGAACATAATACGTGTTCCAAAATTCTACAACTGATCGACGTTAGAGATATAGGTCTATAGCTCTGCACATCTGTTCGACGTCCCTTGTTGAAAACGGGGATAACCTGTGCCCTTTTCCAATCCTTTGGAACGCTACGCTCTTCTAGAGACCTACGGTACACCGCTATAAGAAGGGGGGCGAGTTCCTTCGCGTACTCTGTGTAAAATCGAACTGGTATCCCATCAAGTCCAGCGGCCTTTCCTCTTTTGAGCGACTTTAATTGTTTCTCTATCCATCTGTCGTCTATTTCGATATCTACCATTTTGTCATCTGTACGACAATCTAGAGAAGGAACTACAGTGCAGTCTTCCTCTGTGAAATAACTTTGGAAGAAGACATTTCGGCCTTTAGTCTGTCATCCTCTGTTTCAGTACCATTTTGGTCACAGAGTGTCTGCACATTTTGTTTTGATCCACCTACCGCTTTGACATAAGACCAAAATTTCTTACGATTTTCTGCCAAGTCAGTACATTGAACTTTACTTTCGAATTCATTGAACGCCTCTCGCATAGCCCTCCTCACACATCCTGGAAAACTATGGACGATATGAGAAAGTTTTGCGAAATTTATTTAATTTACTATTGGGATAGTCGTCCTGGTGCAAGCGAATATATTGCCAGGACAAATTTTAAGCTAGCTACTATCTTCTATCAAGGATTAGTGACGTTGGAGATGGCTAAGTTTTCACTAGCGTTCACGAAACCTGTTTATGTCGGTATGTATATGTTAGAACTTTCCACTACGAGTGTGCGGAACCTCATTTCCAAGGATGCTTTAAGTTTATGTGGTTACATACGGTTTGATCATTTAGGTGAAAGACTGGAACGCATGTGAAGCAATAAGGTGCCAATCCAGCGTATTTGATGTGTCTGTATATGTGGTTGATAATTCTTATAGCCTAACCCCTCAAAACAATTAAATTATGGCCCTTATGAAAGACGAGGCGAACTGTTTGCAGACTGCGGAGTTTGTGGGAAATAATATATAATGTACTCTTCTCATACAAGTGCAGGAGGCACCCAAAGATGAGCTGAGGGTGTGCATTGTGCGGCCTCAATGGTTCTACAAATGAAGATTACAAGGAATGTCAGTTCAATGGTCTTGGTTGTGATGCATCTCATCTGCTGTGCAGGGTGCGCCAAGTAATCTACCAATCGGGAGACATTGTAGCACATACTGTATTGCAACTGAGAGTTACTCTGTTGTCTCGACGGCACATGCTCCATCTGTGGTGAGTGGATGAGAAGCCTCCCATTCTCCCACTATTCACTGGGATAACAGAGTGGATTGATATTTATAGTGTACACTATGTGATCAAAAGTAACCAGACATCTAGCTGAAAATGACTTACAAGTTCGTGGTGCCCTGCATCGGTAATGCTGGAATTCAGTATGGTGTTGGCCCACCCTTAGCATTGATGATTGTTTACACTCTCTCAGGCATACATTTAATCAGGTGCTGGAAGGCTTCTTTGGAAATGGCAGCCCATTCTTCACGGAATGCTCACTGAGGAGAGGTATCGATGTCAGTCGAAGAGGCCTGTCACGAAGTCGGCGTTACTAAATATTCCAAAGGTGTTCTATAGGATTCAGGTCAGGAATCTGTGCAGGCCAGTCCATTACAGGGATGCTATTGTCGTGTAACCACTCCGCCACGGGCCGTGTATTATGAACAGGTGCTCGATAGTGTTGAAGGTGCAGTCGCCATTCCCGAATTGGTCTTCGACAGTGGGAAGCAAGAAGGTGCTTAAGACATCAATGTAGGCCTGTGCTGTGATAGTGCCACGCAAATAACACGGGGTGCAAGCCCCCTCTTTGAAGAACACGACCACATCACAACACCACCGCCTCCGAATTTTACTGCTGGCACTAAAAACGCTGGCAGATGACGTTCACCGGGCATTCGCCATACGCACACCCTGCCATCGGATCGCCACATTGTGTACCGCTATTCGTCACTCCACACAACTTTTTTGCACTGTTCAATCGTCCAATGTTTACGCTCCTTACACCAAGCGAGGCGTCGTTTGGCATTTACCGGTGTGATGTGTGGCTTATGAGCAGCCGCTCAAGCAAGAAATCCAAGTTTACTCACCTTCCACCTAACTGTCATAGTACTTTCTGTGGATCCAGATGGAGTTTCAAATTCCTTTGTGATGGTCTGGATAGATGTCTGCCTGTTCCACATTACGACCCTCTTCAAATGGTTCAAATGGCTCTGAGCACTATGGGACTCAACTGCTGTGGTCATCAGTCCCCTAGAACTTAGAACTACTTAAACCTAACTAACCTAAGGATATCACACACATCCATGCCCGAGGCAGGATTCGAACCTGCGACCGTAGCAGTCGCACGGTTCCGGACTGCGCGCCTAGAACCGCGAGACCACCGCGGCCGGCCCTCTTCAACTGTCGGCGATCTTTTTCAGTCAACAAACGAGGTCAGTCTGTACGCTTTTGTGCTGTACGTGTCCCTTCACGTTTCCGTTTCACTTTTCTATCGGAAACAGATGACCTACGGATGATTAGGAGTTTGGAAATCTCGCGTACAGACACATGACACAAATGACACCCAATCATCTGATCACTTTCGAAATCCGTGTGTTCCGCAGAGCACCATATTCTGTTCTCTCGCGATGTCTAATGACCATTGATGTCGCTGATATGGAGTACCTGGCCGTAAGTGGCAGCACAATGCACCTAGTATGAAAAACATGTGTTTTTGGGGGTGTCCGGATACTTATGATCGCATAGTGTATATTATCAACTGATGAATAAATTGCTAGTAGACAAAACGTTACTCGTGAAAACAGACAATGTTGTGTTTGCAACAATGCGTGCTTAAGCCAATAATTAGAAACTATGAAAACACAAAGAGGAAATCTTAGGCAAAAGAATGAAGTATCATCTCTCTCTATGGAGCGCTGAGTTACTGACATTAAAACATGTTCAAAAAGTGATCAGTGCATTTTTTCTCTCAGTCAACGAGAATGGGGTTAAAATCGTATCAGATAGTACATGGAAGAATGAGAAAAAATTTGAGACTTTGTTCTAATTTATCGGTGGGAACTCGAAATACGACTGTGGAACCGTTATCTTCTGTGAAGCAGGACACTTAAAGTCTGCTACAAAGTGAATGCGACAACAAGCAATTTGAAGAGATTGTTTCAGAGGTGGGAGAAGTTTTTGAGAACTGTGCCGAATACAAAGGAGAAATGCTCCAGATTCGAAGGAAAATGGTCAGATGTTAGAGATGACTGCAGGATATGTTGCTTATAGAGATAAACGCAGACACCGAATTGGCACATTTTTATGATAAACTAACTGATCACGTAATAGTTTCAGAAAAAACTTTTTTCGAAACAACTTCCAGAGGATGTTTAATGAAACCAACTGAAAGTTTATAGAATTCGCTTTGAAAGTGGAAAGATATTCCAGCTATTCCACGACAGTTTCATTGATAGTAACCCAGAAGTCTTTGCAATGTTAAATGGCATTATAAATTAGAAGTATCCAGGAATGGAGGACTTCGCTGTAATGCGTTTTGTAAGAACACGCACTTTTCATCAGAATGAAAGATATAAACAAGAAAAGTGCAAATGTTGCGAGGGAACTGAGACCGAACAAACACAAACATTGGAAAAATGAAGAAAAATACTGTAACATAACTTTCCAGAATAGAAAAAGAAAACCTGTTAATAAAGTTAAAGAGTTAAAAATGACGTTTTTCAGGGGTTTCTCCGCACTACAGGTCTGTGTGGTCTAAGCTTGTGTGTGCCTCTTTCTCCAGAGAGAAATGCAGTGCTCTCCGAGATGACGAAAGACATTAATGTCCTTTGGAGGCTTCACACTAGCATTTCACGACCATAGAAAAAATAGCCTACCTAATATAAAGCTTAAAATAATAGAAATAACAATAATAATAATAATAATACACTAAAACATGGAAAATCTCGATTACATTACTATCTGTGTATGAGTTAAACAATTATGCATCGTGTTCCCATTAGCTTCAATGAAGTGCGGCGAGGCGAAGGGGTTCACGGTGACGTCACAGCTGCCAGTCCGCCTGCACGTGACACCTACCGTGTATTGCAATATCCGTGTGGTAAGTGGTTGTGACCGATGTAAATATTGAATATTGTCAGCTTACACTTGCCTTTACAATAAACTAGCTGAGAATTTGGCGTTGCAAAGTTATGTACGTATTCCAATCCATTAATCTATCTCTTCCTTCCCCCTCTCTCTGGACGTCTTCTTCTTCCCCTCTCTAACCATCCCTTCCTCCCCTCTGTCTCCGTCCATCTGATCTTCCCACCTCTGTCCGTCTACCTCTCCCTTCTCTGTTCATCTCTTCTACCCATCTGTAAGTCAACTTCCTCCTCCCCCTCTATCTCCTCCTCACCCCCTCTAAGTCCATCTCCTGCTTCCCCTTCCTCTCTCCATCTCCTACTCTTGCCTTTCTCTGTCCATCTACTCCTCCACCTCTCGCTGTGTATTTCCTCTCACCTCCTCTCTCTGTCCATCCCCCCCTCCCTTTCTCTTCCCCTGTTGCTCGTCCCTTCTCTTTCTGCCCATCTTCTACTCCTCTCTGCCCATCTCCTCTTCTTTACTTTCTCTGTCCCCCTCTTCCTTCACTCTCCCTATCTCTCTATATCGTCCTCCCTCTCCCTCGCTCTCTCTCTCTCTCTCTCTCTCTCTCTCCCTCCACAACATCTCTACCCCAACAGGCGGTTGCTGGTTACTGTCCTCGAAGAATTTGTTCCAGGTAGTAAGTAGTATGTGTGCCAATTTTAGTTGAAATGGGTCCATTGATTTAGGGGGAGCTTTGAACCCATGGCTTTATCCGCATAAGCACATGTAACATATATTTCAAATATATTCAACATACTTCAGACATATTTGTACACATAATTCACCTGTATCTCTAGCGAATTTCAGACAGCAGTTGCGTTTTCACGCAGCTCAATGTTTATGACATCAAATTTCCTGCACTCCGAGAGTAGCCAAGAAAATAATGCACCGAATTTTTTCTCTTCAACAATTGTTTATTGAACATAATGAGAATTAAACACACGGAAGAATGGTGTTTCATGTACACATTCTATTTTTCCACGTAATCTCCATCCGTTCTGTGGGCTTCCTCCTGCACGAAACAAGGGCGCTTATGCCCTGTCGCTACCAATCCTTGTCCTGGTGGTGTAGCCAGTGCTTCACTATGTGAATCACCTGCTCGTCGTTCTCAAAACGTCTCCCACGAATGGCAACCCTGTCTGGCCCAAACAACTGGAAGCTCGCTACAACATGTCAGGAGTGACAGCCGTGGATGGTCTCCCCGACCGCTGGAAATCGTGGAGCACTGCCGAACCGCCTTCTGATGACCTCACCCTCCATGCCCAGCGACTAACTGTACTTCCGTCGATAGCGGATACTCCATAGACCTTGCACAAGCGTCTATGAACATTCCCCTCAGTTTCTTTTAAAATGGCTCTGAGACTATGGGACTTAACATTTGAGGTCATCTTCCCTAGAACTTAGAACTACTTAAACCTAACTAACCTAAGGACATCACATACATCCATGCCCGAGGCAGGATTCGAACCTGCGAGCGTAGCGGTTGCGCGGTTCCAGGCTGAAGCGCCTAGAACCCCTCGGCTACAGCGGCCGGCTCCGTCTACGGAACGAACTACGCCACTGATTTTGCTTATCACGAATCCGACAGTTTGTTGGTAGTTTTTTGTTTGTTGGTAGGTTTGTGGTATTAGATGTCTACGCATAGGTAATGTAATTCGCGTAAATAACGGACCGCTGACTTGTGTACGCTGTGATGGTACCCGATAGCGACCACGACGGGTTCCATACGATTCACATCAGGCGAACTTCGTCGCCGAGAAATCAACTTGAGTTCACTAAAATGATTATTAAACCACTGTTGCACTGTTGTGGCCCCTAAATAGGACAATTATACTGCTGGAAGCTGATATCGCCATCGGGTAAAACATCAAGCATGGCGGGATGCAGCTATCGTCGATTACTGCCACTGGTCCCACGCAAGAGCAGGTAAAAAGTTTCCGTAGCATAATACTGCTCCCAGCAGCGTGAATCCACGACGCGCTGAACGTTTCGAGCTGCCAGCCGTTCACCTCGATGACAGAGTTTGTGGAGACGACCATTGATCTAGTGTAGCAAAAATGTGATTCACTTTAAGAGACAACATATTTCCATAGATCAAGGGTCGATTCCGGATAGTCCCATGCCCATTGCAATCGTAAATGACGATGCCGTTGGTTCATCATTTGAACTTGTAGGGGTGGTTTACTGCGGAACTACATGTTCAACAATGTACGATGAATGGTGTACAGCCAAACACTTGTGCGTGCACCAATACTGTACTCTTTCGGCAAAGATGTCACAGATCACCATCTATTCTATTTTACTGAGTAGACAAGCCTCCGAATCCTATGTTCTGTGAAGAGTCAGCGACCAACCATTTAGCGCCTGGTGGTTGTTTCACTGTCCTTCTACCTATTTCCGTAAATGCTCACTACAGTAGCACGTGAATATTCGACCAGTTTCGCCGCTTTCGAGATACTCTTTCACAGGTTTTGCGTAACACACACATCAAAAGAAGTTTTGCATCACCTCGGAACTGTACAGCAAATTGGAATAGAGATCAACATAAACATCATTTCCGCCCTTTTTATTGCTCATAAAAACCACACATTGCATGTTGTACCACCATACAGCGAGACATTCAGAGGTGGTGGCCCCGATTGCTGTACACACTGGTACCTCTAATACCCAGTAACACATCCCCTTGCATTGATGCACGCCTTTATTTGTCGTGGCATACTATCCACAAGTTCTTCAAGACACTACTGGTCCAGATTATCTCACTCCTCAACGGCGATTCGGCACAGATCCCTTAGAGTGGTTGGTGGGTCACGTCGTTCATAAACAGCCCTTTTCAATCGATCCCCGGCATGTACGACAGGGTTCGTGTCTGCAGAAAATACTGGCCACTCCAGTCGAGGCATGTCGTTATCCTGAAGGAAGTCATTCACAAGATGTGCAAGAGTGGGGGCGCGAATTGTAGTCCATGAAGACGAATGCCTCGCCAATATGTTGCCGATACCGTTGCACTATCGGTCAGAGGATGGCAGTCGCATATCGTACAGTCGTTGCAGTGCCTTCCATGACCACCAGCGGCGTACGTCGGCCTCACATAATGCCACTCCAAAACAGTAGGGAACCTCCACCTTGCTGCACTCGCTGGACAGTGTGTCTGAATCGTTCAGCCTGACCGGGTCGCCTCCTGCCTACAAACACGTCTCCGTCGATTGTCTGGTTGAAGGCATATCGACACTCATCGGTGAAGAGAATGTGATGCCAATCCTGAGCGGTCCATTCGGTATGTTACTGGGTCCACCTGTACCACGAAGCATGGTGTCGTGGTTGTAAAGATGGACCACGCCATGGACGTCGGGAGTGAAGTTGCGCATCATGTAGCCTATTGTGTACAGTCTGAGACGTAACGCAACGTCCTGTGGCTGCACAAAAAGCATTATTCTACATGGTGGCCTTGCTGTCAGGATTCCTCCGATCCATAATCCGTAGGTAGCGGTCATCCACTGCAGCAGCAACCCTTGGGCAGCTGAGCGAGGCATGTCATCGATAGTTCCCGTCTCTCTGTATCTCCTCCATGTCCGAAAAACATCGCTTTGGTTCACTACGGAACGCCTGGACACTTCCCTTGTTTAGAGGCATTCCTGGCACAAAGTAACAATGCGGGCGCGATCGAACCGCGGTATTGATCGTCTAGGCATAATTGAATTATAGACAACACGAGCCGTGTACCTCCTTTCCAGTAGAATGACTTTAACTGATCGGGTGTCTGACCTCCCCCGTCTAATAGGCGTTGCTCATGAACATCTTTGAGTGGGTTGAGTGACATCTGTGAACAGTCAAATGGATTGTGTCTGTGATACGATACCCACAGTCAACGTCTATCTTCAGGATTTCTGGGAACTGGGATGATGCAAAAGTTTTTTTGATGTGTGTAATACTACTACCGCAATGGAATTCCCCATCTGCTGCCCATATAATCTCTAGCGTGATCCCCATCTGTCTCCGCTGCGGTTACATACTTACCATAACGCGTCATGTGCCCGCAACGTCACCAGGCGGCATCCAACGTCGCGGTGGTCAGTGGTCATTATGTTTTGGCTTGTCAGGGTACATACTGGGTTGTTATAACTGAAGTTCAATTACTCACTGAGGTCCAGTGCGGGCTGTAGTTATCATATGGCAGCGGTACTTGGGAGATATGCTTATGCCTTTTGCGGAACCGGTTTGCATTGAAAGAAAAAAGCAGTAAGAATTTTGGGCACCAGGTGAAAATCTGGCACTGAACACTATTTGCATGATGGTATGACATCCACGCTGTCATTTGTCAAGTCATAACGTGACTGAACAGTATGGGAATCGAAAAGAGGGTCTGTGTACTGTTACTGAAACTGAATGGGGGCAATTACAGCGATGCATTGAGTTAGTATCGCCGACCCAAAGGTCTGAGGAGAGGCTCAGTGTCATTAAATACTTTAAATAAGGTGATAATGAAATCTGAAAAGACGTTTGATCTTGATGTGACACGTGGAAGAGCAAGGAGTCCTTTCTCGGTGGAAGTTAGCGACTAAGTTTCTTTTGCTGTAGTTGACCGTGCAGCATGTGCTGGGCTAGTAGTGCTGCTTGGGCGATGTCACGAGAATAGTCCATCCCACGGTCAAACGGCGGGGAAAGTTTTGTGGCCTATTTTATACTGACCCACGTACAATGTCCAGACGGTGCAACAACTGAGACCTCATGAACCACAGCAACGCTTTGAATTTGCTCTTAAGTTTCTGGCACAGATCGGAGTTGATTTGACTAGGCAATATTCTATGGAATGACGAGGCGCAGTTTACTTTACAGCGTAGAGTGAATAGACACAGCTGCCGAATTTGGCGTTTTGTTGAACTGTGTATTGTGCACGAAGAGCCATTGCATTCGCCGTATGTGAGTGTGTTGTGTCGATTCACAAGCACCTTTATTCTCGGTCTGTTCTTCTTTGAAGGGAATACACACAGAGAACTTTTCAGATGCACCGTGTCCTCTGCACGTTATCGAGACCTACTTGGGCAGCATGTGATTCTTACTGCAATCCACTGATTCCATGGAAGGTGGTGCAATACGTCATGTCGCTCGACCGATGAAAGAACTGCTTAATGCAACCTTCCACGAACGTATTATCTCCAGAGGTTTTCCAGATGAATGGCCTGTGAGGTCACCTGATCTGAATCCATGTGACTTTTGGCTCTGGGGATGCCGAAAAGAACGAGTTTACCTGGGACACGTTCGATCTCTACCTTATCTGTCCGCCCCGATAGCCGAGTGGTCAGTGTGACGGATTGCCGTCCTACGGGCCCGGGTTCGATTCCCGGCTGAGTGGTTGATTTTCTCCGCTCAGTGACTGGGAGTTGTGTTGTGTTCATCATCATTTCATCCCCATCCGGGTCGCAGGTCGCCTAATGTGAAGTCGAATGTAATGAAACCTGCACCAAGGCGGCCGGACCTGCCCCCTAAGGGGCCTCCTGGCGAATGACGCCAAACGCTCATTTTCATTCCTACCTTATCTGAAGGTTAGTATACAGAAACACATTGCTCAGATTCGATCGGAACTGCTACAAGAAACTGTTGATCACCTCACTTTACGGATGCAGCACGTCGTCGACGTCTCTGGTGCTCATATTGGACAAATTGTGTAAGCAGCAGATACTAGTAAAACCAACATTATGCTTTTCTCACCTGTTTGTCCTATTTTCTTCACATCCTGTTCCTAACTCATTACATATGGAAACATTTCTAAACGTCTTTCTTACATTCACAGCGCCAGGTTTGCACCAGGTAGCCGAAATAGGAAATAATTCTTTCCCAGCGAAAATCGGTTTAGCATTGACACAGTAGAATATCTACCAAGTTTCGCTGATATACGATAATGACAGCCCACACAGGACCTCTACGAATAGCTGCGCTTTAATTATTTTTTTCCTTTATTGAATTTCGATTCCCTCCGAAGGGGGCGGGCTGTCAGCAGCTTAGTACGCTGCTCTTCAGCCTACAGAATTTTTAAAACATAAGAAGATAAGAAACAATAAAAGCAGGCGATAAAACGGTGACTTAAATTGCAAAACGGCGGAAAATTGTGGAAAGTTAAAACATAAAACAAAGGGTTGGCGATGCTAATAAAATACACAGGAAGCAGACAGGTAAAATGGTAGACAGATAATTAAAAAACACGGCGACAGTCTGGTTTCTGTTCGCAAGAGATGTAAAAATCACACCCAGCGACAGTATGATTTCCGTTCGCAACACTTCGGAAAAGACGCACAACACGGAACACTCACTGGAAACACTGCACTTAAAAGTCGGCACGAAGATGACACACCACAGGCAAGGGCTGATGGGGGAGGGGGAGGACCTGAATAGATGAGGGGGAAAAAGGGAGTAGGAGAGGAAAACCGAAGGGGGGGGGGGCAGCATGGAGGAAGAGGACTCATAAGGGGGGAACAGGACAGACGCGAGAGGGAATGGGGAAAGGCAGAGGAGGGAAATGCAAAAGTACACGGGGGTGAGAAGGGAGGCAGAGAGAAGGCAAGTGGGGAAAAAAACAGGATAGAAGGGGGGGGGGGGAGAGGGAGCCCAGGAAAAGGACTGTAATTATAACCACCCTGAACATTATATAATAATCTTCATACGATTGATCTACTAGTGAAATACGTATTTCTGTATCATGAATCTGATTAGATCGCATTGTATCATCTGAGAACCAGGCAAATGTAAATTTAACAGCATATCTGCACTCCACTTTAGCTAGGATGACCGCGGTATGTGTTTTAAAATAATTTTGTTGTCTACTGTCAGTGCCATCTCTTAGGCATCAGACTGTAAAGTGTGGCAGACTGTCTGGCTGATAATTTTTCACCTTAGTTATCAGCCACACATGTACATTTGTCATTCCTTTTATTCATTTAATTTGTGTTTAAGGGACAACCTATCACATAGTTTTGATGCGCATGTGTGTGTGTGTGTGTGTGTGTCTTGGATTTGTTTTGAATGACATTTTATCGCATACTCTTCACAATTTTTATACGTGGGGCGGTCAATAAATAATGCAACACATTTTTTCTCTGGGCCAGTATAGGTTGACAGATTCGGAATTTGTTGCGTGACATCGTGGAATATTCCCACTTCATCCCCTATAGTTTCATGAAGTTCCGATATGTGGCGACGGTATACGCAGCCTTGAAAATGGCACCTGTAACGGAGGTGCGCTCCAAGCACAGAAATGTCATTGAACTTCTTTTGGCGGAAAACCGCAGCATCGTAGATATTCGTGGGCTGTTGTAGAACGTCTACAGAGATCTAGGAGTGAACAAAAGCGCGGTGGGTCTTTGGGCGAGGCGTCTGTCATCACCGCAACGGGGTGGCGCATACCTATCCGGTCTCCTGCGTGCACACAGCTGACACCTACAGTGTTGCCACTTGCGCAGGCTCTCATTCGAACAGATCGACGGGTTACATCAAACATCTCGTTGCTCAACTCGACGTCTCTATTGGTATTGGTGACACAGCCGTCCACCAGTTTGGGCACTGAAAGCTGTGTGCCCGCTGGGTTCCTCGCCGCCTAACAGAAGACCATAAAGAGCAACGAAGGACCATCTTTGCGGAATTTCATGCGTGTTACTGGACTGATGGTGACATTTTTTGTAGAACATCGTCACAGGTGGTGAAACGTAGGTTCAGCACTGAAAACAGGAGACAAAACGGCAAACCATGGATTGGCACCACACCAGCTCTTCTCCGAAGAGAAAGTTTTAAGCCACACCCTCAGCCGGCAAAATCATGGCCGCGTCCTCTCGGATTGTAAAGGGGTACTTCTGTGTGATGTCCTCCCGCATGGTGCAACAGTCAAATTTAAAGTGTATTGTGCTACCATCAGGAAATCGACTTCAGCGTACTCGTCGCCAGAGAAATGTAAACGAACTTCTACTTCTCCGTTACAACGCAAGGCCTCACACAAGTCTGCGCATCCGAGAGGTCGAAAGAAGCTCACAAAGCTGTTCTTCCTCATCCACCCTACAGCCCGGATCTTACAGCTTCCAACTTATAACTGCTTGACCCAATGAAGGATGCACTCCGCAGAAAACAGTATGTGGATTTTAAAGAGGTTACTGATGCAGCAAGACGTTGGCTCTCCGATGTCTACCAGTAGAGTAGTACCGTGCGAGCACACAGGCCCTCCCTGTAAGTTGGCGTGAGGCCGTCACATTGAACGGGGGATTATGTTGAAAAATAGAGTTTCGTAGCCAAAGGAATGGGGAATAATATGGTGTATTGGAATTCTGAATAAAACCAAACCGCTTTCAGAAAAAAATATGTTGCATTACTTGTCGAATGCCGCTCGTATATTAGTATCAATGCTAAAGACATCTGACACATTTAGCTCATACAGAACCAGTTTCCTAAAGAGTATAAACGATAACTGTTTACAACAAATCACAGTGGTGTACGGAAAGTCAAGAAGAACAGTTTATATAGGACACTTGCTATCTATCAAGCCGGGAAACAGCTTCAAATCGGCTACGGCGCATGAGGGCCGCGCGAGATTTTTAGTATTTTCTCACCCTCTAACGCAACCGACTTAGTCAGCAATTTTGTTAACATTACTAATTTACTCTTAGCCATGAGAGTAACAAAATAAAAAAGACTTTTGTAAGCGTTATGCAAAAACTAATTAGGTCTACTATACGATCTAAACCTAACCATTACAAGTTTCGTAGTAAGAAGAACACAGAAACAAAATGACCTAATTGTTAATTTTATTCAGTTAAAGTTAGAATTTTTTTAGGTAGAATTTACACAAACGTGGATTTTACTTTTTATAAGTGCAGGGGGAAGAGGTTTTCATTTTCAAGAATGGTTTTAGCGAAAATCTCGCTTGGTGCGCATGCGCTATAGCTTAGGTGGCAATCTGAGGCTGTTCCTCTGCGTGATAGATCACAAGCGTCCCATATCAATTTGTTCGTCTTGACATCACCTACACCACTGCGGCACGTTGTAAACAGTAATTTTTTACATCCTGTGTTGACTACTGCCCTCGTAATTCATATGCGTATCCGGGGAAACGAGGTGTAAACAACGGTCTAATTGGAATATCTGTCAGCCATGAATCGTGCTATGTCTTGGCTTTCGGTAGTAGTCGAAGAGTACAGAGGCGCTAGGATTATTGCTAGAATAGGATATTTGGCGAGTCTCATTGCCAGCTGTTGAGATGTTGCAACACCAGATAGCGCAATATTTAGTAGAAATTATTATTGCTATACGTCATACATGTTGTGTATTGTAACGATGGACGATTGAATAGATCCCAGATTGATACGTATAGGCACAGCCTCTGTATATATAGTGTCCCAAACCGTGGCATAAGGACCGTCAGTCAGTTGCGAGCCTACCTTTCAGTTCAGCTTCCCCCCTCCCCCCTACCATCCACCGACACCCCCCATCCCCACCCTACTAGCGAGATTAGGTTATATAAAACGTCAATCTACACTCCTGGAAATTGAAATAAGAACCCCGTGAATTCATTGTCCCAGGAAGGGGAAACTTTATTGACACATTCCTGGGGTCAGATACATCCCATGATCACACTGACAGAACCACAGGCACATAGACACAGGCAACAGAGCATGCACAATGTCGGCACTAGTACAGTGTATATCCACCTTTCGCAGCAATGCAGCCTGCTATTCTCCCATGGAGACGATCGTAGAGATGCTGGATGTAGTCCTGCGGAACGGCTTGCCATGCCATTTCCACCTGGCGCCTCAGTTGGACCAGCGTTCGTGCTGGACGTGCAGACCGTGTGAGACGACGCTTCATCCAGTCCCAAACATGCTCAATGGGGGACAGATCCGGAGATCTTGCTGGCCAGGGTAGTTGACTTACACCTTCTAGAGCACGTTGGGTGGCACGGGATACATGCGGACGTGCATTGTCCTGTTGGAACAGCAAGTTCCCTTGCCGGTCTAGGAATGGTAGAACGATGGGTTCGATGACGGTTTGGATGTACCGTGCACTATTTAGTGTCCCCTCGACGATCACCAGAGGTGTACGGCCAGTGTAGGAGATTGCTCCCCAAACCATGATGCCGGGTGTTGGCCCTGTGTGCCTCGGTCGTATGCAGTCCTGATTGTGGCGCTCACCTGCACGGCGCCAAACACGCATACGACCATCATTTGCACCAAGGCAGAAGCGACTCTCATCGCTGAAGACGACACGTCTCCATTCGTCCCTCCATTCACGCCTGTCGCGACACCACTGGAGGCGGGCTGCACGATGTTGGGGCGTGAGCGGAAGACGGCCTAACGGTGTGCAGGACCGTAGCTCAGCTTCATGGAGACGGTTGCGAATGGTCCTCGCCGATACCCCAGGAGCAACAGTGTCCCTAATTTGCTGGGAAGTGGCGGTGCGGTCCCCTACGGCACTGCGCAGGATCCTACGGTCTTGGCGTGCCTCCGTGCGTCGCTGCGGTCCGGTCCCAGGTTGACGGGCACGTGCACCTTCCGCCGACCACTGGCGACAACATCGATGTATTGTGGAGACCTCACGCCCCACGTGTTGAGCAATTCGGCGGTATGTCCACCCGGCCTCCCGCACGCCCACTATACGCCCTCGCTCAAAGTCCGTCAACTGCACATACGGTTCACGTCCACGCTGTCGCGGCATGCTACCAGTGTTAAAGACTGCGATGGAGCTCCGTATGCCACGGCAAACTGGCTGACACTGAAGGCGGCGGTGCACAAATGCTGCGCAGCTAGCGCCATTCGACGGCCAACACCGCGGTTCCTGGTGTGTCCGCTGTGTCGTGCGTATGATCATTGCTTGTACAGCCCTCTCGCAGTGTCCGGAGCAAGTATGGTGGGTCTGACACACCGGTGTCAATGTGTTCTTTTTTCCATTTCCAGGAGTGTATATTGTTGCACCATATACAGCAGAGATGAAACAGCGACTTAAAATGCATTTATTTATTAATAACCAGCTAGAGATGCACGATGTTAGCGGTATAATTGCAGATATTTTTATTGGTGACTGAGGACTGTGTACTGAACAACATTACATCAGTAGTTACTTCATTTGATGAAGCTATTAGGAGTAGCATGTTTTCACGTTGGTTAGTGGCAAAGAGCATGCCATTAGTGCTTATTTTCCTCTGTGCAGATGATCAGGAGCTGAAACGTGGACATGTGATGCAAAACGATTAATCTATTTGCCAGGCGTAGTACACTTGATGGTGCGATCATGACAGTGCAGAACACACGAGGCAGTAAATTATTTGACGTGTTTGCGGGAAACCTGTTACACAAAGAGAAAAAAACAACTAACTCACTGAAGTGCGTTCATATGAAGGTACCAATGATCACAATCTGATTTAGTCTACAATTTTTTTTTTTGAAAGCCTACGACTGTGAAGACAATGGGTTTGTTTATAAATAGCTTTTCAGTTATCAGTTACGATTTTCTATGATTCATATTTTACACGACGTGGTTCGGGAAATGATACCCGTTTTGAAGTGTGTCTTCTCCTTGTACTATGCCATTTTTACGTAATGTTTCCGATGTGTGAGGTGCTGCTTTGTTCTGTTGACTTTACTTCAATATATACAACAAATGCGCAATTTTTAGTTAGTTATGAATTTTTGTGTGTAGTTAGTGGTGGAATTTGGTTGAAAGTGTGCTTACAGGTTTCTTATGATCCATTTGTGCAGAGTTCACACGTGTCAAAAATCACACACAACATTAGTGCCCAGCACACATCGAGATTAACTTACATAAACACACAGTTATTCTCGACGTGTACTGTGCACTGAAAGTTTTGTGTTACGTTTTACACGCGTGAGACTCTGCACAAATGTATCATAAGAAACTCTAAGTCCAAGTTCTTCCTAATAACGATAACAACCTAAAAACTGAAGAATCACTTCTGAAACGGGACGTGCAAAATATGAATAAAAGAAAATCGTGACTGGTAGCAGAAAAGATATTCATAAACAAACCAATGATACAATATCTGCACTTTCTGCAGTTATACTCCTAACGCCATTTATATTTGACACACACTTTTTAATATGAGAGAAACGTCGGCAGAAGAGCAAGGCAGACGTCATGTGTGTTGGGTTGACTGAGCACTGAGCAAAGTCTGTGAGCGGCAGCTCAGCCAAGAGCACGACTAGTGGCCCTCTCCCTCGACCTAACGTCGTCAATTAATGAGGTTCGCGACACGACCAGAACGATTATTAACTGGCGTCGCAAGAACTGCAATCAGTACCTTGAATTTCAACTGTTCCTTTGGAGCCGATATGTTAACACGGTAAGGGCGCCGTCAGTCCCGTGAGACTGACAGTGGACTCTTTCCTTGTGGCGGCGTCAATCCCCTGGTTCAAAATGTTCAAATGTGCATGAAATCTTATTGGACTTTACTGCTAAGGTCATCAGTCCCTCAGCTTACACACTAGTTAACCTAAATTATCCTAAGGACAAACACACACACCCATGCCCGAGGGAGGACTCGAACCTCCGGCGGGACCAGCCGCACAGTCCATGACTGCAACGTCTCAGACCGCTCGGCTAATCCTGCGCGGCATCCCCTGGCCTTGACTGGATTATTCGTTTGGTCGAAGTCAGTCCGTGCGGAATAACAGTACACTTTTCGTCTGGACGACATCAGTGCATGGGGACGGTGGTATCAAGGCTATAAAACAAATTTTGTAATTTTAATGAAATTTGTTAAAACATTCAGCACAAAAATGGGGTTTAGGTTTGCACGTATCACAAAGGTAACAAACTGTTTAGTTAACTTTCCAGCTGTACTACAACCGAATGTTTTTGTATTTGTCTTGTTACATTTAGAACAATATCTACGCACTCTGTGTACTTCTCCTTCATTTGTTTACAACAGGTGTTAGCTTCTTCTTGAGTCGACAAGGGCTGGAATTCCTTTATGTGAATGCCGTGTGACCGCAACTGACAACTGGTTACGTTCCGTCACATCTTTGAATACATTTACTGAGTATAGGCATTTGTGTTCAAATAAGGAGATACGTAAACAGGCATAATGCGGCGCTGCGTTCGGCAACGCCTATATAAGACAAATGTTGACGCAGTTGTTAGATCGGCTACTGCTACTACAATGGCAAGTTATCAAGATTTAAGTAAGCTTGAACGTGGTGTTATAGTTGGAGCACGAGCGATGGGGCACTGCATCTCCGAAATAGCGATGAAGTGTTGACTTTCCCGTACGACCATTTTACGAGTGTACAGTGAATATCAGGAATTCGTAAAAAATCAAATCTGCGACATTGCTGCAGCCTGAGAAAAATCCAAATGGCTCTGAGCACTATGGCATTTAACATCTGTGGTCATCAGTCCCCTAGAACATAGAACTACTTAAACCTAACTAATCCAAGGACATCACACACATCCATGAACGAGGCAGGATTCGAACCTGCGACCGCAGCGGTCGCCCGGTTCCAGACTGAAGCGCCTAGAACCACTCGGAAACACCAGCCGGCGAGAAAGATCCATAAGAACGGTACCAACGACGACTGAAGAGAATCATTCAATGTAACAGAAGCGCACCCCTCCCGGAAATTGCTGCAGATTACAGTGTTGGGTCACCAACAAGTGTCACCGTGCGAACCGTTCAACGAAACATCATCGATATGGTCTTTAGGAGGCGAAGTCCCACTCGTGTACCCTTGGTGACTGCACAACACAAAGCTTTATGCCTCCCCTGGGCCCATCAACACCGACATTGGAGTGCTGATGACTGGAAACATGTTGTCTGGTCGGATGAGTCTCGTTTCACATTGTATCGAGCGGATGGACTTGTACGGGTATGGAGACAACCTCATGCATCCATGGACCCTGCATGTCAGCAGGGAACTGTTCCAGCTGGTGGAGGCCCTGTAGTCGTGTGAGGCGTGTGCAGCTGGAGTTATATGGGACCCTTGGTATGTCTAGATACGTCTGTGAGAGGTAACACGTACGTAAGCATCCTGTCTTATCACCTTAATCCATTCATGTCCGTTGTGCATTCCAGCAGGTCAATGCGACACCCCACACGTCCAGAATTGCTATAGAGTGGTTCCAGAAACACTCTTCTGAGTTTAAGCAATCCTGCTGGCAACCAAACTCCGCAGACATGAACATCGTTCGGCATATGTGGGATGCCTTGCAACGTACTGTTCAGAAGAGATTTTTACCTCCTCGTAGAGCCCTATAGGATTCATGGTGTCATTTCCCTCCAGCACTACTTCAGATATTAGCAGAGTTCATGCCACTTCGAGTTGCGGCACTTCTGTGTGCTCGTGAGGACCCTACACGATATTAGGGAAATGTACCAGTTTCTTTGGCTCTTCAGTGTATAACGCATTCACAACTGCGGTGTTCAAAAAAAAAAAAAAGGTCGAATAGTAAGTTTCGACACCATTTTAACATCTTTTTTCAATGGACTGCTATATGCCCTCATCTGATCAGAAATGGCAATATCAGTTTTTCCCTTATTATATTCAGCAACAATATTTAGTTTTCGATAAACCCCTCTAGAATGTTTCGCTAGAATGTTTCGTGGAAAACGTTTCCTTTCTCTTCCCATTTCAGGACCGTAATTTGTTGACTATTTTCTTTTGTGATAAATTCCCCTTGTTTAAGTTTGGTCATTAATGTTTTTTGGGAATTTCTTTAGGATCTGGCTGAATGCTACCAACCAAATGCATATTATTTATTATGTGTTTGCTTGCCATATCTGCACCTGTATACCAATTATCGGTACACAATGTATGGCCTTCATTGAATACGTCTTCATACATATTCATCACAACATTCGATGGTGTGGTGCTTTGTTTATCAAGTACTTTGCCAGTGTAAGTTCTAAATCAGTAGCAGTATCCACAATTTAAACGTTTTGATGTCATACTTGTGCCACTTTTGTTTCACACACTGCCTTAATATAATTCTTCCTCAGAATGGCATTAGAGGCTTGCGAAGTATAGTATTTCTGCTGGGCAATAGTATGTTTTTTTTTTTTAAATTGTTGTTCTGTTCGTCGACAATGAAGTGAACTACTGAGAGACGATCTCAAGCCTCACGTTTTGTACTGTCTGAGAAATGTAGTATTCTCAACGGAATTTCGAAACGATCTCTGCTCATTACCTTTCGCGGGAATGTTTGAATAAACAGTGGAATTGAGTCCAATACAACCGCTTTATTTCACCCTCGTTTGTTGGCACATATCGATTGAAACGGTTTCAAACCAATGTCGTTTTTGTAGCACAAATTTTCGTTTGTTCGCTGATGTGTTCAAATATTTAATCTGTGACAAAAAGTCCATAAAAATCTTCAACTTCGTTACACTTTTGCACACGTTCATCAATCACTTTGGCACCATGAGTAGTTGTCAAATCCACAGGTCAGCCGCATTTCACGGGCACGTATACGTGGTACAAATAACGTACTCGATGTCTCGCTGTCTTCTCCTAGCAACATTTTCACTACAGTGGGCAAAAAAGCCTTTTGAAGATAATCGCTGTGGAACTAGTCCCTCCTTGTACAACTGCGGCTTTCGCTAACCGGCCATCTCTTGGAGGTTGCCTTCTTTTATCACGCCCGTTTCTATTCCAATTCAACAAACTTACGTTTTGCTTACTTTCTCGGCTTGGGGGCAACGATTTTTTTCTAGGGAACCGCCTGTGTATCAGGTGGCGAGCACTGCGCGGCCGTTTGATGGGTTGCCGCCCAGGTAGTCTCACCTTTCCGCTGCCGTTCTTACGCTAATTCAACATCCGCCAAATGGTCGCCGGCACGCGGGACTGCCACCTCTACGGAAAGCTGGCCATCGGGGCTCATTTCGAAGCTGACGACAAATCTACTGCATTAAGTGTCGGACAACTGTGGGATACAAACCTGATTGTCGTCCGCCATACGGCTCGACAACCGGGAATGATGTTCTAGGGTGCCATATCATTTCATAGCGGGACCCCTTTCTTTTTCATCCGCTCTGTCCTTACAGCACAGCGATATGTCAACGATATTCTGTGGCCAGTTTTGCTGCCATTCATGGCAGTCCATCATGGGCTTGCATTTCAGCAAGATAATGTCCGTCCGCAAATGGTGAGAGTTTCTTCTGCTTGTCTTCGAGCCTACCACATCGGGCCTTGGCCAGGAAGGTTGCCGGATCTCTCATGAACTAAGAACGTTTGGAGTATTATGGGCCGTCCCTTCAACCAGCTTAGAATATTGAGGATCTAACGCGCCAACTGGACAGAATTTAGCACGATATCCCTCAGGAGCGATCAAACAACAGTGTCATTTAATGTTAAGCCCAGTAACAGCTTGCATAGGGACAGAGGCGTAACAACGCCTTATTGACTTACTCAATTAGTGAAGCTCTTTCACTTGAATAAGTAATACAGTTTCCCTGAAACTGTAATCGTTTGTTTGTCTGTACCTGTACGTTAAAACTGCCAATTACCGCCGCATTCAGATGGTTCTTTTGTGGTGCGTTTTTTTTGTCCTAAAGTGTATTTATCCTCCTTCCTCCCCCTGTCTCCCTGTAAGCGCACACATACACACACACACACACACACACACACACACACACACACACACACACACACACACTACCATCCAATACTACAGTACTGGCCATTAAACTTGCTACACCAAGAAGAAATGCAGATGATAAACGGGTATTCATTGGACAAATATATTATAATAGAATTGACATGTAATTACATTTTCACGCAATTTGGGTGCATTGATCTTGAGAAATCAGCACACAGAACAATCACCTCTGGCCGGAATAACGGCCTTGATACGCCTGGGCATTGAGTCAAACAAAACTTGTATGGCGTGTACAGGTACAGCTGCCCATCGAGCTTCAACACAATACCACAGTTTATCAAGAGTAGTGACTGGCGTATTGTGACGAACCAGTTTCTTGGCCACCATTGACCAGACGTTTTCAATTGATGAGAGATCTGGAGAATGTGCTGGCCAGGGCAGCAGTCGAACATTTTCTGTATCCAGAAAGGCCCATACAGGACCTGCAACATGCGGCCGTGCATTATCCCGCTGAAATGTAGGGTTTCGCAGGGATCGAATGAAGGGTAGAGCCACGGGTCGCAACACATCTGAAATGTAACGTCCACTGTTCAAAGTGCCGTCAATGCGAACAAGAGGAGACCAAGACGTGTAACCAATGGCACCCCTATCATCACTCCGGGTGATACGCCAGTATGGCGATGACGAATACATACTACCAATGTGCTTTCACCGCGATGTTGCCAAACACGGATGCGACCATCACGATGCTGTAAACAGAACCTGGATTCATTCGAAGAAGTGACGTTTTGCCATTCGTGCACCCAGATTCGTCGTAGAGTACACCATCGCAGGCGCTCCTGACTGTGATGCAGCGTCGAGGGTAACCGCAGCCATGATCTCCGAGCTGATTGTCCATGCTGCTGCAAACGTCATCGAACTGTTCGTGCAGATCATTTTTGTCTTGCAAACGTCCCTATCTATTGACTCAGGGATCGAGACGTGGCTGCACGATCCGTTACAGCCATGCGGATAAGATGCCTGTCATCTCGACTACTAGTGATACGAGGCCGTTGGGATCAAGCATGGCGTTTCATATTACCCTCCTGAAGCCACCAATTCCATATTGTGCTAACAGTCATTGGATCTCGACCAACGCGAGCAGCAATGTCGCGATACGATAAACCGCAATCGCGATAGGCTACAATCCGACCTTTATCAAAGTCGGAAACGTGATGGTACGCATTTCTCCTCTTTACACGAGGCATCACAACAACCAGGCAACGCCGGTCAACTGCTGTTTGTGTACGAGAAATCGGTTGGAAACTTTCCTCGTGTCAGCACGTTGTAGGTGTCGCCACCGGCGCCAGCCTTGTGTGAAGGCTCTGAAAAGCTAATCATTTGCATATCACAGCATCTTCTTCATGTCGGTTAAATTTCGCGTCTGTAGCACGTCATCTTCGTGATGTAGCAATTTTAATGGCCAGTAAAGTAAATACCTTGGTGTCGAAGAACGTGTTCTGCAACCGATCGCTTCTTTTAGTCAAGTTACATCACAAACTTCTCTCTAATTCTATCCATTACCTCCTCATTAGTTAATCTACCCAACTAATCTACTGCATTATTCGAAAACTTCTATTCTCTTCTTGTCAACCGCTTATCGCTCACTTTTCACTTCCGTACGTGGCTACACTCCAGACAAATGCCCCTACAGGGAAGTTATCCTACCAGTTAAATTGATAATCGAGGTTAACAAATTTCTCTTCTTCACAAACATTTTTATTGACATTTCCAGCCTACATTTTCTATCTTATCTACTTCGGTATGTCTCATCTAATGCTTTTAATGTTTCATTTCCTAGTCTAATTCCATCGGCATCACCTGATTTAATTCGATTACATTCCATTATCTTTTTTTCTGTTAGTGTTCGTCTTACATCGCCCACCCGGACAGCCGAGCGGGTTAAAACGCCCCTTCTGAAATTAGAGTCCGCCCGTCGGATGAACTACGAGTGCCGGCCACTCAACTTTGATGTGGCTTTTACTTGGTTTCCCCACATCCAACTTGGTGAATACCGGATTGGTTCCCAAGCACAGCCTCAGTTATACGACTGGCTAACGTTTAGAGAAAGTTAGCAAATTTTGACATGGCTAACACTACACGCAGATGAAACTTCCTGTCAGATTAAAACTGTGTGCCGGACCGAGACTGCAACTCGGGACCTTTGCCTTTCGTGGGCAAGTGCTCTACCAACTGAGCTACCCAAGCACGACTCACGCCCCGTACTCACAGCTTTACTTCTGCCAGTACCTCGTCTCCTACCTTCCAAACTTTACAGACGAAGGTTCGCAGGAGAGCTGCTGTTAAGTTTGGAAGGTAGAAGACGAGGTACTGACAGAAGTAAAGCTGTGAGTACGGGGCGTGAGTCGTGCTTGGGTAGCTCAGTTGATAGAGAACTTCCCCGCGAAAGGCAAAGTTCCCGAGTTCCAGTCTCGGTCCGGCACACAGTTTTAATCTACCAGGAAGTTTGATATCAGCGCACACTCCGCCGTAGAGTGAAAATTTCATTCTACACGCAAATAGTTGTGATAGCCATGTTCCCTCTGGGGGTAACGGCGTGGCGACAGGAGTGATATCCGGTCACCCATTAAATTAACCGTGCCAGTTCTGATGATAACAATGTCTACCCTACGTAGGTGCAGGTCAACGGCAAAAGGCAAAGAAGAAGAGAAAGAAGAAGAAGAAGAAGAAGCATGGTCATCTTATAACCTCCTTTCAAGAGAGTGTCCATTCCGTTCAACTGCATTCCCAAACCGAGGAAGTTGAATTTGTTACATCTAGCTGGAGGTGGTTTTAATGACGTGCTTGACTGAATAAAATAAATAAACGGAGAGCAGGTGTGTGCGGGTATCGACCCCAGCTCCTCGGAGCGCGCAGACGCGGGGCGCGGGGCTCGGGGGACGGCCACGCGGTGGCGGCGGCCGTGTCGCGTGGCCGTGGGCCGCCAGTCGGCGCTGCGCCGCACAGCCCCACGCACAGACGCCGGCCGCTGCCTGCTCCTCGCGCCCCGCTTCCCGCGCCTCGCTGCTGACGCGCCGCCGCACGTACGTACCTTTTTCTCTACTACGTACAATCGCCCTCTTACATCCCGACCGCCAATTTCGAGTATGTAAATTTATCGTAGTGGCTACCTGCACCACCCCAGTAATATTTCACTCAACTTTTCATGTTTCCTAGGGCATTTTAGCAAAAGTCTTCCTTCTCGAATTTACTGTCTTGTCTATCTAATGTCATCTGTAATCACAGTTGTAGCTACTTACCTCTATACCGAAACCATCATAAATCTGTCACATTACTGTGTTACTGATCTGCTACCATTAAGTTGTTCGAAACTTTCATTTTTTATATTAAACGCGCTAATTCCGCTACAAAAACGGCAGAAGAGTCCACATCACTCTCTCAGATTATACCCTCAACAAATTAATTCTGACCAACCAGTTTCCCCACAAGCCTGTGTTAATGTATTTCCTGTTGTCGTGAACTGCATATATCTAACTGATTTTGTATAATTTAGTGAGTATTTTTTTTTTATTTTCGTCGCGTCTACATAGAAAGAGTCCGGCCAACATTATTTCGCTTCAAGCTAATGCCTGTGTCGTTTTGTTAACAAGCTCACGGACCCATCTTATTACCATTGTCGTACGTCGGAGCTAAGGTTTCATCGATAATGATGTCACATCACTGCCTTGCAATAAGATTCCATGAAGAGACAGCCATAGGACAGTTTCATCTTTACAGTGGCCGTTCAGAGATGTTGGTTACCTCATGTTGTTAATAATGACGGATTTCACTTGTTGCTCAGCGTCTCTAAATGTCCTAGGATGTGTACTATTCTGTGTCTCTCACAACATGCACTTTCGCACTAATTACTAGCGTTATAACTTTATTTAAATGCTTCTTCTTGTTTTGGTTGTACATGTTACCACAGTAACAGTAAGACACAGCTAAGATACGTGCTTGTCGCAGAGTCCATAACGCAACCTCTCTTACTTTATGGTCATTGGCAGTAAAGTAAGAGAAGTGTTGTGAAAGGTAACGGCTACTTTAAAGCTTTTATACCTCTATCACGATTTTATGGTCGTGCCCACTGGAGCATTCACGCACATCTCTATTGCGAATGTTTAACGCAAAAGCCATAAATTCTGACTTGATGAAAGATATCTCGTGTATCTGTGAACTACTTCTTTACAGATGTTGTGACGTGGTGTTTTGCGGGTATAATAGAGATTAGTAACTGGTATTGCTTAAACTTTGAAATTAATGAGGAATCAACAAATCCTCAATATAATTTATTAGTATTATTTCTAAGCAAACACAGACAAAAGACTGAACTTCAACCTCAAGATGAAATCTTTATTATGTCTATCGTTTCTTCGTAGCTTCCCCGTCCAGTACTAAATTTCAGTAAACATAAATACTTTAATTATGGTAAGGCTGTTACCTCTTAAGCAACAGTTTATTTAGCACATTAGGGCCATATGACTACCACACTGAAACTACTTTCCGAGTAAACAAGAACAAAATAGGAATAATTAAGTTTTACTCTAGTTGCTGTTACCTATTTGGAAATTTTACAGGGATTGCTGACCAGAAATAGAAGACAAATTTTAACTCACTGTTTTATTTAGAGGGACAGCACTGCAATTTATACAAGAACTACAAGCTTCTACGTGGTAAAAAAAAAACAGTTCCTATAAAGGATTTTCGTTGTAACTGCTTTGCATATCTTCATTACGCGTCCTGCAAAATCTTTCATTCTTCGTAAAAAAAAAACAACATAATATATGTCTTACGCATCAGCCCTATTTTATACTTAAGAGATAGGCTAAGAGCTAGATGTGGAATTTTTATCCTTTACGGTAAAGATGTTCACGAATTTGTGAATATAGGACACAGAATAAAGTTGTTCGTGAAGGTGGCTACGAAGAGGGGTCCTAGCTCACATGTTTCGCTCCCTTTGACTACCTTGCTTCGGCATTAAGTAGATATGATTTGTTCTTAAAACATTTAAGCCCGTGGAATATGTTCTAATTTATTTGAGACATATTATGTGATCAGTTAATATAAGTTACGTACTTTATCTCAGGTCAGCAAATGCGCATCAACACAAATAGAATGGTACTTTGACCCAAACGAATATAAGACCAATATACCTACATAAGCTGGTGCAGGCGAATTACAGACATTGTGCTAATGTGAACAGAAACTAATCAGATAGGCTGCCGAGATAAACTGAGAGATATTTGAAAAATAATGTGAAGCAGAGATAAGGTGTTGATTATTTAATAGTGAGATAGTTACCGTATATTGAGAATAAATTTTAGGCAGGAAACTCAAGTCATTTGGAAGCCGAATGCATAAACGTCCGATATGAGTATTGAACGAAAGACTACATAAATCAGAAGGAAGCGCCACTTGTAAATCTCTACTCGAAATGTAGCAGACAAAGAAGGAAGAATCATCATTCGTAAGTAAGCGCCATTTGTTGTGAACCTATGTCGTAAATGAAGAAGTGTAGCAGGTGGTACCTTGAAACTGCGTGTGTTAAGACAAGTAGTATCCACAAGTAAGAAACATCCTCCTACGCCTCAGGTTGTTTTTTCAGTTACTTAAGCCTCGGAACGTGCTTCACCTACAGAGGTCTCGAGTCCAATATCCGGTGTGGGCTCCATTACTTGGTGTGTAAACAACGTAGTGTGAATAGAAAAGAATTACTGCATTTATTTGTTAGGTATATGCGTCGTGAAAGACGAAATGAATCATGATGTAAATAGAGACGTAAATTGCTCTCAATACATCTTCTACACTTGGTCAGGCTAATCGAACAACAGGAATTCGTGAACCACTACATTAAGAATATTATCTCTACCTGTTCTTGGTTCATTCTGTCAGAAGATTTTTGCGGTTTTACTAGTCTTTCTTCTCCGCCTGTGCACAGTCTTCATAAGTATTGGTACAAATATTCTTCGTGGCTATCTGGAGGCGAAAGTCCTATTCACGAATTAATGATGGAGAATTAGCTTTATAATCAGTTGATAGCTTCCTCTTTCTATTTCATACATGTTTATATATTCTGAGCTATGTTACCTAATGCACTGATTAACTCTCCTTTTATTTCATAACGGAAAATTCGTACCGAAGTGAGCTTAGAAAGAGTTTTCATTACTACAGAATAATCTTTTTTAAGTATAAAAGTTTTACAAAATTACATGTAAGATGTGTATCTCACCAAATATTCTAACACTCACACATGCAATACATTTTGGATATTTCTAAAGGCCACACGTTGTACTTCATCAGCAATCAAAAGTCCGTATTCGCTACCACAACTTGATGTCCTTTGTTCTTTCTATATGTTTGTCATTCACTTGGAGTTTTATGTAAAATGACAAAGGAACAAGACGATTAGCTGAGCTGAATATCCAACGGGTATGATTTCATATTATGACTAATGTTAGTTGAGAATTCATGATCTCATTAAAACTTGCAGAATTTGACTGTTTAGTTTCGGTTTCTCGCGAGATTTAACTAACATTTAACCTTTATTTGGTTATGCCAATTATTGTTTATTCTATTTCAAATTACGTTTAGTTATGCTTTTCAATATGCAGTCGCAAGATTTATTTTAACTAGTACGACTGTGCATACATTTTATATGACGTGTTCTAACTGGTTCTGAATAATTAGTTCTATTTAACGTTTGAATGATAGAAGGCATCCTGGTTTTTTGTACTGAGGTGAATTTATTAAGCTTTGGTGCCAAAATGTTATCCTAAAATGATTTAAATAGCTATTTCATTGTTATTTCAAATGCGTGTTTTAATAGGAAAGTTAATTTATATTTACTCTTCTATGAAATTGTTGACGTTCTCGGAAGATCATTGGCAGATTAGGAGTAACATTTTCAGTTTATGTTAGGTATCATACGGTGCCGTAAATGAATGAAGTGTACGTCACTTGTGAGTACATTAACACGAAATTTTGATGATGAGTAGTAATTTGTGAGAACTGTAGTGGGATGCTGCAGGTAATTATTGCGCGTTTTAAAAAAAATTGTTAAAAATAAACACAGTACGTTAGCCCAACTTTTGCAGGACTATGACCTTCTCATACTTTTGTTTTTTAAACTGCTACATCCTCTTTTATCCTTTAGAAAAATTAGTTAAAAAGGAAAGGTGAATAACAAATATTTTTTGAATCATATTATCCATGACGATGTTGAAAAAATGATCCAAAGAGTCGGAAAGAAAGCATCAAGGGGTGTCGTTGTCCCGCTAGCTGTTTTTCTCTAGCACAATCCTACCATATTTATGATTTATTTATTTCTCCTGGTAACATTAGCTCCTTCAGACCCTCTGTTACATTTAAAATTTCATCCTTAGTGTGTCATCTATACAAAATTTATACTAGATGAGCAATATAATAATAATAATAATAATAATAATAATAATAACGATAATTTGTCTAATAATCAATTAAGGGAATTTAAAGTATGTCAGTCTTAATAACATTGTGTTGAACACTTTCTCAGTACTTTGTCGAATGTGAGTAATAACACCTAATGGTTGCAATACAGAAAGAATCACTGAGGAAGAGGTGTTGACTGTACAGAGGAAGGGCGAAAAATAATAGGAAACGATTAGCAGATGAGATGGAAGAAACGCCATGTAGGAAATTTAAGATATCTGACTGTTGGAAACATTGTGCAGAAAAGGTGGAAGGAAGCTCACAAACATAGAAAGAAATGAGAAAACATAGATAGTTTGCAGAGTGTCAGAAGTACCGATTCTCTGTTGGACAGAACGGAAACTGCTGAGATATACTGGGAGGGAAGCTACACCAATGATAACTGATAAAGCTTTAACCTCCTGTCGAATGCAGAATGGTTTCAGATAAGACTCAGGTTACAGGGTAAATTGATCCAGAGTCGTATGGCTGCAATGGAGAAGGAAATGGAAAGATTTACTGTAATGCAACTGTAATGCAAACATACGCTCAAAATGCTCGACGTATTACGTGCGGTACTGCAGTCGTCGGATGATGATAGGTATCTAAAATGTGATGAGAGGTATTGAGGACACCAATGGCTAAGAAACCGATGAAGAATGCAGATCATGTGAAAGACACGTCATTTATCCAGTCAAATCGACGTAAACTGAGCATACGAAAGACTGACAACCTAAAGTTCCACATTATCCTCCGAAAGCATTCATAGTGCACTCTGATAATCTGAAGTTTTAGTTATTTTAGTTATTTGTGCCGTGTTAAAATACATTGAAGTAGCAAATTTTTGTAAGACTGGAATCACTTTTGTTTAATTTGGGGAGGAAGGGTGGGGGGTGGGGGGTGCCGGGCGGTGTGGCCGTGCGTTTTGGGGCGCCATGTCAGAGACTGCGCGGCCCCTCCCGTCGGAGGTTCGAGTCCTCCCTCGGGCATGAATGAGTGTGTTGTTCTTAGTATAAGTTAGTTTAAGTAGTGTGTAACTCTAAGCACCGATGACCTCAGCAGTTTGGTCCCTTAAGAATTCACACACATTTGAACATATGATTTGCTGTGGAAATATTTTTCTAAATAATTGTTGGTTCGCATATAGGCTAGAGAGAGATTTCGTGCATGCTCTAACAATTTGTTCGTCAGAAGCTAGGTGCTTTACTAAAGTTATGTGGAGATGTTTTACAGTTTACTGATAGGGTACCTGGACACGGTCAAGGGCTTCTGAAGTAACTGTTTGGAGAAAATGTTCGCTCATAAGCTTTCTGCGTGTGTGAAGATCATTCTGTCTTGTAAGGATTTAGTTGAAGACCCAGGTTTTACGCCCATCGTGATTTACATTTACATAGGTACTCCGCAGTCCTCCGTGCTGCGCATGGAGGAGGGTACCCCGTACCGTTACTAGTGATTTCCTTATCTGTTCTACTCGCAAACAGAGTGAGGGAGAAACGACTGTCAATATGCTTCTGTAGGAGCCCTAATTTCTCGTATCTTATCTTCGTGGTCCTTAAGCGCAATGTGTGTTGGAGGCCATAGAAGCGTTCTGCATTCAGCTTCAAACGCTGGTTCTCTAAATCTTCTCAATGGTGTTTCTTGAAAGGAACGTCGCCTTCCCTCCAGGAATTCCCATTTGAGTACCCAAAGCAAGTTCGTAACACTTGGGTGTTGCTCGGAAGTACCAGTAAGAAACCTAGCTGCCCGCCTCTGAATTGTTTCGATGTCTTCCTTTAATCCGAAGTAGAACAGATCCTAAACCTTCAAGCAGTACTCAAGAATAGGCTGCACTAGCGTCCTATATGCAGACTCCTTTACGTATGAACCACACTTCCCTAGCATTCTCCCAATAAACCGCAGTCGACCATTCGCCTTCTCTATCACAATCCTCACATGCTCGTTCCACTTCATACCGCTTTGCAACATTACGCCCACGTATTTGAAGGACATAACTGTGTCAATTATGACACTACAGATTCTGTATTCGAACGTTACTGGTTTGTTTTTCTTACTCATCCGCACTAACTTACATTTTTCTACATGTATAGCTAGAGGCCATTCGTCACACCCACAAGAAAATTTATCCAAGTCGTATTGTATCCTCACACAGACACTCAACTTCAGCACCTTACCGCACACCACAGCATCATCAGCAAACAACCGCAGACTGCTGTCCACCCTACCCTCCAAATCATTTATGTATATAGACAATAATAGCGGGCCTCCCATTCTATCCGGGGGCACTCCTGACGATCCTCTTGTCTCTGACGAACTCTCGCCGTCGAGTACAGGATACTGGGGTCTATAGGTTAAAAAGTCTTTGGCCACTCACATATCTATGAATCTATTCCATACGTTCGCATCTTCTTTAACAGCCTCCAATGGGGCAAAAGCATTCCGGAAATCCAGAAATATGGAGTCGGCCTGTTGCCCTCCGTCCGTAGTTCGCAGTATTCATATACTGAGAAAGGGCAAGCTAAGTATCGCAAGAGCGATGCTTTCTAAAATTTGGACACAAGATTATTGGTCTCGAGAAAATGTATTACATTCGAAATGGGGATGTGTTCTCTCTGTAGCAAAGCAATGTTAGGGATATTCGTCTGTGATTTCACATCTTCGGTTTTTTGGCCATCTTATATACACGAGTCACCTGCTCTTTTCTCCAGTCGTGTTTCTGAACGAAGGCCAAGATTCACACATGATACGGCAGCAGCAGTGTTTTTAGAGCAAGTTCTCAGATACAACTGGAAATTTTCAGCATATAATAATGGAAATTTACATGAATGAAGCACACATGAGGCACCATTGATATAAAGAGAGCAAAGCAATGGACCAAAGAGTGAATCCTCAGAGGCGCAAGGGAACATTTGTTTCCATGATGACTTTCCCGTGCCACGGACGACTCTGACATTTTTTTTTAAGGTGGCCGTCGAACTACTGCACTGGACTGTTTGAAACATTTAGCCACTTCAGTTTCAAATGTAGTATATCGAAATAAACAGCATTGTGAAAGCCTTTCTCAAATCAAGGAGTGTTAAAAAGGTCACTGCACCCATTTCCATGGCATGTTTAATAGTGTCAATCGCTTTGATCAGTACAGTTAAGGCGATTTTATCTTGGGTATTATAAGATTTGAGGTAATATCGAAACGTTTTAAATCATTCTCACGGCCAATCCATTATTACCATTGCAGCACAAGAGATTTTCATGACTGATTTACATACTGAATTTATAGAAATACGTTTTAAGAAAAATATGTCTCTCAAGCGGGTGCCATCTTTTGGCTGATAATTATCGGAACTTGACAGCTGACTGCTGCTGAGAAAAACTCGTTTAGCTATCTGCAGAGACTTGAAAAACGACATGAGATTTTGACTATCCTGTTACGAAACTACATTTTTCCACAGTTCTGCATCATTCGCCTTTATCCATACAACAGAGCAGCCATGACTGATTTTGACGTGGGGCACTTTTCACTGCCCTTTGTTCCCTGCCTCCTCTATAACTCATACAGTTCAGGTGATGGACTTCACTTGAATTTTCTATGTTCAGAGTCTCGTTTACTCCCTGTCGGCGTATTTCTGTAGAAAACCAAGGAGCTGAAACTATCTTCACTTTGATAGAACATTTAGGAGCATTTAATTTAATTTATTTATTTATGCTCGTATCAGAAACGCGTATGTGATACACAGTTATGACTATATTACTTTTGCCAAAAACTTGAACACTTTCAATGCTTTTCTGATTCTTGACAAAGTTTATCTTCTGTTCAGGAGGCTGGACACAATCAGCATTGAATCATATGGCGATCGGACTGGTCTTCTCTACAGTCACACAGAATATCGTCTTGGTTAGAGTAGCCACATCTTTCCAAATTAACCTTTGATCTACTGACTCCAGATCTCAATCTATTCAGGGACTTCCATAACAGCCGGGATGTAATGTTTATGGAACTCTTTTCCAGTCAGGGGAAGGTAGGTCGTAGCCCTCCGTAGCTGCAGCTTAGCTTCTTCTGCAGTTGCTCTAAGTGCCATCGATGTTCTAAGGAAACTCCTCCTTGACTTCAGTCGTCGCGGGTGCGGTTAGTGCCCATATAGAGAATGCGTTCTCTCCTGCTCTACTTTCACTCGCGGCTATTTCTCTTCGAACAGGAGGTGGTGCTATTCTCGTGATGTAGTAAAGCCATTCGACTGGCGTGGATTTCAAGCAACCTATTATGATTCTGCATGTGTCATTGACAGCTATGTGTATCTGTCTGCGACTGAATTCCCGGACTTCGCGCCTAACGTTGGCCCATTGCTGCTTTTTTTTTTTTAGACTAGACGATGTCTGGAGGTCCTCTGAAGAACGCTCGCATAAGAGCAAAAACAGAGCGTGCACATAGTATAAATACGTCAAGTGTCAAGATTTTGAAAGTGCATTTTCGAAGTATTTGTAACAAATTATCTGAATTTATCGCCCACCAGCAGACCTGTCGTGCCCAAATTATACTGAAGAACGAAATCTGGATGACGTACGAAGTAAAAAAAAAATTGAAATCCTTAACGAGGCATGGAACGTATATCGAAAAGACGGATAAGAAATCGTAGGATTTGAAGTGTTCATTACAGTCGACAAAAATATAATGCCTATCGTGTTCGAAGTTGAGCCTGACTACAAAGCTAGCAAGACACATGCAGCAGAGCTACGACAACTAAAATTAATTATCGGCTTTTTCTATATACTACCCGAATCCGCAGTAAAAGTAATAGAATCATTTAAAGGATATCTATGCTTAGTGTCGTGGATGGACACCGATATTGCAGTATTAGTTTGAGCCGGCGTCAACGTACCGAGTATAAATTGGAACGTCTATGGACTCGTTGCAGATGGTGCAAACAGATAGTCTTCTGAAGCAGTTCTGATCACTTTTCCCCGAAAACTGTCGTGAGCAATTAGTGTGGCAACCTATTTACAATAGAAATATTTTAGACCTGACCTTGTCAACAATGTCATTGTAGAGACAGGGATTAGTGATCATAATGTTATAGTCAATATGGGTACGGAAAGTTAATAAATCCACTCTGGAGAAATACGCGGTAAGTGGATTTAGGATCGAAACGATCCACTGTGGTTTAATTACAAAATTCCTAAAACGATCAGGAAAAAGGATTGTTCGGTTCAAAGAAGAACACAGCAATAGCAGCAGCTAAAAGTTAGTAGAAATTATGGGCCTATGAAAAGACGGATGCGCGAAGCATACAATGACTTCCACCGACAGACATAAGAGAGAGATCTTGCGGAGAATTCTAAAAAAAATGTTAGCCCTACGTAAGATCGCAAAGCGAGTCGAAGGCTTTTATTGAATCAGTTTTAGAAAAATCTGTTGTCGTGATAGGAGGCAGCAAAGGAAAGAAACCTGAAGTTACAAATTTCGCGTTTAGAAAATAGACTGAAGAGCCAAAGAAACTGGTACCTGCCTAATATCGTGTAGGGCCCTCGCGAGCACGCAGAAGTGCAGCAACACGACGTGGCATGGACTCGACTAATACCTGAAATAGTGCTGGAGGTAACTGACACCATGCGTCCTGCAGGACTGACCATATATCCGTAAGAATATGAGGGGGTGTGGATCTCTTCTGAACAACACGTTGCAAGGCATCCCACATACACTCCTGGAAATGGAAAAAAGAACACATTGTCACCGGTGTGTCAGACCCACCATACTTGCTCCGGACACTGCGAGAGGGCTGTACAAGCAACGATCACACGCACGGCACAGCGGACACACCAGGAACCGCGGTGTTGGCCGTCGAATGGCGCTAGCTGCGCAGCATTTGTGCACCGCCGCCGTCAGTGTCAGCCAGTTTGCCGTGGCATACGGAGCTCCATCGCAGTCTTTAACACTGGTAGCATGCCGCGACAGCGTGGACGTGAACCGTATGTGCAGTTGACGGACTTTGAGCGAGGGCGTATAGTGGGCATGCGGGAGGCCGGGTGGACGTACCGCCGAATTGCTCAACACGTGGGGCGTGAGGTCTCCACAGTACACCGATGTTGTCGCCAGTGGTCGGCGGAAGGTGCACTTGCCCGTCGACCTGGGACCGGACCGCAGCGACGCACGGATGCACGCCAAGACCGTAGGATCCTACGCAGTGCCGTAGGGGACCGCACCGCCACTTCCCAGCAAATTAGGGACATTGTTGCTCCTGGGGTGTCGGCGAGGACTATTCGCAACCGTCTCTATGAAGCTGGGCTACGGTCCCGCACACCGTTAGGCCGTCTTCCGCTCACGCCCCAACATCGTGCAACCCGCCTCCAGTGGTGTCGCGACAGGCGTGAATGGAGGGACGAATGGAGACGTGTCGTCTTCAGCGATGAGAGTCGCTTCTGCCTTGGTGCCAATGATGGTCGTATGCGTGTTTGGCGCCGTGCAGGTGAGCGCCACAATCAGGACTGCATACGACCGAGGCACACAGGGCCAACACCCGGCATCAGGGTGTGGGGAGCGATCTCCTACATTGGCCGTACACCTCTGGTGATCGTCGAGGGGACTCTGAATAGTGCACGGTACATCCAAACCGTCATCGAACCCATCGTTCTACCATTCCTAGACCGGCAAGGGAACTTGCTGTTCCAACAGGACAATGCACGTCCGCATGTATCCCGTGCCACCCAACGTGCTCTAGAAGGTGTAAGTCAACTACCCTGGCCAGCAAGATCTCCGGATCTGTCCCCCATTGAGCATGTTTGGGACTGGATGAAGCGTCGTCTCACGCGGTCTGCACGTCCAGCACGAACGCTGGTCCAACTGAGGCGCCACTTGGAAATGGCATGGCAAGCCGTTCCACAGGACTACATCCAGCATCTCTACGATCGTCTCCATGGGAGAATAGCAGCCTGCATTGCTGCGAAAAGTGGATATACACTGTACTAGTGCCGACATTGTGCATGCTCTGTTGCCTGTGTCTATGTGCTTGTGGTTCTGTCAGTGTGATCATGTGATGTATCTGACCCCAGGAATGTGTCAATAAAGTTTCCCCTTCCTGGGACAATGAATTCACGGTGTTCTTATTTCAATTTCCAGGAGTGTATGCTTAACATTGTCCATGGCTGGAAAACTTGGTGGCCAGCGATTGTGCTTAAAGTCAGAAGTGTGTTCCTGGAGGCACTCTGTAGCAATTATGTACGCGTGGGGTGTCGCATTGTCTTGCTGGAAGTGCCCAAGTCCATAGGAATGCACAACGGACATGAATGGATGCAGGTGATCAGACCGAATGCTCACACACGTGTCGCCTGTCAGAGTCCTATGTAGACTATTAGGGGTCCCGTATCACTCCAACTGCACACGCCCCACACCAATACAAATCCTACACCACTTTGGACAGTCCCCCTGCTGATATGCAGGGTCCATGGATTGATAAGGTTGTCTGCATGCCCGTACGCGTCCATCCGCTCGAAACAATGTGAAACGAGACTCGTCCGTCCAGACAACATGTTTCCAGTCATCAACAGTCCAATGTCGGTGTTGACGGGCGCAGGCGAGGCGTAAAGCTTTGTGTCGTGCAGTCATCAAGGGTACACGACTGAGCCTTCGGCTCCGAAAGACCATATGGATGATGTTTCGTTGAACGGTTCGCACGGTGACACTTGTTGATGGCACAGCACTGTAATCTGCAGCAATTTGTGGAAAGGTTTCACCTCTGTCACGTTGAACGATTCTTTTCAGTCGTCGTTGGTCCCGTTCTTATGGATCTTTTTCCGACTTCAGCAATGTCGGAGATTTGATGATTTACCGAATTCCTGATATTCACGGTACACCAGTGAAATAGCCATACGAGAAAATCCTTACTTCATCGCTGCCTCTGCGATGGTGTGTCCCATGGCTCGTGCCCCGACTATTACACCACGTTCACATTCACTTAAATCTTGATAATTTGCCATTGTAGCAGCAGTAACAGATCTAACAATTGCACCAGACACTTTTTGTTTTATATATGCCTATACCAGTTTCTTTGGCGCTTCAATGTAGTTCACGCAAAAGGCGTTTGAAACAGTGCCACACTGCAGACTGTTAACAAAAGTCGGAGTACACAGAACAGGTTCACAGATATGTAAATAGCCAGAAGATATATTATCTAATAGAAACCAGTACGTTGTCCTGGGACGTCTTGCTTCAATTGACAGGCCTGCCACGTATGATGACAGGTGGCAGCGTAGCAAGCATGACTCGATGTGAGAGAGTGGTTTGCGTCTTGACAGCGATGAATGCAAAATACAGGTCACCATTTTGCTGCCCAGTCGGCGAAGTTGTCGACTTCCGTTTGAAACCGGCGACTGACAGGCGCATGGCACTACTTCGTGTAGAGCGCCACACCATTAGAGTATAGTGCTAACTACACTCGCGAAGTCCGTAGTAAGTCCGCTGTATATAATGTACTGTATGGGATCTGCCTTGGAGAACGGCAGTCTGGATTCGACATCGAATGGATGTTAGTCGCAGCTCTCAGACAAAATGTGTGATGCTTAAGGGAGCTCTGTATCAATGTCACAGGAAACACGGGAATTACCAGCAAGAGGAGCTTCACAAGACGTACTTCAGCCGGGTACTGTCAGTGACAGGACCATTGTTGCTTTGTTAATACATAAACGATCTGACAGATAAGGTACGAAGCAATCTGCGACTGTTTGGTGATGAAGTTGTAGTCTACAGGAAGGTACATGGATAAAATTTCTTTGTGGTGTGATGCATGGCAGCTTAATCTTATATGCAGAAAAACGTAAGTTAATGGACATGAGTATTAAAATCAATCCTGTAATATTCGAATACTGTGGAACTGGTGTGCTGCTAGAGCCAATCACTTCGATTAAATATCTAGGTGTGACACTGCAAAGCGAAATGAAATGGAACGAGCTCATGAAGTCCGTTGTATGGAAGGCGAATGGTCGACTTCGGTTTACAGAAGTAATTTTAGGAAAGTGTAGATCACCTGCAATGAATATCACGTATGGAACATTTGTGCGATCCATTCTTGAATACTGCTCGAGTGTTTAGTATACCCACTAAATTGAATTAAAGGAAGATGTCGAAATAATTCAGAGTCGTGCTGCTAATTTTGTCACTTGTAGATCAGATCAACACGTGAGTATTACGGAAATTCTCCGTTAACTCAAATGCAACTTTTCACTATAGAATACTCAGAAAATTTAGAGTACCGTCAAAAGCGACAGACTGCCGAATAATCTTGGAACAATCTTCTTAAATTCTGCGCGGAGGGATATTGTAACTTTGAGTTTACGAATGTGTCTCCCGTAATGAATGCGTGTACTTACTGTTACACTAGCTAGAAAAATGCTGACTGAAAGGATAGTACGGCCCCAGTTCTTGTTCTAATTAAATACATTTTTTTCGAGAAACAAGTTTTCTGCCTCTCTTTCATCATTAGCCGCCGATATACCCAGTGCATTTGTTTTTCGACTAGTACAAACATATGCACTCACAAAGACCGCACAATGAGTTACACGATCAACCCAAGAAGTATATAATCAGTGAGATGAACAAAGTCCGAGTAGATACGATCTTTGCTTTAAGGTTCCTCTCCGAGAGAACAACTGTTTGGAAACTAGCTGAGAAACCTGACTGTGCCCGGATATTGATTTATACCAATCTTCTATTAGTCCATCTCTTCCTCCCTCCTATCTCTGTCCATCTCCATCTCCGCCCTCTCTCGTCCATCTCATCCTCGCCCCTTTTTCTGTCCAACTGGCCTGGGAGCTTAGGAGGAGATGTTGAACATACACATATGTGACATATATTACACAATATGACTCCATAGAGGATGTTAAATTAATGTGTGGTATTCAGTCGTGTGGCACGATCTTAGGTCCCCAAACAAGATGACAAAATTATTGGTTCGTTGCAGCGCTCGTTCTCGCGACCTGGTTGACATAATGAAATGTACAAACAAGATACGTCTCATATTTTTGATAGTATTCCAAGTCAACGAAATATGAGAAACGAATACCAACAGGCCATTTTTGAAAACTTTTATGTCACCCCACCCATTCTCCTCCACATCCCCACTCCTAGTGGTACTGGGGAATTTGACACCCACATTATTTTTATCGAAATAAAAGTAACGTACTGTAGAAATTTGGCTGAAATTGCTCCAAGTGTTCCTGAATTATGTTGAAATGTTACCCCCTTTTCATTTCCACCCATATGGGATCTAGGTGGTTCCGAATTCCACAGTGTTCCTATCCAGATAGTAAGTAACCATTAACCACCTACTTCTTTAGACAATCGAACTCAGGTATATAAAACAGCCTCAAACTTATGATTACTTTACAAATACATTAATGTGTTAAATATTTGACGTTATGCACGGAAGCGAGAAAAAGTTTAGAAATGGTTTGGAACTATGCTCTGTTTAACATAAAATCGATCAGTACACTCTTGGTAATTAACACTCCTTTTTAAGAAAACCTAGTTTCTCACGCATCTCTGTTTTTATGACGTTATACGTGCTGGACTATATATCATTCAATGATACAACTTTGAGAGTACATTTCGTGGTATATATGGATACTGCCTGGATAGTGTGTTGCGAATAGAGTTTCTACTAAAGAAGTAATAAATTAAAACGTCATGCCTGATGCGACAGTTTTGCAGCATGAAAAGAGAAAAAGTAGTAGTCGATAAACGTGGTTCCTGTCATCATTTTGTCATTCTGTGGGGGGTGTTAGTGAGAAAAAAAGTCGTAAAAGTTGAAAATTGTGTGTAAAATTTGTTAGAAGTCGCTAAGTGCTATCATTCTCAAGTACTGGATGAATATAGTCTGGGTATTTGCAAGCGGTTCGTTACGCTTGCTTTTCACTCCGAATCCCATCCCCTCGCGAGGTATGTCGTTCTTCCCCAGTGCTTCTTTCTAGATAGCAAGTGAGATGTGTATCAACTTTAGTTGAAATTGAATCAATAGTTTAGCAAGAGATGTTTAAAATCTGAGATCATTAGTCCTCTAGACTTAAAACTACTTAAACCTAACTAACCTAAGGACATCACACACATCCATGCCCGAGGCAGGATTCGAACCTGCGACCGTAGCAGCAGCGCGGTTCCACACTGAAGCTCCTAGAACCGCTCGGCCACAACGGTCGGATAACAGGTAGTAAAATTAGTCAAAATGAGTAGTTAACGACTGTACGTTGGTATGAGCGACAAGCATTCACAGGTTTGTCTCATTGTGGCCACCTAAACGCTAAGTTCGTCGACTCTACCTGCTGACTGGAACGGAGGAGAGAACGATCTGTATTATGCGGTTGATATTCTTCAGGGGTAAGCAAAGTTGCGGTTGTCCAAGATCTCTACTACGAGAGCCTGTTGGCTTTGACTGACTGCCCAACAGAAAGTACTGGAGTGGAGTGTTCAGTGACAACGAGTAGTTCTCAATAAGGTCGGATAATAGCTTCAACTCGAAATGATTTATGGTTTTTACACAGCGTTTGAAAAGTGGCAGAGAGAAGGACTTGAATAAAACTGATAACAGGATTTAGAAAGCGGTGACTGGAATTATATGTAGCTGTTACGAAACAACTTGATCTGACATGCAGTGAAGCACATTTAACGAAACAAACAATCATAGTGAGGAATATTATTCTATAAGGTTAATTGGCATATTGCTATTAATATAATAGGTCAATATGAATTATAATGACGTATGGCAATTCATAAAAAATGTGTAGTATAAAAAGTAGAACAATGAAGGACAAAAGTTGAGGATATTTGTACACAATCAACAAAACATTAAGGTGTGATTCTTTTTCCACATGAAATCTTTTAAATGTCTTTCAGTTCAAATATGTTTATTATTCATTTTTTCCCTCTGCAGTCTTCACTATGATTCTGATTCCATACACTCTGCAAATGAAACTGATAGATGGTGATGTTAACAATGATAGTCCTTGACACGTGAGAACTTAACTGACAATATTACCGGATATCGCGAGTTTCCCCTTCTTGCTAGATATTTGTTCTGTTTTTCAGTACGTTATAGATTTAGTTTTTATGGGTTTAGGTTTGATGGCAGCCTCCATCGTGCATGCTACACAACGGGGGATAAAGAGGAGAGGATGAACAGAGAGAGGGGAGATATTAATGGACAGAGACAGGGAGGGAGAAGATGGATAGATAAAGACAAAAAGGATCAGATAGACAGCGAAAGCAGAGAGGAGGATATGAACAGGGAGAGGGGAAGAGGTGGGGATGGACAGGGAAAGGAGAGATGATAAGATGACAGGGAACTGAGGGGAGAGGTGGAGATGGACAGAGAGAACCGGAAGTGAAGATGGACAGAGGAGGAGATGGACAAAGAGAAGGGGGAGGAAGAGGCGGAATTAGAGGGGGAGAGATGGAAATGGTCGGAGGGGAATGAAGCAGATGAATAGAGGGAGGAGGAGCAGATGGACAGGAAGAAGGGAGAGAGTGGGGAAGGGTCAGCAAGTGGCCAGAGATGGGGAAGAGCGGAGGAAATGGACAGAGGGGGCGTGAAGGCAAACGTCACTACGACTCTCACGAGTCTTACGAGCGCAGTGGGAGTTCGCAGGCTCGCCGCGCCCGACATCTATCGCCGTCTCCTATCCCGTTGTGACTCTTGGCAGCGGGTGTGTAACACGGCGGTCACGAGCTTAAGAGCGAGTTGTAAGACAGATGATCGGCTCTACACGCCGGTCTCGCCCTTGGCGGCCGGCCGCAGAGACTTCTCTGCTAGTGACACGCAGCAGATTTAAAAGTAGCCACTGTTACAGATATCAGCTATAAGCAGATATGCTAAAAAAAGAATAGGGGCTCTCTCCACGTTATCACATTCACCTCGATAGAAGGCTGGTTGTTGTAACCTCCACCTTATATCTGTCCAGATCGTAACTAGCATGTTCACCAAATTTCACTGAAATCGTTCCAGAGGTTTAGAATGAGTTTCTGCTCGTTGCTTTGCCCACGCAGGTGAATGTCAGCTACCTTTAACATATTTTAGACGTATCTGTACACACATTTCGCCTGTATCTCTAGGGAATTTGGTCATACAGTTTCATTTCCACGCAGCTCAATGTTTATGACGTCATATTTCCTGAACTATGTGTTGTACAACAATATAACTTTGCAAGTACAGTCAGTGGTATATGTGGCTACTGTATGAAAATATGTTGTGAATAGAATCAGTAGCAACTAAGTAACAAATTTAAACGTCTTGCATGATGAGGCAGTTTTTTTATGCATCTCAGCATTTGACGTCATATCTCCTGAACTATATGTCCCACAATGATATAATTTTGCTGGCAGATTCAATCCTCCATGTGAATACTGTCTGCAGAATATGTCGCAACTGCGGTCAGTAGTAAAGAAGTAATATATTTAAACGTCGTACATCATGCGGCAGTTTTACTGCAAGACCAGCGAAAGTGTAGCAAACGGTAAGGTTTTTCGCTATCATCAGTTTATATCATATGCGAGTAAGCGAGAAAAAGTGCCGTAAATTAAGTAAAGCTGTAGTGTGCGTCGTGAGCTGTGCTTGGGCAGCTCAAATGGTAGAGCACTTGCTTCCGAAAGGCAAAGGTCCCGAGTTCGAGTTTCGGTCTGGCACAGTGTTAATCTGCCAGGAAGTTTCAGTTTCGTAAATGTTAGAAATGTTGTGTAAAGTTTGCTGCAGGTCACTAAGTGCTAGCATTCTCAAATACTGGATGATAAAAGTATGAATATTCATGGGTCGTGGGGTGCACTGCTATTTCACCCCCACCTCTATCCCTTTGATAGGTACGTGGTTCCAACGCCCACAAGGATTCTTTTTAAGACAGATAGTGACATGTATATCAAGTTTGATGGGAATAGCTCCAGTGGTTTAGGAGGAGGACATACGTACATACATACATACACGGAGGTGACAAAAGTCATGGGATGCCTCCTAACATCGTGTCGGACCTTCTTTGCCGGGCATAGGGCAGCAGCTCGACATGGTATGGACTCAAGAAGTCCTTGGAAGACTCCTGCAGAAATTTTGATCTATGCTGCCTCTATGGCCGTGCATAATTGTGAAAATGTTACCGGCACAGGATTTTGTGTACGAACTGACCTCTTGATTGTGTCTGACGATCTGGCTGGCCAAATCATTCGCTCGAATTATCCTGAATGTTCTTCAAACCAGTCGCGAACAATTTTCGTCAGGTGACGCGGCGCATTGTCATCCATAACGATTCCATCGTTGTTTGGGAACATCAAATTCATCAATGGCTGTAAATGGTCTTCATGTAGTCGAACGTAACCATTTCCAGTCAATAATAAGTCCAGTTGGGTCAGAGCACCTAGTCCATTCTATGTAAACACTGCCCTTGCCATTTTGGAGCCACCACCAGCTTGCACAGTGCCTTGTTGACAACTTAGCTCCTTAGCTTCGTGGAGTCAGCGGCACTGTCGAACCCTATGAACGGCTCTCATCAACGGAGATTAGGACTCATATGATCATGTCTTTCCAGTCAAAAAATTAAAATCAAAAATTATTTTTGAGAACGTACGAAAAACCAACTGAGCCTCAACGTATCCCTCTCGGAAAGCAATTGGGTTTTGCATCGGCTACGCTACTGAGAGGCAGATCGCTCTGCTACTAAATTAATAACTGATGCGCAACAGATTTAACGATATCAAAGGGGTGGCCCTGGTAACTGAGTCACGTATTTTGACCTTCATAAAATCAATTAAGTGTACGGCATGGAAAAGGGATTCATTAACTTCTGAATTAAATTCTTGGCCTATGTGAATCAATAACGTATTCCAATCATATTTCGTGTGCATAGGTCAAGCAATTTAATAACATAAGGTTTAACTGAGCACCGGATAGAAGGAACATCTAATAACAATACGTTAATAAGATGCACTAACATTAATTAACTTAATATATTTTGAAAACTGAGAGACGGTGATCAAGAGTAGGCAACATTAGAAAACTACATTATGAACATAACCACGATAGACACGTAGTGATGGCAAGATCGTTCCAAAAATTGACTGTAAATAATATGGAGATACTCCTGCTTCCTCGGTCTTGGATGAGCCTTCATTAATTTAACTAAGTATCAGGAAACACCTATGTTCGCTCTTTCTTAATTAGCCAATGCCACTTAATATTTTCACCATAATTGTTGCGTCAAAGTGCACATACCGAATGGTGTAGGTACCTATCACTGGAACTTACTAGAGAAGGCTTACATCGCCTTATGAAGTTGGAGTTCTGCTTGTTGCTGCACTGTAACCTTCCGCAGTTCTAGGCGCTCAGTTCGGAACCGCGCGACCGCTAGGGTAGCAGGTTCGAATCCTGCCTCGGGCATGGATGTGTGTGATGTCCTTAGGTTAGTTAGGTTTAAGTAGTTCTAAGTTCTAGGGGACTGATGACCACAGATGTTAAGTCCCATAGTGCTCAGAGCCATTTGAACCATTTTTGAACCTTCCGCGTGCCCAAGACAAAAGTGTGCTTTAAATCTGGAACCAAAGCGTACTACTCTAAACCTGAGGAAAAAGTAATGTCTAGAAAAAGCGTCTCATGTCCCTGCTCTGCACCGAGTCTGTGGCAAAAGATACTGTTCACCAATGAAAAAACTTGTATGACACTGCCCAATGGAGTAGTTGTTGAGTTGCTGTTACTCTCCCACTAAAGAACTATGTAAAAGCATTGTTCAATCAGCAGGCTTGTCACCTATGCTGTTTTGAGAACATTCCCAAACCTACGTCATTGATTCTATTTTTAGCCACGAGTCTCCTCATGTTCAACTTTCATAAAGGCGTTTCTAAACCTCCTATTCTAAACAGTACTATTAAGAGTGCCCAGTAAGCTCACTTCTAACACGTTGTTCGAAGAATCCCTGATCCCACCAGGGCTTGGTGTCTGATGGGCACAACATACTATTATCCAGCGGCGAAAAAGCACAGGAAATAAAGCTGAATAGCTTCAATTCCTCTGCGTCAAGTAGAGAGGTAAGAATCTGTTCATAGAGTTCTCTCGTCCATTCTGCCTTCAAAGGGGTCACCGGGCTGTGCACAATGTCAACTACAGAGTGCTTTGTTGCACCTGGCACTAGTTATAAAAGTGGGCATTTATTTGCTGTGGACGAGTCTCCACAGCTCATCATGTTAACGTTTTAGTTGGATTGCATTCCTACAGCTCATTGAAAATTATCCGGTGGCCGCCAGACGGGTCCCAGACAGAACAGTAAGGGTCGGTAGCTTAGCTCTTTCAGATGGCCAGAACTATTACCCCCTCTTTTCATTGCCGGGGGTTCACAAGTTTGTCTACGTCATTCATGAGTCTCACCGCAGGAATCGCATCCCATCATCCCTGCTGTGGTTAAGTGATGGCTTTCCAGACCTCAGTTCACAAACAAAATATAACACTATACATGCACAGATTCGCAATCAGGATAAGTATAGTAAGTAAACAAAAAAAAAGATAGCTTGACCCTTACAGTTAATGATATCATTACTGTCATTAGTATCAAGTTAAACTGACTAGTTGAAACATGACTGTAACTGTGATTAATTGAATTAGCACAATAAAAATGAGATGTGCCATGTTGGAGACAACTGACACTCCTCAAACAGAATTATAAAAAAGGGTTCCTTCAATTTATCGAACAGTTTCAAGCGAACAGTTTTACTGATATTTCCAGTTTACTGAAGGAATTGTCCACAAAGTTTCAACTTGGGACTATTGTGAGAATAATAATCATAATATTTTTGCTTTGCTGTTTATTTTCCCCTTGTCGAGTGGCGGTGATGAAAAGTTTAATGCGTAAGATGCTGTTAGTCTGATCCCTGGTGACCTACAGCGAAGAAAATTTTAGAAATACAGTTTCACTCAACAGAAATGTCTTACTGAAAACATCTATTAAGTGTGGCCCAATTAAGCATGAAAATATAGGTACCACACCACACATGGATAATTAATGAATGGCTCATCTACCTACAGAAGAAACTAGTGGTCACTATAATAATTTGGTTTATTACTATAAAGTATCAAACAAATGATTATCCACTAAACATTTAATGAGTGGACAAGTGGATCATAATTACAAAATCTAGCCTTGACACAGTTAGGTGGACACATGAAAGCATAACGTGAAACGATATCTTGGATACAGTCATTGATTGCAAGAACTGTTGCTGGTTAGAGAAAGAAACCCGGAAAATAAGTATGATGACCTGTAGTATCGTTAAAATGCATGATGGAAGCAACTGGCAGCAAATGTTAAAACTGCGCAGTTAAACCAAAATGATAGTTAAATAGCTTTACGTCCCATCGACTCAATGATGGCAACACTGGCTCATTCTTACCACTCTTGTACAATGTGACTGTGGAAGATTTCAGCAGTCACGGCTCAAAATTGAGTTCAGCTCACCCTCTGTACTCAGTTCTAACATGAAAATATCTCTCTGTGACACTTCAGCAGTATCTCCAGGTAGCAAGTCTTCTCTCATCAGTCACCTGGTATCAAGTGTACCATATTCTGTCCTCTGGTAGAAAGTGTTGTCTGACTTAACTCTCGGAAACTAGTTGTATCTGCCAGTATACGATTCTCACCAGCCAATTGCAGCAGACGCTTTATGCTCTGAGCAATAATAATTTTAATAAGTTTTAATAAGTTTAAGGAACTCCTACTCCCATGGACTTTGTCATGGTTAAGCAATGATGCTCTAGTGCAGGGAGGATGGCAGAAAATGTCACCAACTACATGACAGGTTCCTAACCTTGGGCTACAAAAGGGCTTACATGCACACATGCATATGAAAGCATGCCTTCTCCAGAAATAAATATTTTCAACTAGTCATTGTGCCCATGACTAGGATTTTAAATGAAAATATTTCGCGCCATGAGCACGAAGAAAAGGCCAGTCTCACACTCTTGCATTCCAACGGCTTCATCGGCCTTCGCACTTATCTTTCGAAAAGGATTCCTTCAGGTGTCTCACATTACAGAGTTATGTAACAGACAGGTCACCCTAAGTCGCCGGCTATACTGAGATGGGACATAGAAAATTCCTCGTCTGCTATCTGCCCTGGAGGACAGCATTCAGCTCTGAACACATTTATGATTTCTTTTGATCATCTTAAATAAACTTGTATGTTGTGCGAGCCAGTTCCAAATTTTTCAAGGCTTCAGAAAGTAGCAGGAAGGAAGAGATGAAGTAATTATATGATGCTACTGCTGTTTTTAACTCCATATAGAGGCTGCATGGCGGTGGTCTAGCGGTTCTAGGCGCGCAGTCCGGAACCGCGTGACTGCTACGGTCGCAGGTTCGAATCCTGCCTCGGGCATGGATGTGTGTGATGTCCTTAGGTTAGTTAGGCTGAAGTAGTTCTAAGTTCTAGGGGACTGATGGCCACAGATGTTAAGTCCCATAGTGCTCAGAGCCATTTGAACCAGAGGCTGCAGGGGGCATTTGTGGTTCTGTGCTTTACTTTCAGTACCAAAAGAGGCATGGAAAATGTCACTTGTGTACGAGGAAAGTGCCACGATCATGAAAAGAGTTAAGTGTAAAAATATCACACATTTATCATGCACAACAGTTTCGAAAAGTGATAAAGACACAATCAGTTACAACGTGTTCTGATGTGTGCATTGGATCTATGGGCCTTCAGCATTTTCAGTGGAGAAGGGGTGATTAGTCTTTCAGAAAAACGTATCGGTAATGTTGTCAAATAAGGCACAGTGAGGGCACAAGAGATTGTGTCCTCTCCAAGAACTGGGTTTTTTACAAGATATATTCAATGAAGTGAGAAGTGAAATCTTGCCTAAAGTAAAGGTAGTCATTGACAAGAACGAGTGTGCATCGATATGCAATCTTTGGACTGTCAATTATTGTAAAATACATTTCATTACTGTCACATCCATTATTGTCGTAGACTCTGAGGACACATATGAACCAAGAAAATACGTGCTCCTCACAACAAATTTTCATATGTTACAGAAACAATTTAAAATATTCTTACAGACTTACATTAAAACTTGTCTGAGATTAATGTACCTTCTCTGGAACCAAGCAAAGTAACACGTCAAATGCTGACCATGAAGGAAGGTCTTGAACTCCACACACATCTGCCATGTGCACCACATTGCATAAATGCAGTATTAAGGCACACATTGGGTGGAAAGTTTCTTGGTGAATAATTGCCTGATATTTATAAATCCATCCAGACAGTTCCTAGAACTGTAGAGCATTTCAAATGCTCCGGTATGATGGTAAGATCAGAAAAAAATTAAATCCAGATGTGGAAACATGAAGGAGTAGCATGTACATGATGTTGAATTCAGTACATTGGATAAAAAAATGATACTGAGAATTTCCCTTTGAAAAGAAAGAAAGACACAAGTAGACGTAATTAAATTCCTGAAATCTCTTAAACAAGTTTCATATGACCTACTGGATGAAAGAGAACTGACATTGCCTTTTGTACTGCTGTGGGTACTTAGTTTACTAGATTGATGCTGAAATGATAATGACAATGAAGTACTGAAATTGAGAAAGTGGCTGACGAACTACAGGATTTTCATTACTTGGCTACATTTTTAGCAGTTTTTCGAGGAACTCGTCGTCCTGACCAAGGAAAAGAAAGAAAATTCTATGTCTCAAACAGTTCATAAGATGTTAGAGGGCATAGCTGTGGAAGAACAGAAAAAAGATCCGATACATCTTGTGTAAAGAAGTTCCGTAGGTGAAATTCATCAACTTCAAAACGGAAAGATGAACTTCAGTGATATTTGAACATGGAAAACACAGGTGATCCCTTCAAAAATGTTTCGTCTAGTGCAAGCCCGATCTCTGGGCCTTACCCAAACACTCCATAATAATAAAAGAAGTCCTACACACGGGCGAGAAACAGTCTGAAAGTTATTCTATGAACACTCTGCCAAGCACATAAGTGTGAATTGTAGAGTAGTCTAAATAGATGTAGATGTAGATGCAGCTGTGAAAAATGAATACCTAAGTCTTTCTGGCAGACATCTGATTTATCTTATTTTACTGTCATGATCATTTCTTTCTATGTATGTTGCAGTCAACAAAATGTTTGCGCATTTGGAGGAGAAAGTTGGTGATTGAAGTTTCGTGAAAAGATTTCCCTCTAAACCAAAGAAACTGCGCGATACAGTTCACACAATCCACGCTACAAGTTTAGCTACCTTCTGAATGTGACGGAATACTGATTTACTAAGCCAGCGCTGCCCAGCAAATGGCCCGCAGGCCGCAGTGTGGCCCATGGCCAAGAGGAATGCGGACCACCATAGTCTGGTGAAGTAATTGTTTTTTAAGACACAGTAGTAAGCGATGAAAATGTTTTAAAACTAACCTGCTTTCTAGATTGTGCACGAGCTCAAGTAAACATGCAATTGGGGCCAGGGTGTGGTTGCTTTCTTCCTAATCTACTAGCTGTCCTCTTCCAATTTCTGCTACCTGCTGTCCGCTTCCCCGGCAGTGACTTATGCGCGTACTACGTTGGTTACAAAGGCGACAGGCGATGGCTTCAGCTGCACTCGCTCCCTTTCTCCATTTCCGTTGACTTAGTCAGTCAGATTTACTCCGAATATCAGACAGCCAAGGCTTAATAGATCAGGGGTCCATCACGCTCAGGAAGTGGCTATGCGTGTAGCAGGGGCTGTGTGGAGTGGATTGCTCTTTTTTTTACGTTAGAGGGAAATCTTTTCACGAAATTTCAATCACCAACTTTCACTACCAATTGCACAAATATTTTGTTGACTCCAATCTACATGGAGAGAAATGATCATCTTAATAAAATTAGAAATATCAGAGCTCTCACAGAAAGATTTAGATGTTCATTTTTCACAGCTGCAACTACATCTACTTAGACAACTCTACAGGTCACACTTACGTGCTTAGCAGAAGGTTCATAGAACAACTTTCCGATTTCCTTGACGGTGCCAATCTCGAATCGCACGTGAGAAAATGACCTCCTAAATTTTTCCGTCCGATCTCTGATTTTTCTTATGGTATTACGATGGCCATTTCTTCCTATGTAGGTCAGATTAAATAAAATATTTCCCATTCAGACCAGGATGTTGTTGATTCAAATTTCACGAATAGGTCTCGTTGCAACTAAAAAAGCCTTCGTTTTATTGATACTCATTGTACCTATGTCCAATATCGTGATACTCTCTCCACTATTTCACTGTGCAGTAAAATGAGCTGCCCGTCTTTTTAATATCCTCCATCAGTCCTGCCTTGTGAAAATCGAATACTGTGCTGAAGTACTTCATAATATAATGGATAAGCGTCGTATAGACAGTTTCTTTAGTAGATTTGTTGCGTCTGTAAAGACGTAGATGCCTTGTTTCCAGAAAAGGTTCCCAACATTGAGATTGTAGTCAAGTGCCTAGGATATTAAATGTGGGCCCACAAACACTGCGTGAGGTCGAAAATGACTGTTCGTGTGGAAAATGTGACTAAAATTTTTAAAATCATTTTACGTTTTCTCGTTACTAATTATGTGTTTATTCTTTTACAAATAACAGTTGTATTATGTAATTAATTTTTTGTCTCGTCTTGTAATTTCTTCTGGAAATAAGTTCTTTTATCTCTCAGTACACTTTTTCAAAGGTAAAACTTCAATTCTCAAGTTGTTTAGACCTTTGTAACTATGTGGTCAGTATGCTCTTCCCCATTTGACACAATGGTCTCTTGGCTCTGTTTTCACATTATTAGTTATTTAGGTGCTGCCCTTTTGTCCACTGAGAATGAAAACTATTAGGCAGATAGGAGGATAGCTTGTCCGTACGCCCTGTGATTTGGGAGTTTTCAGATCCACTGTAGATCTAGGGAGTTAAATTTGACAGCGTTTCCCTGCAGATCTTCCGTCGAGCGAACGGTTGTTATCAGACACACCAAAAACAAAGCAAGGCCGTTGTAAGTGTAGTACACTCCTGGAAATGGAAAAAAGAACACCGTGAATTCATTGTCCCAGGAAGGAGAAACTTTATTGACACATTCCTGGGGTCAGATACATCACATGATCACACTGACAGAACCACAGGCACATAGACACAGGCAACAGAGCATGCACAATGTCGGCACTAGTACAGTGTATATCCACCTTTCGCAGCAATGCAGGCTGCTATTCTCCCATGGAGACGATCGTAGAGATGCTGGATGTAGTCCTGTGGACCGGCTTGCCATGCCATTTCCACCTCGCTGGCGCCTTGCCGGTCTAGGAATGGTAGAACGATGGGTTCGATGACGGTTTGGATGTACCGTGCACTATTCAGTGTCCCCTCGACGATCACCAGAGGTGTACGGCCAGTGTAGGATATCGCTCCCCACACCATGATGCCGGGTGTTGGCCTTGTGTGCCTCGGTCGTATGCAGTCCTGATTGTGGCGCTCACCTGCACGGCGCCAAACACGCATACGACCATCATTGGCACCAAGGCAGAAGCGACTCTCATCGCTGAAGACGACACGTCTCCATTCGTCCCTCCATTCACGCCTGTCGCGACACCACTGGAGGCGGGCTGCACGATGTTGGGGCGTGAGCGGAAGACGGCCTAACGGTGTGCGGGACCGTAGCCCAGCTTCATGGAGACGGTTGCGAATGGTCCTCGCCGATACCCCAGGAGCAACAGTGTCCCTAATTTGCTGGGAAGTGGCGGTGCGGTCCCCTACGGCACTGCGTAGGATCCTGCGGTCTTGCCGTGCATCCGTGCGTCGCTGCAGTCCGGTCCCAATTTGGAGGGGCTAGTGCACCTTCCGCCGACCACTGGCGACAACATTGATGTACTGTGGAGACCTCACGCCCCACGTGTTGAGCAATTCGGTGGTACGTCCACCCGGCCTTCCGCATGCCCACTATACGCCCTCGCTCAAAGTCCGTCAACTGCACATACGGTTCACGTCCACGCTGTCGCGGCATGCTACCAGTGTTAAAGACTGCGATGGAGCTCCGTATGCCACGGCAAACTGGCTGACACCGACGGCGGCGGTGCACAAATGCTGCGCAGCTAGCGCCATTCGACGGCCAACACCGCGGTTCCTGGTGTGTCCGCTGTGCCGTGCGTGTGATCATTGCTTGTACAGCCCTCTCGCAGTGTTCGGAGCAAGTATGGTGGGTCTGACACACCGGTGTCAATTTGTTCTTTTTTCCATTTCCAGGAGTGTGTAATGGTTAACTAGACACGCCTTCATGCAGTACAACCCAGCGCCAATGCTATCCTCTCGCTATACCTATATCCAGTTTAGTGGCACCATCCACACAATACGCCGGAAGAGACAGATAGCAGGTACATCAATCTCGCTAATTACTCATGAGCTTGGCAGCTGCTCTGAAGTGGGGCAGTGAAGAACTCGTGGCTCGAGCACAGGTGCTCATGAACGAGATGGCTTGGTTATATTCGTAGCGGAAGCGAAATCGGCTATGTGTGACAACGAATGAGCTGAGACTAAAAACTGCACACACGATAATGTTTTGATCTATGCATTTTCTTGCTGTCTTGTTTAGAAACATCGTAGTATCTGAAAATGGTCACATGATTCGTTCACTGAATATGTGCCTAAAAGCTAAACTTCTTTCCACTATAATTATACTCGATTTATGATTTCATTTCATCTGTTGAATAGAGGAAATATTAATCTTTATGATATTTAAATGAAAAACAAAAGTTAAGATGTATGAATCATAAAATAGAATCAGCTATTTTAATATAGTGGAGGCTGAAGATAATATAACACAGTAAATGACAGCTATGTGTCTAGGGTACAAAAAAAATTGTAACACTAACTGCAGAATATAAAACTATACGGGGGAGGGGGAGGGGGGACGACGACGGCGACAAAAGTATGTAAACACCAAAAACTCAACAAATTGCCGTACCAACACAGCGTGCGAAAGCAGTTTCCAGTCGGCTCAGAATGCATGAATACAGATCCTGCATGGTTTTCAAGGGAATTTTATATCACTCTACCTGCAAAACAGTGGCAAGTTCAGGTAACGATGATAACGGTGGATAGCGATCACGAACTCTTCTCTCCAAACTAGACCACAAACGCTTAATAATATCGAGATCTGATGGCAGTTAGGCATTGGTGATCCTACCCTAGCTGGTAGGGGGCAGTGCTACACACCGCTCCGCTAAGCTACTGTTTTCGAATACCTTGTGTAAACGTAATATGTTGTAAACGTAAAAGTTACAAAATTATTTTCGTCACTTAACCATGCAAAAGCTGTTTTTGTTTTCTGCTTCTTTTCTTTTGAACCTTCTATTATGTTTACAGACTTTATTTAGTAAAGACCTCGTAGGTCATTTTCTGGTAGTAATGCAGTTTGGGGCTTATATTTACGAACTTGTGTAGCATATTCTTAGGTTTTTGTTGTACAGTACGTTACTGTTAACCAGCGGAGACAGCGAGACCGCTATATAAAATAATGAGTATTACCTTAATGTAAACAAATAACTGTTTAACACAATGAAAAAATACTGCCTGCCAGACGCAACACTCTAATCTGGGTCCCACGCCATAAAGTCGCGCACACATGCCTGGAGCAACACCGACGTGAATACCTAAGTTGGGATGGGATGATCAGGAGGGACAGACCGATAAGCTCAACCGCTGTACGCGCAGAGAGGTACGTTGTCTGGTGACGTCACATTTTCGACATTTAATTTTATTATAATGTAGGGCTCTTACAGACAGTCTTCACTTCTGTAGTACTTATTCACCTACATTTTATGTTAGCATTTGATTGACCAATAAAACGTTTGAGAATATTCATAATTTTGTTTTACAAGGCCCATACACTTACGAAAACCTGTATATTTGTTGGCTGTACTGATGATCAATCAACAGTTCAGGATTATTAACGCAGTCATACTATCCATGAAAAGCTGGAATGATGAGATAGAGTGTCGTATGTTAAGACCATGTTGGACAGAAGCATATTTTATGACTGAACAAAATGGAAACATGTTGTATCTCATTCGTAATGAAAAAAAAAATATCAATTTGCATGGAGTACAATATCAGATTCCGTTATTCTACGAAACACACTTCTAAGTACGTTGAATACTGTGGCCAATTAATAATCGAACGAATCAGTTCATTGAAAAAATAAAAAAAATGTATATGGCTGGTCAGCAGGCCATGTTTAAAATATCAAAAGAAAACTTAGAAACTGCAGCAAAACTAAAGTTTAAGATAGAAAAAGGTATAGCCAAAAGAGGAAACCTTTGTCTGATGGAGAATTCATCAAAGAATATTTGGAAATATTTGCAGCAGCAGCGTGCCCAGAACAGATATCTTAGTAAAAAATACAAGCTTGTCACATGAACCCATAGCACGACGAAGCATGGCAAAAGGTACTAAAGTTTCATTCAAAGCACAATTAAGGGAATGTGTGTTTTACAGTTTAGCGCTCGATGAAACTGCTGATGTTTCAGGTATAGCCCAGCTGGCAGTCTTTGCGAGAGGAGTGACAGAGAAGTACACTGTAATCGAGGAATTACTTGACTTACGTTCAATGAAAAGTTCAACAACAACAGGACAAGACATGTATGAAGAAATAAGACGTTGCATGGAAAAGCTTGATCTGGTAGACGAAAATCTTTCCGGCTTGACAACAGATGGTGCACCAGTATGACGGGAGAACAAACGGATTTGTGACTTTGATGGCTACTAGCATGACACACACAATTGTAAAACACCATTGCATTATTCATTAGGAACAGATGTGTGTAAAAGTTCTCGATCTGAAAAATGTGATGGAAACGGTAATGTGGGCTGTTAATTTAATACGCGCAAGAGGGCTAAATCATAGGGAATTTCAGACTTTCCTATCTGAAGCAGGCCCGGGGCTGCTGATATCATATTCTGTAGCCGGATTCGCTGACTCAGCAAATCAGGTACGCTCACACGATTTCGTTCTCTATTGGGAGAAATGACTTTCAAAGGAAGAAATATCAAATTATTGGAGAATGTAAAATGGCTGAATGATCTGGCTTTTTAGATGACATAATGAAATATCTCACCGACCCAGATCGAAAACTCCAAGGTAAATAATAAGTATGCGTAGAAATGTATGTACATATTCAAGCATTTGTTAATAAGTTTACCTTCTTCGAGAAACAGGTAGAAAAAAGTTAGTTGTGCCATTGGGAAACTTTGTCTGCACGAAATCAAGAGACACTGTTTTTCGACAAGTACGTATCTTTGCTGCAATAAATAAGTAAGGAGTTTGAGTAAATATTCACGGATTTTAAAAATCAGGAGCCATGTATGAAAGTATTCCCAAATCCTTTTGAGGTTAAGATTGAAGACCCCATGTTACACCTACAGATGGAGCTGATTGAACTTAAAAGTTATGAAAGCCTTAAAACAGTTTACCATACTTACCTGCGGAATGGACTGATAGAGTTTTATAAGAAATATACCATACCCGGTCAGTATCCTAACCTATGCAAGTTAGCACTTCAACAGGTGTCCTTACGCAGAAGCACATATATCCATGAGCAGTCTTTTCCACGAATGCAAAATATAAAAAAATTTGCCTTATTAAGTTTTCGTTTTATTCGTTTTATTTTCACTGATTTTTAATTTGCATCGTTCTAATATAAATACATAATATCTGCTCACATAGAAAAATAGCTTTTTATTGTCATTGGTTTAGTTCTGTTATAAAATCTTTTTTGTCTGGCACGTCACAGCGATAAAAGTTAATAATGTGGTCCAGTTCGATATTTGTCTGGGCACCATTAAGCGAATCCCGACATCTGTCGACCCTATGATACAAGTCAAGAAATCTGGAGCATGCACTCTCGCCCACGTGCTATTCGACAATGGAAAGGTACAGATATAGTTTAAAAGTGATTTTATGCCCCTTCCGCCAAGCACGTAAGTGTAAACTGCAGAGTAATCATGTAAATCTATAGGGTGTCTCAAGAGGAATGTTCAGTATTCAAGGATATAGCGCGAACGATCATTCGTAAAAAATGTTTGGTAAACATGGGCTGTAAAATATATATTTAAAGAGCAATGAGCATTTCATCATCATCGATACAGTGAAAAAGACCACTTCTTATGCAAGCCTTCTGCTTTTAATATTTTGAGAAGTGGTATGGTATCATCCAACACAACATAAAAATGTCCAGTAGACATGAGCTCTCAATTTGCATGCCTTAAGAGCCATGAGCATTTGTTCAGTAGAAGACATGTGTTTCTCAGTAGCGAAGATGAACAAATGCTCATAGTCCTCAAAGTATGCAATTTGGAGTCTATATTTACGTGACTGTTTTTTTGCCTTTTAGTTCATTCTACCACCTCTTAAAATATGGAAAGCAAGGAGCTCGTAGTAGAAAAGATTTGTTTCACAGTGTCGATGAAGAAGAAGTGCTCATAGCTGGTAAGGTATGCATGTGACAGCCCATGATATAGAAATTTTTACTGCGGGTGATCGTTCCTGTCATATCACTGGATATTAACCATTCCTCCTGGGACGCTATGTAGATGTAGATGGTATACAATCAGTGTGCATCTGACGAACCCTCTTGCTCCCTTGCCGTTTTCCTGTTTCCTATAGAGAGTGGACAGAAAAGTGGTGACAAGGGCTTGCTGTACCGTGCATTTTTTGATTGCTTATTCTGCCTAACTAGATTTGGAGGAGGAGGAGATTAGTGTTAAACGTCCCGTCGACAACGAAGTCATTAGAGATGGAGCAGAAGCTCGGGTGAGGGAAGGACGGGGAAGGAAATCGGTCGTGCCCTTTCAAAGGAACCATCCCGGCATTTGCCTGAAGCGATTTAGGGAAATCACGGAAAACCTAAATCAGGATGGTCGGAGACGGGATTGAACCGTCGTCCTCCCGAATGCGAGTCCAGTGTGCTAACCACTGCGCCATCTCGCTCGGTCGACTAGATTTGGATCTTAAGGTTCTTTTCTACAACTGACCAAGAGCATAACATGCCGAAGATATTACAAAAACGTTCACAATAATAATAATAATATTAATAGTAATAATTATTATGTTAATTGACATTAATAATAATAGTAATAATAGTACTAAATAGAATTAAGAATGATATACATTAGTTAGCACATTTAGTGTCTCTAATGGACTCATTTCCGGTAACATGGATGTGAAACTTCTTGAACTTTGGCAACAACAGCTGTAACTGCAGCAACACCTAAAACCACAGTAGGAACAACAGCGGTAACAATAAGAGGAGCATGCAACTATCCTGTAGGTCTTATGTGATCAATATTAATAGGAGGCGTTGATAAATATCAACGGAGCCAGTTGAAAATGTGTTCCCCGACCGCGACTCGAACGCGGGATCTCCTTCTTACATGGCAGACGTTCTATCCGACAGAGCCACCGAGACCACAGAGTATAGTGCGACTGCAGGGACTTATCTCTGACACGCTCCCCGTGAGACCCACACTTCCAACTTACTGTCCACACTCCACATTCGTAGTGCCCCTGCCCACTACACCCATTGCTCGCGACAGTCAATCTACCGATTCCCGTAAGAGTTTGAGCAATGTGAGTGCATCCGCACTGAAGATGATCATTGGCGGGAAGCCTTATCTATATGAAGATGGTATCTGTTCTTTCGGACATGTCCGAAAGAACGGTTACCATCTTCATATGTTTATATTAATAGGTGGTTCGTCTGCTTTACCGAGTTCAATGACCTGGAAGGTATACTTATGACATATTGAACTGTTTTGTCTTCCTTATAGTATTTTCGATAAACAATAAAGTGATTTATTCTTGTTTTCTAGTAGTCGTTAGCATGAAGTGGTCGAGAAATTGTGACCGCTTACAAACACTGGTGATTTATGTTTCGACGTACTGTGGGCTGTGTTAATCAAATACTACAGTCTTCAGCAGCATCTGGTAGCTGAGAGACTACAGATTGATAAGTGTAATAAACAACAGTGACAGGTGTACACAGCATAGGTAGCCGACCTACAGGATTTCAGGCGACACTATAGTTTTACTTGTCAGAGCTGTAAAGTTTCCTATGTGATTTACTGATGCGTCGTGAGGTTGTACGGCTAGTCCCTGACAGGGAAGTAACGGCTAAAGTATTAGCCACATCCGATCCTTGCCCCACTGTAGTTCGTAAGATTGTCAGACTTTTTGAGGTTTCTTCCGAAGCTCAGTATTCCTTTACTACTGAAATTCAGGTATCGAAATTAGTTATTCACCGTCATGAACAGCACTTAGATGAGGATTCTTACTGTCATACTCTTACGCTCCTAATTCTAACCAGTGTTCGGTGTAGTCCCGATCGTCTGCGTCTCGTGAGAGACTTAAGTACGTCGATCATAATGATTCCGCCTCATTAGAGAAAACCTTTTCTTTATACTAAATGGGTGGGTCAAATACGGTCTCCCACTCCTACACTGAAGTGTACACTACGTTGGGCAGTGAAGCTCCATTCACGCCTGGATTGCGGCTAGCTACATTCTAGAGATTGCTGTCCACACCATGTCGCTCACTGTTAGGCGTGTGGCAAGCTCATGCCGGGCTCATGGAAAAACATGGCATACTGGACGTAGATGAACTAGAGAGACACTACAGAAACCACCACAGTAGCTGAGGTTTGCTCTCACCGTTTCCAGCCACTCACTGGAGTTCCAGCTGGGCATCGGAGCTGCCGTCCCATTAATCAATGAAGACGCGTATCGGCAGCTCGGCTCGCCTCCGTTGCAGAGGGCTCAGCGACGGCTCGTGTCTTACTGCCAAAAGATAATTCCTCTCTTTGGAGAACTGTCACTTACCGCTAAATACAGAAACGTCGAACGTGTGCCAACGTTCTTAGTTGCAGATTCGCCTAATGCAGTTAACACTTTCGGCTGATCAAGTGACCACATAAATCACCGCCCGAGCCGGAAAAAAAGCATGATTAATATGCTCGTAACGCTAGAAAGACGAATATGTGAGCCGCAGAACCTCAGATGCGACATTCAACATCCAGAAAATGTTCTGAGGAAATGTAGATGCTTTACCAGTTACATAAGAAGTGTCACAGAATCAAACACTCGGCAAAGTGATATATCGGAAAAAGAAATGTCGAGTACGGAATTTCTGCCAAATGTTCCCAGAGTGACGGGCAGAATCGCTCGTATATAGTGTACACAAGGCGTAAAGACTATTTATAGACCCATGAAGAAGATCAAAGGATGTCTCAGATCAGCAAAGGAGACAAGGGACCCACTTGCAATGTCCGGAATATACCGCACGTCCCGTATCTGTGGAAAAGTCTATGTTGGTATGATTGGATAATCAATCAACAGCAGAATCACCAAGCACTAGGGACACTGCAAGCTGGGACAGGTGGAGAAATCGGCGGTGGTCGAGCACGCATTGTGTGAGGCCGACCACATTGTAAAATGCGCCTATACGTAATTTCTTCCTGCAAAGAAGAGCTCTCATACCTGCTTGTTCAGGGAAGCAATAGAAATACAAAAACAGAACAATAGCTTCAACGAGAAAGCGAGAAAGAAGAAAGACTCAAGAAGAACTGATCCTGGATTCCCACGCTGCAGCGAACGACAATTGCTGGGAGCAAGAGGACAACCGCAGCAATAATGACCACGGAAAAGCCCTTGGACGTCATGTGCATATAATCTGTGGTCGAGCTCACATCCAGTCCACCACCAGCAGTGAAGGGGGAAGCTTTGGCAATACCAACCACTCTTGCTGGCGAAAAGTCATAAAAATTGTGAAACCCTTCGACCGAAGAACCCGAGACAGAAGCCAACAGGAAATTTGTCTGAGGACATAAAGTCTGTAAATTAGTCTGAGATCATGTTATGACACTTTACTTATAGAGAACCGTCTTGAACGCATAAATTGCATAATTCACAATCACCGGTTTCAGCTTTTACCATCTTCAGATCTGTTATAAATAGTAAAAGAATGGTGAGACAAGGTAAATTCAATTAGCTGAAGCTAAATCTACAAAAGGTCTAGAAATACATAAGAAACGACGATTAAATATAATATCATGACAAACAGCCTTGCTTACCAACCACACATACCATAAAAATATTATGAGATAATTGTCAACAACAGTATCTATTCACCCAGGTATATGGTTAGTGTTGATGATGGCCTGGGTGTGTTCTGCATTTATACAAATAACTGCAGCCAGTAGAGGGCAGTAACGTTAGCGTACGTGAGCAATCAGTATCAGAAATTCAGTAGTTAAAATGCAATATGCCTAGTCATTAATTAAAATTATTTAATATGGCAGAAATGACCGTGTGACAATAAAACATAAAATGACATAAAATATGTGTAAATAAAATCAATACTTAAAATCCATATAAAACGTGTAAAGCGTAATAATCGAAATATCGTATCCTGGTAAAGTAAATAACACTGATGCATGGCGCCGGCCATCAGCGGTGGGGAGACAACCTTCCTCCTCAAGCTCCACCACAGGGAAACAAAAACTACAGAGCGGCCAGGAGGGGGCTCCAGGTACATACCATTCCAAATGAGTTATGTGCTATCGAGATTTTAATGAAATATCCGTTGTCTTGTTAATTATCTTCCACTAAAAGTTATGTTTAATTGCTTTGTCATGCTGAAAGGTTTCTTTAAAAAGATTTGAAGTTTGTTTCACATATTTTATTCTGACTTTTATACAATGAAGTGTTATTCACATTGCCAGGCTTGGAGTTTTCTGTTATTATTCTTAACACGTTTTATGTGGATTTTAGTATGGTTTTTAGTTCTACATATTGTATGTCAGTTTAGGTTTTATTGTCAGACGCTCATTTTTTGCAATTTGAAAAATTTTGCCATTTGAAAATATTACTTTACAAATACAGGACGGCCACAGGCCATCACAGCCCTCACTATGAACCAAAGTATACAGATACTGACCTTGATACCTAATCAGATTATCTTTATGGTATCTATGACTGGTATGCATGGCTGTTAGTCACTATTTTTTATTTGTTATTTCGTATGTAAGCCTATATCTTTTGAAGATGTAGCTTTACCTAATTGAACTTGGTTTACATGTAGACTATCACTATGTAGTAACTGATAATATTCGTCTCGGGTCTGTAGCCGGATCATGAAGTCACCATGACACAATATTTCCGCGGTCCACTTGGCCGCTATCTTCAGGCGAGTACGTTGTTCCACGAACTCGACAGAACTGAATTAAGACTTTTTTGTGTGTGTGGTAGTTTGAGTTACAGCATCACAGATGTATCTCCGTCTTACTGTGTTGGTGTAAGATAGTGGTGCTGATGATGATGATGTTTCGCATGTCGAGCGCTCAACTGTGTGGTCATCAGTGCCTGTACAACGTCCCAATTTTTACACATTCCATTTTTTATTCACAACCCATTCCATTCTCTGTCACAAATGACGATGATGAAATGATGAGGACAACACAAACACCCAGTCCCCATGCAGAGAAAATCCCCAACCCGGCTGGGAATCGAACTTGGGACTCCGTGATCCTGAGGCAAGAACACTAGCCACTAGACCACGGGCTGCGGACGTTGGTGTAAGGGTAAAATTGTTCTGTCCTACAATAACTTCTTTCCAATGACATCACTGTAGTGCACATTGAAGGTGTGGTGGTGGAGCTTGAAGTCCCGTACCGCCCTCCGATGGTGGAAGTGAATACAGATTTTTTTTTTTATTGCGTTTCAGTTCCTCATCCGGGGTGGTCTGGAAGCAGCATAGGCACTGCTCTTCAGCTGAGAGACATTAAGCATATAATAGGAAGACATTTGAAACAACATAAAGGAGAAAACTCAGAGAAACAACGATTTAAAAAGGGGGAATATAACGGAAGATAGCATACAAAAGGGGGGGAGGGGTGACTGTAAAAATGGGGTAAAAATCTAAAAAAGTATTTTAAACAAAGAACCACACACTGTAAGGTTTAAAAGAACATAAGGCGAAGTATGGCCGGAGCATAAAAATTGCAGCATGATTAAAACAGCCACGCTATAGGCGGCGTAGCACAGAACTATCACATACAGCATAACTATATACAGGTCAAGCAAACAATTGAAACTACACTACTTGATGTCACTGTAGAACTGCGCCGGCCAGTGTGGCCGTGCAGTTCTAGGCACTCCGAGACCGCTACGGTCGCAGGTTCGAATCCTGCCTCAGGCATGGATGTGTGTGAGGTCCTTAGGTTAGTTACGTTTAACTAGTTCTAAGTTCTTGGGGACTGATGACCTCAGCTGTTAAGTCCCATAGTGCTCAGAGCCATTTGAACCATTTGTAGAACTGCACTGAACACAACACTGATGCAGCACACTGATGATGAAGAACAAACTGGGAGGATCTTCCAGGGTAGGGATACTGGGGAGAAATGAAGAAAAGGGGGAAGTGGTGGTGGTAGAGGGGAGGAAGAGAAGGGGGGACGACCTGGGGGGGGGGGGGGAGGCGCCAAAGGGGGCCAGGGAGGGAAGGACGAGTGAGGAAAACAGCTGTGCAGAAAAATGTGGATGAATTCCTAAGGGACCAAACTGCTGAAGTTATCGGTCCTTAGACTTACACACTACTGAAACTAACTCAACACTAAGGACACTACACACAACCATAAACGAGGGAGGACTCGAACCTCCAGCGGTGGGGGCTGCATGAGGGAGTGCAGAGACTCAGGGAAGGGAAAGAGGAAAAATTGCTCTGAGGGAAGGAGGGGAGGGGGAAAAGGAGCCCTGGGGAGGGGGGGGGGGGCAAACAAGGTTCGGCTACAATTTCTAGGAAGGGTAGACGTCACGGTAAAGTTCATCATCCAGGAGGGGGAGGTGCTGGAAATTGCCCTGATGAAGGATGTAAAGGGTGTGGAGGTGGAGAGATGGGGGATACAGCGATAGAGGCAATGGGTGGGGTGGGGTGCGGCAGGGGATGGAGAGGAAGCAGGACACCAGAGGGAGGGCGGATCGAGCCTGTGGACAGTGTAAAGGATACAGATATTTTGGAGGAAAAGGAGGAGGTGGGGGAAGGGGATGAGGTCGTACAGGAGCTGTGTGTGGGACAGCAGGCAACGCTGGCATAACAGAGGAAGTCCAGATTGTGAGCAGCGACTCGTTTATAGCCTGCAGAAACACGGCTGCGCGTGCACAAGAAATCGCCATAACTGCCCTCTAGCGGACGTGAACATACAGTGCCCCAGTGGTGGAAGCTGGCGGAATTCATAAATCGCTATCAAAAACTATTCTGATCACTGAATCAAAGACCGTTGTTTCTTAATGTCTCATAAAATAGGATTCCAAATCTTATTTAAAGGGTAGTCCTTGTCTCTATTTATGGGATTGTCATATAGTCGAATTCAATGAATTCTTTTAAAACATAGTCCCAAAGGTGAGATGCAGGGACAACCATCTGTGTATCTTCATACAACATTTTACGTCTCTACTTGTTCTTGGAGGTACGTTCATAGTATGACCACATGGGAGAGACAATATTAGCCGTTCCATAGATCGCTGTAATTGCGTTCGTCCAAGAATAAATTTCGCTATGACGGTTTTGAAGGGTGGAAAGCTCCCTTTACTAGATGCCTTAGTTTACAGAAAGCGTCATGGGACACTGGGTCATAGTGTTTACTGTAAGCCCGCGCACACGCACCGTTACCTGCATGCATCAGGCTACAATCCCTTGATCCAACGCACGTGAGTCCTACAGACTTCGGCAAGAAAGACCTATGCCATTTCAGACACAAAAAGCTTGACAGAAGAGCTGCATCATCTTAAAGTTGGGTTTAAGCATATGGCGATACAGATAAACAGATACGTCATGTTTTACAGTTTTGACCTACGCGGGAATCATTAGACGATACATGCAAATCTGAGACTTCCCAACCTTTTACTGGGAACGTCTCTTCGAAAATAGGAACAATTTTTAAAAATATGTAAGATCAAAAGTGTTTTTCGTCCACCAGCCAGGATTGGAGCGTTCCTTGGCTCAGTAAAGTATGACTTCGAATTGAGTCCCCTGCATTTGAAGGAAAGCGTATATTGGTTAAAACAATTCGTACCATTCAGTACTGATGTGTTCAGCACCGTCTTACCGAGGCATATAGAACGTTGTGTGAAGAGACACAAATTGTTACCCCTGCGTCTCGCTATGGGGAGTGTGTTTTAAAGGAATACATAAAAATTAGAATAAGTGACAGTTTTATAAACAGAGACAAGGGTTAATCTTTAAGTAAGATTTGTATCCCTATTTGATCAGATATAAAAAAACAGCCTTTGATTCAGTCATCACAACAGTTTTTGATAGCGATTTATCGATTCGTCCAGCTTCTATCAGTGGGGTGCTATATGTTCACGTCAGCTACGACGATTTCTTACGCAAACGCAAACGCGGGGTATAAAGGAGCCGCCGCTTGTTGGTTTGTCGCACAACTGTATTACTAGATGCAAGTGATCTGAAGATGATAATAGCCGAAACCGGTAATTGTGAATTGTACAACTTATGTGGGCAACACGGACTGTTATTTCGGCTGAGACGCCTTCACAGCACTTGGTTTCAAAGTAAGTGGGCCATGCAAATGTCCGAAATAGTGCTGTTTACCGAAAGCGATTTTCTCTGCGACAGATACAATGAGATTTTCGAAGCATTGCTAAATTGTGCAAAAATGTTTACTGCTCGTCTCTCTATGAAACGAACAGCAGTGCCAAAACTTCGTAGAGCTCACACTCTACCGTTTACTGTTATAGATACTGCTTAGGCACAGTTAACTACATCGGTATCAACCACTCAAAGGTCGACGCCAATGGTTGCCATTAAAAACCTAACAGGCCTATGTGCATTTGTCGCGATTTTAAAGCAACTATCAATGCTCATTCAAATATTTATCTCTTTCATATAAGACATCCAGAACATTTGTTAACAAATATAGCCCAGGGGGAGGACACTACTCAAAAATTGATCTCAGAGCTGTATATCTACAACTCCAATTGAACAGTGAATCAAAACAGTTACTAATTTTAAGTACGCCATACGCCTTGTTCCTGTATAATCGCTTACAGTTTGGAGTTGCTAGTGTTTGAACCATATTTCAGAAATACTTAGAGTAATTAATTCATGGAATTCTTTAATGCACTAACTACTTACACGGCATTATTGTAACATGGGTGACAAATGTGCAACAGCTTAGGAACCTTGAATATCTTTCCAGACAACTCTTTGTCTGTTAAACAGTGGCATATATTTTCCCTCCAGCGTTAAATACCTGAGGCGAATTCTCAGCAGCAAAGGTACCATATCCACGTGCGACCGTATCGACGCCGTAACAAATATTCCAGCGCCTACTAACCCGAAACAACTGCAGTCTTCACTCGGCAAAATAACCTACAATGCTAAGTTTACTACCCAAGCAGCGCAAGTCCTGCACACACTAAATTAGCTACGCACAGTGCGTCAAAATGCGGCCTTTCGATGCCTAAAGGGTTGCCTAAAAACAGCACAATGCTTGATACTATGTGCACCAGGCTCATGGTGGATGCTTGCAATGGGACGTTTTTGTCCAGTATTCGAAAAATCGATTGCCTATACTTCTAAAACATTAACGGCAGCACAGCTAAACTATCCACAGACTAAGAAAGAGACTTTAGAGTTAATTTGCAGTGTGACGAAGTGTCTTTTATATTGTTATGGCTGCAAAATCCACCTATTAACCAACTGAAAACCATTCATGTATCTTTCAGGACATAGGTGCAAGCTCTCAGGAAAGACAGCACTGTGTTTGCAGTAGTGGGTGCTGATTTCAAGTGTTTACTACTACGAAATCCACTTCTACCCCACGGCCAAATATCCAACACAGGAGCCCTGTCCCACTTTCTCATTGGCTCTGGCGTTGAGTTTGATTTCCAGGAAACAGCTTGTTTTTCACTCAGCCAGCACCTGCAACCGACCGTGGACGGATTGCCTCCAACGGCACACGAGAGATCTACAGCGTCGGACCACTACTGCAAAGCTTCGACAACAGTGCAGTATGGATGATCGGAATGTTTACGAAAAACCGGCAGAGAGAGTCTTTCATAACCAATTTGCGACAGGCATCAGTCTCAGGCAGTAAAAACCGTCACAACTTTAGCCACAGACGAGTCTGAATGCTGGGTCGTCAGTCCACCCCTATTCTGGCCCCACATCCTCCAGCTCATGCTTGCGTCAAACTAGGGGATGATATTTATAAGGTGTTAGTTTATCGCTACATATACTGGCCTGGAGTCGACGCTGCAAGTGAACGTCCATGCTCCTCCTGTCGAGCCTGCTGCCTGAACTGGTGGCCACGGAACAGCATTTCTCTCCATACCCACATCTGCAGCACCGATGGGAGGGAGCGCGTGCTGATTTTGTCGGTCCTTTTCAGAGAGCTATGTGGTTGCTTGCGGTGGATGCTTCTACCCAGTTCCAGCACTGAACACCTAACCACCACCGCCTACCATCTGTTCTACAGCTCCAGCGATTGGCAGATGGTCAGGAAATTGAAAATGCAAATGAGTAATCCCTTGCTGACGAGTTGACCAAGAAAGCACTACACAGCTTCCTCATCACGTATTTGTCTAGCCCCATCTTCGGTTGACCAGATTAGTCTGATTGAGATATTGCTCAGGCGCAGGCATCGAACCATGCTAGAATACCTGCACAAAGGCAGGTTCTCCTATAATCACGGCACCTGCTTCTGGAGTTCGCATATGGACGGTGCCCAGTACTGGACTGAGGTATCATCATAGACCATAGGGGCTGTCAGCTATCTGATACTGTGGATGGTCATGAGCTGATGAGTCACCACCAAAACTGGTTCTGGCCGCGACTGCATTCACTAATGGTGCCCCTACCGCCACAGTCTCCTGACACCCACATAACAATTTTCCTGAGCAGCCTCTCCCACCCATTCACTGGTACACCCTGAGTCCCTACCACCACACTTGCAAGTACACAGACTGGACTAGGATATGGAAGCCCATAGTTGTGTAACAAGTCCCACTGCCCAGGCACGTTGTAGACGTTGTTGTACCACCTCAGCTATTAATCTCTGACATGATGCCAACTCAGCCACCCCAGGACTACAATGAGGGACTGAAGTGGTTCATTTCAAATTAACCGCCTGATCCCTTGTTGGGGGAGCTGATCAATGCATCACATCCGTCCTCCTACACTGATTACGCCATGTACTTAGTCATTAGTGACATAACGTGCCGAATAAAAAGGGGAAGGATATGGTATCCCCGCCAACAGCGAGTATGAAAGAAGTGATGTGCTTGGGCCTGCTGCAAAATGTGAGGCCGAAATATCACATGGGCCGCGACATTAAGCTGGATATAAACCCGAACGGTGGACAGCCTATGCACTTGTTTCATAATGTACGCTGTGTTTTGTAAATGGTCATATCGCTACATCTACAACGAGCGGGTTTTGTTTTTGGTGCGTCTGGCTTTTGATATTGGTATACATTCACTCAGCAGTTGGTGCCGCTTCTAATTCTGTTTCTGATTTATGCTTTCGTACCGAGAGAGTACAAAATACTAATCTTGAGTGAACTGCTTTTAATGTCCACGTTTCACTATCGACAACTCTACACTCAGGAAAAATATCTTCAGCGAAGAATAAATAACATTTAAATCTATACCGTATACGATGTTAGCAAACTTTTATTTTTCAGAAACGATTGTCTTGCTATTTGCAGCCTGTATTTTACATCCTCTCTACTTCGGCCATCGTCAGTTATTTAACTGCTTAATTAACAAAACTTGAAGTCATGGTTGTAAAACACTAACACGACTTACTTGCAGAAGAATGGAGAAGCTGGTAGAAGACGACCAGATGAAGGTTTGTTTGGGTTTTGACGAAATCTGTAATTTATCACTCTTACAACCTCAAAAATTTCAAACAGTGTGTTCCACTTAACATTGTTAACAGCTTTCTGTAAATGTACAAATGTTGTAAATGTAGGTACGCATTTCTTCAGTTTATCTTCTAAGACGGGCGGTCAATATTGCCTGGCGTATTCTATGTTTCTCTGAAATTCAAAGTGATCTTCCTCAAGACTTGTATCTATGAGTTATTTTTCTCTTCTATAAATAATTTGTGTCAGTATTTTGCAACCACGACTTATGAAAGTGATTGTTTCGTAATAGTGCCTTCTGTCAGCACCTATCTTTGGAATTCGAATTATTGAATTTTTCTTGAACTATTCTATAACTTTCGTTCCTCGGTATTAAATCTCCCATCCCATCACCGTTTTCTTCTTCGTCCCTTTCTATGATATTACGCGTGTGCGTGTGTGTGTGTGGGGGGGGGGGGGAGGGAGGTAATGGAGGTAATTACAGTCGCACAATGGCGAAGTTATCAGCGACCCTTACTGAATTTAGCAGAGACAAATGAGGTTAAAATGCTATAAAAAAAGCGAGAGTAAGTCTTACATAATCGCTCTCTCTCTCTCTCTCTCTCTCTCTCTCTCTCTCTCTCTCTGTTCCATCTCAACTCACGACCTGTATATTGTAGTCGATTATTACTGACTTTCAGACTGAGCTTTTAATATTCAAAAGAATGCTTTTATTTTTTTGCGAATGTTTCTTTAATTTTACTGTAAGTGGCATCATTATTTCCCATAGCGATTCATGTGTCTACAGCTCTATGTTACTCCTCTGTAAATTCCTGTTTTGCCAGTTTGTTGTTTCTGTTAATCTCATTTTTAGTTGTCTGGAGATTTGATACATTTTTGGATTGTGTGTATAGAGCCAGCATGGCTCCTGCCCGCGGTAGTCGGGAATATGGAGTTTCCTTGATTCATATAGTTAATTAGAAACCGATTCAATATTTTGTTTTATACGGAATACATAAGGGTGCATCCATTCCGTCCTATGTGGCAATCAGGCAGTGAAATTGGTCATGACAACGTGTTACGTTTAGTGTCAGATCGAAGTCCGAAAAGTAAGGAGAGAGAGAAGCTCAAGTTACAGCTAGCTGAAAGTCGGCGCCAGAGAGATTCTCCATTCCGGATCCGACGCTCCAGACGACGTCCGGCAGTAAACACGTGATGTTTCTCCCAAGCCCCTTGCTGGCTACTCACAGCAGAGCACAGTGGACTGTGTTGTCAGCACGTTCAACAGCAACAAACAATCTTTTGCTGAAACCACCATTCCACTCGATACATAGAGCACAACGTTTCTCCTTCATCAATATAGACGAAAATGTAAGTCACAAATTATAAATAAAAATAAAACTTTGTAATGCCTTCCAGAATGGCTAAGTGCCTTACACAGTGTTCTCTCACTACATAAAGCCTACGTGTAAGGGCGGAGGGGGATGGTGTGACCCGCTTTGGGGGCTTGTAGCTATGGATAACAAAAAGCTGAATGGCTAATTTTTCCATTTTTTATTTTATTTTATTTATTTTTATGTATTTATCTATTTTTTGCAACTCGTGCTCTATTGCTGGCTCGGTGTGGATATGTGAAGTGGTGTCGACTCTCCACAGTGGTTTGAGTAAAGCTACAGGTACATTAAATCACCTGCAAAAGACAAGCATTAGACAAAGCCTTGAGTAAAATATTACGAATCAATATGGCCTCTTCGGGTACAGAAGCTAAACTTGACAAGTAATATTGTTCTTAAAACCTGTCATTTGAATTTAATGAAATATTCTACACATTAAAGGCCACACAAAACAGGGTTAAAGTATAAGCGTGAACGCATTTAGCTTGAAAGGATCCGAAATTTATAACATTCTTTGATGCGCAATGAACTGCAAGATTAGTTACTTTCCCAATGGCGAGTCCACAACACTAGCGCAAGGAACTAGTAATTCTCTGTAAAACTGCACTGACAGTGCAAATCAGTTATCAGCTTGGAAAATTATCGAGAATGTAATTCCCGTAACATAAATATTAAAAAAGTGACTATATATAAATGTCACATACCACCCTGTTTTCTCGTTGAGTAAACATAATATAGAGAATTGGCTAAGTTCTAAAAACCTATAACAGTAAAACCCGATACTGAAAAAGAGAGTAGCACAAGATAGCACAATTACTGTGTACCAGTTCGATGAAAATGATCCTTACTAATGAAAATTCCATTGAAATAGGAAATAGCAATTAAGCTGATAATTCTAAAGCAGTGATTTAAATCTTTTGTTGAATTCACTGTAACTATAACCATGTGAATTTCCTGCTGTATCCTAAATAATCCTGTTGATACCACGTATTATTTATGTTTATTAAGGAAATTATTTTCGTTAATCAGGCATCTGAGAGAACATTGTGTTTTAACTCTTACCAATTAAGGACCTCAGTTAACTGTCTTCTGCAAAGAATTGAGCTACAGCACGATAAGCTCTCTGATACCTGACAAACAGAAGCAAGTTATCTAATAAATACACACCATAGGTACAATAAACAGGACTATATAAGAAACAGCGGGAAAAGCCACTGTTATAGTCTTAGTGACATTGCAAATCTAGGTATAAGTAAACAGAGGCTTTAATAATTGTCTGGGGACAAATCAAAACTTAGAGCAAAAGTTAAACTTCCACGAAAATAAAGTACATTGAGGCAATAAGAATAAATGACAAATATAAAACATGCAAGTGCAATTCAATGGCGATTAGGAGTATAACTGCTTCAGAGTGAGTGTGAAAATTACTCGTAAACATAAATATTGTTACTCCTCCACGAATTTAGTTATCTGAAGCTAGCAACAAGACAGACTCATTCCATGACAATAAGCGGAGATGATTCAATGATAATACAGCAAAACTTAGTAAATATTTGGTGCATAGCGTATGACATGGATTATTGTTTTTCTAAGGGAATACACAATCTATACGTAACTAGAGGATGACGAAGATGCACCCATAGTCGTCAATGGCTTTCAGTAGGATAATAAACACATCGTACATGTACTAACACGCACTAAAAGAAATCGCCATTGCTGTGCCTTATTGAATGCTGCACACTTAAATCCATGATATGATTTAACTAGAGTAATGTTGCATAATCCTAAGGAATGATCTCTTGACTTCACCGCAAAAAAATGGGAAGAGTGACACAAAAATAATACAGTGTCGAAAAAATGGTTCAAATGGCTCTGAGCACTATGGAACTTAATTTCTGAGGTCATCAGTCCCCTAGAACTTAGAACTGCTTAAACATAACTAACCTAAGGACATCACACACATCCATGCCCGAGGCAGTATTCGAACCTGCGACCGTAGCGGTCACGCGGCTCCGAACTGAAGTGCCTAGAACCGCACGGCCCCACCGACCGGCTATACAGTGTCAGAGAACAAATGCCAAATGCGAAAGGGGCGTCAGCCACGTGAAATTGTCTTCTGTACCAATGAAAAGTTTAGAACTGCTACTGCATACCGAAGCAGCCCCCAGTCGTGATAAATACGAGAAGGATGAGGTTCGGGAATGGTCTCTTGTGTAGAGACGCAAATTCGTTTCCATTATCGTCATTTACATAAAACTCTCACAGTCGATTGTAGCAGGAATTTCCGGTAATGAAGAGTCAGAAAGCAGAATCATGGGAGTGAACAATGTTTTTGGTTCTTTGCAGGGTCGGGCACAGACTAGGTGCGTGAGACAGTGGCGTGTGGCGTGCGTGGGTGCCTTATCACCAGAAGGACGGTCCCTCCCGTGGCTGTGTAGACCGCACGTGGCACGTCGACTCAGTACGCTCTGTACGGGAGTACCTGCTACTCCGTTACGTCAACAAATTATGCAAGTACTACACAGTACCTGCTACTGTGGTATGTCAATGAATTACGCTAGCAGTACAGAGTACCTGCCACTGCGCTAAGTGTACAAATCGATGGAGACTGAGAGATATATACAAAATAAAATAATAACAGAAGGTACTGTTCCCCCATGGCACACAATACAGATCAGAATGCAGTTGCAGAAGCAACAAAAAAAGCATGTTAAACTCCAAGATGGCGAAGTTTTACAGAAGCTCGAAAATTAGCTCAAAATTCAATGCGAGATGCTTTTAATAGTTTCCACAACGAAACTCTGTCTCGAAATCTGGCAAAAAATCTCAGTACACCAGGGCAAGACGCAATCAATACCTTCACTGCGCGATTACTGATGACAGTGCCACTAAAGCGGAGTTGCTAAACACAGTTTTCCGCAATTCGTTCACCAAAGAAGACGAAGTAAATACTCCAGAATTTACATCAAGGACATCTACCAACATAAATAACTTAGAAGCAGATATCCTCGGTGTAGCGAAGCAGCTTAAATCATTTATTAAACGCAAGGGGTCCGGTCTAGGATGTATATCAGTCCGGTTCCTTTCATAATATGATGATGCAATAGCTCCATACTTAGCGATCATATACAACCCTCGCTCTTCGAATGATCCGTAGCTAAACACTGGACAGTTGGACAAGTCACACCAATACACAGCCGGCCGCGGTGGCCGAGCGGTTCTAGGCGCTACAGTCTGGAACAGCGCGACCACTACGGTCGCAGGTTCGAATCCTGCCTCGGGCATGGATGTGTGTGATGTCCTTAGGTTAGTTAGGTTTGAGTAGTTCTAAGTTCTAGGGGACTGATGACCTCAGTAGTTATGTCCTACAGTGCTCAGAGCCATTTGAACCATTTGAACCAATACACAAGAAAGAAAATAGGAGTAATGCCCTGAATTACAGACATAGATCGCTAACATCGATTTGCAGTAGGATTTTGGAACATATAGTGTGCTAGAACACTATGGAACTTTGAAGAAAAAGATTTATTGACAAACAGCCAACACGGATTAAGAAAAAATCGTTGTTGTGATACACACGTAGCTCTTTATTCTCACGAAGTAATTAGTGCTATAGACAGGGGACATCAGACTGATTCCATTTGAAGAATGCTTTGGAAACCATTCCCCACAAGCGACTTCCAGTCAAATTGCGTGCCTATGGAGTGCCGTCTCAGCTGTGCGACTGGATTCGTGATTTTCGGTCAGAGAGGTCACAGCTTGTAGAAACTGACGGGAAGTCATCGAGTAAAACAGAAGTAATATCTGGCGGTCCCCAAGGACGTGTTGCAGGCCCTCTACTGTTCCTGATACACATAAACGAAATAGGAAAGAATCCGAGCTGTCCACTTCGATTGTTTGCAGATGTTACTATGATTTATCGTCTTGTAAAGTCATCAGATGATTAAAACCTATTGCAAAATGATTTAGCCATGATATTTGTATGGTACGAGAAGTGGCAACTGACTCTAAACATTGTAAAGTGTGAAGTCATCCACACGAGTACCAGTACGAATACGCTGAATTTCAGTTCCACGTTAAATAACACAAATCTAAGGCTGTAAATTCAACTACATACTTGGGGATTACAATTACGAATAACTTAATTTGGAACTATCATATAGATTATGTTGTGGGGAAAGCAGATCACAGACTGCTATTTACTGGTAGAACACTTACGAAATGCTGCTGATCTACTGAAGAGAGTGTTTGCACTACACTTGTCCTCCCTTTTATGGAGTACTGCAGTGCTGTGTGGGATCTGCATCAGTCAGGATTGACGGAGGGCATCGGAAACGTTCGTTCGGACAGTTTGTTTCGTATTATCACGAAATTGGGGGGTGGGGGGTGGGGGGGGGGGGAATTGACACGGATATGATACGCGAACTGGGGTGGCAACCATTAAAACAAAGATGTTTTCGTTGCGGCAGGATCTTCTCATGACATTTCAATCATAGCTTACTCATTAGAGCGTAAAAATATTTTGTTGACACAAACCTACTAAAGGGAGAAATGATCACAGTAATAAAATAAGAGAAATCAGGACTCGCATGGAAAAATGTAAGTGTCCGTTTTCCCGCGGTCTGTTCGAGAGTGGAGCGGTAGAGATATAGCTTGAAAGTTAAGTAGCTTAATTGCGGAGTAATCATGTAGATGCAGAAATTATGCCAGCACTACAGAATACCGCTGCATTTACAACTCAGATTCAGCTTCAGTGCTGCTGCTTAGAAGTTAGATGAAATTTTCCTACCTATCCATAACAAACAACACAAAAAAGTGACGTAAGGGGAAGTAGAACGTGTCGTCTGAGACACTAGGGTTCTGTCACAGAGTAGTAGTTGAGAGACAAACTGGGCAATTTCCGGGTACGTCACAAAAAAAGTACCCTTTATCAGAATACTTTTTAGGAAACAATTTTGCGGGACGTGACTATTCGGTTTGTGGCGGTTTGCCAGATACCATAAGATCGCGTACTGTCTTGGATTTCTACTAAACATTTGGAACTGAAGCTGGGAGTTCAAGGAAAACAAACGGGTTCACAGGGTGGCCCTCAGAGGTGACGGGTTAAGGCATGTAACGAAACAATTTCTCCTACTTGAAGTTAGCGGTTTAGAGTGGTTTAGAATAATAAAATATTTTTCAAGTCTGCGAGAGAGATTCTGCAATACAAAAATAAGCATCAACGGCAGGATGTGTGAAAACGGAGTTGCAGTATAACTTTATTTGCACGACTCGTCAGGGATGCAAGATGGAAGATGGAGTGTCCTCCGTGACTCCATAACTAATTCTTATCGCATTCCAGTGGCCAGCCATAACCGGGCGTAGTCTCCACTGATAGAGTGCATGAAATCTGCCACATACATTATAACCAAGAAAATACGATGGCAGGAAATATCGCACTATGCGACGAAAATTTTAAGTGACTACGGGCTATAACTACTTTAAATGAAAATAACAGTAAAGAAGGATAAGATGGGCACTTTTAGCTCAAATGAAAAGTTCCATTACTGCAAAAAATGAAGTCGGTGACAGTGGGGAAATACATTGATATGAAAATGTTACCTCCTAATATTGTGTCGGATCTCCTTTTGCCCGACGTAGTGCGGCAACTCGATATGCCGTGGACTCAACAAGTCGTTGGAAGTTCTCTGCAGAAATATTGAGCCACACTGTCTCTATAGCCGTCCATTTTGTCGGTGTAGGATTTTATGCACGAACTGGTCTCTAGATTATGTCCCATAAATGTCGAGGGGATTCATGTCGGGCGGTCTGGGTGGCCAAACCATTAGCTAGAATTGTCCAGAATGTTCTTCAAACCAATTGCGAACAACTGTGACATGGCGCATTGCCGTCTATAAAAATTCCATCGTTGTTTGAAGACACGGTGTCCATGAATGGCTGAAAATGGCCCCCAAGTAGCCGAACATAACCAGAACCCAGTCCACCCCATGTAAATAGAGCCCACACCATTATGGAGTCACCACCACCTTGCGACTGCTACGGTCGCAGGTTCGAATCCTGCCTCGGGCATGGATGTGTGTGATGTCCTTAGGTTAGTTAGGTTTAAGTAGTTCTAAGTTCTAGGGGACTGATGACCACAGCAGTTGAGTCCCATAGTGCTCAGAGCCATTTTTGAACCACCACCTTGCACAGTGCCTTATTGGGTCCATGGCTTTGATGGTCTGCGCCTCACTCGAAACATAGCATCAACTCTTACCAACTCAAATCGGGACTCGTCTGACTAGACCACGGTTTTCCAGTCGTATATAGTCCAATCGATATGGTCACGAGCGCAGGAGAGGCGCTGTAGGCGATGTCGTGCTGTTATCAAAGGCACTAGCATCGTTCCTCTTCGGCCATAGCCCATTAATGCCATATTTCGCCACACTGTCCTAACGGATACGTTCATCATATGCCCCACATTGATCTCTGCGGTTATTTAACAAAGTGTTGCTTGTCTGTTAGCACTGACAACTCTACGCAAACGCCGTTGCTCCTGATCGTTGTCCGTGGTGAGAGGTAATGTCTGAAATGTATTTTCAGTACACTCTTCACACTAAGGATCGTGGAGTACTCAATTCCCCAACGATTTCCGGAATGTAACGTCCCATGAATCTAGCTCCAACTACCACTACGAGTTGAAAGTCAGTTAATTCCCATTGTGCGGGCATGATCACGCCAGAAACGTTTTCACATGAATCACCTTATTACAAATGACGGCTCTACCAACGCACTGCCCTTTCATACCGTGAGTACCCGATGCTACCGACATCCCCATACATGCATATCGCTATCCCATGACTTTTGTCACTTCAGTGTAAATGTTTTATAGTGACAGAGCGGTATTTTGACACAGGCGTAACTAATTGAGTGTAAACAGACGACAAGGGGGATCGCCAGAACAGCAAACGATCATTTAAACTGTATGTGAATACTTTGTGGATGGTATGATATACACTACCGGAAAGAAATGCAGCACCCTCCGCGACAAGATTATTTTACTGACTTTTATTATAGGAGTGTATGCTAACAAATCCAGACCAAGTGAAACATACATGTCACAGTAAAGGACGCCCAAACAGTCGCTTCAACACAAGGTGTAGCCCTCCCTCCCCCCTTCCCCCCGCTTCACCCTCCCCCTCCTATGGCGACAAAGCAAGCAGGTATTCTCGCATGCCAACCATCATAAAGGTTCTTGGTGAGTAAAATCTTCCACACTGGCTGTTAAAATACTTTTATTAAAAAGTCAAGATCGGTTTAGCATCAGTGGAGATGTATCTTCAGGTGACAGGATTCGTCTCAAAATAAATGCTAAGAATCAAATCCCATCGTTCATCGTCAAGTTTAAACAATCGCACACGAAAAGCGGTTGTCTATGATTAAACTGACTGGGACCAAGCCACACCATGGCATCGACATCAGAGAAGTGTGCACGGCGCCAGCCGACCTTGAAAATAATATGATCGTAAAGGTGCCGAATGGCATCCTGTGAGACATTTTCTCAAGCATAATGCGCCTTCTGTTGCAATTCGGAAACATTCCTTCCAAAAGCTGGAGAACTACACTCCTGGAAATTGAAATAAGAACACCGTGAATTCATTGTCCCAGGAAGGGGAAACTGTATTGACACATTCCTGGTTTCAGATACATCACATGATCACACTGACAGAACCACAGGCACATAGACACAGGCAACAGAGCATGCACAATGTCGGCACAAGTACAGTGCATATCCACCTTTCGCAGCAATGCAGGCTGCTATTCTCCCATGGAGACGATCGTAGAGATGCTGGATGTAGTCCTGTGGAACGGCTTGCCATGCCATTTCCACCTGGCTGGCGCCTCAGTTGGACCAGCGTTCGTGCTGGACGTGCAGACCGCGTGAGACGACGCTTCATCCAGTCCCAAACATGCTCAATGGAGGACAGATCCGGAGATCTTGCTGGCCAGGGTAGTTGATTTACACCTTCTAGAGCACGTTGGGTGGCACGGGATACATGCGGACGTGCATTGTCCTGTTGGAACAGCAAGTTCCCTTGCCGGTCTAGGAATGGTAGAACGATAGGTTCGATGACGGTTTGGATGTACCGTGCACTATTCAGTGTCCCCTCGACGATCACCAGAGGTGTACGGCCAGTGTAGGAGATCGCTCCCCACACCATGATGCCGGGTGTTGGCTCTGTGTGCCTCGGTCGTATGCAGTCTTGATTGTGGCGCTCACCTGCACGGCGCCAAACACGCATACGACCATCATTGGCACCAAGGCAGAAGCGACTCTCATCGCTGAAGACGACACGTCTCCATTCGTCCCTCCATTCACGCCTGTCGCGACACCACTGGAGGCGGGCTGCACTATGTTGGGGCGTGAGCGGAAGACGGCCTAACGGTGTGCGGGACCGTAGCCCAGCTTCATGGAGACGGTTGCGAATGGTCCTCGCCGATACCCCAGGAGCAACAGTGTCCCTAATTTGCTGGGAAGTGGCGGTGCGGTCCCCTACGGCACTGCGTAGGATCCTACGGTCTTGGCGTGCATCCGTGCGTCGCTGCGGTCTGGTCCCAGGTCGACGGCAAGTGCACCTTCCGCCGACCAGTGGCGACAACATCGATGTACTGTGGAGACCTCACGCCCCACGTGTTGAGCAATTCGGCGGTATATCCACCTGGCCTCCTGCATGCCCACTATACGCCCTCGCTCAAAGTCCGTCAACTGCACATACGGTTCACGTCCACGCTGTCGCGGCATGCTACCAGTGTTAAAGACTGCGATGGAGCTCCGTATGCCACGGCGAACTGGCTGACACTGACCTGACGGCGGCGGTGCACAAATGCTGCGCAGCTAGCGCCATTCGACGGCCAGCACCGCGGTTCCTGGGGTGTCCGCTGTGCCGTGCGTGTGATCATTGCTTGTACAGCCCTCTCGCAGTGTCCGGAGCAAGTATGGTGGGTCTGACACACCGGTGTCAATGTGTTCTTTTTTCCATTTCCAGGAGTGTAGTAAGTTTCTGCTTCATAGTGCCCCATACGTGATCATTTGAAGAGATATCTAGCTATCTCGCTAGCAACACCCATTTATGGACGCGGATTTACTTCCTGAAAAAACACATTTTTCTGTCGAAGACTTGGCAGTATTTCTGAGTTAACAGCCTATGCAGTATAGTAAGCACTGGCTGCTTTACCCTGCAGAAAGACCAAATGTGACCGCGAGTTGTAACTGATGGCTCCCCACGCTATGAAGCCTGGGATGCCTGTGTCGCGAACGAATGGACTCTGGAATAGGGAGCTCACCAGGTCTACGCTGTGCATATCTACGTCCGTCACTCGAATACAGACAGTACCTACTCTCCTCACTGAAGACAACAGAGCACCATTCCACTCCCCAGGCAACATTTTTCACGACACCAGAATAGCCATGCTTGACAGTATCGTGGTGTCAGTGGTAGCCTGGCCAGAGGCACATGTGGTCTACTGCCGCAGGCAGACTGTGCCCAATGGTCCCTGATGGCACGTGCAACAAGTGATCTTGACATGCGTGTGTACTATGTGGACGGCCAGAACATAGTCTACAGGTGTGGGAATGTTCCACAGACTACCATGAAAAGCAGCGACAACATCGATACAGTGAGGCCACCATGTGCAGCAATCCGTCGATACGTCTATCCAGCTTCCCAAATGCCCACAGTGCGACCCATTCAAATAGCTGAATCTGTTCAATAGGAGTATGTATTTGTCGACGGAGAATGTTTGTACCCCAGAATGAATGTTGCAAATACTGTTTACCTCTAAACGCAGCACAGTTACTGCTCATAGTTTTAGAACAGAGGTAGTACAGGTATGTCTCCTGAGCGCCATCTGGCCTTCGATGACTATGATAAGTGAATCACTAACACTACAACCCCTTAGTCTCAGCCTGCCGGTGTGGCTGAGCGGTTCTAGGCGCTACAGTCTCGAACCGCGTGACCGCTACGGTCGCAGGTTCGAATCCTGCCTCGGGCGTGGGTGGGTGTAATGTCCTTAAGTTAGTTAGGTTAAAGTAGTTCTAAGTTCTAGGGGACTGTTGACCTCAGATGTTAAGTCCCATAGTTCTCAGAGCCATTTGAACTATGCTTGAGTTAGGATGTACTCTATTTCTCCTTATCTTCATAACATACGACAGCATGCTGATTCCAGTGATCTGATAATTGACGGTATTTTAAGCTTAAATAAATGTAAAACAAGAGAGACGCTGAAACGGATCGCAGCCTTCATAGAAACCAAGTCAGTACAACATATCCGTGCAACTGCATTATTCGGGGTCCATGTGAAGCTGACCCACATTTTTCTGGGCTAACAAGACTATAAATGAACTTCAACGAACCACAAAAGTCGTGCCTTAAGAAATATTAGCATTATTAAACATGTTGCAAAGATACAACAATATTTTGCTTTGTACGAGAGCATTTTGCAAAACCTGTTTATAACAATTTTTTACCGTGTACATACTTTTTCACATATTCTTATAAAAACTGTCTTTTTATACTCTAAGATAAGGAACGATCCTCGAATGCTACTGCTTACGTCTTTTCTTAATCATACTATTCTATATACGTAAATGATATTTCATTCCTTACAAGGAAACACTACGTTTTGCAGTGTTACATAATTTAAGACGTTTTCATCAATAATAAAAAAATGTTTTTTACCATCATGTTAAGTAAAATATCTGTATTTAACTGTACCATTTGGAAGATGTAAATGTCCCGTACCTGTGAATACAACTGCTTACTCACTAACACCTCTTACAGTGGACTTAGTTGACTGCAATTTTTCAAGTACACAGAAACAAATCTCGAAAATATATTAAAATGCTTAGTAAAAAGAAAATCGGCATTTTAACTAAGAGAATAGCCATCAGAAATTGTAATTCGTTTCAGAAACGTCAAGACCACAGTTTCTATCAATTTACGACTTACCATATTAAGCAGAGAGTTATTGTAGCTGCTTCATTTGTCCTTATTAAGGGTTTGGCGATGTCAGCAAAGAAGTTATCTATAGTAAGTCGCTCTTTCTGATGCTTTGGTACGTTGATCTGTACTGTGATAGGAGCTACATACCCTATCTGTTTGTGAGACATATTCAGATATGTTTACTTGCTTTTGTGCGAATGGGAAACCGATAAAAATTAAAGCGAATTATGAGTAACGTCTTAAAATTCAGCTATGGCTCCTGAAACTGCTTAGCACACTTCGCTATTCTGATACCTCTGACCGTGGAATACATTACCGGTACTGTTGTTGCTAAGACTGTAGGGTAGGTAACTTTCAGAGGTGGTACTGCAGACCAAAATAAGAAAAAAATGGCGATTAAACATAGGCTCTAAAAAGAGCTACGAGCACTTAACTGTTGAGGTACGCATTTTAGAGCCCATGTTTACTCCACATTGGTTTGGTCCATACTACGACTTCCGAAAGTTGTCTACCCTACAGTCTTAACAACAGTACCGGCGCATTTATTCTAGTGTCTGGTGTGTCAGAACGATTTTCGCTTATAACTTTCGAACCGATCGTTTCCGTAGCCGGCTCCTTAGGTAAAATTAATACATTTACCCTTCTCCATCAACCCTGAATGACTGTAACATCATCACGTAATCACAATGTACGTCCACAGTATGAAATTCTTACGTATTATTCGACGAAAAACCTCACACATCTCGTAAAGTAAGGACAACTTCGTAATTTCTGTTGAATAACACTCAATTATATTTCAAAGAACAGCTGAATTAACGAATGCTACCACGATGCGTATTCCATAGCAAATTGAATTCTCGTGACCTGTCTCGTTACCTATAAGTTTCAAACTACTTCAGGGAGTGTGGCAGAGGATATTTCATGTACCACTATTATTTTCTCCTTTGTTGTCCCATTCAATAATGCTGCATTGGAAGAACACATTAGATAAGACAATGTATGAGCTCGAATTTAGGTGATTTTATTTCATTTTCGTGAGATGTATGTTTGAGAAAATAACGTGTTCCTCTCATTTTCGTGGAGTGTAACCTCCCAAAACTTTATCTGTAAACCTCTCCGGGGTGCTGAACGCCATTATTGTGGCGTTGATGTTGGAGGTGGATGAGCATCTCCGTGACGATCTTTCACGCACTAAACGAAACCTTGTAGGAACGCTCTAATTTTCTATGGATTATTTACGTATTCCATATTTATTCTACCTGTTTTGACGCGTTAAGAGCTAAGATACCAATGTTCACATCTACGGCTGGAGTGCTATCTCTTGTGGAAACTAGTGTTAATTTCTTACTTGCTACATACATTCTGAGCCTCTCCATTTTGAATAAATATAAATTCTGTTTGTACATAATATTCTAACAGAACTAATATGAAATGAATCCATACTATTTGTATTACTACTACCGTACTTAGGTATACAATAGGGCTCTCACCAACAGACGCTTGAAAGAGTTTTCCAGCTTAAACTTTCGCAGTAACGTGCAGATGGTATTTAGGTATAAAACGCTAGTGGATGTAACAAAACTGAATTCGTCGACAACAAAGATGGAGTCAACTGTATCAATATTAAAAGGTCAGAGATAGTAGTGAGGCCGGCCGGTGTGGCCGAGCGGTTTTAGGCGCTTCAGTCTGGAACCACGTGACCGCTACGGTCGCAGGTTCGAATCCTGCCTCGGGTATGGATGTGTGTGATGACCTTAGGTAGGTTTAAGTAGTTATAAGTTCTAGGAGACTGATGACCACAGATGTTAAGTCCCATAGTGCTCAGAGCCATTTTTGATAGTAGTGAGTCGCAATGCACTTACATGAGATAATTCAAGAGGGCAATATAACAGCAAGGAGCGTGGATTGCTGTTGGACGTATAGTATGACAACATTTAACAGTTATATGAAAATTTACAGCCAAATGAGTTTCGACAGATTTTGAATTCAACTAAAGCTGTGCCTGTCACTTCTAGAGATGCATATCAAGACGTGGTGGTTGAATATTACCGGCGGATTATACAATACAGTGAGTATGCATTTAAACCACCTACGTAAGTAAAAAGGTGTTCAACACACTTAATATGATGGTAATACCCCTCACACTGTTTCTGTTATTTTGTACTGCCAGTTTTTCCTTCTTTTGTGATATAGCTCTTGAAAGTAATACTGCCTTCGTCTAAACTAAATCCGAATGTCTATTAGAGGCAAATTCATACTGAATGAACGTCCGTAAGGATAATATTTCACCACTAGGTATGATTTACAATTTTTTATCGTTGATGGAGTACGCTGTGGCTCTTAACAGACTTTTGTTTCAGAGGTTCAGAATCTTTTAATACTACACTTTAAAAGCAGGAATTACCGAAAAACTAAGGCGTTACTAAAATATTGTATGTTAATAGTGAGTCATGAATTGGTATACGAATAGTCCCGGTTCAGTGGAGTCACTTTGTATCCTGAGCCATTTGCTTTACCCCTACTCCCTACGTCGCTTCCTGGCGTACTGATTAAGAGATGCCTGTATTCCCGTCACGAGCGAGTCCCGTCATCTGAGCTTAACGCGACGGTGGAGCCCGGAGAAAGTAATAAAGTATTATGGAATCAGAAACTCTGCGGACATAGCTTCAGAACGCATTTTCGAGTTATTAATGTTCGTAAGGCAACGTAAGCCTCTACGGCCGGAAATATTCTTAGGTAGTGGTCTCTACAGGAAACTAATACCGCTATTTTATAAGCGTAACTACCTTCGGGGAAAGAGTATAGTCAAGATGAACTGTAATATATGAAAGAAAGCAGTATTTTACTGTTAAGTAAATACACATAACGCAGTTAATCTACATACAAACACACAAACGGTCTCATTTGAGAATTAGGTGTGGTTTCAAAGCCCTACGTGTTACAATGCCATTTCCATTGTTATGAGAGCGGGAAAATGCTTTGGTATATTCCTGGGAATCTCCTCTTACTGGATTGGTATGTGTGTCCACAATAGAGCATCAGATATTGACCAAAGAGCATGACGAAAAAGCTTCCGAATCATTTCCTTGAGCTAAAGGACAGGGAAGCAGTGATACCATTCGTTCGTCGCCACATGTATTTAACTGAAACATAAAATGTGGATTTGTGTGAAGGATGGAAAGTCAGATCCCCATGATGTAGCACTTAAAGTGTAGATTGTTATTGATACTGATTAGAGGAAACATGCTGTATCCAGTGGTGCCCTCATGATGTTCAGCTGTATAGGCTGCCAGATACACTACTGGCCATTAAAACTGCTACACCAAGAAGGAATGCAGATGATAAACGGGTATTCATTGGACAAATATATTATACTAGAACTGACATCTGACTACATTTTCAGGCAATCTGGGTGCATAGATCCTGAGAAATCAGTACTCGGAACAGCCAGCTCTGGCCGTAATAACGGCCTTGATACGCCTGGGCATTGAGTCAAACAGAGCTTGGATGACGTGTACAGGTACAGCTGCCCATACAGCTTCAAGACGATACCACAGTTTATCAAGACAAGACGTTTTCAGTTGGTGAGAGATATGGAGAATGTGCTGGCCAGGGCAGCAGTCGAACATTTTCTGTATCCAGAAAGGCCCGTACAGGACCTACAACATGCGGTCATGCATTATTCTGCTGAAATGTAGGGTTTCGCAGGGATCGAATGAAGGGTACAGCCACGGGTCGTAACACATCTGAAATGTAACGTTCACTGTTCAAAGTGCCGTCAATGTGAACAAGAGGTGACCGAGACGCGTAACCAATGGCACCCAATACCATCACGCCGGGTGATACGCCAGTATGGCGATGACGAATACACGCTTATAATGAGCGTTCACCGCGATGTCACCAAACACGGATGCGACCATCATGATGCTGTAAACAGAACCTGGATTCATCCAAAAGAATGACGTTTTGCCATTCGTGCACCCAGGTTCGTCGTTGAGTACACCATCGCAGGCGCTCTGTGATGCAACGTCAAGGGTAACCGCAGCCAAGGTCTCCGAGCTGATAGTCCATGCTGCCGTAAAAGTCGTCGAACTGTTCGTGCAGATGGTTATTGTCTTGCAAACGTCACCATCTGTTGACTCATGGATCGAGACGTGGCTGCACGATCCGTTCAGCCAAGCGGAAAAGATGCCTGTCATCTCGAATGCTAGTAATACAAGGCCGTTGGGATCGCGTACGGCGTTCCGTATTACCCTCCTGAACCCACCGATTCCATATTCTGCTAACAGTCGTTCGATCTCGACCAACGCGAACAACAATGTCGCGATACGATAAACCGCAATCACGATAGGCTACAATCCAACCTTTATCAAAGTAAATAACGTGATGGTACGCATTTCTCCTCCTTACACGAGGCATCACAACAACATGTCACCAGGTAATGCCGGTTAACTGCTGTTTGTGTATGAGAAATCGGTTGGAAACTTTCCTCGTGTCAGCACGTTGTAGGTGTCGCCATCGGCGCCAACCTTGTGTGAATCCTTTGAAAAGCTAATCATTTGCATATCAGAGCATCTTTTTCTTGTCAGTTAAATTTCAAGTTTGTATCATGTCATCTTCGTGGTGTAGCAATTTTAATGGCCAGTAGTGTAGCTGTTGCTTCGGTATCGTCAATGACTTATAAGGACATAGGCAAAAGATATGAAATATACTCGTCCGTGAACAGTACACTTCACCACTCAGCATATCGCCTGCAGCGTTAAAGAGCCTATTGATCTCCGAGGCAACTGTGGTGATAGCAGTATCTGAAGCAGCAACAATTTCGCAGAGCAGATTGCTCAAACATGGTGGATGGCGATGAAGGACGGTCTACCTGTGACAGTGAAAGTGTAAAGACGTGCCTTGTTGTCGCGCCCAGCCACTAGTCCAATGTTTACTGGATCAGATGCTGGTAAGCGTCATGCGGTATTAATCTTAAGTACAGTCGTCGATCTCCATAATGAGTCTACAGCGAGATGTAATGTTAGCCGCTTCGGATATCCATGTGGGTACGAAAGATATAACATTAATTGTATTGATGAGTAATATGTCAAGATGGTAGCTTCTGTTGACAATTATGTAATCGTTATGCAGTATAATTTTCATGCCAAAGCTATTTTCGTTAAAATAAAAAGCGATGGCATTTGACTACGTAGTGTTTCACAGTTGAATGATGAAGTGTACTTTGTAATATTCTCAGGTGAAATCTTTAAATTTTCAGTCACGTATGTGGCTTTAGAACCTCTAAAATTATGCGTGGTGTCTGTTTGTTCTATATCGTGTCTCCTTACCACTTTCGCGCAACAACGCTCTGAGAGTGTTGACTAGTTTGAACCTGGGACCTGTTGCTGGTAAGGAGACGCCAGACCTCACATGACATGTGGAGTTCAGAAGAGTTCAGTGAGACTAGCGATGATATAACCAAATACTAAATGATCCCAGCGTCAGCTCCACTGCACTCCCTGAAAAAGAATCTTAATACTAACTAAATTTAGTGGAAGGGGTACAAGGCTTTCCTATTTTTAGTCAGCTCGTAAAATAACGGCGAAAAAGCAGTTAAATTTACCGTGGGAAATTTAATTCTACTCACAAAACATTGTTTATAAATTGCACTATTGATAAAAGGAAATGTTTTAATACAGGATGGTAAAAACCAACTGCGTTCAACAAAAATGTGAACGAATATTCCCTGAATGGGTTTCCAAGTTCTACAATAGATCGAAGGATGACCTAAGCCGTATCACATCTATAATCTAGGTTTAAATTAAGTTTCACAAAAGAGAAAACTATCAAAATTGTCTACAGTGACCCTCAGTTATCTTTAACTACTTATCTAACTTGTCGTAAATGACAGTGGCTGATGTGGCTTCTCAATAACTATCTAACAGAAAAATCATCGCGTTTCAGACTTTTACATCAAGTGGCAAATGTGAACACCTTGAGCTTTAATTGACGATCGACACTAGTATTACGCAAAAAGGGGGTGTAACAGATGAGACTTCTGCAGTTCTGAGTGAAGCTTTATGCGCTGTTATGCGGCATTGCGTGCGTCCATTACCTTGTCGGTGTTCGTCAGGGGGCGGTGGGCAGCTCAGCTCCGCTCACCTCGCTGACTCGGAATCAACTCTCTCCTAACTTCTCCTTACTACAATTTACCGAAGTTGGTTTGAAAAAACTATCTGGCTGTGTTTTCATCTAACGAATCGGGGCCTCAAAGTAATCCTTAAATTCTGTCTATCCAATGAGAAACATACTTTTCGTGGTGGGGCAATGTTTCTAAGTTTTGCAACGTAACAGAGACGCGAAAAAGTCTCACACTAAAACTTGCAGCCAGTGTGGTCCTTTTAGTGCTATCTCTAAGATCAATACTGTTGTTCTGGAGGGAGCTATCTTTCAACATGGGCTGGGGGGTGGTCCTGATGTAACAGAGATGCGAAAAAGTCTCACGCTAAAACTTGCAGCTGGGGTGTGGCCCTTTTTGTGTTATCGTAAGATCTATACTGTTTTTCTGGAGGGCTCTAGCTTTTAACATGGGCTGGGGGGGTCCTTGACGTAACAGAGACGCGAAAAAGTCTCACGCTAAAACGTGAGGGTGGTGTGCCCTAGTGGTTAGCTGGCGACGTGGGTGTCCAGTCCGTCCCTTATAGTAGGACCTTCTACCTTAACACGGTTCTGCTTTCGGCTTCTGTTCTCGTTTCTCCCCTCGGAACTGCGTAGGTCTCACGGTGGGAAGGTACGACATGCGTTTAGGCATTCTTGTGTTAGTCTGTGGTATTCCATATGCTCACTCGTTACTCGTATTACTTTGCTTAATTTAATGTCACGATTTATTCGGAGCTATGTGACATACTACTGGATTTGCTTATCATGTCAGGGTTTTCATGGAAGGTGTTGGATTTGGCTGACACCTTACATCTCACTACCCTTCGAACTTAATTTTTGCCCTGAATTTAGGCAATGACTGAATCGTTGTCTATGTCAGCCCAAAATTATTCTTTTATCTAAATTTTGTTGCCTACTGTTCAGCCACGTAATTCTGGTTCTATGCTAGTTTGTATTACTAATTTATATTTTTATATTCTTCCACATTATTCTCAAAAATGACAAGAGAATAATATTTTTATGCTATTATTAATTTTTAATTATTTTCTTTCTTTATTTAAGTGTGAAGTTTGTTTTTTAAGAAGTTTGTTATCGCAAGTGAGGAGTCTTTCACATCGATTTTCTTAGAAATATTTTTTTTATAATGGTAGTAATTAAGTAAAATCTATTCCTAACACGTTTTCTGAATATCATGTACAAGTGAAATGTTTTTGTTTCTAGACACTCATTTCAACATTGTTACACTAACAAATGAGAATTATTTCCAAGAATTGCTTTGACAAAGAAATATACATACACAAGTATTGAGATATTATCCTAATAAATGGTAGAAATGTTAAAAAAAGGGATAACATCCAACAAGATAATTTTTTATTCTTTGTTTTTTATAAGGAGAAAATAAGTAAAATATAGTTATTCTTTTATTTTTATGAGGAGAATGTAACTGGCATATAGTTTTAATGTTTATTATGCCTTACTTTTTTTCTTTATATACTGTCCGTTTCAGAACTAATGACTTATTTTTATCGATAGTCTATTTTTTACTTAAGTCCATAGTCAACGACTGTTATTTTGTAGTTTATTAGCTGTCTGGTGTGCTTAACTTATTTAGTTTTTCACACGTTTCTTTTGCACAATTCCTACATCACATAATTTGATTTCACACATTTACACAATCCTATGAATGTTTAAGTATGAGGTTGGCGAATGTTTTTTTGCACCAAGGTGATGGACTTGAGCAAGATGGATGTGGGCAAGTATTTGATGTACAGATTTGTTTGTCATTCCTTGTTGGCCTTGCAAGTTTGTGTTGCTCTTGTGGAGGTCCCATAATGGAATGGAGCTGTGAGTGCAGAATTTCATGGTTTACTGGCTCTGTATGTGAGAAAGTCATCATTATGTGTCGCTGAAAGTTTTCGTTTTTCGTTGTAATACTTTGCAGACGACTAGTTTACAATAGGATAAGGATTTGGGAAGGTATGTCGTCTATTCTTCACCCATCTTCTTTCTTGGTCTCAATCTTGTGAAAGTTCAACTTCTGTTCTTCCTGCTTTTTCCCTGCTTCTTACTTGATTCTTGGTTCTTCTCTGGGTAGGATATGGAAATATTTATTGATAACTAGTCGCTTTTCAGTTCTCCTCTTAGTAAGAGTTTGATAAATTGTTTGGGTGTGTCATTTTTGCTTTGTGGAAGTTTTCTTCAGTTAGCGCATCAGCAGTCTAATAGCAGTACTGTGACTTTTACACATAGTTTTTGCCAGAGGTGGCTTGCCCAAGCGGTCTTCTCGTCGGGCTGTTTTTTTCTCACTCGACTGAGTGGGGGCGTTCTGGGGTTTACGAGCGGTGAAAGTCCGGTGTTTGCTTGTCAGTCCCTGCACCGGTCCCTTCTGGCGTTCGGTGTCCTGTCGTGTCTCTGCCTGGTTCCATGTTCTGTCCCAGCAGGGTTCCGCCTAGCGGGCAGATTTACGGCCCACTTCAGATAGAAGGGTCTTCTGCTGATTTTGTTGTCCTTTCCTTTCTCCCAACGATTCTGCCTTGTAGGAATCGTGTCTTGCTAATTACGTCCTTTTCTTTCTTGATACTTCTCTCGTTGCAACTTGTGGGTCGTTGCACCTGGTCTTTGCTGGAGTTTTTACAATGGCTCTTACAAAAAGTTTTACTTCTAATCATCTAACATATGTCTAGTACCTACATTGTTTTACGCCTTCTTAAAAAGCTTTACAAATTTTGGCGTCCTTTCCATGTTACAATTCTAAGATATTTTGAGTCTTAACTTCTACAAAAATCGTCAAATTGGTCTTTTTAATTTTTTGTGTAGTGTCGTGGTGTATAGCATTTTAGTATTTCATGCTGTTAGACTATCTACGCTTTATCCCTTCACCTTAATCTATGGTACTATTTGTGTTATTTTTGCTTTTGTTTTTACTGAAACTACTTTCTTTTTCCCACCTTCCTCTCTCTTCATTCTTCTTTCTCTTGACTATCTTATCTGCAACATAATCTTGAAATATTGTGCTGATTATTTACCAGTAATAAAATTAATCTTCAAACTTGTACTGAAAGTGTTTAATACTGCCAGTCTTAGGTAAAAATACCTCTGCTTTATCTCGAAAAATACCCTCTAATTCTTTTTGACTGTGTTCTGAAATACCTTGAACTTCTTGCGATTTTTCGTCGACTTCTTTATGGATTTCTAACATGAGTTGAGGCGATTTCCCCTTTTGTGCATACCATTCTAATTCTTCATCCTCTTTATCTCGCGTCATTCTTAATTGTTTGTTTATAACTGGTATTTCTTCTAATTTTAGTTTTTGCTGAAAGAGAAGTGTGGCATTCCCGAATGTTACGCTACCTTTCCCCATATCTAGTATCGCTCAAATTATTTAGACGAATTTGCCAGTGTCATCTGCTGATGGATGAAACTAGCCAAATGGAAGATCATCTACCTATTAAAACCGAGCCCATTGGAGGTGACGCATTGGTCGTGGCGAATCAGCATTACTCTCGGCCATTACGATAAATCTATGAAGATCCCATGCTCCTAACGACAATGATTCAAATATTCAAAAGATAGAAAGCGGAAATCTTAAGTACAACGTGAAAAGCTACAAGATTTGTGCACGTTATTGATCGCGCCAGTCTTCAAATTCATCTTCTACACGCTAAATTCCGAAGAAGCTCAGAGGTCAGCTGTGAGATATAGAAGGCAGTTGCTACATAACACAAGGGAAATTAAGGAGCAGATGTTTAAGGTTACCTATTATGGATGTTTTATAACGCATGCCTGTGTATTCAGTACTGATATGTGGGACATTAAGGAACATAAATAAAAATGTTAAATTGGTATTGTTCCCGTCATTAAACCAGGCAAAGCAACACAACTATTATAACCTATAAACCAGGTTATGTTAACAGAACTCAGAAATTCTTCAGATACAGTGACATAGAATATGACTTTACTGTAAAATATCAAGATATAATTAGGAAGCTACTTGAAAACTGGAACTTCCTCTTCACAACTAGCCGGCTTCGGTGGCCGAGCGGTTCTAGGCGCTTCAGTCCGGAACCGCGCGACTGCTACGATCGTAGGTTCGAATCCAGCCTCGGGCATGGATGTGCGTGATGTTCTTAGGTTAGATAGGTTTAAGTAGTTCTAAGTTCTAGGGGACTGATGACCTCAGATGTTAAGTGCCATAGTGTTCAGAGCCATTTGAACCATTTTTTTCACACCAATTGGAGCAATGTATTGTATAGCGATAAACCTCTTCAGCACCAAAATTGAGATCACAAACCAAACTGTCTCGTACATCCCATTATAATTCCGTTATAAGATCACCAGGAAGCTTAATGACATTAACCATAAGACTTATGTATTTCATAATAACTTCTCTTTCAAAAAGAGTTATGAGATCTTTGAGAACATAAACCCAAGCCAGCCACATCTAAACTTGCATCTCTTGAAATAGACAACTAATATACAAACATATCTGTCAAAGAGACAGTCAATTTAATGAGAAACAACATAATAAAAAGCAGAACAATGATGGAAGTGAGTAGCCTTTACTTGTATGTGCATTATCGTAAAAACAAACCTGGGAATGTGAACTGACAACCTAAATGTGCTGCTGAGCTCAAAACCACATTACTAACATGGAACTGAAAAAAAA